>NC_090437.1:373937219-374570219 GCF_031143425.1 Pleurodeles waltl | reverse complement strand
CAATATTACATGGTTGGAAAGGCAATCTCTTCACTCTTTGAAGTCAGACACCTCTATTATAATTAAAACCCACAGATAAAGGAGGTGGTATTGTTTATACAAGGCAGATATATATATGAAGCTGAAATTATGCGTCAGCTAAACAGTCCAAGACACTACAGGAAACTGCTCTCTAACCCTTTATTAGAGATCAAGGGCCAGATGTAGGTAGGTGCGATTTTGCGAATCAGAAATTGCGAGTCGGTGCAACTCGCCATTTCCGATTCGCAAAATCGGATGCAGAACGGTGTCTCAGACACCGTCTGCAAGTCGCTATGGGGTCGCAAAGACCCACCTCATTAATATTAATGAGGTGGGTCGCATTTTGCGACCCCATAGCGAGTCCCTGCACTCACAGGGATGGGGGCCTCTGAAGACAGCAGACCTCCGTGTCTGTGACTGCTTTTTAAATAAAGCAGTTTTTATTTTTATTTTGCAGCCCGTTTTCCTTAAAGGAAAACGAGTTGCAAAATAAAACAAATTAACGAAACCATTTGGTTTCGGTTTTTCAGAGTAAGCAGTGGTCCATTGGACCACTGCCTGCTCTGAAAACCCCTTTTTGGCAACATTCACAAAGGGGAAGGGGTGCGAATGGGTTACCACCAGCGTGACACTGGTGGTAACTGAGAATTGCTTTGTGACCGCATTCGCGGTCACAAACCAATTTAGCATAGCGATGCGGGTCGCAAATAGGAAGGAGACACCCCTTCCTATTTGCGAGTCGGTACCGACTCGCAAATTGTGAATGAGATTTTCGCAGTTTGCACCATGCAAAATGCTTGCTACATCTGGCCCCAAGTCCCTTATTGTTGTGGTCACAGGTCGAGGCCTTGAACAAGGCTTCCTTTCACAGCAAGAATTAGAGTTCCTCAATAAAAAATCCCCTAGGGCTCCACACCTTACCTAAAATTCATAAAAATTCAACCAATCCACCAGAACAACCTATTTTATTTGGTTGTGATACTGTTCTAGAGTCCTTGGGTGTATGCATTAATACTTTTACCAGAGAGTTTGTCCCTCTTTTAGATACATATGTGAGGGACAGTACATATATGATAAATCTGATTTTGGATATGGAATATGATCCTGACCATGAGTTTTTAGTGACTCTTGATATAGAATCTCTAAAAACTAACATTCCACGGAAGGACAGTATTGAAGTAATCAGGAACATTTTAGATACTTGTCCTGCCCAGTGTCAGGTCCCTTCACATTTTATAATTGAATTACTGGAGATTCCTTTATAAAAAAAAAACTTCATGTTTGGAACTGCTTACTATGAACAATGCTCCAGAACATCCTAGAGATTAATTTTTGCTTCAAACCTGGCAAATTTGTATGTTGGCGATTTGGAACACAAATTCATCAATACTAATTGTAACCCTTTCCACAGCAACAAACGCTGTTGGAAACAGTACATATTTGACACTTTCTTGATTTGGCACGGAGGACACAGCAAAATCACTTATTCACTACCTCAACAATTCTCAGCCTCATTTGAAGTTCATTTATAATGTAGACAAACATAGTATGCCTTTTGTTGCATCTCCTGATCAAAAATGATATTAATCAACTTTTGGTGACACTTTTCCGTAAACAAACAGAGGGCAATACATTACTACAACAGTTTCCATCTTAGGTCTCTTAAAAAAGGCCTATCCTTTGATCAATTCCTTTGTCTTCCAAGAAATCGTACCTTGAAAAGTGACTTCTTTAGAGAGGGGATAATACTCAGCCAGAAACTACTGGAGAGAGGTTATCCTACGCGAATGGTTAGAAACTCTTTAAAAGTAGCTTGAAATAATCCCAGATGATCCTACAAACTCGGGAGAGGCCTTCTGTTGATCAAAATGTTTGTGTAACATTCTGCCCACACACTAGCAAGATTGCCAAAATGTTTAAGAAGTACTGGTCCATGCTTAAGAATATGGACCCCTTTAGAGACATTCCCTTATTTATCTATAAGAAAGGAAGAAACATCAAAGATCATTTAATGCTTGCAGATACTAGAGTGTAAATGGATAGACAGATGTAATTCGATACGGAAAGGCTTAATACTGTGGAGGAAGGGAAGAAGTATGTTTCATTCCTTAACTGAAATGTTAGATACTGTATGTAACATGGTCAGTCTTGCATTTTTGCTTGCTTTTCATTACTTTTATTGATGACTTGAATCCTTGTACCAGTGCACGTGTAAGCATTTGGGTGTGAACCGATAGTGCATGAGCTCTAATTTTTTCAATGCCTTTCCAGAATAGGTAACAACATTTCAGCATTTTCCATCTTATGTCAGATGTACTATATAAACAAGCCTTTTATCCGTATTGTTTTTATATGATGTTCTTTAGGCCGGTAAGAAGACTACACTACTTCGGGGAAGAAACTGCAAACTCCCTACCTATAACCCAAACCTACCTTTCCTTGCGCAAATAGATCTGTGGGTTTTAAATTCTTTTAAGGAATTATTGACCCCATGTAAGGCTTTTCACATTAATTTGTTTCTATTCCATCAGGTGGATATCAATTATATATGCTGTTTTTGAGGATGCCGTGATTGTACATATATCTGTGTTAGAAATTGTCTCCCCAGTCCCTATTATGACTTATGTCATCATTCTTTACTAATGGAGATCCAACGCCTTATAGCTATATGATTCAAGGTTCTATCCTTTCTTTTTCTTCTTTTCTGTTAAAAAGTCCTTACATTCCTTATGATTACATTCATATTTGAATACTTTAGACATGCTGACTGATGTTGTCACTGTAATTCAAATGGCCTTGAGCATTTTACAATGGGCCCCTTCATATCCTCAGATTATAACAGCGGTTATTATTTTTCCAGCAGCTTCTTGGTGAAAAACATATGAATTAATGTTGTAGACGTTGAAATCACGGATGCTGTCACTTGATCTTTTTTTTAAAACCTTCCTTGTCACGAGCTCACAGCCAGCCGAGCAGCACATATGGCGACCTGAAGTCAGTGCTACTCAGGATGTGATCCTGTCCCTTTATTAAAAATATTTCCTTTTGCATAGTCAATTGATCGGCACACAAGCAGACCTATAGTCTTCATGACTTGGGTTCAAACTGTTTGATTTACCTTCTGTTGTTTGTTTTCCAAAAATATTCCCCTTGTTTCAACTGTATAGACAGAGTAGCAGTACGTATGGGGACATGAAGTCAACATGCCTTAGGTTTCGATCCTGTCACATTTTTCATAACTAACAATTCACTTTTTTTCATTGTAATAATATCTTTTTTATCGTCATTATCACAAAATTCAGTTCAAAACTAACTGAAAACTGATGGTACTACATCCTAGAAAATGGAGCTCCGTACAGCAAAAACACTGAGCTCCTTCAAGCTCAACGTCACCTGTTCTTAATTAATTATATGCCCCCAGGAGACCATGGCTAAACGGACTCGCAGACCCCTTTCACTTGCCTCTCTGATCGGAAGGACTGGCGACTAGAGAGCCACAGGCACTCCGTACTTTGGAAGTGCCTTCAGTGCAATTGGACTGCATATTAGGCGTATTCTATCTTCTAATTTAAGGGGACTTGTATCCTTATTTTTTCAAATCATTATATATTTCCTTAAAAAAAAAAAAATTAGCTTTCCTTATTACAGGCCTTTTGGGAGCGTCTATAATCACCCTCTAGTATAACCCACTCCCAATTGAATATTCTTAAGTAAGTATTGCGCCTCGCATCACTCTGCCTTCATTTTTGACCTCAATTAAATATATCTTATTTGTGCTTTCAGACATTATCTAGACTGAGATGCAGCAAGTTTCTGGTTGCACTAGTGAATACACTACTGCTGTATTGAAACCAGTACGTATTTCTTTCCCTTTGTCACTTATATCCCAACATCAAGTTTCTATTCTTTCACTCTTTCTCCTAATTGTGTTAGTTCCCCTGGTCACTATCTGTCCTGATGAGGCCATAATATTCCTTACAAGGGTCGAAACATTGTCGACAACCAAAAAGACAGACCTTGTGCTTCTTTCATTCCATAGATGAACTGCCCTATGGATATATTTGTGAAAACTATATGTATACTGTCTGGATGATTAAATATTAACACACCAATGATTGTTAAATAATAGAATTTCCCAATTTACTGTTTTTTTCGTGGTGTCCCTTCACTTGGGAAGTACTTTTATACACTATGTGTTAGTGTTTTTGAAAAACAATCTGTTTGATATTCGTGGTGATCTAAAATAAATGTTTTTTCTGCATTTTTGAATTGGTGGCATAATATGTGATTATGATATCCTTGACAGAATAATAACTGTCCAGATGAAAGACTTGACTTGGTGATTAATTAAGTTGCAGGAATTCCTGACCGAGTGTATAACAATTTGTAATGAATTTCACATGAATATGTGCCCTTTTCAGATATTAACCCGGATTCACATGGACATTTGGGTTGCTCTTGTAACTAAACTAATTACGAGTTTGCCGGTTCCAACATGGGACCATAAGCTTGTAGGAAGGATGCTACAGCCATGCAAGATTCTGACAGGATGACACCAGTCCTGGCTGTAATCAGCCAGGGAGGCGCTGAACTCAGCGCCGCCCTGCTGATTACAACCTTGTTCTCCGCCTGCTTTTTCATGGCGGTTTCACCACCATAAAAAGGCTGGCGGAGAACAAGTGCAGAGGGCCACAGGAGGACCCCTGCACTGCCTATCCCCAAGGGCCTGGGCAGTGCAGGGGTTCCCCTGCACAGCACCCTTGATATGTGCACAGTCTGCTGTGAATACAGTGTGCAATTCAAGGGTGCTGGTGCACCCTGCTTGCAGCATTGCCGCCAGCTCACTTATGAGCTGAGAACAATCCCGCCACACCTTTTCCTCTGGGCTTTCCCAGTGAGAAAGTTGTAATTGGGCTGGTGGGGAGACCAGCACCCCAGCGGTCTCCTCACCAGGAGTTTGGCAGGCAGATGTTTCAGTCTGCAAACTCCTAATGAACCCATATATTTCACCAGTTACAGTTATGTCTGCAGTCCATATTTTGCATAACAGCCATTCGTCACATGCAAATTCACTTACACTTTTCCATTGTGGTAAAGTGCTAAAAAAGGAGATCAATATAATTCAATTCTCATTACCAGCAGCAAACTATCAAAATCTTCAGTCCAAAACCCATTTCCACGTCTTCAATACCAAAGCATAGCTGAAAGAATTACCTCACCCTGTTGATAGTCCCAACATAAATGGGTAACATGCTGTACCTAAACAGCCATATAAAATGCATGCTAGTAGAGAATAAATAGAAGAGTTGTGTTTTGTTCTACTGAAAAAAACACAAATTGAGATCCCAAAATCTATCCAACATATGTATTGCTCTAAAACACAACTACTGACTACCAGTTTCTGTACATTCATGATATTGCCATCTAGCATCAAAGAGTGCAGAGTCTTGAACACATCTGTGAGCTTTTTGTATTCAGACTGTCCTTTTATATTAATCTTACATTTGTACTTTAAGGTGTCTTAGGACCTGATTACAATTCTGTTGGTATATGCTGATCCCTGCACAAATGCACAAATGCAAAACCCCTAGCTCTGGACCCTCAAAATTCTCCTAGCACCAAATTTCAGCTGATCAAACCGGCTGAAAAGATTGTATGGTAAATTCCAGTATATTTGAAATTCGGTGTATAAAGCATGAATTCTACATCAAATTTCACTTTCCTGAATAAAGACAGGACATATTTACCTCATCCCGTAGTATTTACTAGGTGCACTCCATCCTAAGCCTCTCCTGACCCTCTTGTAACCAGAGTCAGAGTCTTCTTTGCTTGCCACATCTGGCCAACTTACGCAATCCCAAATTCGATGGGTAATTTCAGAATTTAACTGCACAATGTCTTCAAAGGGAGTCCCTGAAAGAAAGAAATATCAGTTATACCTTTCATAGTAGTAGGTTTCACGTCATTGCCTAAATGAAAATACACTTCATTAGTGCTTCATCGACATCTAGGGCCACTGGAATTATGCGACAGGGGAGCTCTAAAATATGCGACAGGGTTGACTATGTTATGTGGCAAAAAGGCAAATTATGTGGCATAATGTGACATGTTTTTCGACACTATTACTTCATTATTTCGTAATTTGTACACATGATAATACTGCCTGGGCAAATATCTCACATCATTGGTACAAGTGTAACAATCAAATGCAGAAAAATGTAACTGAGAGATGACTAGCTAATATTTGGAAGGGATTTCCACTGCACCTGCACGTATGTGGCAACGTTTTAGTAACTTTTGATCCCTTTGATCTTCAAAAAATGTTTATAGTCATTGCTCCACGGTTAACAAGGAGATGAGTTGCACAGGAATAACATATTGCTCTCTTTGATTTTTGAATATTTGCAGTAGGATGATCATAAAGACTGTTTGCTTTGTAGACTCTCCCATTGAGGAACATTTATTTTAAAAATTAAAAGTCATGTAGTTCTCTTTTAAAAAAAGGTAAATTTTTCACTTAAAATTTGTGATGAGTACCAAATCAATGTACACAAGTTGTGCAATGGTTCCCACATAAGAATGATCTTTTAGTTACCATAGTTTCTAAAAATGAAATCCATCTAGTTTAATTCTCAGTTACTGACTGGGTTGGCTGAATGTTTTTCTATGCTAACCATGACATAAGGAGACAAGACCCAAGACTACTGAAAGCAAGGCAATTTCCTGTGATTGATTTTATATTCGAAAACTACTCATTTAAAACAGCTGTGGGAATTCCATCTGTGAAGCATTTGTAATGCGATTCAAGATTTATGTCATTACAAAGCACTCTAGAGATGGGTTCAAAGGCCTTGTACACAAAAGAAGTTCACCAAAGTGTACACTGCAAAGCTCCACAATCGTCTTTTATTTTCAAGCTGTCACATTGCTTTGTGGTAATAGAATGGAATTATGTTCTCATACATTTAAAACTTAAATCAAAACTTCTAGCTTTATGGACCTTTGTCAGGCTGGAAAGCTTTCCTCTCCTTTCTCCTTCCCTCACTGAATCTAATAACAAATGCTGAAGAAAAGAGTATTTTAACTTCTGTGACTAAGATCGACCATTCTCTCTTTGTCTTCAGTTGGTAGTCATCTCGTCCTACGATTACAAGGATGAAAAGGCAGCACTGACACCAGCCCCAGTAAATTTACAAAACCGATACCGTAACTTTTAAAAGGCTAGTGTGCTAGAACATTAAAAACTATGGCCCATATTCATACTTTTGACGCAAAACTGTGCAAACGCAGTTGTGCGTCAAAAAGTATAGCGCCGACTTGGGTCATTCCAGAGCGCCAGCCGGGCACCAAATTTATGGAATCCCGCAAACTGGTGCAAAGGGTGGGCTAATGACTGTGAAATTGACATTAGCCGGGTGGGGGTGGGTGTATGAGGGAAGGGGGGTTTGCACCAAAAAATGACGCTAGGCTGGTTAGAGGCAAAAAAAATGCCGTTAACCAGCCCAGCGTCATTTCCTAATGCAAAACCTTCCATACAACATGAATCCTGCCTTATAAAAGACAGGAGTCATGCCCATCACCCCCAATGGCCAGCACAGGTGACAAGGGCCCTCTGAGCATGGCCATTGCGCCCAGCGCCATGTAGGGGGGACCATTTCAGGGCCCCCAATGGCACTATAAAAACTTTTTAAAACTATTTACCTATACTTACCTGGGATGGGTTCCCCAATCATCTGGTGTCCCTCTGGTGTGAGTGAGGGTGTTCATGGGGCTTGGGGTGGGATCCTGTGGGCTCTGTCCATGGTGTCAGCCAATGGAAATGTGTCCACAGGTCCCCTAACACCTGCCCTGACCCAGGCTTTAAATGATGGCACTAAGCAGGCTTAGCACCATTATTTAGGCCCGCCTCTCCCTGTGTACCATTTTTCTCCTCTTTTGCACAGGAGGATAAATAAGACACTAGTGACTTAGGGCCAGATGTAGCAAACTTTTGCGAGTCGCAAATGGGTAGCAGTGCTATTTGCGACCTCCCAAAAAGCAAAATGGGATGTACAAATCCCATTTCGGAGTACCAAATAGCTATGTAACCCATTACCGACTCGCAAAAATTGCAACCTGATTTTGCGACTCGCAATTACGAAGTCGCAAATTGCGAGTCACAAACAAATCAAATCAAATCATAAATATTTATAAAGCGCGCTACTCACCCGTGCGGGTCTCCAGGCGCTAGGGGGAAGGGGTTACTGCTGCTTGAAGAGCCAGGTCTTGAGTAGTCTCCGGAAAGCGGAGTGGTCCTGAGGAAGGTGGGGAGGGAGTTCCATGTCTTGGCCGGCAGGTAGGAGAAGGACCTCCCACCCGCTGTGGTGCGGCGGATGCGTGGGACGGCGGCGAGAGGTTGGCGAGCGAAGAGGACAGGTGGGAGTGTAGAAGCTGAGGCGGCGGTTGAGGAGTTCGGGTCCCTTGTTGTGGAGGGCTTTGTGTGCGTGGGTGAGGAGTCGGAAGCTGATCCTTTTGTTGACAGGAAGCCAGTGCAGGTGTCTCAGGTGGGTGGAGATGTGGCTGTTGCGGGGTATGTTGAGGATGAGGCGGGCTGAGGCGTTTTAAATTCGTTGCAGGCGTTTCTGGCGTTTAGCGGTGGTTCCTGCGTATAGTGTGTTGCCGTAGTCCAGGCGGCTCGTGACGAGGGCGTGGGTCACGGTCTTTCTGGTGTCGGCGGGGATCCAACGGAAGATCTTTCGGAGCATGCGGAGGGTGAGGAAGCAGGAGGATGATACGGCGTTGACTTGTTTGGTCATGGTGAGAAGTGGGTCCAAGATGAAACCGAGGTTGCGTGCGTGGCCTGAGGGGGTCGGTGCGGTGCCAAGGGCCGTGGGCCACCAGGAGTCGTCCCAGGCGGTCGGGGTGTTTCCGAGGATGAGGACTTCTGTTTTGTCTGAGTTCAGTTTCAGACGGCTGAGTTTCATCCAATCTGCGACATCTTTCATTCCATCTTGCAGGTTGGTCTTGGCGCTGGTGGGGTCCTTGGTGAGGGAAAGTATCAGTTGAGTGTCATCGGCGTAGGAGGTGATGATGATGCTGTGTTTGCGTACGATGTCGGCGAGGGGGCTCATGTAGACATTGAAGAGTGTCGGGCTGAGCGAGGAGCCTTGTGGGATGCCGCAGATGATCTCGGTGCGGTCTGAGCGAAAAGGTGGGAGGTAGACTCTTTGGGAGCGGTTGGAGAGGAAGGAGGTGATGCAGTCCAGGGCCTGTCCTTGGATCCTGGTGGAGCAGAGGCGGGATATTAGGGTGCACAAGCCAGTCACAAATTGCGACTCGTCTCAAAAAGCCCATTTTGCACACCCAGATTACTACTGATTCTGAACAGGTGGTAACCAGAACCAAAGTATAAAAGGAGACCCAGAAGACATCTGGGTTACGGAAAATGGCTGCACTATATGTGATTGCATGGAGGAGGAGAGTCCAGGCTGCCGAGCAGAGTAGGAGGAGGCAGAGACAGGAGAGGATATACCGAACCAGGCAGACACTATTTCAACAAACTGAGGATGAGATTTATGATAAATACAGACTGAGCAGCGCAGTTATCCTAGAGATCATTGAACTGCTGAAACCTCAGCTAGAACATCAGACAATGCACGGCTGCGCCACCCCCACACATGTGCAAGTGCTATGCTCACTGCACCTCTTGGCCTCTGTAGCTATCAAGGGGTGATTGAAGTGGCAGGTGGGGTATCCCAAAGTGCCCTCTCAAGATTCTTCAGACGTTTCCTAGATGCCGTATTCGCACACATGTCCAGATATATATACCTTCCCATGAATGAGGCAGAAATTAACAGCACCAAGTTGGACTTATACAGAATTGCCAAATTCCCCCATGCAGTAGGGGGTGTGGACGGGACACACATACCAATTTGTCCACCTGCAAATCTGGAATATGTGTTCCTCAATAGGAAATATACCCACTCACTAAACATCCAGGTGGTATGTGACACCCATAATGTCATTACTGACATTGTGGCTAAATATCCAGGGAGTACACATGATGCATACATATTCAGGCACAGTGGGATACACCAACGCCTAGATCGTGGGGAGTTTGGCGAAGGATATTTACAAGGTACTGGCGAGAATACTCTGATGCCTTAAATATGCGTAAACCTGTGATGCCCTGATAATTTTGCCTCTTTTGTTAAACAGGTGACAGTGCATATGCCCTAAGACCCTGGATACTCACCCCATACCTAACACCTGGCAATCAGAATGAGAGGCGATAAAACATTGGACATCGGCAGACCAAAGCTGTCATAGAGAGGACGTTTGGCTTGTTGAAGTCATGATTCCGATGCCTGCACAAAAGTGGAGGAGCACCCCAGTATGCCCCTGAAACAGCATACAAGATTGATGCTACTTGTGCCATCCTACACAACATTGCCACCAGACGTGGGCTATATCTCACCCCTGACGACACAGATTCGGAGGATGAGGAGCAAGAGCTACCACATCAACAGCCTGGGGACGGAAGTATCACCATGGCGGGCAGGTAGAGATGGAACCACATTGCAACCCACTACTTTGGCAGGTACGTGGAAACCGTGCGAACACTCACTAATGTAAGACACACATAGCCTATTTTTTTAGTTCAACAAATTAGCTCTCTAATTTCAGGAATATAATGGGGAAACTATAGTCAACTAAACTGCATAAAGAAAGCAAAAAGTATAGTCTGACACATTTAGTTCATGTGCCTCTGTCACAACACATATTGGTAGATCACAGCCTTCTGTGTCTATGGCCACCGTGGCTCATCCAGGTTGGTCCCCTGATCCTTGCCGGGCACTGCTACTCCGCAGGATTCATTTATCAGTGGCAGACACACTGCTGATACTGGAGATATCCTCCCTATCCTGCTGGGTATCGCTAATGCCCCTTGGTGCCTGGCTGGTCTCTAGCAGGTCCACTGCATGGCTGATGCGCCCAAGTCCTCTTGACACATCACCTGCAAAATGGTCACATTCAACCTGCAGCTTCACTGTGCGCCTTGACAGGCAGGTTGTTGTTCTAGCAAGGCACCCTATTGAAACACTTTACCCACGGTAAAAGCCCCTTACCGCTGTGCAGAAGACCGCCAACACACCACCGCGGCCGCGGAATTTCGCTACGGTCATTATGACCCACAGCTCGGAATCCGCTAAAATCCAGACACCCACACAAGTCCGCCACACCAAAGGTCAGTGATAAACTGGCGAAAACAAAACCGACACCGTCAAACCAACAGGAATACGGCCACACTATCACGACCCACAAATCCACGCAGCGGTTTTTCAACCACGGTATTCCATTGGCGGTACACACCGCCACGCTCAAAATACACACACCTTTACAAAACACAACCACATTGGACAATTCCATATACACACACCTGATAATTTTTTTTTTTTTAAACTGTAAACTTTGCACTCGTATAGCGTACTACTCACCCGTTAGGGTCTCAAGGCGCTGTACTCATACCGCTATGGAACCCCTCCTGGCTTTTCCCTGTGAGGAGCCCACTCCTGGGCACCCTCAGGGTGAAGCCAGGCATCCAAGCGCTGTTGGGGCCGTTGTGGAGATTAAGCAAGCTATTGCCCAGAGTTGCAGAGTGGGACTCAATAATTAGATTAGGCACCGAGGTGAGAATTATCTGGTCCAAGGGAATTGAGTCCAAGACCTGCTGAAGCGGGACTTGAACCCTGGTCTTGAGCCAGATCTCTGCTTCAGGGTCTGCCACTCGATACACATACACACACCACTCCCAAACACACAATACAATATAAAACACACACCCACATCACCCACAAACCCTTACGGCCACAATTGCGACAGAAGGCCAGAGAGAGACACCACCTGAAAGAACAATAGCATCCACAGGCACCCTACACCATCACTCACACAACATCATGGGAAATGAAGTACTGACAGCACTTGCACTTGAGGGGGGATTACTGTGGGATGGCGGATAGCTGACATCAAGTCTGGACCCAACTGGGCACACAGTTCCAGGATTGTGGTACGATCAAGTCTGTAGGTGATGATCACATGTCGCTCCTCCATTGTCAACAGGTCCACCAGCGGTCTCTACAACTGAGGATGCCGCCATCTCCTCACCTGCCCCAGCGGACGTTGCCTATGGAGGAGAACAGCGAGCAGAGAGTCAACCAACTCTGAGATACGTAAACACAACTTAATCGGAAAATGTTAGCAAATCGACATATGGCTGTATTAGTGTTTAAGCAAGGCCTAGATATGTGTGATGCAGTCCAAAATTATGCCATGTGGGCCCCTGAAATGGCGGCTGCCTGACCTGTAAAGTGGGACAAGGGGATATGAGGTAACTGTGCTGGCGTTGTACACCGTCGCGGTAGGCGGTTGAAAACCGCAGCGCAATCCTGCATTGGTTAACATTGGACCCTATGGGTCCCAGGAGCCAATGACGATGTACGCCGGGGGTGACGTTATGCACCGCTGCGGACGTCACCACCATTTTCTATCTGTTCAATCACTTGATACCTGATCTTCGACAGGAGAGGACCTACACTGCAAGTGCTGCTGTGACCTCAGTCTGGAAGAGACAATGGCTTGTGTGTCTGGGGAAAGGGCCCCTGCCTTCAGCACGGAGGAGTTGGAGAAACTAGTGGTTGGGGTCCTACCCCAGTACACGCTACTCTACGGTCCTCCAGACAAACAGGTGAGTACACTGTGAGCATGCTGTATGGAAAAAGCCTGTTTGGAGTGGTGTGGATGAAAGATAGGGGGGGGAGAATGAGGCGTGCATGAAACGACGGTGAGTGCATGTGCGTCATCGCAAGGGTAGGGATGAGGGCCAATGACTGTGACGGAGCAGACGGTTATATCTTCTCCTTTTCCCCTGTACTATATCTGTAGGTCAGTGCCTACAGAAGAAGGATATTTGGCGTGCCATCGCCAAGGAAGTCCAGACCCTAGGGGTCTACCACAGACGGAGCACCCACTGCCGTGAAAGATGGGATGACTCGCCGCTGGAGCAAGAAGGCGGTGGAGGCCCAGGTGGGGATGGCCTCCCAACGTGGAGGGGTGCCCATCGCGCCATGACCCCCCTGATGTTCAGGATCCTGCAGTGGCGTACCCGGAGTTGGATGGGTGCTTGAGGGCATCACAACAGCCACAAGGGGGTGAGTACACTCTCATTCAGCTGATTCAGCGCACATTGTAGGTGTCTGGATCGGTGAGGTGGGCTGTGGGTTCCCCTAGGCCAGTGCGAGTTTAGTAGGCAAGGTCCCTTCTTAAGGCAGGCCCTGTGGCACCCCACCCCATCTGTGTACAGAGCCAACTACATCCATGTGTGCAGCAATCGGGCATAGCCTTGCAACCCATGCCCCTGTGATTGATTAGGGAACTCCAAGTGCACAGCGTAGTGCAGGGGGCTTCTGTGTCTGTAGTGTCCGCCAACAGTAGTGGTATTGCATGCACTGAACATGTCTTTCTTCTGTCTCCCCCGCCCTTTTTTGTGGTCTCCCTGTTCTTGTGTGCATTAGCATCATCAGGCGGAGGAGCAGTGGCACCGGAGCAGGAGGGAGCTGCATCCCACATGGCCCTGGAGGGCGACACAACAGAGTCTGAATTCACCAGTGGGACGGAGGGCGAGGAGACAGGAGCTGAGACCAGTGATACGGACTCCTCCTCTGATGGGAGCTCCCTTGCGGTGGCAGGCCCATCTGTGCCCCCGCATCTACAGGTACAGCCGCCACCCCCCCTACCAGCACCGCCCACCCAGCAGCCCCTCAGCGTTTGCCCCATGCCCGCTCACCCAGGAGGGTGGGCATCTCCTTCGCCCTAGGCACCTCAGCCCCTGCCACCCCTGCTGCCCTTAGTGAGGAGGCCATTGACCTCCTCAGGTCCCTCACTGTTGGGCAGTCTACCATTTTCAAATGCCATCCAGGGTGTAGAGAGGCAGTTGCAACAAACCAATGCATACCTGGCGGGCATTCATTTTGGTCAGGCAGCCCAACAGCGAGCTTTTCAGACTCTGGCCTCAGCACTGGTGGCAGCCATTGTCCCTGTCTCTAGCCTCCCCCTCCAACTTCCTCCACCCAGACCCAAACCCCTGTACCTCAGCCTATCCCAAGCACACCATCATACAAGCATGCACACAGGTCAACACACAAGGGAAGCTCAGGCAAACATAAGCACCACACATCCCACAGGCACTCACGCAAGCATCATTCACATGCAGACATACCAACAACCACTGCCTCCACTGTGTCCCCCTCCTCCTCGTCTCCCTCCTCAATCCCAGTCTCGTCTCCACTCACACCTGCATGCACTACATCTTCATCCACTACCTCCATCACCAGCACACCCACCACCACACCCCGCTCATGTGCACTCACCACCCCCACTACCATTCACACATCCCCTGTGTCCTCTCCCAGTGTGTCTGTGAGCCCTCCTCTCAAGGTACACAAACGCAGCCACACACCCACCCAACAGCCATCCACCTCACGACAGCCTCCAGCCCATGCACCTTCACCCAAAGTCAGCAAACGTACACCTCCTACAACCGCTACCTCTTCCTCCACTCCCAAACCCCCTCCATCTACCCATCCCAGTGTGCCCAAAAAACTTTTCCTGTCCAACCTTGACCTCTTTCCCTCACCTCCACCACCCCTTCAGTCTCCTAGGCCCCCCCTCTCCAAGTCCCAACCCAGCACCTCAGCCACAACATCAGCGGGAACAGTGGTGCCAGTAGTAACCGGCTTCTGGAGTGTGCCTGGCAACAGGGCAGCCAGTGTGGCAAGGAGCCAGAGCACAGACAGTCCCCCACCTCAAAAGCACAAAAGGTTGGCCAGTACCCGGCGGGAGAGAGGAAAAAACTCTGCCACCAAAGCCGCTCCCAGGGGTACAGTTGGGAGTGTAGAGACAGCTGCGCCACCATCTAAGGTGGGGAAGAGGCACAGTAAAACCGGCAAGTGTGGGAAAACCTGCACGGCGGACAAGACCGCCACCAGCACCGCTGCCCAGGACACCGCCGCCACCAGCACCGCTGCCCAGGACACCGCCACCACCAGCACCATTGCCCAGGACACCGCCGCCACCAGCACAGCTGCCCAGGACACCGCCGCAACAAGTACCGCAGGCCAGTGAGCGCCAAAGATTCTGACGCTACTGAGGCCGCCACGAGCATGATGAAGCACTCTGGGCACCAAGCCCCCTCCAGAACCAGTGGAGAATGACATCCACTACCTCTGTCCTTGGCAGGATGAAGCACTCTGGGCACCAAGCCCCCTCCAGAACCAGTGGAGAGATCCATCCACTACCTCTGTCCTTGGCAGGATGAAGCACTCTGGGCACCAAGCCCCCTTAAGAACCAGTGGAGAATGACATCCACTACCTCTGTCCGTGGCAGGATGAAGCACTCTGTGCACCAAGCCCCCTCCAGAACCAGTGGAGAGATTCATCCATGACCTCTGTCCTTGGCAGGATAAAGCACTGTGAGCACCAAGCCCCCTCCAGAACCAGTGGAGAGATCCATCCACTACCTCTGTCCTTGGCAGGATGAAGCACTCTGGGCACCGAGCCCCCTCCAGAAGCAGTGGTGAATGACATCCACTACCTCTGTCCTTGGCAGGATGAAGCACTCTGGGCACCAAACCCCCTCCAGAAGCAGTGGAGAGATCCATCCACTACCTCTGTCCTTGGCAGGATGAAGCACTCTGGGCACCAAGCCCCCTCCAGAACCAGTGGAGAATGACATCCACTACCTCTGTCCTTGGCAGGATAAAGCACTCTGGGCACCAAGCCCCCTCCAGAACCAGTGGAGAATGACATCCACTACCTCTGTCCTTGGCAGATTGAAGCACTCTGGGCACAAAGCCCCCTCCAGAACCAGTGGAGACTGTTATCCACTTGAGAGACTGTGGCTTTGCACTCCCCAGGAAGCAGCAGTGGGCAAACCACCAACTGTTATCCACTTGAGAGACTGTGGCTTTGCACTCCCCAGGTTGCAGCAGTGGGCAAACCACCCACTGTAGAGACTTGAGAGACTGTGGCTTTGCACTCCCCAGGATAAAGCAGTGGGCAAACCACCCACTGGAGAGACTTGAGAGACTGTGGCTTTGCACTCCCCAGGATAAAGCAGTGGGCAACCCACCCACTGTAGAGACTTGAGAGACTGTGGCTTTGCACTCCCCATGATACATCAATGGGCATGGAGCCCCCTCGTGGATCTGGCGTTGTGCACTCGTCCGGCTGAGGTGCCCCCACTTCCCTTTCCCCTGAGGTGCCTGTTTTATTTCTATCTGATGCCCCAGCAGTGTTCTCTCCGTCTTGTTCGGGTATCTTGTGTGGGCCTCGCCCATGCATTTTGGGCCCAGTGGACTATGATGGTGGAATCCCTTGGACTTGTATTCTTGGTGTATTATATTTGTTTATAGTGTGAATACCTTTATATATGTATACATTTTTGATTCATGTCTTTGAATATATTACAATCATTCGACTCATTTCCTTTTGTCCTTGCATTCTTCCAGGGGGGTTAGGGGGTGTAACTGTAATGTATCAATATGTATTAGTGTGTGTGATGTAGTGGGTGAGGGTGGGGGTGTTGCGTGTTGTGTGTGAGTGTCACTCTCTTTTCCCTCCCCCCTCCCCTATGTCGTAGGTGCAGTACTCACTGTGGTCTTAGCCGCCGGCGTTCATGCTCCTGTAAGAGGAGCAGGAAGACAAAGGCAGGGAGAATCTGAAGTTTTGGTTCCATGGCGTCCTGGTTCCTCATGGGGTGTGTGCAGGTGAGTGTTTTCCCTTCCAAGTCCTGTTTCCGCCGTGTTTTTGTTCGTGGTGAATCCGCCCCGGAAAAGGAGGCGGATTGGACTGTTGTAATTCTATGGGCGGTACATTGTCCTCCGCCTGTCTGTTGGCGGTTACCGCCACGGTGTTTGTTTGTACCGCCTTGGCGGTCAGAGTGTGAAAGTGGCTGTCTATGTTGGCAGTTTCCGCCACGGTCGTGATTCCCAATTTTTTCCGCCGGCCTGTTGCCGGTTTTACCGCCGCTTTAACACCATCCGCCAGGGTTGTAATGACCACCTTAATCTGTCCAAACTGTCAGCAGTGTTGCAATCCGTGCGCCTTGCATGTGCCCTATCGGCCACCATTTCCCTGACCAAGTTGTCTATGGAAGAGGTAAGGTTTGCCATGTTTGCGTTCATAGTAGTGAACTGGTTGTCTACATTAGCAAAACCCTGGGAAAGTGTGTTCTGCAGTCTGGTCAGGTTACGATTCATCAACTGCATGTGTCTGTTTTGCAGCCGGCGCACTACTGTACTAGATTGCCCATAATGCACTGTTCGATAGGTTCCAAAATGGGAATGGAGCTAATCTGGAGGTGCATGCTTATGTGTACAGTGGTAGTGTGCATGGTGCATATAGTGGTGTAAATACGTTAATTTTGGTACTTACTTTTGGATGCTCCTGGTACTGAACTGTCAAGGTCTCCAATGCCAAGTACTGCCTCCGGCTCCAGAATGGTCTCCACCATGGTTTCAATGGCTGTAGGGGGTGGTACAGTAGATGGGCCTCCTCCAGTGCCATGCATCTCCATCATACGCTCAGCCACCCTTTCCTTGGTCCTGGAGCGGAGGTCGTACCACCTTTTGCGGACCTCATCTAGTGTGCGGTGGCTGACTCCAATTGCATTAATTTTGGTGAGGATATCCTGCCAGATTTTTTTCTTTTCGCTGTCAGGGACACTCATTGCTACCTTTCCAAACAACACATCATGGTGCAGGCAGCACTCCTCTGTTAGCACCTCCAACTCCTTCTCTGAAAACTTTAGTTTTCTTTTCCTGCCAGCACTGGGTGTCTTCTTGTGCTGAGATGCCATTGTTGCTGTAGCTCCTCTCACCTGGGTGTGACTCTGCAGTTTGGGCTGGGTAGGCTCCTCCCTGTTCCATGGGGTTACTTCCTGGTTCTGACATCATCACTCATAACCAGGAAGTGGGTTTTTCAACATTTTATTTGCACCTGCATGCAATTTGCGAGTCATTCGCAATTTGCAACTCCGGACCACACCCTTGTGCAATTTGCGACCTCGCAAATTGCAGTGCGACTCCGCACAAATCGCTATTTGGTATAGCGATTTTTACTTGCATCTCGTTTTGCGAATTGGAAATAGAGATTCGCTATTTCCAACTTTTTGGTTCCTACATCTGGCCCTTAGAGTCATTTTTGGACGGGAACACCTACCTTGCATCTCATTGACGCAAGGTTGTTTCACACATCCAAAAAATTACTTTAACTCCAATATTTTGATGCTAGACGGGTCTAGCATCAAAATATAAATATGGAGTTAGGTTTGAGCTGAATTAGCGTAAAACAAAAATTTCACTTATTCAGCGCAAACAAAGTACAAATATGGGCCTGTGAGGCCAGATTTACTAACCTTTCATGCAATGCAACGAGGCAAGGGAACTTGTTGCTCTGCGTTCCGTGAATGCAAGAGATCAGAAATGCACCACATCTACTAAGATATGGTGCACTTCTGCTCTCTCGTTGAGCTGGTGCACTTGTCACTGCTTAGCATTAATAAAGATACCCTTGCGTGGTGGTCAGGATTGTTTTGTGCAAGAAGGGATACCTAGAGCACAAAAACAATCCTTAGAGGCTTGTTCCTCGTTATGTGTATGCGCAGCGCAGATGCAAAAGGGAAGCAATAAAAGCTGTTTCTCCTTGTTTCACTAAGATCAGGTAGGTGCACCATTTTGACATAAACCCTAGTTTACTGACTTTAGTAAGTCTGGGTTGGCTTCAAAGCAAATGGGTGGATGCACATGAACATCCATGTTTCACCCATGTAATGTCTCAGTGATGCTGGGTAATGTGAAGCAGCGCAAGGCTCTGCCTTAAGTTACTACTATTGTACATAAGTACTTGCATTGCCTTGCCTCAACTTGCAAGGACAACATGGGTGCTTATTAAATCTGGCCCTACATAGACTTAGGGTCATACTGAAGACACCAGTTAGATGACAGCAATATGTGAAATGTTGACCGATAAAATGGACTAAGTTTTGTTTAAGATGAACACAAATAATACATTGTGAGAATATCATGAACACTACCCAAAAATGTGTTGATTACATAATGGTAATCTTCATTACTTTGAGTTATAGTCTTCCTCATCATAGTCATCACGTAAGGAGCCATCTTCCTCCTTGACACAGATTTCACCCAAACAATTAAAAAAGTGTAATGTTGCCTCTCCCAACATGCCACAAAACTTCCTGTTTGGTGAACCATATGTGATGACCACCAACATGTATACTTCCTGAGTAACAAAACTATCAAAATAGCAATTGTAAGGCCTTCTATGTGTTTTCATTCAATTTCTATCAGAAGAACAACCTTGATTTATTATTATGTTTTACCATGGAGGAAAAAGAGGGAAACTCAGCTGTGACAAGGAAGACTAGGACTCAGGCCACTGGAATTGTGCAGCAGGAGCATGGCAAATTATGTGGCAGGGTTTAGTAGTGTTAGGAATGGGGTCTTTGTCTGGCAGTCAGGACAGAGGAGAAACACACCTGGTTAACCCCCACTCAGCCTCCTTGGTTGCTTGGCACGAGCAGGAAGGCTTAACCCCGAAGCAATGTGTAAAGTATGTGTACCAACAAACATAGTAACACAGTGAAAACCCTACAAAATGGACGCCACACCAATTTAGGAAATAGGTAATATTTAAATCAAAGAAGACCAAAATGACAAAACTTCAACCTTCACAAGCCCAGATATAATTTTTCAAAAGATTAAGGGTTGTACTCCATGGAAAATAATAGAAACTTTGATTTCACACACAGTATCTGGGTTGCACTACAAATAAAGCCGCACAGGAGAGCGTACATTGGAAAAGTCAGCGATGTGTCGATTCCTTACTTGCAAGTGAGGCCGTACATAGTTGTCTTCTCCGGTCGGGGCAGCAATGCATCGTTTTTCACCCTCGCAAGAGAACGATGCGTAGATTTCGAGACAGGGCACCTCTGATCAGCGCAGGTTCACAGTGATTTTGACACCCAGCGAGGATGCGTGAGAAATCTAGATGCACAGTGTTGGAAAACCTCGTTATGTGGGGTTTGCAGTGTTATCAGCAGCTGCAAATGAATGTTGCATTGTTTCTCCAGCCGCAACACATCAATCTCCCAGCTGCGATGCAGGTGGAGCGCCGATATTAGTCGCAAACTGGGTGACACATCGGTTTTCAGCCACGTTGCCGGTGGTGCGTTGAAAATTTCCCAGCATGGCGATCTGTGTGTAGATTTCAATCCTTGTTCTGCCAACTTCACCTCTTAAGGGCCCAAAGACTGGACAGGACACCACTTGGCAGAGTCTCAGCAGAGAGTCCAGGTGCTGCAGGAGGACATTTTGGATGGCCTTGAGACTTCAAAACATAAGGCAAGCTCAGTTCAAGCCCTTGGAGATTCTTCTCAGGCAGGAATACACAACAAAGTCCAGTCTTTGTCCTCTCTCAGGCAGATGCAGCAACTGCAGGCCAACCCAGCAAAGCATAGTCACAGCAAGAGGGGCAGTACTCCTCCCCCAGATCTTCAGCTCTTCTCCTTGGCAGAGGTTCCTCTTGATTCCAGAAGTAATCTACAAATCTGGGGTTTTGGGTTCGCTACTGTTAGAAATGGGGTCTTTGGTTGGCAGCCCTGTCCAAGCAAGGGGCCTCACTCTAGTCAAGGTAAAGGAGAATCACCCTCAGTTAAACCCCGCTCACTCCCTTGCAGCTTGGCACGAGCAGGCAGGCTTAACTTCAGAAGCAAGGTGGAAAGTATTTGTACCAACATACACAGTAATCCAGTGAACCCACCACAAAATGACACAACACAGGTTTAGAAAAATAAGTAATATTCATCTAAACAAAACAAGACCAAAATGTAAATGATAAAAATCTGACATACTCAAGTCAAGTTATGAATTTAGAAAGAAAAAGAGTATCAAATCCTTTACAAACCAGTGAGAATGCTGTTGTTACCAAAAATACATCAGCCGCGAGGCAGATGGTGTGTCGAATGTTTTCCCGCACGGCGGTCTTTGCATGGATTTCTGTCCTTTTCCATCAGCTGCACCTTTCAAGGGCCCAGAAAAAGGTTAGGGTCCCTCTTGGCATGCAGGACTCTCAGCAGAAAGGCCAAGTGCTGGCAGAGAGAAGTCTTCGTTGTCCTTGAGACTTCAACAATAGGAGGCAAGCTCAGTTCAAGCCCCTAGAGAGACTTCACCAGTGGGAAGTCACACAAAAGTCAGTTATTGCAGGCCAACCCAGCAAAGCACAGTCACAGGCAAAGGGGCAGTACTCCTCCTCTAGCTTCTCTAGCTCTTCTCTTGGGCAGAGGTTCCTCTTGGTTCCAGAAGTAATCTGATTATCAGGAGTTTTCGGTGCTCTTCTCATACCCGTTTCTGCCTTTAAAGTAGGCCTACTTCAAAGAGAAGTCTCTGTTGTTTTCAGTATCCTGCCTTGCCCAGGCCAGGCCTCAGACACACACCAGGGGGTGGGAGACTGCATGGTACGTGGCCAGGCAGAGCCCTTCAAGGTGTAAGTGACACTCTCGCCTCCCCTCAGCCCAGATGGCCCATCAGGATATGCAGGCTACACCCCATCTACCTTTGTGTCACTGTCTAGAAGAGAGGTGCAAACAGCCCAACTGTCAAACTGACCCAGACAGGGAATCCACAAACTGCCAGAGTCCCAGAATGGTTTAAGCAAGAAAATGCCTACTTTCTAAAAGTGGCATTTTCAAACACACAATCTAAAAACCAGCTTCACTAAAAGATTCATTTTTATTAAATTGTGGTTTTTGAGATCCCAAACTCCGCATGTCTATCTGCTCCCAAAGGGAATCTGCGCATTAATCATACTTAAAGGCAGCCCCCATGTTAAACTGTGAGAGATATGCCTTGCAACAGTGAAAACCGAATTTGGCAGTATTTCACTGTTAGAACATGTAAAACACATCAGTACATGTCCCACCGTTAACATACACTGCACCCTGCCAATGGGGCTACCCAGGGCCTACCTTAGGGTGCCTTACACGTAAAAAAGGCAGGGTTTAGGCTTGGGAAGTGGGTACACTTGCCAAGCTGAATTGGCAGTTTAAACTGCACACACAGACACTGCAGTGGCAGGTCTGAGTCATGTTTGCAGGGCTATTAATGTGGGTGGCACAACCAGTGCTGCAGGTCCACTAGTAGCATTTGATTTAGAGGCCCTGGGCACCTCAGGTGTTCTTTACTAGGGACTTACTAGTAATTCTGTTATGCCAATTGTGGAAAGCCAGTCACCAATACAATTTACATAGAGAACATGTACACTTTAGCACAGATTAGTAGTGGTAAAGTGCTCAGAGTCCTAAAGCCAAGAAAAACAGGTCAGAAAAAATAGGGGGAAGGAGGCAAAAAATTGCGGATGACCCTGCAAAAAGGGCGAAGTCCAACACAAACCCCCATCAGTCTAAAGCCAGGGGAGACAATCAATACCTTAATGGACTTCTCTGATTGGGCTGATAGAACAGGGACCCAGGCCCACAATTGCAGGAGCATGTTCCAGTTCTACACCTTCCTGACTCCAGTTGGATCCATCTGTCCATACTCTCAGGGTCCACTAAGCTAACCCATGGGCAACCCCTATCCTCACCTGCAGATACCATCTGTGCAACACCTAACCTTACTTTACTCACAGATGTATCCCGGGGGCAGACAGTACTATCATGGCAACACAGTGGTGTGGCCCACTCCACACCCAGGTGGTGACTCCGGTCTCCCACCAACCCAGGGGCAACTCCGTCCACCAGGACAGCAAGCCACAGTGTCCCCTGACAGCTGTCAGGGATGAGAGCCAGGCCCCAGGGTTTTTAAGGCTCTCCAACTATTGTGACAGTGGAGAGTGGGGGCAGTAGCCCCATGTGCCTTGCACCCTTTGACCACTCTCCCTTCCACCAGGTCAGGGATGAAGGCCTGACGCTGGTCCTCCCCTCTGGGGGTCTGCACCCTCCCCCTAGGAGCAGCACCCCAAGAGTCCAGAATTGTCAGCCTGCTTGTGGAAGCTGTCCTGCACAATTCTCCCACCAGTGCAACTGGTCTTCCAACTTAGGGTTTGTACCTTCAGGTAGGACCAGCGGTGAGGCTTCCCTCCCCCTGCTCTTCCTTCTGGGGTCCTGCATCCCCTCACTAGGAGTGCCCCCCCAAGAATACAACACAGTAGGGGCACTGTTAGCAGTAGTGCCTCCCTCCAGGTCAGGGGGGCACCCTGAACCTGGCCCTTTAACCCAAGGTCTGTAGCTGTGGATTGAACTGGGGTCATGGGTGAGTCTCTCTCTCTCCCCTGGCCCCTACCCCCAGGGTTCTTTCCACCTAACCTTGGAGAGTACCCCTAGAAGTCACACTGGGGGGGGTGATTGGGCCAACCGCCCCCCCCCAATCAGGTCAGAGTTTATCCTCTGCACCTGATCCTCCAGTCTAGGGTCTGTACCCTCAGACTGGACCACTGCCTGGTAAGCCAGGACTTCCTGGGAAGCACACCTACCCCCCACAAGGGAAACACCTACCCTTACGGGCCACATGAGACTCTGGCTTGCACTGGTCCCCTGATTTCTGCCCACCTTGCAGAGCCTGGTTCCCTCAGCCCAGAAATGGTATCACCAAGGTGACTCCTGGGGAGCTCTGCCCTCAGAGCTAGCTCCTGACCCTTCAGGTTGTCAACTAGGGCCCACAACCCCCTCTCAACCTTCTCTCTGGTCTCACTAGTAGTGATACTGCCAGACACCAGAACTGGTGGAACACTGTCTACATCTGCACCCACCCCCCATGTTCTCCTGACACTATGGGGTTTCCCTCAGCAGATATCCCCATGGTACAGGCTAGGCTCTCCTCCTTGTGTTCACTTTTGAAACCCTCCAGGACCTGGGACTGGATTTCGGGCACCCTGGGACTCAGCCCACTGCCATTCCCTCTCCTCTGAGACAGGGCATGAGTACCCGCACCCATCCCACTACACTGGGACTTCCCTGGGACACTGCAAGCCTTTCCTACCTCACCTGGTTGGGAATAACTAGACCACTCCCCTCAGGAGCACCCCCAAATGCCTCTTCAGACTCTCTAGAACTCACCCAGAGGTCTGCCTCCTGTGCAAGTTCCCTGAGGTCAGGGAACTCACACTCCACCTGGTGTTGGCAGAGCTCTGGTAAACAAGGACTTCACATATGCTCTCCAGCAATCACATCACACAGCCCCAACACATGAGCTAACCAAACCACCCTTCACCCAACCATCCAATGACTCAGCCTGGAAAAAGTTTCCCACATCACCCTCCTGAGACTAGTGAGACAGCAATTGACTGTCCCTGACACTCAACCCATACTCCTCTGGGATGTCTTCACACCTCATAACCAGGTCCTCTACCTGGAGGGAAGCCCTCTCCCTGTCACTCTCACCTAGAGCCAGTAGAGTGTGCCTCCCACCACTAGGAATATGACTCCCCATGCGGGTTCCCCTATCCACCTCCTTTTCTCTACTAAGGCAATCCCCAGCTTCTCTAACTCCAACTGGGGTGCCCTCTCTTGCTGCCTGTCCTGCAATTCCTCAGGAGTCAGACATCTGGATGACACACAGCTAACTATCATGGAGACCTTCCCCCAGGCGTAACAGGTACCTCCATTACACCATTATGAATTCTCTGCACCTCCTTACCCTCACCCTCCTCGTCTGTGTGCCCCCAGCCTCCTTGGCTGCCACCCAGGCCCTCAATGCCCTTTGCAGCTCCTCCTTCGTGGTGGAGCTCCTGATGGGGCATGCAAAATCTTTACAGAACCATTTCATTTGAGCAATTGTGTAACTCCCCAGCTTCTCCAACTCAAAGACAGCCTTTGTAGACACAGCTGGTGCATCCCAAGATTGAGGCATGTTAGTAAGGTTCACTCACAGATGCAAAATCCCAAAAAGAACAGAGAGTTCCCAGAAGTTCAAAAATCAACAAAGAAGATCAATAAACACATGGAAGTGGAAGCAGGGAATAGTCCAAAAAGAGAAAAAGCTAAATCACAAGACAAGTAGTATGTGGTCACATAATGGTCTGCACTGAAAACAGCAGTGTGCACTTAATCACTGTATATCAAGTACAAATACAGGTCCAAGCCTAACCACTGATCACCATTGTTTGAAATGGGGTCTTTGGTTGGCAGTCAGGATACCCCTTCTCCAAGCAAGGACCCTACTCTAGTCACTGTAAAAGGGAATCACCCTCAGTTAACCCCCACTCACCCCCTTGTTAGCTTGACACAAGCAGGCAGGCTTAACTTCAGAAGCAAGTTGTAAAGTATTTGCACCAACACACACAGTAATCCAGTGAACCCACCACAAAATGACACAACACAGGTTTTAAAACATAGGTAAGATTTATGTAAAGAAAACAAGACAAAAATGATAAAAATATGACATACACAAGTCAAGTTATGATTTTAGAAAAAAAGAGCCATAAATCCTTTAGAAAACAGTGAGAATGCTGTTGTTACCAAAAGTACCTGTGTAGCATCAAAAATAAAGCAGCACAGGCGAGCGTGCATTGGAAAAGGCCAGCGATGCATCGAATTCTCACTCACAAGTGAGAACGGGTGTTGTTCCTCCTCTGGTCAGGTCGGTGTGAGTAGTTTCTTCTCTCCCGCAAGAGAGTGATGCGTCGATCAGAACAGGCACCTGGGGTCCGGGCAGGCTTTGTCTAGATTTTCCACACCCAGCGATGTTGTGTTGAAATCCGGACACACAGTGTCAAGAAGTCACGCTGCGTGGGAGGCTTGCATTGTTAACAGCAGCCGCTGCCGGTGTTGCGCGTCGTTTCTACAGCCACATTGCTTCAATCTCCTAGCCGCAATTCAGGTGGAGCATCGATTTTAGCCGCGAGGCCGGCAGCGCGTCCTTTATCTGCCATGAGGCAGGTGGTGTGTCAAAAGTTTACCCGCATGGCGGTCTGTGTGGGGATTTCCGTCCTTTTCCACCAGCTGCACCTTTCAAGGGCCCAGAGACAGGTTAGGGCATCACTTGGCAGGCAGGACTCTCAGCAGAAAGCCCAAGTGCTGGCAGAGAGAAGTCTTTGTTGTCCCTGAGACTTCAACAACAGGAGGAAAGCTCAGTTCAAGCCCTTGGACATTCTTCACCAGTGGGAAGTCACACAAAGGTCAGTCTTTGTCCTCTCTCAGGAAGAAGCATCTACTGCAGGCAAACTCAGAAACACACAGTCACAGGCAAAGGGGCAGTACTCTTCCTCCAGCTTCTCAAGCTCTTCTCCCGGGCAGAGGTTACTCTTGGTTCCATAAGTAATCTGATTTTCAGGGGTTTTGGGTGTTCCTCATATACCCCTTTCTGCCTTTGAAGTAGGCCTACTTCAAAGAGAAGTCTCAGTTGTTTTCAAGATCCAGCCTTGCCCAAGCCAGGCACCAGATACACACCAGGGGGTTTGAGACTGTATTGTGTGAGGGCAGGCACAGCCCTTTCAGGTGTAAGTGACCACTCCCCTTTCCCCTCAGCCCAGATGGCCATCAGGATATGCACGCTACACCCCATCTCCCTTGGTGTCACTGTCTAGAGAAGAGGTGCAAACAGCCCAACTGTCAAACTGACCCAGACAGGGAATCCAAAAACAGGCAGAGTCACAAAATGGTTTAAGCAAGACAATGCCCACTAACAATTTAAAAACTAACTTTACCAAAAGATGTATTTTTTAATTGTGAGTTCAGAGACGCCAAACTCCAGATGTTTGTCTGCTCCCAAAGGGAATCTACGCTTTAATAATTTTAAAGGTTGCCCCCATGTTAAACTATGAGAGGGATAGGCCTTGCAACAGTGAAAACCGAATTTGGTAATATTTCACTGTTAGGACATGTAAAGCACATCAGTACATGTCCCACCTTTAACATACAATGCATCCTGCCCACAGGGCTACCTAGGGCCTATTGTAGGGGTGCCTTACATGTATAAAAAGGGAAGGTTTAGGCCTGGCAAGAGTGAACACTTGCCAGTTCATGTTGACAATTTAAAACTGCACACACATACACTGCAGTGGCATGTCTGAGCCATGTTTAAAAGGCTACTTATGTGGGTGACACAACCAGTGCTGCAGGCCCACTAGTACCATTTGATTTACAGGCCCTGGGCACCTCTAGTTCACTTTACTAGGGACTTACTGGTAAATCAAATATGCCAATCATGGGAAAGCCACTTACACATACATTTTACACAGGGAGAGCTCACACTTTAGCACTGGTCAGCAGTGGTTGAGTGCCCAAAGTACCAAAAACAGCAAAAACAGAGTCCAGCACACAGTCTAAATTGAGAAGCAGAGGCACAAAAGACAGGGGAGACCACGCCAAGCATGCCAGGTCTAACAATTAGGTTATGTGGCAAGAAAAGGCAAATTATGAGGCATAATGCAGCACATTTCGTAATAGTATTACTTCATTACTTTGTCATTTTAAAACGTGGTAATACTGCCTGGACATTGGTTTCAGTACATTAGTGCCATTGTAATACACAAATACAGCAACAAGCAATAAGCAACCAAAAGGTGTCCGGTCCACCTCTGCAAAGGGCCTTTCACCGCGCAGCAACATATATCGTTGCATTTTTAGTAACATTTGAACTGTATAAGCTAGAACCAAATTATTTGTTTGTTAAAATCTGCAGATTATGTGGAAGATAATGGATTATGTGGCACATGTGTAATCAAAGAATTACTTTCCTTGCTCATTTTCCTCATTCTAGTCCTCATGTAATGAGCATATATACCAGGTTATTTTAAATAGCTGCGAAAACACAGCACACCATAAAATGCAACATCAAGAGTAGATTTATTACATAAAAAGGAATGACACCCAAACATATTAATAGATGACTGATAACCCTGGTCCAAATAAAGAAGAAATCATCTCCCCCACATGAACCTATATTGTGCAATGAAGGTAAGGAGAGAGGTCAGTGTGGCTGCTGCACATATGCCCGTCGGGGATACCACTTTTAAATGTGGCCCAAGAAGAGGGCATACCTCTAGTGACTAACCTTAAGTCAATTAGGGCAAAGAAACACCAGCCTTTTGGTCCACCAAAACTATCCACCTATTTAAGGTCAAGGTAAAAGGTTGATGGCCTTTATTAGCTTGGCCAAAGGAGATAAACAGATAATCAACGTTTGTAAATAAAAAGCAGTGTTTAAAAATATAGCAAGGGCTCTATTTAGGACCAAAGAAATTCCTGTTCTATAGAAGGAATAATAGAGAAAACAAGGATTAAATACTGGGAAAGATGAAAGGATGTACAAATCTTGGGCAAAAAGGATGGATACAGTCATAAGACAACCATGTCTTCAAAGAGATTAATAAAGTGATCATGATAAAGGAGTGCTCCAATTTCCTCAAATTGTGGACTCAACAAATTTGCCCCCAGAAAAAATGTTTAAATAAACTGAGTGGATGGCTTAAAGGGAGATCCTTGAAGTACATGAAGAACTAGAGGCAAATCCCAAAATGGAACTGCAATATAAATCACTGGGATTTCACAAATGATACCTACTAGGAAGACAAGCCACTAGGGAATCAAAATCAGCAATAGAAATCCTTCTTATCACGCTAATGGCTGCCCACTGGCAGCGTAATGTAGAGACAGCAAGCCCCAGAAAAAAATAATCTCTTAAAAATACCAGAATCTTTCGACCTTCACATGTAGATGGAATTAGATTTTTGTATTCATATGAAGAGAAGAAATGTGTCCAGTGTCTTTCATAAACATTTAATATGTTCTTTTTCCTTGAATTCTGAACAGATAGCACAGGCAATTTAATTTCTGCTTCTCAATATCCAGATCCCCACCCAAAAACATCAAAGAGTTCTCTTTAGCAACTGAGAAATCTCAGAGGAGAATAGATAACTGAGAAGATCCATGGCATCTGGACTGCTAGCTGAAGCAGCAGTGGGAACCTGAGACGTTGGCACCAATGAGGCACCACCAAAATATGTTCCACCTATTCATAGCTAATCTTGCATAGAATTCTGCCAAGAAATGCAAAGGGATGAAGTAATAAATAAGCCCTTTGGTCCCTGAAAACACAACAAATCTGTACTCCCAGCTTTCTGACATGGTTGAAGAGAACAAAACCTGGGAAGGAAGGCATTCTCGGGTGCGGCAAAGAGGTCCAACCAAGGCACCCGTATCTCTTCAGAATTTCCTGAAGTAAATGAGGTCAGAGGGTCATGGGCACAAGGGAAGGGAATGCGTGACTCAGCTTGTCTGCATGCCCATTCTCCTTCCCAGAAGATAAATCGCTGACACTAAAGGAAGATTCCCATCTGCCCGTATCCCAATCTTTTCTACTAAGTAGGCTAATCAAGGAATAAATGATATAAGACCTTGTGAGCTGATTGTCTGTTCGCATTGGAACTGCCTGATTCTTGAGAAATGAGTAAAAGATCATAGGGCTTTGTGAGCTGTCGCTAGCTTTTGCCTTTTGGAAGATGAGTTGTGTCTGTGTTTGACAATAGACTCAGCACTGTGTGATCTCCTATTGCCTCATCCCTCCTCAGATGGTCTGCATTTATTATTACTGTCACTGGGAGGGTAGGAGACACAAACATCCCCTTGCTTATTGATCCTGCCACAATTGTAGCTTCTGAAACACTGTCTGGGAGATTGGAATCCAGGTATTGTACATCTGTGTCTGTGGATCCCAGTGACACAACAGATGATACTGCAGATGATAAAGATGCAGGTGAGCCCTGGGGACCAAGTGCAGGCCAGCTGTCATATCCTCCTGAATCCTCTGCCATTGTCTTGCTGAGTTGTCCTGGTACTCAGGAAGAAGTATCAAACTAGCATCAACTTCTCCTGTTGTTTTGCTTGAAGGAAGACTGCCACAATCATTTCTGAATATTTATCCTATAAACTTCAGATTTTAAACTGTTAGAAAATAGGACTTGTTTGTGTTCAAAAGAAATCCATGCTCTTTGAGACAGTTGCACATCAAACAAACTACTTCCATACCTTTAGAAAAAGAAGAAGAATATATTAGCCAATCTTCTAGATATGGAAAAAACAAGAATTATCAGAAATTAAGATTACCCACCAAAAAGCCAGAGACTTAGTGAACTTCCTTTGTACTGAGACTAGATAGAATGGAAGAACAAAAAATCTAAAAAAAATGTGTAGGGCAAAATCCTTAGGAATTATTGGGACTGAGGATTTACTGGGATATGCACATAGGCTTCCAAGAGCTCCAGAGATGGAAGAAACACACCTTGGGCAACCAGAGATATAATATTTGGGAGATTCAACATCTTGAATTGTTCGTATGAAATAAAAGTGTTCACAGATTTCAGATACAGAACAGGTTGAAAATCTCTTGAGGATTTTTAACCCACAGGTGAGGATACCCTTGTCGTCACCTTGGAGGAAAGTAGGCACTCTCAATCTGCAAAAGCTGCTTCTACATCGGTATTGATCATTGTCTGCAGCAGCTTCATATCAGGCTTAGCAGAGGATGTACCCATGTCATTAGTCTACCCAAAAAGTCTCCACCATAGAAAAAAAAAAACACCAAGCGTATCAGCTGCGGAAGAAGCCACAATGCAGAGGAAGCCCAATAAAGCAGGCCTATCTGCTTCCTAAAAGAAAAACAAGATAAATCTTCTCAATGAGGATATTGGTTGATCCCCCATGCCCACACAACCCCCCCAGGGCATCTGATGGCCATTGGCTGACACTGAGGAGGCTTCCTTTTTACTTTTTTTAAATTTTGTGCTTGCACTGCTCGAGAAGATTTTCTCAAGCAGCCCAAGACTGTTTTTAGTTTTTTTACTTTACTAACGACGATTAACGTGCAGAATGCACTAACGTCACTACTACAAAAGTGAAAGTAAAACAAGTCGATTAGCTTACCTATATTTATATTCATTAAGCATTTACACATCATTAATAAGAACCAGTTTGGCAAAGTCTCAGAGTACAAGATTCAACAAAGCAAGAATTCAGCCATTTGTCTATTTGCGTCACATTTTAGTGAACCCATTAACTAACCTCGAATTAGCATCAGCATGTTGGGCTTCATGCAAAACAATTTAGCAAACAGAAATTTGGAAAACACCTAACTACGGCTTCTATCAAAAGAGCAGTTGGTACCTAGAAAGAAAAGGCAAACAGACAATTACAATTTTCATCAGATAGTTACCCCTCCAACGAATCAGCAAACAGCGTCAGTCTTCATCCTCAGGACATCAGTCGATTCAGCATCAGCAAGGATAGGACAGGGCAAAGTTTCAGTATGGCATAGCTAGGAATAAGCACTTCCCTCATAAGGAGGAGAAGTAAGTATAAGGTAAAGATTCAATAGAGGATGGTTAAGATATCAGAACAGCAAAGTCTCAAAGAATAATGGCAAAAGTGTCCAAATAATGGCTAATAATGGCTGATTTATCTTCGGGTCATGCTGTTATATCAAAACTATCGAACTAGCCCTTAATTTCTCATTGGATCAATTTTGGTGCATCATTATCTCTGTCCAACAATTCTCCACGCACCTCACTAGAATTTTCCACAAAACACGGTTCTCATGCAATTGACTGGCCCATGTTGTTGACGTCTTCATCAGTAGGAATGTCAGGTAAGAAAAGTTACACTTTACACTCCAGTCAGTAGTCCCATTGTCTTCTCCTAGTCTAGACAGCCTTGTACCTGTTACGAATTACACTGTTGCATTTGGCAAAAATATCTCCTTGAGCAAGTTGAATCCCATGAGAAAGAATTGACTACGGCTACACACATATCTCTAGCTTCTGGAAAAGTACAGCTTTGTGTCCTTCAGGAAAACAGCACATTGCATGTTAGAAAAACACAATTTAATATGAGACCAGGCAGCTAGGCCCAGACCCTCACTAACTACGGCCTAGTAATTTAAGTTGACATACCCCTAATACATGACTCTAATTAAGGTACGCTAATACAAAACCATACATTAGTACATTATTAATTCATCATTAAAGAGGCACATTAGTCTTCGTGTACATTGATGGCCACTCCCTGTGGGCACATTCCAAACGTGTGCATTATTTTCTACGTTTACACATTTTCTATGCAGCATCATTACAGAATATATTGCAAGCTTTTCATGTTAGTATTAATTTCAAAGATCACACTCCAACAGTTCTTCCTACCTTGAGTTGTTAGTAAACCTACAAACCTTCTATATCCCTGTGACCAGAAGAGTATAATGGATATGCAGGTGTATTGTTTTTTAAATCAGCCATCATGACAAGCTATTGCAGATAAAAACGTTTTTCCACCCATTTTCCAGTTTTTTATTTCAACAAATAGTTACCAACTTCAGGGATCTTCACAAATGAACCCTTGCTGATTTTAAAAGGTTGTCTACTTTCCATAAATGTATAGTTTTCTGGGAACTGCTATGGGTTTCCCACCTGTTTCCCACCACAAACTGGTAGAAGGTTGAAAGCACAAACATTTGGACAAATAGGCTGCCCCTTTGACAGTTATAACATTTGTTTTTTTATTTATCTCTGAATGCCCTTGAAAACAGGGAAGATGGTGACTTTAGCTAAGCAAAGCTTTTGTCGATACTATTTTTAGGGAGAAAAACGTACACTTTTCATGGAGCACTTGCTTTCTATTTTTCCCAAACCCCCACAATTCAGCTATATTTTGACTATTTTCATGGTCTTATCAAGAAGTTTACACAAACCCTGAGAACATTTAAAATCCTCGTAATGTTGAGGAAAAAGGTCGCAAATTTGTCCGTGTTACCTTATGTGGAAAAATGTTAAAGGCCTATTGTGTCCTTGTACGCGGGGAAGTAGGAAGTAGTTTATTTGGTAACAGTAGGACAAGAATACATCCAGTGTGGACACTCATTACGTCAGGACTGGGATGAGAAACCAAACGAGAAAGTTGATTTTTGTTACAGGAAGACTTCTACAGAATAACAGCGTTAAAAGAGGTTTTGAGACCAAGTTGTTCACTAGTCTTCTGTCACAGCGGTAAAAAAAAACGAGTTTTATTGTTTTCACTGCTTTAATAACAAAGCAGTAATCCACCGGGCTTCAAAGCTTGTATTCTTGCTGTCAGTGATCTGCCACTTTTCCTAGCTTTCTGGAGACCTAAAGAAAGCAGTGGGAAGTGGTTAGCTATCCTGTGCCACCAACTCCTGTGTCCTCTCAGTGGCTGGTCTGCTCTTACCTGCATTACAAGGAAATTAAGGCCTTGTTGACAAAATGTTCTCACGGATCTCCTGTACTTCATTATCTTTCCTCAGCTCTTAAATTGAGAGTGTGAGAGAAGAGCATGGCTCCAGAGAAGGGCAGTGACTGCAGAGAATGTGGTGTTGTCATGATGCCAGGTAGTGATTTTATGTATTAGGGACGGTTAAGGGTATTACTTTGGATACATGAGGAGGTTGGGGAGATGCCAGATATTTGTTTTCTAGATTTGCGGCTTGCTGGGAGGCTTCTTCTGAGAGAGGTAGGGAAAGGAGACAGGATCTTTTGGAGATTGAACTGGGGAGAGTTCTCCTGATGAATGTGGGGCGAGTGGCAGAAATCTGGATACACAGGTAGAAAACAACACCATCTGTCAAACACAATGGGAATATTAAATGCTACTCTCATCACCCGGAACTAAAATAACGTGATGAAAATGGCCAAAGGATTTGAAGATGAATACGAACCGCAAAACCTCAAACAAAGAAATCCTATGTGCAGAACAGGGATCAGTCATCACTTGGCTTCAAGCAGCACTCCTTATATGAGAACATTTGTCATACTATATGGATGAATAGCATTGCTGATAGTGGCAGTGTCAGCACGGGTGGGTGAAAATAAGTAAGTCCTTCATCAAGATATCATGTTGTATACTAGTTATGTATTCGTATGAAAATATTGTGGCATACATTTACCCACCACAAACAAAAACGAAATGGTCTTTGCAACCTATCACACCCAACTAAGGGGCATATTTACAAGAAACTGGCGCACCAGTGCACATGCGTCAGTTTTCTTGCATGGCTCCTGCCCCACCTAAGGAGAACCATGGTGCACGTTAGGACAGTAGCGTCAACATTTATGATGCTATTATGGCGCTTTGCTGCACTAGTGTCAAAAATGTTGACACCAGTGCAGCAAAGTGCAAGGAGGCCCATTGAGTAAAATGGGTGCGTCACTTTAATGCCTGCTTTGAGAAGGCGTTAAAAACAATGCCAAAAATGGTGCAGTGAATGCCTGCAGATTTTAGGGGGGCATTTCTGTGGGCCTCCTAATGCTGGAACACCCCGTTGCATACATTACTTCTGACACAGGCATAATGTGGCACAAGGTCCCAAGTGGCACAATGCATGCATTGAGCCACTTTTTAAATATGGTGTGGTGAAAATTGCCTCCTTGAGCCACATTAGCATTAAAACGATGATGCTAGTGTGGCACAAGGAGGCACTAGGGCTTTGTAAATGGTGCCCTACAGCTTGTGAAAGGACAGTCGCTGATCACAGAACCAACAATCTAAGGTCGAGCACATTGAATTTGAGATTTCAGGGCCTTTTAACACTTTCACTGACATCCTATATTATGAATTGTGATGATAGCGGTTAAATACTTTGTGGTGGCATCTTTCAGATTATGAGCAATGATTTTATAGGTGGAGTTGTGTTTACAATTCTCAACATAAGTTGTGAATTTCAGGATGTTTTAAGTTTTTAAACATAAGCATGACATCTTGTCTACTTGGCTTTTTAGGAGGTTTCATTTTTCAGTAAAAAAAAACCTGAAATGTATCTTCGTTAAAAGTTTTTTTCTGTAAATGTTTAATGGTTTTAATTACTTTATGTAGTAGCGAAAGCAGGAAACTTATGTGCAGGTGGATCCGGGTGCAGCGTGAGGCTCTTTGCGGCATGGTGTGCCCATCTTTGTCCAAAGAGAAACGCTCTGTATCTGCTCCTGTGCTCTCAGAAACTGCTGCACAAATTCTGTGCCTATGCACATTAGACACTAGACCCTGTGTTTAGTTCTGTAGCATCTGAACTCACTGTACTCAGCCTTAGGTCAAGCATAGCAAGCTCCGGACAAAAGATGTGGCCTTTGGCTCCTTTTAGCACCCAGTCACCACTGCCTCAGATCCAATAGCACAAGGCCACGTCAATAGCTGAAGAGCATTCTGCACACATCCTTCAGCCATGTGCAGCAGGTACTGAGCACAAACACTAACCACACAATGCTTGAACATGCTTACTATTTAGGTAAATGAACTGTTAACATGATCTTTCAATTTTTTTATTTTATTTTTAGCAGTTTGAGAACATTTGTAAACATGTTTCAAAATGCCTTTTAGATTCTCAAATTAACCTGCCGCTTTAAACATTTGCCTCTGCAATCCTGGGCATTTTATGTGCTTCAAATCTCCATGAACTCCCATGAGATCTGAGATGTTTTTCTGTGTCAAAGGTTAGAGAATGGCTTTCAAATGGCTCAGACCACATTATAGTTGATTAGCAAAGCACTAGTGACTGGTTTTCCCATGCAACACCCATGGGTTTTGACACATTCCTAGATTTACAAGAATCTGAAAACCTGGGAATGCATCATAACTGCACGCCTCCCCAGGGGAGGCCTAACGAGAAGGAAAATATTTCTCCTCATATTTTCTTCTTTTTGTGTACACATAGAAAGAGGAAAAGAGCCTCCATGGATTGTTTTTGTGCTGGAAGGTGTCGCTTCTTGCACAAAAACAATCCTGCCAACAACACAGACACCCTTGCTCTATGGTGCAAGGGTGACTCTATTGGTGCTAGGCACCAAATTGAATACTAGCGCTGGCTGAAAGGAGAGGGATGCACAGTATCTTGAAAATTCATTGTACATATACCCTTTAGTTTGATCCATTCAAGAACTTCAAACCAATGTATTAGAAGGGGGCAAAGTCTCCTCATGTCATTTAAGAGATTAAGTAAAAGGTTCTATGTAAAGGGCAAACAGCTGGGGAGAAAACGGGCTCCACTGCCTGGTGCCACAAGAGATGGAAAATATGTCAGAAAGCGACCCAGAATAAAGACAATTAATTCTGGAGATGAATTCGGAGTCAAAGTCTGCAGTATCCATGACCCCCCACAAGAAGGGCCAAGAGACCCGGTCAAAGGACTTTCAGCAACTAAATATATCTTGCCTAAGGAGGCCTTCCCCGAAGCCGTGATCACTGTGTTAACATGAGATGTTCTATTACAACCTAGAATACAGCTGTGCTGATTCCGATCAATGAGCTCCAAGATAATGTTGGTGAGGGAGATTGGGAGGCATGAACCACAAACTGTAGGATCTGTGACATTGCTTTATGAGGAGCAGAATAATGTGTAAAGCCCGACTCATTAGGCCGCTCAAAATACCAAAGATCCACCAAAGCATATGAGGAAATTAGCTGGTGCAAAGCCCTGCAAAGTCGACATTTGCCACTGCATCATGAGTCTGAACAAAGGTCCGTGACTGATATGCTGAGTGTTTGTACGGGTACAGCATCATGTTAAAGTCGCCACAGATGATGTACGGTGGTGGTCATAAATGTAGCTAAGTCAACAAGAAGCCAAGGACTCTGGGATCACCCGTCTTAGGCCCATGTACAACACAGATGGTAAAATGGACCTTATGCCTCTGAATGATACCTAGTAACCAGGGACCCCAGGAGTCTGTCCTAAGATGCAAATCCTCACATTTATGACCCTGCGCTAACAGAGCAACCCCCTTTGAGCAGAAGTAAAAGATGAGGTAGAAATGTCCTGATAGCCAAACTCTTTAAGTAATGAGCATTCTCCTGATGAGAGGTGTATCTCCTGGAGACAACTAATATGTGGATTATGAGTTCTGGGTTCCTCCCGTACCAGTTTACATTTATGTGTAGACTTGGCTATATTGATTTTCTAGAATAGAATATCCAACTGCTGCCAAGGACACCTACGGTTACAAACTATGGGTATTGTTTTGCCAAAACCGTAAGCTACCCCTCCACCAAACAGAATGGAATACCAACACTCAGAAATTATCAAGCCCAAAAAGGATATGCAGCCTTCTTCCCCTTTGAAACAAATCAAATAGAATCCCCTTTCCTACAGTTTGGACCCATGTACATCTTACATGAAGAACCCCATGATCCAAATCCACAACCCCAATACACACTAGGCTCACCCCACACCCCAGATTGCCATTTAGGTGAACACTCCCCCCCCAAGTTGTGCCCTTAAAAAAGGGGCCACTCCCCCCGCCACTGAGGGTTAGCCATGCATTAAGGCTAATAGCTGATGTCAGTACCCAGACCACCCCTCCCCGGGATGCATAATAAGAAAAACAACACTACCATGCTTAAACTCAACCCCCCTCCTAAAACAAAAAAGAAGGGGGACAGTTGATGGAAAGATAAAAGCCTGAAGAGAAACAGAAGGACCAACTGGAAAAAGGAAAAAAGACATCAAAGAGAGGTAGGCTCTTCATCCAGTACCTGGACAGAATACTAGCAGAAGGATCGGAGACAGAGCCAAACCATCCTCAAAAAGATACCCTCCCCTGACCCAGAAATTCAGCCAGCACCAGGGAGAACCCAGCCCCTTTATAAGTCCTATGTCAACGGAGATAGAATTGTGGTTCCCCCAGTACCACAAAATAGGCCAGAGGGCAAGGGTGCATAGAGAGTTGAAAACCCAAGAAGAAAAGATCACCCAATGAGAAAAAAGTGAGGGACACACAAACTTTTAATATGCCAAACTTGTAGCCTGCTTACAGTAAAGGCTGACCCATTATACACCCTTAGGTCAACCAGAATAAAAAGAGAATAGAAACCGACACAACCACACAAGCAAATTAGAAAATGAACTCAGCCACCGGGCTGCCACTTTGTTTGATAGTTCCTGCCACTTTTGGCCCTTATTGCAGTAATAAGTGTGACCCTCCCTCTAAATTTGTGAAATGGCAGGCTCCATAAGGAAAACCGAAGCTCCAGGCTTTAGGAGTGCCAGGATATGGACCTGAAGCTGCCAGCGTCTCATGGCCGTCTGGTGGCAGAAATCCAAATGGACAAAAAATTGAAAGCTTGAAGGGGATGTGCCAATCGGTCCATAGGAGCCTGCAGGACCACCACTTCACCCTGTGGGGAACTCTATCCACCTCAAATGCCTGGTTCCCCATCTTTAAATTCTACTGCGGTAGAGGAGTTACAGTTGAGGTCCCTGCCTCCTTGCTGCCAGTCAAGGGTTCTTCTTGAAAGTGAGCAAGAAGAGATAGGGTGACCCCTGAGCTTCACTCAAATAATTTTTTGGGCCGGAGTCATCACATGAGGCGGCGGCCCTTGCAACAGCAGCAGTGAAGACCGTTGATGGGAGTGGGTTCATGAAAGAGTCCAGAGTATGGTGTGAACACTGTCGACCACCCCTCCCCGACTCGTGGGGGTCCACGACCTTGGGCAACTTATCTGTGGTCTCCATTGTGGACTCTGTCATGTCAGGGGTATCTCGTGCCTTCTAATGAGTAAGTGGAGCGGCCACTAAGGCCTGTGTAGCACTTTTGCCCCCTGAAGTCCACCATGATTGCCTTGATTATTGAGGGGGCTGACCTGGTTGACGAGTGGCAGTCTCTTCTTCCCCCTCTTTGGGGAGATGTGAGATCCTCCAGTCCCTAGTCACCCTTCTCTCTTTGGCCCCCCAGACTGGCTTCTTAGCGTGAGTGGCGTTCGAAGAAAGAAAAATCTCTGAACTGCCTTAAAACACAGTGTCAAAACCACATTCACTTTTATTCTCTGTAGTCTGGAAAGTGAGCCAATGCCTAGAAAAGCAATACGCGACACAGTATTAAATGTATCCAGCTGATAGGTGCTCTGGAGTCACGAAAGCAGCAGCAGACAGTTTGGGAAGAAAGCTTGGAACACAGAAGCTTCCACAGGGTGAGGTTGACCTACACCTAGCTCTGCCACTGTACTGGCCCATATTCACACACAGTGCAAGCAGCACTCAAACGTTAGGGGCATATTTATACTTGTGTTGTGCCAAATTTGCGTCAATTTTTTTACACAAATTCGGTGCAAAACTAACTCCATATTTATACTTTGGCGCTAGACCCGTCTAGTGCCAAATATTTGGAGTTAAAATCCTTTTTTGGACTGGAAACCTGTTCTGCATCAATGAGATGCAAAGTAGGCGTTCCCGTGCAAAAAATGACTCTATGGCCTGAGTGCCATATTTATCCCCCATGCTAAAATCACGCATGGGGGAGAAGGGGTCAAATAATGGTGCAAAGCTTGGTTTGCACCATTATTTAACATCTGGGTCAGGGCAGGCCTTAGGGGACCTGTGGGCCTATTTCCATGGTGGAATAGCATGGAATAAGCCCACAGGTGCCCTCCTCAGGCCACAGGGACACCTCCACCCACACCAGAGGGACAGCAGGGGATGTGGGACCCCATTCTAGATAAGTACAGGTAAGTAATTATTTTTTTTAAGTGCCTTTGGGGGCCCTGAAGTGGGTCCCCCTACATGGCACTGGGTGCAATGGCCATGCCGAGGAGACGCTGGTCCTCTGTGCTGGCCATTGGGGTGGTGGCCATGACTCCTGTCTTTTCTAAGACAGGAGTCTTGTGGTATGGATGGTTTTGCATCATAAAATGATGCTAGGCTGGTTAGTCATTTTTACTCTAACCCTCCTAACGCCATTTTTAAGTGCAAACCCACCTCCTTCCATACCACCAGCCCCACCCTGGCTAACGTAATTTTTTTTTTAATGCTTGCCTACCCTTTGCACCGGCTGAGGCTCAGAAATGGTGCAAGCCGGTGCTGTACCTTTTGGTGCAAAACTGCATTAGTGCAGTTTTGCACCAAAAAGTATAAATCAGGGCCTTAATGAGCCAGAAACTGAAAGCAGACAGCCTACAGTCATGGAGCCGGAACATCAACTCTGATACTAGAGGCTCCACAGGCACACACAGTCTCAAAGTCTATGAAAAGCAAACAGACTCACCAGGGTGTGCAAAACAGCCACGGTCCCAGCTTGCGGGGTCAGTGGGAGCTTCATCATTACAACATCCAGCTCCAACCATCGCTGCCTAACAATCTGCACCCATGTCGGTGTCTCTGCTCTCAAGGGCCTGGCATTGCTATACATTGCCACTGCAAATGAGGCCGGGGGTTGGTTAGAAGGCTTGTCTATGTCCACCTCACTGTGAAAATTTGCCCAACTCCAGCTGCAGCTGCCAGAAACTCTTTGCTGGGCCACTGCTCTGAAGCTGACTGTATTGCTGGGATCAGCCTGACAGCTGTTATTTATATTATAAATTATATATTTATCAACATAGGCATATGCAGTCCGTAGTTGTTTCAATATGGTGGTTATGAAGGAAAGAACCAACTCTTGAGTAGTTTTCTGAAGACAAGAAAGTTATCTGTGGATCTAATAGTTGGGGGTAATGAATTCCTTAGTTTGGCTGCTTGAACGGAGAAGGATGTCTCACCTACAGTCTTTTTCTTGTATGGTGGTGTTCTAAGGTGGGGTGCCAATCTTGAGCGGAGGTTTCTTTGTTGAATGTATTTGGTTATTTAGTTTCTGATAAAAAGTGGTCCTGTTCCATGTATAGCTTTGTGGGTGATACAAAGCAGCTTGAAAGTGCATCTTCTGGCAACGGGAAACTAGAGTAGTGCTCTCAAGGCAGAGGAGATGTGGGCTTGTGGCTCTAGATGTAATTGTAGCCGGGCTGCGGAGTTCTGAATACGTTGTAGTTTTTTCATAATAGATACAGATGATCCATGGTAGAGGCCATTGGCATAATCCAGTTTGGATAGTACAAGCGAGATAGTAGTTTACACTTTGTGTGGAAATTTGAGGTGGGGGAAGATGCGTCATAGTCTTCAAGGTGATGAAGCTTATTCGTGCTAATTTGTCCACTTGGACATTCATAGTTAACTTGGAGTCCATGGTGATTCCAAGGTTTTTAACTTCCTTGGATAATTGAGGAGGTGGTCCGAGATCGTCAGGCCAGGAGCACAGTGGGTCATAACTTTTCCAGTCACCACATGTGAGCATTTTTGTTTTGGAGGCATTTAGTTTGAAATGGCTCCAGGTCATCCACTGATCAATAGCTCTGAGGCAACTGAAGATTTCTGAGTTTTCAATGTTTTTGGGGCATTCTAATTTAAGTAGTATTTGTGTGTCATCTGCATAGTTGTAGCATGTGAGATGAAAATCATTGATCAGTTCTGGTAATGATATCATGTAGATGTTGAAAAGCAAAGGTGAGATGCTCATGTTTACAACTCCCCATCGAAATAAGGGTGAACACTTACTTTCATCCAGGGGTCCCTAAGGACTCCAGGAAGTGATTTAAATAAAAAGGTTTGCTCTTCCTCACCAGATGTGACCATTCCCCTCCAAGCCCCATGCCATAGGGGGATAAAGGACAGGAAAAAGGTGTTCAGCCTGCATGGAAATGTAGCGCTAAGCTACTGACAGCCCGGCTGCCATCCTGCTTGCGACATAGGCCGCCACATTACTGTGGAGTGTTCTAATTCATGGGTGGTCACATACTGAAAGATTCTGAGTTTCTGACTACGAAGTGAGATATAATAGGCAAATTGTGCATGCATATTCATATTCCGAGTTGCAAGAAAGTGTGCTGTTTTCCCGTACACATTGCTGAAAGTCTTGGGAGGAAACACCTGTATGGGGGTGCACAATTTGCATGTGCTTTCTAATCCTGGTTCAGGAGCAAATGGGATTTTGTAACCAAATCAGGATTGACGATGGTAATACGAGGGTCTTAAAAATAATCGTTTGAGCTTGGAACCATCCACAGTGAAAACAATTAAAAAAAATCTTGGCAAGTCTCTTCAGGTAGTACAATTAGAAAAGAAAATCGAGCAATTTTTATGTATTGGTATGATTGTGTGTGTTAAGAGAGAGAGGATGGCATATAAAATGTTTACCTTTCTAAAAAAATACAAGAAACACAATGCATTTTATTTACTCAGCGACAACAAGCTGAAGGGAGCAGCATAAATGAATCTCAATTGCAGCCTTCAGCGTGTTGAAAGTTTTACATGTTCTTTGAAAAACAGACACCCTGATAACAAAACAATCAAGAGAGAATGAAATAGTTTGATGGAAAAAGAAAAGTGGGCGTCCCGGATCTCCTGCCATCCAGACGTTGCCTGGGCGTTCTAGGTTATATGGCTGCCATTGTGCAAAGGTGAATGTTGCTATAGAGAATAGGTCAAGTGCTAAGTTTCTAAAACAATAAGGGGCATAGTTAAGAGTCCCTGGCGCCATATACCGACACAATAACGTATTTTTTTAATGTGTTTCGTTAGAAGGCCAAATTTAAGCGCCATTTTTACAAACTTGTGCAATGAATGCATTGCTCCACTTTGTAACCCTTTGCACTACATTATGCCTGCACAACCTCGTTAGGAGGCCAGAAAAAATGGCGCAAGGAAATCTAACAAATTTCCTTGCGTCACATTTTTCAGAACTTTAACGCCTGCTCGGAGCAGGTGTTAAAAGGGGGCACATCATAGTTTACAATGGGCCCATATATACTCCCCAGGAGTAGCAGCAATATTTTGGCAGTACTCCTGCAGAGTACATCAATAGTGTCATAAAAAATTACGCTATTGCCTCCTACCCTACGGTGCGCTGTATTTTAAATATGGTGCACATATGCTGACGGTAAAGGGTGCAACAGTGCAGTACCACTTTCCTTAAATATGCTCCTAGGTTTCTGGGGCCAATAGTTTCACTCAGAAGCCTAAAATCATCCCTACAAGTAGCAGGGATGGTGAATATCAAAGCTGCGTGGGTTCATTCGTCATCATTCCTCCTGCATCCACCACCATTGATGGACGACCCATTTATCTCACCCTTGCAGGTTCTTTTTCATAGCTTCTTCCTCCCTTTCTCACTCTTTTTCTGTCTTTCTCTTCCTCACTATTTCGTCCTTTTGTGTTTTTCTCTTTCTTGCTATGGGTGAAAGTCTAATGAGGAAAACTAGCTGCTAGTCCCGCAGAATAAGTGCGGGTGGGCTCCACCAGCAACCCTGGGGTCAAATCAATTACTGAGTTAAAGAATAAATGCCTATTATGAAAAAAGTATTCCAAGAATATAAGCAAAAAAGGGCTATATTTCATTTAAAAGGGAGAGAACATGAAACTTAAAACAGTATGTCAGATGAATTGAAGGAAGTCTGATCTCACCAAGACCAGAAAGTACTCAACAGTTTACAATGATGAGACAATTTGATCTGAATTAAGAAACAGGCACATCGACCCTATTATCAGTGTCACATAATTTGGTAGGTGAGCCCGGCATAGCTTGAAACAGTGTACTTCATTATAATAAAACAAATCCTGTCCTTAGCGCAAATGCGAGCTGTGGCCGCTTGCGCCTGTGCTGAGGACAGCATATTAGGGAAAGACAGGACATTGGATTCGAACCACTAATATTGTCTTTCACCAGAGGTAGACCACACTCTATTTAACAAGAAGAGAAAGACTTTCCCCTGCAGGCCTGTGCAATAGTACACTTAATAGAAAGTGTTAAATTCTTGGTCAAATAATGGCACCTCAACTACTCTAGATGCTAAGATACTCCATCTCACATTAAAAAAAACATGCTTCAGAGTTTGGGTTCAAAGCCACTGAAGTTTCCTGGAAACTTTGGTATTACACACCTGATGCAACAACAACCAGGTCAAGTAACTAGCAAACATATCCTTTAACACTAGAAATTACTGCCTCAAAGTCAAAATCCATTGGAAATTATCCATACATCTGTTAGAGGTGTTGTTTAAGGAACTTACTCTGAGGTATGTCATGATAAAAACTGTAAAAAATACAAAATACTGAAGTGGTATTCAGGGAGGTTGAGAGGAAGGGGAGGGAATGAAGCAGTGGAACAGCGGCCATGTTATGTCAGTGTGTACCATCGGCAAATGCACTTTCCTTTGCACACACAGCCAAGACTAAGCCCACCCCCCACAATCCATGTTACATGTTGTTGGTACTGGGTCATTCATTGGTGTGGTGCTGTTATTGTTGTACATTGTTGCTGCTGATGGGCAAGCAAATGAAGGCCACCTTGCTGCACTACACTCCAATAAAGGGAAAATGTGAGTTACTTACTGTTATACAGCACATCCTTGTCCTTTCCTAGTGCAAGTACACTTTTTGGCTCTAGTGCGTCAAGGCAGGCACCCTTACGTCATGATGCAAGGGTGCCCGAGCTGTAGACAGGAATGGTTTTGTGAAGAAAGAAACACCTTCTTGCAAAAAAAAACAACCTTCATAGGCATTTTCCTCTTCCAGTATTTGAGACAAGGACGAGGACCTGTTCCAAAAGTGGGCAGGCTCGACAGGATGGTGAATGTGGGTTCTAGTGTGAGAATCACAAGGACCCATTGCATTTTAAAGGTTGGTTTAGTTCAGAAGTGTTTGGAGGAGGATTCTAGGGGTGGGAGTAGCATAGCGGCGGCGGGTTGGTTTACAACCTTTTGTTAACCAAGTTAACAAGGGTAACTTGAGCGGTTTAGCAGAAGTACAAGGTATTCTGCTTGCCAGTTGTAAAAAAACAGCCTTTTGCTTTCAAAGCAAGCAGAGTGCTGTGATGACTATCAATCAATACTGTGGTGTTAGAAATGGGGTTCTCTAGTTGGCAGAGTGTTAGAAATGGGGTCTTTGGTTGGCAATCAGGTTACCCGCTGTCCAAGCAAGGACCCTCATTCTAGTCAGGGTGAAGGAGAATCCCTTGGTTAACCACCGCTCACCCCCTTGGAAGCTTGGCACACTCCGGCAGGCTTAACTTCAGAGACTAAGGGGGTCAATCCAACCCTGGCGGTCGGTGTTAAACATGCGGCTAAACCGCCAACAGGCTGGCGGTAAAAAAAATAGAATTCCGACCCTGGCGGAAACCGCCAACAGAGACCGCCACATCAACACACCGCCCACCACGGCGGGACAAACAAACAGCGCGGCAGTCACCGCCAACAGACAGGCGGGAGACAATGTACCGCCCACCCTATCACAACACACCAATCCGCCACCTTTTCCGGGGCGGTAGCCCCGCCGATAAAAACACGCCGGAAACAGCCATTTCAAATGGAAAACGCTCACCTCCATACACCCCACAAGGAATCTGGACAGCATGGAACCCGAACTCCACATCCTCCCAGCGATTGTCTTCCTGCTCCTCTACCAGGAGCACGAACGCCGGCGCAGAAGACAACGGTGAGTACTGCACCTACGACACAGGGGAGGAGAAAATATTACGGGCACACACATACGCGACACACCCACCCCCACCCTCACCCACTACAACACACACATCAATGCATAGAAATACATCACAGTTCCCCCCCTAACCCCCGAAAGAAAGCAAAGACAAAAGGAAATGATTCTAAACATTGGAATATTTTGTAATACTGGCTGATTTATATATATATATATATATATATATATATATATATATATCTACACATCAAAAACACTTATATACATATATGTACAAGTCCGAGCATTGTAGCAGGCATTGTCCGTGGACCACTGGGCCCAAATCACATGGGCAAAGCCCACACAGGATACCTGACTCCAACGGAGAGAACACTGCAGGGGCATCAGATAGGAAAACTACAGGCACCTCAGGGGGAAAGGAAGGGGGGGCACCTCAGCCAGATGAGTGCACGACGCCAGATCCACGAGGGGCCTCCATGGCCACTGTTCAATTCTGGGGAGTGCAAAGCCAAAGTCTCTCAAGTCTCTACAGTGGGTGGGTTGCCCACTGTTCCATCCTGGGGAGTGCAAAGCCACAGTCTCTCAAGTCTCTACAGTGGGTGGGATGCCCACTGTTCAATCCTGGGGAGTGCAAAGCCACAGTCTCTCAAGTGGATGACAGTCTCCACTGGTCCTGGAGGGGGACTGGTGCCCAGAGTGCTTCGTGCAGCCCTGCCCGACACAGATGCGGGCCTGCCCCTGCCGCTAATGGGCCAGCGGTGCTTGAGACGGCGGTGCCCAGTTCAGCGGTGCTTGAGACGGCGGTACCCAGTTCAGCGGTGCTTGAGATGAAGGGCCCAGTTCAGCAGTGCTTGAGACGGCGGTGCCCAGTTCAGCGGTGCTTGAGATGAAGGGCCCAGTTCAGCGGTGCTTGAGACGGCGGTGCCCAGTTCAGCGGTGCTTGAGATGAAGGGCCCAGTTCAGCGGTGCTTGAGATGAAGGGCCCAGTTCAGCGGTGCTTGAGACGGCGGTGCCCAGTTCAGCGGTGCTTGAGATGGCGGTGCCCAGTTCAGCGGTGCTTGAGATGAAGGGCCCAGTTCAGCGGTGCTTGAGATGAAGGGCCCAGTTCAGCGGTGCTTGAGACGGGGGTGCCCAGTTCAGCGGTGCTTGAGACGGCGGTACCCAGTTCAGCGGTGCTTGAGATGAAGGGCCCAGTTCAACAGTGCTTGAGACGGCGGTGCCCAGTTCAGCGGTGCTTGAGATGAAGGGCCCAGTTCAGCGGTGCTTGAGACGGCGGTGCCCAGTTCAGCGGTGCTTGAGATGAAGGGCCCAGTTCAGCGGTGCTTGAGATGAAGAGCCCAGTTCAGCGGTGCTTGAGATGGCGGTGCCCAGTTCAGCGGTGCTTGAGACGGCGGTGCCCAGTTCAGCGGTGCTTGAGATGAAGGGCCCACTTCAGCGGTGCTTGAGATGAAGGGCCCAGTGCAGCGGTGCTTGAGATGAACGGCCCAGTTCAGCGGTGATTGAGACGGCGGTGGACAGTTCAGAGGTGCTTGAGACGGCGGTGCCCAGTTCAGCGGTGCTTGAGATGAAGGGCCCAGTTCAGCGGTGCTTGAGATGAAGGGCCCAGTTCAGCGGTGCTTGAGACGGCGGTGCCCAGTTCAGCGGTGCTTGAGACGGCGGTGCCCAGTTCAGCGGTGCTTGAGATGAAGGGCCCAGTTCAGCGGTGCTTGAGACGGCGGTGCCCAGTTCAGCGGTGCTTGAGACGGCGGTGCCCAGTTCAGCGGTGCTTGAGATAAAGGGCCCAGTGCAGCGGTGCTTGAGATGAAGGGCCCAGTTCAGCAGTGCTTGAGACGGCGATGCCCAGTTCAGCGGTGCTTGAGACAGCGGTTCCCAGTTTAGCGGTGCTTGAGATGAAGGGCCCAGTTCAGCTGTGCTTGAGATGAAGGGCCCAGTTCAGCGGTGCTTGAGATGAAGGGCCCAGTGCAGCGGTGCTTGAGATGAAGGGCCCAGTTCAGCGGTGCTTGAGACGGAGGTGCCCAGTTCAGCGGTGCTTGAGACGGCGGTGCCCAGTTCAGCGGTGCTTGAGATGAAGGGCCCAGTTCAGCGGTGCTTGAGATGAAGGGCCCAGTTCAACGGATCCGGCCATGGTGTGCAGGTCATTTGCCACCTGTCCTGTGGCTGGCAGGGTGTTCCTGCCCATCTGTCGGGTGGCTGGCGGGGCCTTCCTGGTCTGCAGTACCGGGCCTGTTGGTGTCCTCCAGCCCACCTGGGATGGGGCTGGCGGGGCCCTCCTGGCCAGCTGGGCTGATGGCGGTCTCCTCGGGCGTGCTGCCCTTCCCAGCCTTCCCTGTTCGCCTGTGGCCATTCCCCACCTTGGGCGGTGTGCCACCCGTCTCCACACTTCGTGCCGGAGCCATGGTATGGATTTTAGTGCCTGGGGTTTTCACCCTCTCGCGGCGGGCGCTGACTATCTTCAGGTGTTTGTCCGGGGGTGGGCTGCCCGTGCCTTGGCTCCGTACTGAACTGGCTGCCCTTGAGGGTGTGGGACTCCACAGTCCATGGCAGACTGTCATCACAGGGCCCGGTTTTGTGGTGGCTGAGGTGCTGACTGGAGTCCTATGAGATGGACGGGGTGGGGGAGTTGTAGGAAATAGGTTAAGTTTGGACAGGAAAAGCTTTTTAGGAGCAGTGGGACGGGTAGGTGTAGTGGGTATGGGAGTGAAGGAAGAGGTTGTGGTTGTAGGAGTCTTAAGTCTGGTGTCTTTGGGTGCAGGTGCTTGGGCTGGAGGCTGTTGTGAGGTGGATGGCTGTTGGGTGGGTGGCTGCCTGCATTTGTGTATCTTGGAAGAGGGGGAGACAGACACACTGGGAGAGGACACAAGGGACATGTAAATGGTAGTGAGGGTGGTGAGTGCACGTGTGCGGGGGGTTCTGGTGTGTGTGCTGGTGATGGACGTAGTGGCTGAAGATGTTGTGCATGCAAGTGTGAGTGGAGACGTGACAGGGAGGGAGGAGGGAGACGAGGAGGAGGGGGACACAGTGGAGGCAGTGGGTGTTGGTATGTCTGTATGTGGATGTTGCTTGTGTGAATGCTTGTGTGATGTGTGGTGCTTATGTCTGGATGAGTTTCCCTTGGGTGTTGAGGTGTGTGCAGGCTGGTCTGATGGTGTGTCTGGGATAGGCAGAGGTACAGGTGATAGGGTATGGGTGGAGGAAGTTGGAGGGGGGAGGCTAGAGACAGGGACAATTGCTGCCATCAGTGCTGAGGCCAGAGTGCTGAACGATCGCTGAAGGGCAGCCTGACCAGAATGAATGCCCTCCAGGTATGCATTACTCTGGTGCACCTCTCTTTCGACACCCTGGATGGCATTCAAAATGGTAGACTGCCCAACAGTGAGCGTCCTCAGGAGGTCAATGATCTCCTCACTGAGGGCAGCAGGGGTGACTGGGGCAGGGCCTGAGGTGCCTGGGGCGAAGGAGATGCCCACCTTCCTGGGTGAGCGGGCACGGGCCAAACGCTGAGGGGTTGCTGGGAGGGCGGTGCTGGTGCGCTGGGTGACGGCTGTACCTGTTGTTGCGGAGGGCACGGATGTTGCCGCCACCACAAGGGAGCTCCCTTCAGAGGACAAGTCTGTGTCACTAATGTCTGCACGAGTCCCCGCTGTGGAGCTCCCCTCGCCCTCCGTCCCACTGGTGTATTCGGAATCCGTTGTTTGGCCCTCCAGGGCCATGTGGGATACAGCTCCCTCGTGCTCAGATGCCATTTCTCCTCCGCCTGATGATGCTAATGCACACATGAACAGGAAGACCACAAAAAAGGGGGGGGGAGAAAATAAAGACTTGTTGAGTGCATGCATTGTCGACACCGTTGGCGGAGAGGACAGACACAGAAGCCCCCTGCACTAACCCGCGCACTTGGGTTCCACTACTCAATCCGTGGGACATGGCCTACAAGCCTATGGACGACAACTGCACACATAGATGACACAGGGCCATGGATAACTGTACTTGGCACCCTACAGAGGTGGGGGGCGGGGGCACAGGGCCATGCCTTACGGAGGGGCCTAGCCTACAGAAATCGCCCTGGCCTAGGGATACCCACAGCCCTCCTCCCCCACCCAGACACCTCCACTGCACGCAAAGTCACCAGAATGAGAGTGTACTCACCCCCTTGTGTCTGCTGTGATGTCCTCACGCGCCCATCCAAATCGGGGTAGGCCACTGCCAGGATCCGGGACATCAGGGGGTCAAAGTCTGACTGGCACCCCTCCCACGTTGGGAGGCCATCCCCAGCTGAGCCTCCGCCGTCTTCCTGCTCCTGCGTCAGATGTCCTCCCATCTCTTCCGGCAGTGGGTGCCCCGTCTGTGGTGGACCCCCAGGGCCCAGACGTCCTTGGCGATGGCACGCCAAATGTCTATCTTCTGGTGGGTGCTGACCTATGTGAAATGTACAGGGGGAGAAAAAGAGTCATCACCTTCTGCACCCTCAATGTGAGTGGCCCCCCATCCCTACCCTTGCCATGTGGCACATCCTGTCATCCGTCGTTTGATGCCTGCCTCATTCGCTCCCCTCCCAACCATCTATCATCCACCCGACTCAACACAGGCATTGGCCACAAAGCATGGTCCCAGTGTACTTACCTGTTGGTCTGGAGGACCGTAGAGTAGCGCATACTGGGGGAGGACCCCATCCACGAGTTTCTCCAATTCCTGAGCAGTGAAGGCAGGGGCCCTTTCCCCAGTCGCATGAGCCATTGTCTCTTCCAGACCGAGGTCACAGCAGCACTTGCAGTGTAGGTCCTCTCCTGTCGAAGATCAGGTATCGAGTGATTAAGCAGATAGAAAATAGCGGTCACGCCCACGGCGGTGCGTACCGCGGCGGTGCGTACCGCGACCGCCGGTGCACATCGTCATTGGCTCCTGAGACCCATAGGGTTCAATGTTAACCAATTCTGCTTTGCGCCGCGGTCTTCGACCGCCTACCGCCACGGTGTGCCACGCCAGCGCATTGACCTCACATCCCATTGTCACACTTCACAGGTCAGGCAGCCGCCATTTCAAGGGCCCACATGGCTTACTTTTAACTGCGTCACACATACCTAGGCCTTGCCTCAACACTCATACAAGCCATTCAATGCATTGGGAATCGTGTTTTGTGCAAACTGTGGGCTGATTGACTCTGTGCTCGCTGTTGTCCTTCATAGGCACCGTCCGCTGGGACATGCGAGGAGATGGAGGAATCTTCCCGTGTACAGACCGCTGGTAGACCTGTCCACAATGGAGGAAAGACATGTCATACTGACATACAGCCTTGACCGAGCCACTATTCAGGAACTGTGTGCCCAGCTGGAGCCAGACCTGATGTCACCCATCCGCCAACCCACAGGGATCCCACCTCTAGTGCAGGTGCTGTCAGTACTCCATTTCTTTGCAAGTGGGTCTTTTCAAACAACAGTGGCCATATCATCAGGGATGTCCCAGCCTATGTTTTCCAAGGTGTTGCCCAGAGTGTTGTCTGCCCTTCTGAAACACATGCGGAGCTACATCGTTTACCCCCAGGTGGAGGATTTGCCTACAGTGAAAGGTGATTTCTATGCCCTTGGACATATCCCCAACATCATAGGTGCCATTGATGGGACCCATGTGGCTTTAGTACCCCCCAGCAAGAGTGAACAAGTGTACAGAAACAGAAAGAGTTATCATTCGATGAATGTACAGATGGTGTGTTTGGCCGACCAGTACATCTCCCATGTTAATGCCAAGTTCCCTGGCTCTGTGCATGACGCCTACATCATGCGGAATAGCAGCATCCCTTACGTGATGGGTCAACTCCAGAGGCACCGTGTGTGGCTAATTGGTGACTCTGGTTACCCCAACCTGTCATGGCTACTGACCCCAGTGAGGAATCCCCGGACAAGGGCAGAGGAACGGTACAATGAGGCCCATTGGAGAACAAGGAGGGTGATCGAGCGGACCTTCGGCCTTCTGAAGGCCAGGTTCCGCTGCCTCCATATGACGGTGGATCCCTATTGTAATCACCAAAGAAGGTGTGCCAGATCATTGTGGCCTGCTGTATGCTTCACAACCTGGCTTTGCGACGCCAGGTGCCTTTTCTGCAGGAGGATGGTCCAGATGGTGGTGTTGTAGCAGCTGTGGAGCCTGTGGAGAGTGAAGAAGAGGAAGCCGAAGAGGACGACATAGACAACAGGAACACAGTAATACAGCAGTATTTTCAATGACACACAGGTAAGATTCCAACCCGTCATATTACATATACTTAACCCCTACTACCTCTCTACTGTCTGACCTTTTCCCCCTGTGTATGGTAACTGAGTTGTGACTTTCCCTTCCAATTTTAGAGATGTGGGCCATACTGCGTGACATCTGCTTTGTTTCCCCATAGACTACAGCTGTGTGACAGTGGTATGTTGGCATCACAATGTAAATATGAATTTTGGGACGGTAATGTCTAATACATTAGTACAAAATCACAGCCAGACTCCTGATTGTTTTGTCCAATAACTGTGTTTATTTCAGTGCTCTATATTGGTGGGTGGTTGCAAATCGTTAAGGGGTGAAGGTAGAGGATTGTCCATGGCAGAGTCCAGACTATTAGTATCACAGGTGCAATGTCCAAATGCCTGTGGAAAGTGGAGCATGGGCAGTATAAGAATGGACAGGGTGTCAATGTGGGACAGTGGGATGACAATCAGGGAGGTATCCTTTCCTGGCGGGGGTCTTGGCATCTTACTCTGTCTTCTTCCTGGATTTCAGTGCCCGCTTGCGGGGTGGTTCTCCTTCTGCAGGGGGTGGGGTGCTGGTGGCCTGTTGGTCCTGTGGCGGGGGCCTCCTGTCCACTAGCGCCGGCAGAGGTGGTAGGCAGTTCTTGGTCCATGCTAGTGTCAGGGGCCCTTTGTCCTGCCACAGTGTCCCGCAATGTGGTGACTACCTGATTCAGAGCCCCTACAATGGTGGCCAGGGCGGAACTGATGTTTCGTAGTTCCTCCCTGAACCCCAAATACTGTTCCTCCTGCAGAAGCTGGATCTCCTGAAACCTGGCCAGGACCGTCGCCATCGTCTCCTGGGAGTGGTGGTAGGCTCCCATGATGGAGGAGAGGGCCTCGTGGAGAGTGGGTTCCCTGGGCCTGTCCCCTCCCTGTCGCACAGGAGCCCTCCCAGTTCCCCTGTTTCCCTGGGCCTCTGTCCCCTGGACCGTGTGCCCACTACCTCTGCCCCCAGGTCCCTGTTGTTGTTGGGGTGGGGGGTTAACCTGGCTGCCCTGTAGTGGTGGACACACCGCTGTTTGACGTGTCCTGGGGACTGAGGGATGGGCCCGCTGGGTGGGTGCTGTGCTGGTGTTCCCAGAGGGGGGAAGGTCTGTTATGGCCTGTGGCTGTCTGAGGGGAACCGACGGTCCCGAGGTCCCCGATGGGCCGGGCTGGTCATCTAGATCCAGGTCGACAGAGGTGCTGTCCTCACTGTGGGCCTCTTCTGGGGGTGGAGTGGACATTTGTGGACCCTCCTGCGCGGTGACGTGGCGTTCGGATCCTGCAGGGGTATAAAAGTATGGTTATTGCATTTGTGTGTGCCATAGCGTGTAATGGGTGGGTGCCCTTGTACCCCAGTGCTGGCATTCCCGTGTGGGGGCTTTTGTGAAGATGATTTGGTGGGGGATGGGTATGTGCAGTGGGCATGCTTTGGTGAAGGGTGTCCATGCTTTGTGGTCGCATGCAGGGATTGGTGTTGGGATGGGTGGGCTGTGATGGTGAGACATTTGCAAGGAGCAGGATGTGATGGGGGTGAGGGTGAGGGTGGGGGTATGAGTTGGCATGCTGGTGGGGTGGGGGGATGAAGTAGTGAAGATGAGACTTACCAGAGTCCATTCCTCCAGATACTCCTGCGAGGCCCTCAGGATGCAGGATCGCCAAGACTTGCTCCTCCCATGTTGTAAATTCTGGGGGAGGAGGTGGGGGTCCGCCGCCAGTCCGCTGCACCGCAATGTTGTGCCTGGATACCACTGAACGCACCGTCCCCCGTAGGTCGTTCCACCGCTTCCTGATGTCGTCCCTATTTCTTGGGTGCTGTCCCACAGCGTTGACCCTATCGACTATTCTGCTCCATAGCTCCATCTTCCTGGCAATGGTGGTGTGCTGCACCTGTGTCCCGAAGAGCTGTGGCTCTCCCCGTACAATTTCCTCCACCATGACCCTGAGTTCATCCTCGGAAAACCTGGGGTGTCTTTGCGGTGCCATGGGGTGGTGTGGGTGATGTGTAGGGTGGATTGTGTGGTGATGTGTATCGGTGTGTTGTGTGAAGTGCGTGGAAATATTGCTGGGTGAAAGTAAAATGCGCGTCTGGGTGCTCAGTTCTCTTTTTCTCAGTGCATGGTCCCGATTCTGTAGGAGTGGGGGTTTGTGGGTGATGTGGGTCTGTGTTTTATATTGTATTGGGTGTGTGGGAGTGGTGTGTGTATGTGTATCAGGTGAGTGTATTTCAAATTGTCCAATGTGGATGTGTTTTATAAGAGTGTGTGTATTTTGAGCGCGGCGGTGTGTACCGCCAATGGATTACTGCGGTTGAAAGACCGCCGCGTGGATTCGTGGGTCGTGATAGTGTGGGCGTATTTCTGTTGGCGTGACGGTGGAGGTTTGGTCATCGCCAGTTTCTCGCTGCCCTTTGGTGTGGCGGACTTTTGTGGATGTCTGTATTTTGGCGGTTTGCGTGTTGTGGGTCAGAATGACCGTGGCGGTTTGCCGCTGTGGTATGTTGGCGGTCTTCTGACAGCGGTAAATGGCTTTTACCGCCAAGTTTGGAATGACTCCCTAAGTGTAAAGTATGTGTACCAACACACACTGTAACTCAGTGAAAACACTACAAAATGACACAACACAGGTTTAGAAACATAGGACATATTTATCCCAACAAAACAAGACCAAAAAAACAAAAATCTGACATACACAAGTCAAGTTATGAATTAAAAGGCAAAAAGAGTCTTAAATCCTTTAGTAAACAGTTAAAACACTGTTAGTGTTGAAAAGTACCTGGGTAGCATCAAACTAGCACGCACAGGCGAGTGTGTATTGAAAAAGGTAAGTGGTGCGTCGATTTCTCACCTGCAAGCGAGACCGTGCGCCATTTCTCCTTCTCCAGTTGGGTCGGCGTGCGTCGTTTTTCCTCCCCGCTGGAGAGTGATGCATCGATCCGAGCAAGCACTTGGGTCCGGGCAGGCATTGTGTCGTTTTTCCGCACCCAGCTAGGTTTGTGTTGAAAATCCTGCTGCACAGTATCAGCAAAACCGTGCAATGTGGGTTGCGACTTTATCAGCCTCTGTCAACAGGTATTGCGTGACGTTCTTCCAGCTACGTGCATCGATTTTCCAGCCACGATGCCGGTGGAGTATCGATTTCTGCTGCAAAGCCGTTGGCGCGTCATTTTTTAGCTGCGCCTCGGAAGGTGCATTGATATTTTCCCCGCATGGCGGTCTGTGCGTGGATTTTCAATCTTAGTCTGCCAGATTCACCTTCCAAGGAACTGGATAAGGCACCACTTGGCGGGGCAGGAGTCTCAGCAGAGAGTCCAAGTGCTGGCAGAAGAAGTCTATGATAGCCCTGAGACTTCAACAACAGGAGGCAAGCTGAGGCAAGCCCTTGGAGATTTCTCCACAAGCAGGAAGGCACTCCAAGTCCAGTCTTTACCCCCTGGCACAGGCAGAAGCAGCAACTGCAGGATAGCTACACAAAGCACAGACTCAGGCAGGGCAGCACTTCTCCTGAACTCTTCAGCTCTTCTCCTTGGCAGATGTTCCTCTTGATTCCAGAAGTGATCTAATTTTCAGAGGTTTTGGGTGCTCTTCTTATACCCCCTTCAACCTTTGAAGTAGGACTACTTCAAAAGAAAGTCTCTTTTGTTTGTGAGATCCTGCGTTACCCAGGCCAGGCCCCAGCCACACATCAGGGGGTTGGAGACTGCATTGTGTGAGGGCAGGCACAGCCCTTTCAGGTGTGAGTGGCCACTCCTCCCCTCCCTCTTAGGACAAATGGCTCATCAGGATATGCAGGCTCCCTTTGTGTCAATGTCTAGAGAGAGGTGCAAACAGCCCAACTGTCAAACTAACCCAGACAGGGAAGTCACAAACAGGCAGAGTCACAGAATGGTTTAAGCAAGAAAATGCCTACTTTCTAAAAGATGATGGATGCAATGCAGAGAAAATCAAACATTCACCCCCAGTAACAGATCTGGCTTCAGTCTATCAGTTGTATTGCTTGTCATGCCATTCCAGTTTATACCCAGCCATATGCAAATCAGTCTTGACCCTGTTCCCCATAGGAACAGTCCAGCCCGAAATGCCTGACCAGGTCCTCCCTGAACCAGAAACAGCATCCCAGGACCCGTTTCAGGATATCACCCTTTATCAGCCAGGCTAGCTTGAATCTGGTGGCATAGCAAGCACAGGACCCATGTCTGGGCATACCCTTCCAAATTAGGGCAACAAATGCAAAAACAACAGATGATGGACGGAATGCAGAGCAAATCAGACTTTCACCCCCAGTCACAGATCTGGGTTTAACCCATCAGTTTTTTTTGCTTGTCATGCCATTCCAGTTTGAACCCAGCCCTATGCAAATCAGTCTTGACCCTGTTCCCCATAGGAACAGTCCAGCTCGATCTGCCAGTAAGGTCCTCCTTGAACCACAAACAAGCATCCTAGGAACGGTTTCAGGGTATCACCCTGAACTCAGCGAAGCTAGCTTGAATCTGATGGCATGGCAAGCACAGGACCCACATCTGTGCATATCCTTCCCACTTAGGGCGACAAATTCAAAAACAACAGATGATGGACGGAATGAAGAGCAAATCAAACATTTACCCCCAGTCACAGATCTGGGTTTAATCCATTAGTTGTTTTGTTTGTCATGCCATTCCAGTTTGAACCCAGCCATATGCAAATCAGTCTTGACCCCATTCCCCAGAGGAACAGTCCACTCCGAACTGCCAGGCCAGGTCCTCCCTGAACCAGAAACAAGCATCCTAGGACACGTTTCAGGGTATCAACCCTTCATCAGCCAGGCTAGCTCAAATCTGGTGGCATAGCAAGCATGGGATCCATGTCTGGCCATACCCTTCCCATTTAGGGCGACAAATGCAAAAACAAAAGATGATTGTGTTTTTTTACCTTCTAAAAGTGGCATTTTCAAACACACAATCTCAAAACCAACTTCACAAAAAGATGTATTTTTTAAATTGTGAGTTTAGAGACCCCAAACTCCACATGCCTATCTACTCCCAAAGGGAGCCTACGCTTTAATAATATTTAAAGGCAGCCCCGATGCTAACCTATGAGAGAGATAGGGCTTGCAACAGTGAAAACAGAATTTAGCAGTATTTCACTGTCAGGACATATGAAACACATTAGTATATGTCCTACCTTAAATATACACTTCACCCTTACCTATAGGGCTACCTAGGATCTACCTCAGGGGTGTCTTATATGTAAGAAAAGGAAAGGTATAGGCCTGGCAAGTGGGTACACTTGCCAAGTCAAATTGAGGGTTTAAAACTGCACACACAGACACTGCAGTGGCAGGTCTGAGTCATGTTTACAGGGCTGCTAATGTGGGTGGCACAGCCAGTGCTGCAGGCCCACTAGTAGCATTTAATTCTAGGCCCTGGGCACCTCTAGTGCTCTGTATTAGGGACTTACCAGTAAATAAAATATGCTAGTCATGGAAAGCCAATTACACATACATTTTACATAGGAGCACTTGCACTTTAGCACTGGATAGCAGTGGTAAAAGTGCCCAGAGTAACAAAAACAGCAACAACAGGGTCCAGCACACATCAACCACCTGGGAAACAGAGGCAAAGAGTTAGGTGAGACCACGCCAAGGATACCAAGTGTAACAAGCACCCTTTCAGCTGGCTGACAGTGTATGCCTCCAGCTTGGTTAGGCAGCTCCTCCTTGGGACCCAGCCAGAGACATGTTGTGTAGGATTATATTAAAAAGTGTCCAGTAGAAACATTTGCAGAAAAAGAAACAATTCATAAAATGATCTTTGACTGTGGGTGGGTAGTATAGACATAGCTATTGCATGGCACTACACAAACACGTCCTATCCTCACCACTGATTACCAATGTTCGAAATGGGGTTTCTAGTTGCCAAAGATATACACTCTTGTCCAAGTAGGGACCACAAGCCTAGTCAGGGTAAATCACAACACAATCCAAATTATCCTATGCCCACCCTCTGGAAGCTTGGCACTGAGCAGTCAGGCTTAGCTTAGAAGGCAATGTGTAGAGTATTGTCCAATAACCAAACAGTAACGCAGTGATAACACCACAAAAATACACCACACAGGTTTAGAAAAATAGGTGATATTAATTTGAATAAAAAAAGGTCAAACCGGCAAAGATACAATAAAACAAGTTGGATTATGACTTTTGAAAGGTATAAAAGAGTCTTAATCCTAACAAATAAGCAGTTGTCTCTTTATTACACACAGTACCTGGTATACATCAAAAATACAGATGCACAGAGACCGCAGAGGAGGAGATGTCTGTAAAAATAAGGTGTTGCGTTGGGTTTTGCCGCAAATTTCCAGTTGGGAATTCAGGGATGCGTTGTTCCGGTCGGCTGTGCAGCAATTTCCCTGCTGCAATGTAGACTTGGCATCACTTTCTGCAGCTGTTGGGTCAATCTTCGATGCACAAGGAATTTCTTAAAGAGGTGAAGCCTTTGTTGGCCCAGAGACTTCAGAAACAGGACGCAAGCTCATTTCAAGCCCTTAAAGAGCACATTTGGGGGATGGCAGAGTCCTTCCAGAAAAGTCAGAGGCCAGCACGGCAGCAGGGCTACAGCAGAACAGCTGTCCTTTCCAGCCAAGCAGTCCAGATGATTCCTTTGGGCAACCAGGCAGCTCCTCTGATAGGGTGCAGGTGTAGGTTCATAAGTGTCTGAGTTGGTAGGGTCAGAGACCCAGTTTATACACACAAAAATGCATTTAAAGTTAGGATGATTTTAAAGAGTGGTTTTGAAGTGCACAATTTCCCCTTTCAGCCCATTCCTGTCTGCCAGGGTAACAGTAGAGGGTTATCAGTCTTTTGTGTGAGGGCAGGCCACTGGCCTTTGAAATGCAAGTGTTAGGCCCTCCACACTTCCGCCCAGGAAAACAACATTCAGTATGCAGATGAATGCAGATGTGACTGCGTGTCCTGTGTTTGTGGTTGTCTGGGTGAAAGGCATAAGGGAGCTGTCAACCAGCCCAACCCAGACATTGACTGGAGACATGCCGTAAGGCACAGATGGTTTTCAGGTGCGGAGAAATGCTCACTTTGTAAAAGAAGCATTTCTAACAAAGTAATATTAAATACAACCTCACCAATAAGAACGATTTTCTCTTATCATTCTGGTCATACTAAATATGACTTGGTTATCCCTTTCTGATCAGGATCTATCAATCAAAAAGTATCTGAGGGCAGTCCTAATACTAGTCTATGAAAGGAGCAGGCCTCAAGGTAGTGGAAAATGAATTTAGGAGCTTTTCTGTACCCTGACATATAAAACATATATGTACATGTCCTGGCTTTTACGTACATAGCACCTCGCCTAATGGTTTACCTAGGGCCTATCTTAGGGGTGACGTATTTGTAGAAAAAGCAGAGTTTAAGGCTTAACAAGTACTTTTAAATGCCAAGTTGATGTAGCAGTGAAACTGCGCACACAGACCTTGCAATGACAGGCCTTAGACATGGTTAAGGGGCTACTTATGTGGGTGGCACATTCAGTGCTGCAGGCCCACTAGTAGCATTTAATTTACAGGCCCTGGCCACATGTAGTACATTTTACTTGGGACTTACAAGTAAAGAGGAAGGAACAGGCGCTGCATCGATCCAGTAGGCAATGCATCATATTTTCCTTCTCAAGGTAGGTGCTGCGTTGAATTTCCAGTTGGGAAGTCGGGCTGCATTGTTCTGGTCGGCTGTGCAGAAATTTCTCTGCTGCAATGCAGGCTTGGCATCGATTTCTGCAGCCGTTGCATCAATTTTCGATGCACAAGGAATTTCTTAAGGAGGTGAAGTCCAGCAAAGAAGTCCAGATGATTTTTTTGGGTAGCTAGGCAGATCCTCTGACAGGGTGCAGGTGTAGGTCCATAAGTGTCAGAGTTGTAGGGGTCAGAGACCCAGCTTATATACCCAACAATGCATTTGAAGTGAGGGAGACTTCAAAGAGTGGTTTTGAAGTGCACAATTTCCCCTTTCAGCCCAGTCCTGTCTGCGAGGGTCCCAGTGGTGGAGTTATCAGTTCTTTGTGTGAGGGCAGGCTACTGGCCTTTAAAATGCAAGTGTCAGGCCCTCCTACCTTCCAGCCCAGGAAAACCCATTCAGTATGCAGATTAATGCAGATGTGACTGAGTAACACGTGTTTGTGGTTGTCTGGGTGAAATGCATAAGGGAGCTGTCAACCAGCACAGACCAGACGATGATTGGAGACAGATGGTTTTAAATGCAGAGAAATGCTCACTTTCTTAACCGCTTCTGTGCCTTGGACGAGGTGACTTACAGTTCCCCTGTGCCTTGGATGAGGTCACCTCGTCCAAGGCACAGGGGAACTTGGGGGAGCGCTAGCGCGCCCCCGTGCACCCCCCTCCCCCCCAAGGCAGGGATGGAAGGGGAAGACCTTCCCCTTCCACCCCTGACATCAACCCACCCCCCCTGTGACGTCAGCGCACGAGTGCGCGCTGATTTGTCACAGGGGCCTCCCCCATCGCGCTGGAAGCAGATTGAAAGAGAAATGCATAGCATTTCTCTTTCAATCACTGGGGGAGGCCCGGACGGGCTTCAAAGGGAAGGAAATGTATTTCCTTCCCTTTGAAGTCTCTCCCAGGGTTTCAAAAGCCGGATTGCTTGCAATCCAGCTTTTGAAACCCCACTAGACACCAGGGATTATTTTTTTTGTGTGAAATTGACATAAGGGAGTGACCCCTTGGGCAAGGGTCGCTCCCAGGGGGGGCATTTTTTCGGGAAGGCCTTTTCTGTCCCCAGGGGGGGGGCAGAAACCTCTAGGCACCAGGGATCTTTTTTTTTATGTTTTTTTTTTTTTTTTAGGTGGGGAGCGACCCCTTAGGCAAGGGTCGCTCCCCTTGGGGGAAAATTATGTTTAGGCCATTTCTGCCCCCCTTGGGGGCAGATTGGCCTATTTTGATGAGGCCAATCTGCCCCCATGGGGGGCAGAAACCACTAGACACCAGGGAGAATTTTCTTTGCGTGAATTTCACGCAAGGGGAGCGACCCCTTAGGCAAGGTTCGCTCCCTGGGGGGGCAAATTTATTTTAGGCCATTTCTGCCCCCCCTGGGGGTAGATTGGCCGATTTTAGGTCAATCTGCCCCCAAGGGGGCAGAAACCACCAGGCACCGGGGATTTGTTTTTTGGCGCCAATGTCACGCAGGGGGAGCGACCCCGTAGGCAAGGGTCGCTCCGGGGGGGGTGGGGGTTCGGGGGCAAATTTATTTTAGGACATTTCTGCCCCCCGTGGGGGCAGATCGGCCTATTATTAGGCCGATCTGTCCCCAGGGGGGGCAGAAACCTCTAGGTGCAAGGGGACATTTTTTTTTGTGTGTTTTTTTTTGTTTGTTTGTTTTTTTAGAGATGGGGAGCGACCCATCAGGCAAGGGTCGCTCCCCTGGGGGGCAAATTGTATTTAGGCCATTCCTGCCCCCCTTGGGGGCAGATTGGCCGATTTTAGGTCAATCTGCCCCCAAGGGGGCAGAAACCACTAGGCACCGGGGATTTGTTTTTTGGCGCCAATGTCACGCAGGGGGAGCGACCCCGTAGGCAAGGGTCGCTCCGGGAGGGGGGCAAATTTATTTTAGGCCATTTCTGCCCCCCTTGGGGGCAGATCGCCCTATTATTAGGCCGATCTGCCCTCGGGGGGGGCAGAAACCTCTAGACGCCAGGGCAAATTATTATTATTTTTTTTTGTTTGTTTGTTTGTTTTTTTAGAGATGGGTAGCGGCCCATCAGGCAAGGGTCACTGCCCTGGGGGGCAAATTGTATTTAGACCATTTATGCCCCCCTTGGGGGCAGAAACCACTAGGCACCTGAGATTTGTTTTTTGGCGCCAATGTCACGCAGGGGGAGCGACACCGTAGCCAAGGGTCTCTCCCGGGGGGGTGGGGGTTAAATTTATTTTAGGCCATTTCTGCCCCCCCTGGGGGCAGATCGGCCTATTATTAGGCCGATCTGCCCCCAGGGGGGGCAGAAACCTCTAGGCGCCGGGGCAATTTTTTTTTTGGTGTTTTTTTTTTGTTTGTTTGTTTTTTTAGAGATGGGGAGCGACCCATCAGGCAAGGGTCGCTCCCCTGGGGGGCAAATTGTATTTAGACCATTTCTGCCCCCCTTGGGGGCAGATTGGTTGATTTTAGGTCAATCTGCCCCCAAGGGGGCAAGAACCACTAGGCACCGGGGATTTGTTTTTTGGCGCCAATGTCACGCAGGGGGAGCGACCCCATAGGCAAGGGTCGCTCCCGGAGGGGGGGGAGGGTTGGGAGGGCAAATTTATTTTAGGCCATTTCGGCCCCCCGGTGGCAGATCGGCCTATTATTAGGACGATCTGCCTCCGGGGGGGCAGAAACCTCTAGGCGCTAGGGCAATTTTTTTTTTTGTTTGTTTTTTTAGAGATGGGGAGCGACCCATCAGGCAAGGGTCGCTCCCCTGGGGGGCAAATTGTATTTAGACCATTTCTGCCCCCCTTGTGGGCAGATTGGTTGATTTTAGGTCAATCTGCCCCCAAGGGGGCAAGAACCACTAGGCACTGGGGATTTGTTTTTTGGCGCCAATGTCACGCAGGGGGAGCAACCCCGTAGGCAAGGGTCGCTCCCGGGGGGGGGGAGGGTTGTGGGGGCAAATTTATTTTAGCCCATTTCTGCCCCCTCTGGGGGCAGATCGGCCTATTATTAGGCCGATCTGCCCCCAGGGTGGGCATAAACCTCTAGGCGCCAGGGCACATTTTTTTTTGTGTTTATTTATTTGTTTGTTTGTTTTTTTAGAGATGGGGCGCGACCCATCAGGCAAGGGTCGCTCCCCTGTGGGGCAAATTGTATTTAGACCATTTCTGCCCCCCCTTGGGGGCAGATTGGTCGATTTTAGGTCAATCTGCCCCCAAGGGGGCAGAAACCACTAGGCACCGGGGATTTGTTTTTTGGCGCCAATGTCACGCAGGGGGAGCGACCCCGTAGGCAAGGGTGGCTCCCGGGCAGGGGGGGTTTGGGGGTGTCAAATTTATTTTAGGGCATTTCTGCCCCCCCACTGGGGCCGGCTGAGCTAGAGGCCAAACTCCACAGGTAGGCACTTTGTAAAAAACACCTCTGTTTTCTGTGAAAAAAAAAGTATGTCCACGTTGTGTTTTGGGCCATTTCCTTTCGTGGGCGCTAGGCCTACCCACAGAAGTGAGGTACCATTTTTATCGAGAGACTTAGGGGAACGCTGGGTGGAAGGAAATTTGTGGCTCCTCTCAGATTCCAGAACTTTCTGTCACCGAAATGAGAGGAAAAAGTGTTTTTTGGCCACATTTTGATGTTTGCAAAGGATTCTGGGTAACATAACCTGGTCAGAGCCCCGCAAGTCACCCCATCTTGGATTCCCCTGGGTTTCTAGTTTTCAAAAATGCGCTGGTTTGCCCAGGTGCCGGCTGAGCTACAGGCCAAAAGCCACAGGTAGGCACTGTTTTCTATGAAAAAATGTGTTGTGTCCACGTTGCGCTTTGGGGCATTTCCTGTCGCGGGCGCTAGGCCTACCCACACAAGTGAGGTATCATTTTTATCGAGAGACTTGGGGGAACGCTGGGTAGAAGGAACTTTGTGGCTCCTCTCAGATTCCAGAACTTTCTGCCACAGAAATGTGAGGAATATGTGTATTTTTAGCCAAATTCTGAGGATTGCAAAGGATTCTGGGTAACAGAACCTGGTCCGGGCCCCACAAGTCACCCCATCTTGGATTCCCCTAGGTCTCAAGTTTTCAGAAATGCACAGGTTTGGTAGGTTTCCCTAGGTGCCGGCTGAGCTAGAGGCCAAAATCTACAGGTAGGCACTTCGCAAAAATCACCTCTGTTTTCTTTCAAAAAATTGGATGAGTCCACATTGCGCTTTGGGGCGTTTCCTGTCGCGGGCGCTAGGCCTACCCACACAAGTGAGGTATCATTTTTATCGGGAGACTTGGGGGAACGCTGGGTGGAAGGAAATTTGGGGCTCCTCTCAGATTCCAGAACTTTCTGCCACAGAAATGTGAGGAAATTTTGAGGTTTGCAAAGGATTCTGGGTAACAGAACCTGGTCCGAGCCCCACAAGTCACCCCATCTTGGATTCCCCTAGGTCTTTAGTTTTCAGAAATGCACTGGTTTGGTAGGTTTCCCTAGGTGCGGGCTGAGCTAGAGGCCAAAATATACAGGTAGGCACTTCGCAAAAAACACCTCTGTTTTCTTTTAAAAAATTGGATGTGTCCACGTTGCGCTTTGGGGCGTTTCCTGTTGCGGGCGCTTGGCCTACCCACACAAGTGAGGTATCATTTTTATCGGGAGACTTGCGGGAACGCTGGGTGGAAGGAAATTTGTGGCTCCTCTCAGATTCCAGAACTTTCTGCCACAGAAATGTGAGGAACAGGTGTTTTTTTAGCCAAATTTTGAGGTTTGCAAAGGATTCTGGGTAACAGAACCTGGTCCGAGCCCCACAAGTCACCCCATCTTTTATTCCCCTAGGTCTCTAGTTTTCAGAAATGCACAGGTTTGGTAGGTTTCCCTAGGTGCCGGCTGAGCTAGAGGCCAAAATCTACAGGTAGGCACTTCGCAAAAATCACCTCTATTTTCTTTCAAAAAATTGGATGTGTCCACGGTGCGCTTTGGGGCATTTCCTGTCGCGGGCGCTAGGCCTACCCACACAAGTGAGGTATCATTTTTATTGGGAGACTTGGGGGAACGCTGGGTGGAAGGAAATTTGTGGCTCCTCTCAGAGTCCAGAACTTTCTGCCACAGAAATGTGAGGAATATGTGTTTTTTTAGCCAAATTCTGAGGTTTGCAAAGGATTCTGGGTAACAGAACGTGGTCCGAGCCCCGCAAGTCACCCCATCATGGATTCCCCTAGGTCTCTAGTTTTAAAAAATGCACAGGTTTGATAGGTTTCCCTAGGTGCCGGCTGAGCTAGAGGCCAAAATCTACAGGTAGGCACTTCGCAAAAATCACTTCTGTTTTCTTTCAAATAATTGGATGTGTCCACGTTGCGCTTTGGGGCATTTCCTGTCGCGGGCGCTAGGCCTACCCACACAAGTGAGGTATCATTTTTATCGGGAGACTTGGGGGAACGCTGGGTGAAGGAAATTTGTGGCTCCTCTCAGATTCCAGAACTTTCTGCCACAGAAATGTGAGGAACAGGTGTTTTTTTAGCCAAATTTTGAGGTTTGCAAAGAATTCTGAGTAACAGAGCCCCACAAGTCACCCCATCTTGGATTCCCCTAGGTCTCTAGTTTTCAGAAATGCACAGGTTTGGTAGGTTTCCCTAGGTGCCGGCTGAGCTAGAGGCCTAAATCTACAGGTAGGCACTTCGCAAAAATCACCTCTATTTTCTTTCAAAAAATTGGATGTGTCCACGGTGCGCTTTGGGGCATTTCCTGTCGCGGGCGCTAGGCCTACCCACACAAGTGAGGTATCATTTTTATTGGGAGACTTGGGGGAACGCTGGGTGGAAGGAAATTCGTGGCTCCTCTCAGAGTCCAGAAGTTTCTGCCACAGAAATGTGAGGAATATGTGTTTTTTTAGCCAAATTCTGAGGTTTGCAAAGGATTCTGGGTAACAGAACTTGGTCCGAGCCCCGCAAGTCACCTCATCATGGATTCCCCTAGGTCTCTAGTTTTCAGAAATGCACAGGTTTGATAGGTTTCCCTAGGTGCCGGCTAAGCTAGAGGCCAAAATCTACAGGTAGGCACTTCGCAAAAATCACCTCTATTTTCTTTCACAAAATTGGATGTGTCCACGGTGCGCTTTGGGGCATTTCCTGTCGCGGGCGCTAGGCCTACCCACACAAGTGAGGTATCATTTTTATTGGGAGACTTGGGGGAACATAGATTAGCGAAACAAGTGTTATTGCCCCTTGTCTTTCTCTACATTTTTTCCTTCCAAATATAGGAGAGTGTGTAAAAAAGACATCTATTTGAGAAATGCCCTGTAATTCACATGCTAGTATGGTCACCCCGGAATTCAGAGATGTGCAAATAACCACTGCTCCTCAACACCTTATCTTGTGCCCTTTTTGGAAATACAAAGGTTTTCTTGATAGCAATTTCTTACCATTTATATTTCAGCAAATGAATGGCTGTATACCCGGTATAGAATGAAAATGCACTGCAGGGTGCAGCTCATTTATTGGCTCTGGGTTCCTCGGGTTCTTGATGAACCTACAAGCCCTATATATCCCCGCAACCAGAGGAGTCCAGCAGACGTAACGGTATATTGCTTTCGATAATCTGACATTGCAGGGAAAAGTTACCGAGTAAAACGTAGAGAAAAATTGATGTTTTTTTACCTCAATTTCAATATTTTTTCTTTTTCAGTTGTTATTTTCTGTAGAAAACCCTTGTAGGATCTACACAAATGACCCCTTGCTGAATTTAGAATTTTGTCTACTTTTCAAAAATGTTTAGGTTTCTCAGATCCAGCATTGGTTTCATGCCCATTTCTGTCACTGACTGGAAGGAGGCTGAAAGCACAAAACATTGCAAAAATGGGGTATGTCCCAGTAAAATGCCACAATTGTGTTGAAAAATTGGGTTTTCTCATTCAAGTCTGCCTGTTCTTGAAATCTGGGAAGATGCTGAGTTTAGCACCGCAAACCCTTTGTTGATGCCATTTTCAGGGGGAAAACAACAAGCCTTCTTCTGCAGCCACTTTTTCAATTTTTTTTGAAAAAAACAAAATTTTCACTGTATTTTGGCTAATTTCTTGGCCTCCTTCAGGGGAACCCACAAAGTCTGGGTACCTCTAGATTCCCTAGGATGTTGGAAAAAAAGGACGTACATTTGGCTTGGTTAGCTTATGTGAACAAAAAGTTATGAGGGCCTAAGTGCGAACTGCCCCAAATAGGCAAAAAAAGGCCTGGCACAGGAGGGGGAAAAGGCCTGGCAGCGAAGGGGTTAAAGTAGCAATTCTAAAAAAGTAATATTAAAACCAACCTCACTAATAAGCAGGATTTTCTATTACAATTCTGGCCAACCCCTTTCTGATCAGAATCTACCAATCAAAAAATATCTGAGGGCAGACCTAATGCTAGTCTATGAAAGAAGCAGGCCTCACAACAGTGGAAATTGTATTTAGGAGTTTTTCGCTACCAGGACATATAAAACACATACGTACATGTCCTGCTTTTTACCTACATAGCACCCCGCCCTATGGTTTACCTAGGGCCTACCTTAGGGGTGATGTATATGTGGAAAAAGGGGAGTTTAAGGCGTGGAAAATACTTTTAAATGCCAAGTCAATGTGGCAGTGAAACTGCACACCCAGACCTTGCAATGACAGGCCTTAGACATGGTTAAGGGGCTACTTATGTGAGTGGCACATTCAGTGCTGCAGGCCCACTAGTAGCATTTAATTTACAGGCCCTGGGCACATGTAGTGGACTTTACTAGGGACGTACAAGTAAATTAAATATTCCAATTGGGAATTAACCAATGTTACCATGTTTAAGGGAGAGAGCATATGCACTTTAGCACGGGATACCAGTGGTAAAGTGTGCAGAGTCCTAAAACCAGCAAAAACAGTGTCAGTAAAGTGGAGAGAGGCAGACAAAAAGTTGGGGGATGACCCCCTTGCAAGGCTGTCAGGTCTAACATGTGGATTAAATTTAATACTGCACTGTAAATTCCACAGGACAGAATGAGGGATAACGTATAAAAATAATAGGTTTCTCCCCTTTTCAGGCTACAGAATTAGTAATCTTTCAGTATTTATGACTCATAATTTATCAGGAAACATCTGGCAAAATCTGGGCCCGAAAGAAATACCTAGTAAGAGTGAACTTTGATTACACCTTATAATCTGATTCAAACACACACCTAATTTGCCTCTGTTAGAAATGGGGTCTCTAGTTGGCAGAGGTATACACCCTTGTCAAAATATGGACCTCAATCCTGGTCAGGATAAGTCTCACACAATCTAAATTATCCTGTTCCCACTGTCTGGTAGCTTGGCACTGAGCAGTGAGGCTTAACTTAGAAGGCAATATGTAAAGTATTTGTGCAGTAAATCCTACAGTAACCCGGTGAAAACACCACAAAAATTCAACACACAGGTTTAGAAAGATATTTGATATTTATCTGGTTAAATTAAGGTCAAAACAATAAAGATTCAATAAGCGCAAGTTGAGATATCACTTTTGCAAGATTAAAAAGTGTTAAAACTTAGAAATCAACAGTTGTCTCTTGTTTGCACAAAGTTCCTGGTTTGCGTAAAAAATAACACACATGGAGACCGCAGAGGAGGAGATGGGTGGAAAAATAGGGTGTGCATCCGATTTTCCGGCGCAGCACAAACAAGGCGTTGTTTTTTTTCCAAGCTGCAAGGGGATTTGCGTCGATTTCTGACACGCAGTCTTGGTTCCTCACTGCGATGTGGGAATCTTTTTGACACTCAGGGATGATGTGTGGAATTCATGGGCATGCGGGAAGAAGTCGCAGGCATTGTGTCAATCCAGTAGGCCATGCGTTGAATTTTCTGTTGCAAGGCAAGCGCTGCATCGATTCTTCGCTCGGGAAGTCGGGCTGCATTGTTCTGGTTCGGCTGTGCATCGATCCGGTAGGGCTGTGCCTCAAATTTCGGTGCTGCATCGATTCTTCACTCGGGAAGTCGGGCTGCATCATTACAGTTCGGCTGTGTGGCGATCTCTCAGCCGCACCACAGCTGTGCGTCGTTTCCGGTAGGCTGTGAAGCGATTAACTCTTTTTGGCCCTGAGACTTCAGAAAACAGGAGACAAGCTCAATCCAAGCCCTTGGACAGCACTTCTCAGCAAAGTCAGAGGACAGCAGGGAGCAGGGCAACAGCAGGGCAGCAGTCCTTCTCAGCAAAGCATTCCAGATGAGTCCTTTGGGCAGCCAGGCAGTTTCTCTTGAACAATGCAGCTTCAGGTCCAGAAGTGTCTGAGTTGGAGGTGTCAGGGACCCACTTTATATACCCAAACATGCCTTCAAAGTGTGGTTTTGAAATTCACACATTCCCCTTTCAGTACAGGTCTGTTTACCAGTGTCCCAGGACAGGATTTGGATGTCCATTGTGTGAGGGCAGGCCACTAGCCTTTGATATGTGTCAGGCCCTCCACCCTTCCAGCCCTGGAAGACCCATCATTATGCAGATGAGTGCAGGTGTGACTGAGTGTCCTGTGTTTGTGGTTGTCTGGGTGAAATGCACAATGGAGCTGTCGAACAGCCCAGCCCAGATGTTGATTGGAGACAGGCTGTAAGGCACAGATGGTTTTAAAGTGCAGAGAAATGCTCACTTTCTAAAAGTGGCGTTTCTAGAATAGTAATATAAAATCCAACCTCACCAATAAGCAGAATTTGCTATTACCATTTTGACAATACTAAATGTGCCCTGGTTACCCCTTTCTTTTCAGAATCTACCACTCAAACAGTTTTTGAGGGCAGTCCTAATGCTATCATATGGAAGAAGCAGGCTTCAAAGGAGTAGAAAACGAATTTAGGAGTTTTCCACTACCAGGACATATAAGACACACAGGTACATGTCCTGCCTTTATTCTACATAGTACCCTGCCCTATGGGTTATCTAGGGCCTCCTTTAAGAGTGACATATGTAGAAAAAGGTGAGTTTAAGGCTTGGCAAGTACTTTTAAAAGCCAAGTCGAAGTGGCAGTTAAACTGCACACACAGGCCTTGCAATGGCAGACTTAAGACATGGTGAAGTGATTACCTATGTGGGTGGCACAACCAGTGCTGCAGACCCACTAGTAGCATTTAATTCACAGGCCCTGGGCACATGTAGTGGATTTTACTAGGGACTTATGCCAATTGGGTATGAGCCAATGTTACCATGTTTTTAGGGCGAAATCACTTGCAGTTTAGCACTGTTCAGCAGTGGTCAAGTGTCCAGAGTCCTAAAGCCAGCAAAAATGAGATCAGAAAAAGAAGAGGAGGAAGGCAAAATTCCAACAGCCTCTGAGTCATTTTTAGGGGTCATAATTGTCACCTAAATCCAATCTCTACTATTAAATCATTTCTGTCTTCTCTTGTCTTTTTCCATTTGGTCTTTTTGTCATGAATGCCTTTAATGTGTAGAATTTACCGGAAGTAAATGGAAACTCATTGTCAATTATTCTCAGAAGCTCTTGTTTTTGAGCATTTTTTAAATTTCCTTGCATGTGTACAGTATTGACTTTTGTTAGGTTTGGATATTAATAATACGTTGCTATTTCTATGCATTATTCTGCCTTTGCAGTGGTCACTACGATTGTTCGTAAAAACGTATAATGCTATTTTCAAATAGGTGAAAAATAGGTACTTCATGATTTCATGCTCATTTCTTTCCGGGCGGTATGTCAGATAAAAGCACTGTTCAGACTGGTCAAATTCAGCACAGAAAAGTGCAAAAACCTCACATGTTCAGATTATGCATCAGCAAGAAAAAAAACATCCAAGATCGTTGCCAAGTGTAGTCAGCTGAATGCTTTGCATTTAGTGCTGCCCGCGCTTTCTCTTCCGCAATAGCTGTCATGATTCAGCGTGATTCATGACAAGCGGATTTCTAGGCCTTTACAGTTTTAAATCTGGAGTACGTAAAACGTGCTTTAAATGCAGTAATATCGCACTGATTTGTCACCCTGTCTCGGTACATCTCACAGCGGCAAATGCTTTCTACTTTCATAGGACGGATGGACTGAGTCCCTTATGGACATGCATACTGAACAGGACAGGCTGTCAGCGCTGTGGTGTAAAGCGACAGAGCTAGAAATCAAAGCAGACAGCTAACATTCTACCCAGGTCCGCACTATCGATGATAAACATCAGCTTATTTTAGCTGTGTAAAGGACACACACCTATATAGCCTCTCGTATAAAAAGACCTGGGCACAAAACCAGAACGTTTGTGGACAGTTCTGACCCAGGAACTAAAAACAGGCAAAATTGTTCAGTACAAGTATCCTATTGGGTGTAATGAGCAAAGTCCAGCCAACTCCGGTCCTGTTTCGGAGTTTTCTGGAAAAAAGAATTGTGAGTGTTGATTTTCTGTTAATAAAAAGAACACTAAATTTGAACATGTGCTAAGATTAGCCTTTGTTTAAACTGTCCTCCATATTGCCTCAAATGTCATACCATGTGATACCTGTTGCTGTTTACTGTTCTAAATACAACTTGTCTAGTTTTCATTGGAATAAACAGAAAGTTGTATCAAAGAAATTTCCACATTGCACCGAATCAAGGACGTTCTTACTGCCCCAGGCTCTGATAACAAGGTACCAGCTGAAATGTACAGTTAAGACTGTAAGAATGGTTGAATCTAAATGTACCACTATGATGAGAGAATCATCAAATGTATTCTGTAGTTAAATATTTATTCTAGTATGAGAATCATATATTCCCACAGAATCCATAAACATCTTTTTCTAAAGGAGTGAGGCCCCTTATCAAGATCAAGGTAATAAGTTAAGCAAAGGCACTAAACTGTGTGTGGAATTTTGTTTGGTAGTATGCTAATAGTTTTTGGTAGGAACATTGCTCATGGATCCTGTTATGTGACATTTTCCAGAAATCGGGCTGTACAGCTATGAGAAAAGGTCTCTTTTTGACATGGTTAGCCACAACTTTTTTGCCTGGTATGTGATGTAGCCTAGAAGTTGTTAGTGCCCAGGGCCCCTGCTAATCATGTTCCCTGGGTCAGAGCTCTTTCCCTAAACTGTTGTGATGCATTTGCACAATTGGCAAGAACTTTAGCTGCCATTATAGGTCCCTAGTAAATGGTACCTAGGTACCCAGGGTATGGTCTACTAAGGGTAGGCCCATGAGGGCAGAAGCACTGATTATGCCACCCTTCAGGGGCATGCATCCAGTGGCACTAAGTTTGTCTATTGTCGGCTAAGGGATCTGGTGCAAACCTAAAATACAAACTCACCATGGCACACTGCCTGTGTGCCCTGTCCACTAAACATTGAATGCACTTGGGATAAGACAGCCGTCTGCCAGGTCTTCCAGTCCTAAGGCAGGGTGCACTATCCTGTGTGTGAGGGCATATGCCCCCACTATGTCCTTATCAAACGTGGGACATAGTGAGTGAACAGAGCAGCCATTTTAATACATGTGCTGGACACTGGTCAATACAAGTTCCATAGCTACAATATGGCCACTCTGAACCCTGGGTTGTTTGGTAGCAAACAACCCGAATGATGAATCCAAACTGGTACCAGTATTGGATTTATTACCAAATGTACCCAGGGGTCACCTTAGAGGTGCCCCCTGCAAAAGCTAACTACCATGGCATGGTTGCTGACTGCTCCTGACCAGCTGCCACCACAAAACCCATCTCCACCCTTGGGGTGAGAGATCCTACTCTTTGGGTTGCAGAACAAAGCCCTTCCTGGTTGGAGGTGCTAATCCCCCCTCAGGAATGTGCATGGCCCTGTTGGCGAGCTTCAAAGGGCCTACTGCCTTTGAAACTCAACCTCCAGGCCTGCTGCTAGCAGAAGACTGCAGCCCCATTGCAAACACCTACTTTTGACGGGAGCAACTGTGGGAAACTCAAAAAAAGGACAGGAGGAGTGGCCCTACCTAGCATGCACCACCCCAAAGGTGTTGCATGCAACGTAGACTCTCCATTTCACTTTCCTCCATCTCAGATAGAAGAAAAATAGCCAATTAGGTGTAGGGAAGTGACCTCTGCCCACAGGAAGTGGTCACTTAGTGGGTGTAGCCACCCTAAGGTAGATGACCCATTTGGTCACTACCAGGTTCTCCCTAAAATGCCCACTAAATACATTTTTTAGGGGGCATCCCTAGACCAAGAAATGAGATTTGACAGACAGAAGAAGACCAGCAACAAGAAGATCCAAAGGCATGAGAACTGTGGACCTGCTGCACAAAGAAAAGGTGCCAAACCATGCCTGCTGCACCCTAGATCCGACAATTGCCACTGAGGAGATGCTGGACACCTGGAAAAACTCTAAAAGAACCCCTGAGGACGTCCAGGCTTTGCAAATTGCCCACGAACTGCCTTTAGAGTGGAGGTACCACTCTAAACCTACAGGGAATGAACAAGCCAGTGAAGTCCACTTCACTGACTGGATTTTTACTCCGTAACCGGATGCACAGCAAGACCAAACTTCACCCCAACAACTGCGAGGACAAACCCTGCCAGTTTACCATGTTAGGTGGCACTGCACCCTCCAGCAGCTGAATCACATTAATACACTAGGGGGCCTATTTATACTCTGTTTGCGCCGGAATTGCGTCGTTTTTTTTGACGCAATTCCGACGCAAAACTAACTCCATATTTATACTTTGGCGTTAGACGCGTCTAGCGCCAAAGTCCATGGAGTTTGCGTCATTTTTTAGCGTGGACACCTACTTTGCGTTAATGATATGCAAGGTAGGCGTTACCGTCTAAAAAATTGACTCCGAGGCATGTGCGCCGTATTTACACTCCCGGGCAAAATTCACGCCCGGGAGTGGGCGGGTCCCAGAAAATGACGTCCAGCCGCTTTTGCGACGTTATTTAGCACCTGGACAAGGCTGGCGTTAAGGGACCTGTGGGCTCGGAAGGAGCCCAGAGGTGCCCTCCCATGCCCCCAGGGACACCCCCTAACACCCTTACCCACCCCAGGAGGACACCCAAGGATGGAGGGACCCATCCCAGGGACATTAAGGTAAGTTCAGGTAAGTATTTTTTTATTTATTTTTTTGTGGCATAGGGGGGCCTGATTTGTGCCCCCCTACATGCCACTATGCCCAATGACCATGCCCAGGGGACTGAAGTCCCCTGGGCATGGCCATTGGGCAAGAGGGCATGACTCCTGTCTTTGCTAAGACAGGAGTCATTTCAATGGGGGTTGGGAGTCGAAAAAAATGGCGCAAATTGGGTTGAGGCGAAAAATTTGCCTCAGCCTGACTTGCCCCATTTTTTGGGGCCCAAGCTCCATATTCCCCTACGCCGGCGCTGCCTGGTGTACGTCATTTTTTTTCACGCACACCAGGCAGCGCCGGCGGCTAACGCCGGCCAACGTCATTGCATAAATACGGCGCCCGCATGGCGCTTCAGAATGGCGTTAGCCGGCGTTAATTTTTTTTACGCAAAACTGCGTTAGCGCAGTTTTGCATCAAAAAGTATAAATATGGCCCTAGGTATTGGTCACCTGACTTTGTACACCATGACTGTTAAAGGACCAGGAGGAAGCCCCAGTTAAGGGACTTCAAAAAAAACTTAGCCCTCCAACCAGAGGGTCCCTGTTGTCTGTAATCGATCCTTGAACTGACCTACCTCTGGCTCCTGAAAGCATCCTTACGCACATCTCTTGGCTCACAGATTCGCTCTGCACCCAGCCGCCTTGTGCCCTGCACCAAAGATCCAGCTGTGTTCTAAGGGTCACCCACCCCTTATGACTTCGGAATTCCAAGGAGACCCCCATAGTTCACATTTAAACTTTCCTGTGCTGTGCTTTTCCAAGTGGTCTCCCACAGTGGCCCTCCTCCAGCTCCAGAGACCTTTCCCCACTACTTCCGCTAGAACTGGGAGACATCCAAACTTCTCCAGTGGGCACAGTGTGCCCACCGACGGCCTCGAATTAATTGCAAAAGAAGAACTTGGTCTGTATGATTTTATATGCATTTCTAAAGATTATCTTCCATTAATTCCTAGGGTGCATAATTACGCACAAATATACTTTTTTTTTGTTCAACCTCAAAAATTCAAATCTCGAAAAGTACTTAACTGATGTTGATGATCTTTGTCTTAACATTTTTATTAAAAGTGTTTATATAAATTGGTTTCAAGTTATTCCTTTGAGTGTGTGAGTTGTAAAATTGATGCTGTGAGTACAGCAAATGAGTTGCACTTCCCCAAGATTGGCCTAACTGCTCAACCAAGCTACCATAAAAATTAGAACATAGGTGGTCTAGTTTTTACCCATGTAACCAACGTGTAGTTGCCTGGAGCCCCTGCACAGTGTGCCTAGCTTTGCACAATACATAGAGGGTTAGCCTCCTATAGCAACAGGCATCGGGGAACAGGATAAGCATTAATACTTCAGAAGAGGACAACAAGGACATGTAAAACAAGATCTCTTAGATATAGGACTCAGTTAATTGCAGATTTCTACTGCATTAAATAAACTTTAAAAACAATCAAAAGTAAAAAACAGTAGTTTGAAATCTGCAGATATGTTCTGTGTTTAATAAACTTTTCTTAAAAAACATGTTGTGAGCTAAATCTCTGATGTAATTGCACTTGTAAAGTACAGTGCAGGTCCACAGTGCCTTCTTGAAACCAGCAGCAGCTTTGCAGCCACAGTTGACAAGTACACCACATGCCTTAGATGCCACTGGGAGTGCTATCCACATTTCCACAATGTGGTCGAACACTGACTTCCCCTCTCCATTTTCCATGCCTTTCCCTCCAGAATGGCTTGCTCCTGCTGAGGTACGTCAGATATGGACCAGATCTCTGCTTGGTCAACAGCACACTTTGGGGCATATTTATACTCTGTTTGCACCGAATTAGTGTCATTTTTTTTTACTCTAATTCGGTGCAAAACTAACTCCATATTTATACTTTGGTGCTAGACCCCTCTAGCACCAAATTTATGGAGTTAAAGTCATTTTTTGAAAGTGGAGACCTACTTTGCCTTAATGAGATGCAAGGTAGGCGTTTCCGTGCAAAAAATGACTCTATGGCCTTAACGCCATATTTAGGGGCATATTTATACTCTGCGGCATATTTATACTCTGTTTGCACCGAATTAGTGTCATTTTTTTAAACTCTAATTCTGTGCAAAACTAACTCCATATTTATACTTTGGTGCTAGACCCATCTAGCACCAAGGCCCTGATTTAAACTTTTTTTGCACCGCATTAACATCATTTTATGACACAAAAGTGGCGCAAACTTACAAAATATTGGCCCTTATTTATACTTTTTGCTGCAAAACTGCACTGACTCAGTTTTGCACCAAAAAGTTTAGCACCGGCTTGCACCATTTTTGGGCACCAGCCGGGCACCATATTTATGGAATGGTGCAAGCCGGTGCAAAGGGTAGGCTAGAGTTTAAAAAAATGACTTTAGTCGGGTGGGGCTGGCAGTATAGAAGAAGAGGGTTTAGCACCAAAAAATGACTTTAGGCAGGTTAGAGTGAAAAAAAATGACTCTAACCAGATTAGCGTCATTTTATGGTGCTAAACCTACCATGCCACATGACTCCTGCCTTTGAAAAGGCAGGAGTCATGCCCACCACCCCAGTGGCCAGCACAGAGGACAGGGGTCCCCTGGGCATGGCCATTGCACCCGGTGCCATGTATGGGGCCCCATTTCAGGGCCCCCTATGGCACTTTCAAAAATAAAATGCACTTACCTGTACTTACCTGGGATGGGGTCCCCCATCCTCGCAGTCCCTCTAGTGTGGGTGGGGGTCCCCCTAGGGCCTAGGGAGGGCACCTCTGGGCTTATTCCATGGTGTTCCGCCATGGAAATAGGGCCACATGTCCCCTAACACCTGCCCTGACCCAGGTCTTAAAAAATGGGGCAAAGCAAGCTTTGCCCCATTTTTTGACCCCTCCTCCCTCCCTTGCACCATTTTTACATGGGAGTATAAATATGGTGTTAAGGCCATAGAGTCATTTTTTTGCACGGGAACGCCTACCTTGCATCTCATTAAGGCAAGGTAGGTTTCCACTTCCAAAAAATGACTTTAACTCCATAATAAATTTGGTGCTAGACGGGTCTAGCACCAAAGTATAAATATGGAGTTAGTTTTGCACTGAATTAGAGTTTAAAAAAAATGACGCTAATTCAGTGCAAACAGAGTATAAATATGCCCCTTAGCGTCAAAAAATGATGCTAATCTGGTCAGAATCATTTATTTTGACTCAAAACTGCCTAACGTATTTTTTTTTAAGCTAGCCTACCCTTTGCACCGGCTTGCACCATTCCATAAATATGGTGCCCAGCTGGTGCTAAAAAATGGTGCAAGCCGGTGCAAAACATTTTGGGGCAAAACTGCCTTAGTGCAGTTTTGCACCAAAAAGTATAAATAAGGCCCTTTGTATGTTCAAGAAGAGCAGACTGTGTTGAGCTGGATGGCTTGCTTTGTTAACAAAACATTTCTCTGCTGGTTTCATCCACTGACTCCAGTTGGCTTGTTCTCTGGAACAAGATTACTGTGAAGCGTTCAAGAATTCGGAAGTTGTCACTCTGAATGTCCCCTACTATGAACTGATTCCTGGAAATACAGGGGAAGCCTGTTGTAACTTCCTGATAAGATTTCCAGGTTAACCATCCTGTTTTCTTCCCTTTTTCAAACAATGAAGAGACAGAGTCAAAGCCAGTGAAGCTGTGAAACACTGCATGACTGCAGAATTCTCTCTACCCAAGGTGTGAGCAATGACATTAATTTAGATGTAGGAAAAGTTCCTCCCTGTACCAAATGCTTCCCATATATTGGCCTTGGGAAACAAGTCTTGTAGTTGGTGAAACTTTCCTGTCAGAATCACTACAACATCAGTGTCCACAGTGCAGACCAAACAAGACACATAGCCTTGTTGCAGCTTGTTGTACATGCAAAACCAGTCTTGTATCTGCCTCTTCATTGTTACAGGCTGGCATGTCTACGTTACTACCTTTGACCAGAATGCTGTCTCCATATGTTATCAGTATTTCCTTGGCTGGGGGAATTCAGTGCTTTAAATCTTCTTGGCCAGGAACATGAACAACTTCTCTTTGCTGTCTGCATCATACAAGGCGTTTTGCCACTGGCCTACAATATTATTTTGGCTTGCGACCTTTCTTCACTTTCCTTTTCCTCTTTTCTCTCTGACAGAGTATTTGATGCTGCCTTTGACATAACTGTTCCAGACAATATACGCCCTTCTTGAGCTATCAAGCTGCTGCACTATGTAAGGTTTGAAAACATTAATGGCATAGTCTTCAAAAGTCCTGACACCTGCAGTTGACAAGAGTAGGTGCACCACAGCAGCACCATCTAATACTTTCACATCAAAGGAAGTTGGGACATCTTTTTTAGCTGCTTCTTTCAAAGACATCAGCTCAGGAGCAAGATCCCAAACGTTCACCTCTGTTGATGGCTCTTCTTCATCCAGTTCTTCCAAGCCGGCCAATAATGCAGTTGCATCATCAATGCCATTGAATTCAAACAGGGTCTGCAACCCAGTATATGCTTCAGAACCCACATCTGGTGTTTAGTAAAGTGTGCCCCTAAGCAAATCACCTGCCCTTGCATGGGCCAGTGATTGTTGCTGCCCTTGAGAAATGTTTACTTGAGCCAATGCGTCTTTTAGAACTCATGTAAGAATCTGGGGCACATGTCAACTTGTTGCCTGAGCTTGTGGCATCCTCACGACTCAGATTGGGTGTTACAGAAGCTTTATGACTCAGACTGGCTGTGGCCTGGTTTCTCAGTATGGGTGTGGCCACGTGCAGCAGGCATTTGAAGCCACACAAGTCTGGAGGTGATTGCTTGCTGACAGAGGTCTTCAGATGCAAAGTAGGATTCTTTGCTCTTCCATGCCAGTTCCTGGATAGTCTATTCCACAGCTCAGCAGTGTGGATGCCGATCATAGAAAAGAAGAGATCAAGAAGATTAGCATCATTAAAGTCAGTAACACGATGCGCACACTTGAAAGGCTTCTTTCAGTCATCTTTGATAGCTGATTGCCAGATGTTCAGACGGGCATTGGGCACTAGAAGGGCATGTTATCAGTGTGCATGGTTACTTGAATATTTGCTGTCTGCTGAATAATAACACTTGTTAGCTTGCAATGACAGTACAGATTTGAGTTGGACAATTGTTATTTTAACGATGTTTTAGGAACATATTTGTCATAGTTGAGATTTATGTAGTATTTTTGCGATACCAGTCATTGCCTACGATAAAGAACACTCAGTGCTTGGCACACACTAGTTTCAAAACATGAATCAAAGGTCCATTATTTCCATGTTCAATTGTCACTGTGATGTGACAGTGATGACACCAACTGCATACAAAAGTGAGCTTTAGTATATTAACCCATGCTCTCAGTGTGGCTAAAACTTTGAACGGTGTTCTTTCCTATACTAACACACTGCGTTGATTAATACCTGATTATTTGAGAAATCTAAATACTCACAAAATCATTTGCATTCTTTATTGCCTGTTATATGTCTATGATTGTGAGTGTGACTGTGTTTTAGAAAGTCTCAACGAGAACCAAGGAGCAAGAAGTGCACTGAATTTCTGGAACGCTTTAGCTATGTCTTGCATTGGGGCCACATTGACTTGGGAACAAGGTAGGAATACATGTAGGTAATTAAGAAGGCTAAACATTGTATCAGTTTGTAGGTTCCATACTGTTTCTTGAAGATCCCTAGAGAGAGGGGAGTGCCATCAAAAGCGGTAAAAGGGACTCTGGTACGCACATCTCGTTTGTGGGAATTGGCAAAGAGTAGTTTTAGAATATCGGTTACATGAAAAAGGTTATTTGAATAAATGTTGAATTCATCAGAGGAGATATCGGCTCTTCGTAGACCACTGCTAGCCATCCTGATCCTGCCAGGCGACGTCCGTGTTTCTCTCTCTCTCTCTCTCTCATCCATACCTTTTCCCCCAAATGTTCCTGTGCCGATCACGTACAAGTAAGTGGGAGGCACGCAACGTCTAGGTGGAGTTGGGAACAAGCAACTTGGGACAGCATTATGTCTACGTGGGACGAACAGGTTAGTGCCTGATAGATAGGTTTGACACTTCTTTCTCTGATGTCTTTACCAAACATGTAATTAGGTCAGACTTATTCCAAAAACAATGCTTTCCTTTATCAGACAGAGGCAGTGTAAATGGGTAGTTTTCGTGGCTGAAGAAGGTATTTATATCATACTCCAGGTATTGTGTGACGTTGTACAGTCTTGAGAAAAGATTGACATCTGTCTTCCGACTTGCAATCTTGTATGCATGTTTGCTGCTGATTTTCAGAGCAGGAGACTTGAACAGTAGGACGGAGTCCTTAATTGGGTCATGAATATCTTTCACATTCAATAAGGACTGACTTGCAGTTATCCTTGCACTGTTGTTCGCCAACCTCTTTGATCATATGCACTATATTCACTACAGACTGGTTGAAGGCATCCTCAGAATCCAAAGTCAGTAGTTCTTCAGTTATATTTAGAAAGAGATTGCTCATTTCCCTGAACTTGCACTTGTTGAATTTTTCATGGTAAGATTTATGCCAACTAGCTTCATGCTTGATTAAATCTTCAACAGCTGTGGCTTCTTTGAAGTAGCAACAGGAAGTCTGTTCAATCTGTGAAAATCATCAATTGTGTTTTCAAAGTTCTTATATGTCTGAGATTTTTCTTCTGGTCTACTGCATTCAAGAGACACTTCAGTCATTCAGTAGTTCTTTGCTGGCAAATAACGGAGCCTCGCCAGTCCATGTCTTCATCTATAGAAGGTCAAAACTTGAAATACAGAATGTAAAGGTAACAATAGTTTTCTATAAAACCTCTGAAATTAAATATGTAGCAGAAGTAACAGTGAAAAACACACACACACACACACACACACACACACACACACATACATATATGTATATATGTATATTCACTCAAATCACCCCATATTTTAGATTTTACTTAAACATCACATAAACAACACAGTATTGTTATTTGTACAACAGCTGTGCACTCTTTCAGCCAACAAGTTCAAATAAATCAATCAATCATAGATTTGTAGAGCACAGCTAATCACCAATAGGGTCTCAAGGTGCTGTTTCTGGGCGTGCTGCTCAGTTGAAGAGCCAGGTCTTGAGGTCCTTCCTGAACTAATTCAGTGTTGTGGTCTGTCTGAGCTTGAGGGGTAGTGTGTTCCGTGTCCGGGCTGCTAGGTATGAGAAGGATATTCCTCCTGCTGTGCTTTTCCAGATATTGGGAACAGCTGCAAGGGTAAGCTGGGAGGAATGAAGACGTCTGTTGGGTACGTAGAAGGTGAGGTGGTGGTTGAGATATGTCAGTCCTATGTTGTGCAGTGTCTTGTAGTTGTGGATCAGGAGTTTGTATGTAATGTGCTTGTTGACTGGGAGCCAGTGTAGGTCTCTGAGGTGGGAGGAGATGTGGCTGTGTCGGGGGATGTCCAGGAGGAGTCTGGCTGCTGCATTCTGGACTCTTTGTAGTCTTGATTAAAGTTTCTTGGTGATGCCGGCATAGAGTGCATTGCCGTAGACCAGTTTGCTAGTGATGAGTGCGTGGGTGACTGTTTCCTTGTGTTGGAGGGAATCCACTTGAACTTCTTCCACAGGAGTCAGAAGGTGTGAAAGCATGATGAAGAGATTGTGGTCACTTGGTGGTCTACAGACAGAGAGGAGTCGAGGATGCTGCCCAGGTTGTGCGCAAGGTCTGAAGGGGCCGGGTGTTTCCCTGAGCGGTGGGCCACCAGGAGTCGTTCCAGGCAGAAGGGGTAGAGCCAATTACAAGGATCTGTGTCTTGTCCGAGTAGAGCTTGAGGCAGCTGGCCTCCATCTAAGCGGCGACTGCTCTCATCCTGTTGTGGAGATTTCTCTTGGCCTGAACAGAGTCCTCGGACAGGGAGACAATCAATTGTGTGTTGTTGGCATAGGAGACTATGTTTAGCGTGTTTTGTTTGATGTTCTTGGAAAGGGGGCCATGTAGATGTTGAAAAGTGTTGGGTTGAGTGAAGTTCCTTGGGTCACTCCGTAGCATGTGTCTCTGGGGTCTGACGTGAATGGTGGAAGTCAGACACTCTGTGTTCTTCCAGTGAGGAACAACCTGATCCAATCCAGTGCTTTAACGCAGATGTGGGTGTTGTGCAGTGTGTCGCTGAGTATGGAGTCGGAGACACTGTCAAACGCAGCAGAGAGGTTGAGGAGGAAGAGGGTGGCTGTGCCTGCGCGGTCCAGTATGATACATATGTGGTCCGTGGCTGCTAAGAGTGCAGTTTCAGTGCTGTGATTGCTTATGAATCTGGATTGGGATGGGTCTTTGATATGGTGTGACTCGAGTAATTCAGTGAGTTGCTGGTTGACGGCCTTCTCCATTACCTTGGCTGCGAAGGGGAGCAGATAGATGGGTCTGTAGGTCTTTAGCTCCCTAGGGTTGACAGTGGGTTTCTTGAGTAGCGGGTTGATTCGGCATGTTTCCAGTCTGAGGGGAATTTTGCGGTCTTGAAGGATCGGTTGATGGTGCTAGGTCCATTGTGGTGAGTGGTGCGTGTGGGTTTTGGTTACTGAAGCCTTTGGAAATGTCCTGGATTCTTTAGTGAAAGAAGCTGGCAAGGTCGTTGCGGAGGTCTTGGGAGGGAGGGATGTATGAGGTGTCTGTCCCAGGGTTTGTGAACTCTTTGACGATAGAAAAGAGTTCTTTGCAATGATGAGTGCTGGTGTTGAGGGGTGCTTAAAAGACAGCTATTTTGGCAGCTCTGATGTTCTGGTGGTGTGTGTGGCCTGTGATTTTGCAGGCTGTGTAGTCCTCCATTTCCGTTCTAGTTGTCTGCAGGAGTGCTTGGATTCCTGTAGCTCTGCTGTAAGCCATTTAGGTGTTTTGCTCTGTTGATTTCCTGCTGTTTCCTTGAGGGGGCTTTGTTTTTTGTGCAGTTTGATTGCCAGCATTGTAGGTTGCTTACAGCTTCATTTGCGTCTGCTGCGTCCGGTGGGATGGAGTGATTGAGAGCGTTGGTGAGTTGTGCTTCTGTGACTTTGCCTCAGCGTCTGCTGGAGGGAGAGGGGGTGTGGTGGTGTGCAATGTTCTTTGTGTAGGTAAAGTGGATGCACTTGTGGTCAGTCCAATGGTGTTCGGAGGTCTGGGAGTTGGTGATTTTGCCCCCTGCTAACAAAACGAGGTTGCGTATGTGTCCGGCTCTGTGGGTGGGGATGTTGGTGAGTTGTTTGAGGCCGAGAGTTGTGAGGTTGTCCAGGAAGTTTGTGATGTTGGGGTCGTGGGTATCAAGGTGGAAATGGAGGTCACCAAGTAGGATGTAGTCAGAGGAGGTGAGTGCTTAGGGATGGCGAGGTCGGCGATGTCTTTGCAGAACTGGGGTTGGGGTCCAGGCGGCCTGTATATGTGGGTGCCATGAAGGGAGGTTTTCGGGTTGGTCAGTATCTGGAAATTTCGGTGCTCGTAAGTTGATTGTGACTGCAACTCGTTGGTGGTTGCCTGGCGGAGGTTGTTCTTGTAGATAATGGCAATGCCTACTCTAGGCCGGTTGGCTCTGTCGTTGTGGATGATTTTGTAGCTGACCAAGATGGCCATGGCGATGTCTGGGGCAGCGGTGTGGGTGAATCATGTCTTCGTGAAGAAGGCGATATCTGGGGCTGTTGAGTCGAGGAGGTCCCAGACTTCTACTGTGTGCTTGATGAGGGAGTGTGTGCTGAGGAGTATGCTTTTGTGGTGGCCGTCCGTGCTTGGTGCGGGAACATGAGGTGGTCCTTGGAGGGTGCTGGAGCATGCACAGCATGGGTGTTCCTGGGGTCGGCTCAGTGGCAGGCAGAGAATCTTCCCAGGTTGAGGGCGCGTAGAGTGCTGGAGTTGAACCAGCAGATGGAACGAGAACCAGGGTCTGTGGCACATGGCGCGGTCCAGATGTGAACAGGTGTAGACAGGCACGCATTTGATGTGCCTGCGGCCTGCCCGCTGCGTTCCAGCACAGCGGCCACCATTAAGAAGGTGAGGGAGGCGGGGTCCGGTCAGCTGGGAGGTGGGAGGGTGGGAAAATCGCATGGCGGGGGAGGGAGGCAGGGCCTCAGAGGTAGCAGCGGCGCAGGGGAAAAACATGGGACAGAAAAAGAAGCAGGGGAGATAAAGTGGATAAAAAGCCAGAAAAATAAAACAGAACAAAAAACAGAAGTAAAGGCAGAAGTAAAAGGCAGGAGTAAAGAGATGATACTTGCAGATGGCCACTAGGCCACCATGGATGAGGTGCAGACAGGAGCCCGGAGGTGGGCCTCGAACTGAGAATCAAGCAGGCTCTCAGTTCGCCCAAGGCAGAGGCAGCACTAGCAGCAACAGGTGGAGCTGCACAGAGGAGGGCAACAGACGCTGACCAAGAGCTTCACGGGGAATATAACTCATAACCTGTGATCCATTGTCTTGATCAAGTGAATTCGACCAACAATCTAAAGTGTTAGTAATACAGATCACATAAAAAATATGGTGCTTTTGTTCGACCTATCCCCATCCTACTAAATTATCGGTATAACAGACTGTACTACAGCCCTATATAAGTGTGCTTTTTGTTAGCAAGAGAGATCCTTATTCCTTAACTTAGAAGACGTATCTACGTCGGATTTACCAGGGCCACTATTTGCAGCATGACTATGCTGTCTAAAAAGCCATAAAGCTTCTGTACCCACTATTAAATATGCCCATTGGGGCAAAACATCTGATGGGTGATGGCATTTTTGTTCTTATTAAATGTTTTGCATTATATCAAAATTACTATGTAAACACACAAATATATTATCTATGTATACTTCACATTTCGATTGGCCATTGCTAATGTAGGCCTCTCTTTAATACTACTAACGTTTGGGAGTTATCTTCTTTCATATCACATGTGCATTTTTATTTCTAGGAGAAATGGTTTTGCTCACATGAAAACTGCAGGTTGTTTGAATGATTTGTTACAGTACATCTGCAGAGTATAGCTTGTTACAATCTATCTCAGTATGTTGCAATTAACTGTAAGTTTGAAGCCTGTTTAGCAGAGCTTCATAATGTCATGTCCAGGGCAGCTAATGAGCTAGTCTTGTATCTCCATGACTTAACCTGGTTTAGCATTTTATGGGACCTGCTTGTAGATAATTTTAGAATTGTGTGATTTACGTTAGTGCAATGTAGATAAGAGATCAGACCCCTTTTTCCCCAACCTACTGCAGACATGCGTTTGTCCCCTTCCAAGAGAGTTCAGTGTGGAGTAGGATGCTCTCCTTATGGGAGAACTGATTTTACTTAACTCTTTTCCTTGAAGATAACTTTATACTAGTTTGTCCTAGGTTTTATATGATTTTGATTGATCTGAACTTGCTAAATCCATTCATGTATTAATTATTGATTGACACTAAGATGATAATTTTTGATTTTAATACTTTTAATTTTTAATAAACCTTAATCGTTTGAAAACTGAATTATTCCCTGTCTACCTTGTGGACCTCTAATGTGCTTCATGTTCATTAAATGTCTTTAAATGTATTGATGACTAGTGCCAGTTGTGGATTTTGGTTCATAAGATAGCCCTTTATGGGACCCAAATTTGTATGAAGCAAAGCACTACAACACTGCTAGGTACACTCATATTTAGCAACATATTCACATGTACCTTTGGGGCAAATGTCACAGTTATATTTTGATCCATTACAGTAGTGAATCACTAGTGGCCTGGTGGTAAAGGCCTTTGACGCTCTCTCTCTGAAGCTTAAGGGTTTGGGTCGTCTTTCTGCTCCTTTGCAATGGTTCATTATAGTCAATAAAAAATGTTAAAGATGATGGCTATTTTTTTCTACGGCACATAATGTTATACTTGACAGTAGATCTGAAAAAAGCTATTTTTAAACATACCATGGACCAAAGATTAAAAAGAAACTTCTTACTCCCTCTTTTCATCTCTCTCTCTCATTCTTTCTATTGTAGTAAATGTTGTTGCCTTCCAAGTACACTTAACCTATGGCACCATTTGATTTGTACTTTTGAGGGGATGTCCAAGTTATGGGACACATTGCATGGGTATATGTTGAATCCACATAGCAGTAAGTAATTTGTGGCCTAGTGGTTAAGTTCTTATTTAGAAGATTAAAGGTTAGATTCCTTATAACTGTATGGTTACCTACCTTGTTCTTACCAATGATTGAATACGGTTAATAAAAAAAAGTTAAAGAATATTCCCATTTTTTTCATGGGAAAATAATGCTATTCTTACCACTTCACCTTCAAATGTCTCTTTTTCAGAATACCGTGCCCCAAAGATTGAAAAGAAACTTCTTGTTCTCTCTCTGTCTCCTCCCTCACCTCTCTCACTTTCACTGCCTCTCTCCTCCATGCTACTCTTGTATAAGGTGTTCCTGCCAAGTACACTCACCTATGGCATCATATTGAGTTGTTGCTTTGGGACAAATGTCACACTTATATTTTGAACCATCATCATAATGAGTCACTAAAGGTCGAGTTGATAAAGGCCACATTTAAGGGAAAATGACGGTGCACGTCACTGCGCCAAATCTGGCAGCGTCCCTCACTGTTATTTTCATAGAATACGGCACATCCCTGTGTTTCCTCCTGAGCTGGTGCTGAATTTGCTGCTGTGCTCCAATGCAGCAACCCTTGCACCATTGAGCAAGGCTGGCAGTGTTGAAGGGAGATTGTTTTTGTGCAGGAAGGGACACCTTCCTGCACAAAAACAATCTTCAATTGCAATTTGCTCCTTCTATGTGTCCTTCAAAAAGCAGCACACATAGAAAGAGCAAAGAACGAGGAGAAATGAAAGCTTTTTGCCTGATTGTGCTACTTTAATGCCACCCCTGGAGTGGTATTAGATTTTAGCACTGCCTCAGGGTTATGTAGACTCATAAATCTAGGGCAGCATCACAATGCAATGGGTATTGCTGAGGCATGCCCACAACAACACCCATTGCACACCCCTTCCACACAAAGTGCTGCATGTGAAGGGGCCATATTTATAAGGTTGCAGTAAGCCACAAAAAGTGGCTTAACGCCACCTTGTAAATACGATGCAGTGCATAGCCCCACCGGGGCATCACTGAAAGTGATGCTCCCGTGGCACTAGGGGCTCTTAAATATACCCCCTGGGATCTCTCTCTCTGAAAGATAGTGGTTCAACTCTTGTTATGTATACTAACATCTGTTTGCAAAGATTCTTTACGCTCAATGAAAGGAGATACAAATTATTGCAATTTTTATTAATGGCAAAAAATATCGCTATTCTTGTCACTTGATCTGAAAATGAGTGGTCTTAGGCATACCATGGGACACCAATTAAAAAGAAACTTCTTGCTCTTTTATCTCTCCTCTCCACCTCTCTTTCATTCTTCCTCCAATGCTTCAATCCTTCTTGCCCCTGTCACATTATTCCTGTAAATGCTGTTGCCTGCCAAGTACACTCACCTATGGCACCAAATTAATTTGTACTTTTGGGGGAATGGCACAGTTATTGGATGAATGTCATAGAAACATTTTAACCATAACAATAGCATGTCACTTGTGATCTAGTAGTATATTTACTAAGGTTTTACTCTGTGTTTGTGTCTCAGCAGTGATTCAAATTGAGGCAAAAGCTGATCTGTTTTTTAACTATTTACTTTCCAGTACAAAATTTGTTTTGGGCTGGAAAATCACATAAAACTAACACAAATCAGCACGAAGCACTACTTTGCATTAATTAGCACCAAATGGATGTTAGATGGATGATAAATGGGCATTCTGTGCAACCACCCATGCCTTTTGACACAAAAGCATATTCATAATTATTAGTAGGCAGGGTTTTGCACCAAAAGTCAATGCCATTTGAAAGCAGGTGTTAAAAGCAGAAATATTTTAATTTCTCCTTTCCTTTCCAACTTTGCATGGTGTTACACTGTGCAGCACACATATAAATTAGGAAACGTTTTAAAGTGTGTCTAAGCATAGTATTTTGTACTGGAAGGGTATCCTTCCAGTACAAAACCTATGCTAGACTCATTCACACATCCTTGCATCATGGTGCAAAGGTGTGTGTGTGACACACGGCACCTAAACTCATTGCTGGCACTAAGGAGAGGGGAGCAGAGAGCCATGTTTCTATAAGCATAGCGCTGTTGTGCTCTCTCTCATTGTCACGCAATGCAGTGCAGCATTTTTCTCTGCTGCACTGTGCTGCATGACTATTTAGTAATTCTAGGCGTTAGTGTTTAAGGTATTAGACTTTCTCTGGTGTTAAGCCTTCATCTCCTGGTTGTCTCTAGGATCATCTGAGATCTTGACTGCAAAGATTCATGATAGTCAATGAAAAACGTGATTCGTCTTGGCACTTAGGGCCTGATTTAGAGTTTAGCTGAGGGGTTACACTGTCACAAACCTGACGGATATCCCGCCTGCTGTATTACAATTTCCATAGACTATAATGGAATTGTAATGCAGCTGATGGGATCTCTGTCACGTTTGTGATGGATTAACCCCTTCACCCAAACTCTAAATCAGGCCACTAGTTTTAACATTTTGGTTATTAAGCATACCAAGGCCCAGAGGTCGAAAGGAACCTTCTCAATCCATCTCTTCCCTTTCTCTTCCTCTACCTCCAACAATTCCTTTCTCCTCCGTAACCTCCACACAATTGATTAAATGTTATGGCCGGTCAAGCACACTGACATATGGCAGTAGCAGGTGGTGTATTAAAGGGGCAAATGTCATAGCTTAGTTTTGGTATGCAACATTTAAAAGTTACTTACTTTTGGCCTAGTGCTTAAAGTCTTAAACTCTTACTCTGAGGGTTAAGTGTTCCATTTTTGAGATTTCCAAGGTCTTCTGCCTGCTCCATTACAAAGGTTCAATACAGTCAATGGGTATTGCTGTTTGTATCCATAGTAAATAATGTTATTCTTCACACAGACTGAAAATGTTTGTTTTTAAGCATACCAAGGCCCAAAGATTGAAAGAAAACTTCTCATTCTCTCTATCCTTTCTCGCTCTCCCTCCAGCCTTTTCCTGTTCCTCTTTCTCCCCCATTCTATTGAGTAACTTCTTGGGCTTGCCAAGAATATTGACCTTTGGCACTGGTGAAGCAGGGACTTTAAAATACATTTTTCGTTCACAGTGTAAATCTTACCAACTCATCTGGACAAAAGTCCCCGCTGTTACTGGGCCCAGTCCAACAGTCCTTTGCCATAAGAATTAATCAGGAACTGTAAATCAAAATACATGTATTCATCACAATTTCTTTCCGGAGTCCATGATGAGACTTGGTGTGAGTTTTAAAACTTTCTTTAAAATCTTTTAGTAAATAAATCTTTATTATTCATCATCAAAGCAATCAATTAGAGCCATCAAGACATAGCAGTATTCAGAACAAATGCATGACACATGTTCCAAAAAGGAAATGCCCCTATTCTAAGCTATGGTGAATGAGATAAAAGCATCAGTCAGAACCAATAAAGAGCTCTAAATCGAGAGCTAAAAGCATGAAGATTTTGCATAAAATCTCAAATATTGATAAAGGCACAACTTCCCATCAAGAGAGATTTAGGATACTCAGGAGTATGAGTGATAGTTTCAAGAATGACTCTGAGAAGCATCAGCAAAGGGCTCTGTAGAGAAACCTTCAAGATAGTGTTCTGCCCTACTTTAGAAACACACATTTTCTATAAGTTCTTCATATCTGTAGATGGAATAAATTGTTGCAGTTATTGGTTGTCTAATCTAATCAGAGCAAGGTGTCATTGTGGAAACAAGAAAGCTACCCTCTAAGCAGCCAGGAGACAAGAGTTTATAGATATTAACTTTCAACTTAATGATTTTGTGAAACATTTTGCATAAAGAATCCCAGTGTTCACTTATTATGAGGCAACTACTGTTCATGATTAGTCCTTTGCATTACACTATGATCACATAAGGTGCTCATCCAACTAAATTAAATGTTCTATTGTTCAGATGAAGAATTCCAAGGAAATTAAATTAAACATTTTCATACATTATTATATTCTATTAAAACTTTGACCGTGGGAAGTTTGAAATCTAACAATGTTCATCATCATGCATTTCACAATGCATTTGTGTCATTGAAAGTTTAACATCTCAAATTTCTGACCTAGGTCAGGGTTGTAAAAAGAAATGAAAATGCATTCTACAGCCTGTCAAACCTAACACTGTTACAAGTGAAAGCCTAGTGCTCTCACTTGCTTTGAAAATACAGCTTTTTGTCTGCAGCCTACATGTTATTTCTACATGCAAATTGCATTCATTTTCATTGTTTAAAATGCGTCCACAGCACCATATTGATATACATTATAGGGACTAATGTCTTAGTTTTATTTTGGTCTGAAATATTTAAGAGTTGCTTATGACATGTTGGTTAAGGGTTTAAACTATTACTTTGAAGGTAAAGGTTTGATTTCTTGTGTCTATGTAGTCATCTGTCTGTCCCATTGTAAACTGTCATTACGGTCCACGGAAAAAGTTAGAGATGATTACCATTTTTATCCATTCTAAATATTATTATTATTATTATTATTGACACTCAGGCTGGAAAATGTCTGTTGTTAAGCAAACCATTGCTGAAAGATTAAAACAAAATTCTCACTCTCTCCATCCAGCTCCAACACATTCTTCATCGCCTCCCTCCTCCATGTATTCTTGTAAACAGCTTTGCCTTCTGAGTAAACTCAGCTATGGTATCATATTGACTTATACATCTTGGGCAAATGTAATAGTTATGGGGTGAACGGCATAGTTATATTCTGATCCATCACAGTACTACGTGAGCTCTGGGCTAGTGGTTAAGGTTCTAGACAGTGGTTAAGGTTCGAGACTCTCCAAAGGTTAAGGATTCAACTGCTGGTGTCTGTATGTCCATTCATGTGCCTGCTTGAAGGCAAAATTTCATTATGGGTGATGAAAATAGTTAAAGGTGATTGCAATTTTTATTATGAGCAAATAATGTTATTTGTGAGAAAATGGGATTATTAGTGATTGTGGGACCTCAATAAGTAATTATGACATTAATCCGTATCTGATGCGGTTAGTATTTTTTATAATCAAACCTTAGCTTAGTCATGGGTAGCTGAGATACAGAGCAGTCAGGCTTAAGTAAAAGGAAATCGGAACCAAAAAAGTAAATAAGCAATAAACAAAACACAATAAAAATTCCACTTCAGTTTCTAAAAAGAGACTATATTTATCTTTAATTAAACACAAAAAGTGACAAAATTCTAATGAAGGGAACTAGAGTTATGATTCTTGGTAGTTTTTTTGTATTCTACATTTAGTCAGATTTAAGAAATCACAGAACCACAAAACCGTCGCACATTAAGATTGTGGAACAAGCTAAGTATAGCAAGGGCAGTAACAATAACAGAAATAGCATCGGGTGGCTAACGCCACCATTGTCACATTCTATATTCGATTGTGAAGAATAAAGTAAGTAAGTAATGGAAAGAAGAAAGGAATAAAAGAAAACATAGAGTGGGGTTCCTATATATTTCTGCGGAAGGGAGAAGGAAAGAGAGAAGAGGCAGGACAAACAGATGACTGCTAGGCCCTTGTTAAAAACAGTCAGGCAAGATGGGGTACCTGAGCGTAATATAGGCTTTGAATAATATATGCACAGAGAAAAGATGCTTTTTGAGGGCCGCTGTAAATAGACAACCACCCTAAGACGGATGTGGATTGGTCACCCGTGAATGAAGAAAGGGCTAAAGGAGCAGAGGAGTAATCAGAGCATACAAATATGACAGTTTACCCTTTCAAGATGCCCGAGAGGAGTCCCAGGGATTCTCCTGTCAGGGATTGGGGACAGGGAGGAGGGGTGAGGGAGGCCCATGTCACTATTCGTCATTCAGAAACGAGGCCCACACCTGGTCACAATTTTCCAGTTTATCCATTAATGCATAAATAAACTTAGGGAGCTGTCGTAAACATCTTGGTTATCCACTCAGCACCAATGCCGAAGGACACGGAGCTTGGCCGAGGTCAGCGACATAGCAATGAAGCACAGTTCAAGGTGTATGAGTGAGGCGATGCCCCCTGTATCGTGCAAAGCTACCACATGGTGCGGAAGCAGGGAGGGAAAATATATGGTCCTTGCAGACCTGTCCACAGGTCCCGTAGGTCCAGGCAGTCATGCAGAAGTACAGCATACGTGCCACATCACACCCCAGGTAGTTGCATCACCGACATTACAAGTGGCGCAGAAGCACCACATGTTCTGTTTTGGAGGACGTCCAGTGCCAGTCCTAAACATACTTGAAAATGCTGAATTTCACCCCACATTTCAGGTTTTCAAGGACTGTGACCCAATGCTTCATAATCCATGTGAAATATCTTCTCTTCTGCCATGTAGTTGTAGATGTTGTGATTGGAGCAAGGAATACCTGTGTCGTACCATAAGATTGAAAAAAACTGACATTACCCCTTTATATCTTTGGTATGGGACTACTGGTCAGAGCTCCAGTACCAATACGGGGGTTGCCTAACATAATGAACAAGCAATCCTGGTGCTGAAGGAATCTTCATTGTAACATAACATAACATAACATAACATAACATGTGGGAGATGGAATTCTTCCCTTAGGACCACAGAAGATTTGAGAGTTCCCTCGTTAAGGATCTAAGATCTTTCTTCAATTCCCACCTGGCACCTTGTAGGCCAGCGCCGCAATGCTCCTCCTATGCAGATACCAACATTTCACCAGACGGAGGCACCCTTGGAAAATATGGGTCAGTCTGGAAGTGTGGCCGCACTTCCAGGAGTGGACTGTGACTCAGACATCAGGGTAATTAACACATGCCATAGGAACACCAAGTGCACATAGTGAGGGGAGGCCCAGTGCACTTTGGAAGAGTTATCTCTCTATAAAGACCGCGGAGACAGGTAGATCCGGTGTCCCCTGTTGCATAAAGGCAATTTGTGCAAGGTGAAGAGCCGGAGAACATAGTTTAACCAAGGGGATTGCCAAGCTACTGTGGGTCTTATGGGCTAGCAGCATGGAAATTGCCTGCCATGGGTGTTCGGCACCCCAAATGAATCTCTTGATGTCTCTGTCAATGGAGTGCAATATCGAGTTTGGGTTGGGATAGGAAGCATACCCAGAACATAGGTAAATCTACGGAGGGTGACCATCTTAACGGCCTCGGTCCTATTCCACAGTGAGAGATTGAGGTGTGTCCATATGGTGAAGTCTGCCTTGGTTCAGTTTATAAGAGGTTCTAGGTCATCTGCTGTCATACATTCTAGCCCTCTCCTAACATAAACACTCTGTTATTTAGAGTAGGATGGCGTCCAAAGAAACTGATAACCCTGAATGGTGGCCTACATGGTGGTCAGGGAAAAGGGTAGGACTTCACTCTTATCCCATTTAACCCTGTAGCCAGCTATGGCTGCAAATTTCTAGATGAGGTATAAAAACACTGACTGGAACCTAGGAAGCATCATCAGAATAGTATCTCCATAAAGAATTGCACCAACACTCACACTCACACACCACCTCTCATGAACTCTTCTTAACACGAATCAGTATACAAACATGCCATCATGATTTGGCACTGAGATTTGGGACCTACTCATCACCCTTGCACCCAACATCCTCGTCCTCACAGAGAGCTGGCTCAACCCCCTCATCTTCACCCAGCATCAACAAAGCGGTCCCCACAGGATACAAGACCACTTCCTTGACATCAACAAGCCAGGAGAAGGAGTAGCCATCTTATAGAGGGAATTCGTTTAGCACACCTCACAATGGACACTGCTACCCCAGCAATGGAACACCCCAGCGTCCGGACACAGATTGACGGCAAGACAACCATTAGAGGCACCCTTGTCTACTGCCCCACAGCACTATGCCCAAGCTTCTGCAACCTCATACCCAGCTTCATCGCTCCCTCGCATAGACTCCAAAGGCTAAATTTTCATCAGACCTTAACTTCCATCTTGACGGCCATTTCAACACCAACACCACCAATCTCATTGACAGCATGAACACCATTGTCTTCACCTAACTCATCCATGTCCTAACAAGCACCGTAGGCCACACACACGACCCATATTCAAGTCTAGCAACCGCATAAAGTACAGCCACACTTCAAAACACACATGGACCGATCACTCCATTGTCTACTTCAAGATCACCAGCCCACGGACCATCTCCCACTACCCGGCCAGCACTCCCCACCAGAACTGGAGTGAAGTCTCAGAGGAACAATAGGCCAATGCTCTCAACACCACCCACCTCACCTTCCCAACAACCTAGACCTAAACATCGGGGCCTTTAATGCATGGATCATTAACTGCACAAACAAGGTTACCCCGCTCAACAACAATACCACACACAGGAGAACTAACAAGCAGGCAAGAGACAAGTGATCAAGAGATGGGATGTAACTGCTGCAGAACAAAGGGTCTTTGCTTGGCTTGGGAGGCACTGTTAAAAGGGCTCTGTTGGAGATCAGACCCAGTCTGCCCTTTAAGGTTGTCTCCCCATAATCTGCAAAGAGCAAGTCCAACACATCAGGCAATGTCGATTTGTAGAATTCTGTGGGGAAGCCATACTCTGTGGGACTCTACTGTAGGATGCAGTTGATACAGCCTGTGCAAATTCCTTTGTAACTTTGCCCGAAAGCAATGCCTGCCCAGAGTCATTCAAGCATGGGAGGCAAATCGTACTAAAGAAGCTATCTATTTGGGGTTTATTGTAGATGCTTTCTAGGGTATGAAGTGCTCTGTAAGAGTTTGTAAAAACATCTGCTATCTCTTGTGGTTGTGTGACCAGGTGACCAGTCTGGTTCTTTATGGCTGAAATGGTAGTTGCTACCTTGTGCTTCCAGAGCTGAGCCACAAGCAGCCTGCTAGCATTTTCACCCCATTCATGATGTCAATATTTAAGTTTATGGAGTGTGTATTCTGCCTTGGAGGTGAAAATGGCATTGAGTTCCACTTTACCCTTCTCTAACTGTTGGCAGTTGGGACCTGTGGGTTGAAAGAAGTATCAACAACTAATTTTGCAAATTGCTGCTTCCAAGGAGGTCTGCTGGGCCTCCCTCTGGTTATTATGAAGGGCCGTACTGCTTATGAGTTGGCCCCTGACAGTGACCATTACCACCACCCAAAGCATCTATGCAACTATGTTGTAGTCAAGATAAGTTTTAAAGAAGGAGTTAGGGAGTGTCTTCATTTCCAGCATCTTATCATAAGAGACATTAAGGTGAAATGGCGTAGGGATCGGTCTCATCAACTCCAGATGGAGCAAAAAGCTGTTTTGTGAATGATCCAAAAGCAGGCCTTCTAGGATATTGGTGCCTAGTACCAGTGGCAGAAGATATTGAGAGATGAAAAAGTAAATAAACCTAGATTGTGTGCTAGGTGTACTGATGTAATATAGAGATATGTTTTTTCAGTTTGGTAAAGAAGGTGCCAACTATGAAGAATCCCATTGTTCAGTTGTATGTTCCAGGTCATTGGCTCTGTCTATTTGGCCAGTCCGATCCAGCACCACATCCTTGACTATGATCCAGTCTCACCCAAGAAATACAGGTGATGTGCCCAGTTCCGTTAGTGTGCGATTGAGGCCAAGAAGGAATGTCATCTTAGTCCCAACCACGGCATGGACTGACCCCACACTTAGGATCTTGTCCAGTATCTTAAGACTGATGAAGGCCTTCCTGCCCCAAGGTCTGTCCATGTCTTAAATACAGTACAGGGGAGTGGTTTGCTGAATAAGATGGCCACACTGTACTTCAGTGGGATAGACACGTCACATGTGGCACGCTGGGAAGAGCAACTGATATAGATGACTCTACACACCCACTGCCATTTAAGTTTTTCTGCCTCTGGGACTGTGAGATGGCTTTCCTGTAGAACAGCTATGTCCATGTGTTTGGAAAGCAGATATGCAGGACTTTTTTCCGTTTGGTGTCATGGGTGAGGAAGTGGACATTCCAAGATAGGAATTGTCAAGAGATGTGTTGCCAAAACTAGTGAATGGCGGAGCAAGCAGAAACAATGGGGGAGAGGAGTTGGGGTGGTTCAGGAGGCAACAGTGGTGCGTGGTGTTTGCAATCAGCTGTACGGAAAGAGGAATGAAGGGCGAGTACACCAGTTCAAAAGCATGGATGTAAAGCTGAGTATCCTCACTTTGGGAGTGATGTGGGAATTAATGCCTGTAGTAGGTGGAGCTAAAATTACACCATGGCTGACATTCTGGGCACCATGCCAGTCCTGGAAAGGAGAAAAATCTGTTCAGTGCCCTTAATCCAAGAGAGGTGAAAAAGAGAAGGAGAGTCCTGCATCAGCGGAGGAGGCGCTATGAGGAGTGATGGAGGACAACCCTCTGTGGAGGGTTAGAGGGGAAGGAGAAAGGAAAACCAGAAAAGGTAGAGGGCAGGGGTACACTTCTGGGTGGCGGGCAATGGCACCAGCTGAGAAAGTAGTGGCACGGGGAAGAGGAGGCTGTGTGTATAAGCGCCACTAATCATGCTAGGGACATGAAAGGATGAGAATGAGGGTAACTGATCAGGCATTCAACAAGAAGGGAGAATGAACTATAGAATCACATGAACCATGAGTAGCCCCCATGCACAGCATGGGACAATGATAAATAACAACATCACATTATATCATGCAACTGAACAAATAACAGTAATAATAAAGGAACAACAACATGCAAGAATAAATACAATGCCCCTAGCGGCTGTAACAGAGATTATTGTGTACTCAGCCATCTGGAGCTGCAGAACATTGCAGTGGGGCTTGGTGGTCAAAATCTGCCTTGTCAGAAGGACCCATCATTTGACCAGGTAATTTTCACCGCTCCATCTTCTGTGTAAGTTCCACCACTGCCATTATGGCCCTGTCCTTTCCACTTTGGGATTGAGATAGGGGCACTCTCTTTTGCAGTCTGCTAATGCAGCAGGAACCTCAGTTATCCTTTTGGGGAAGGATAGTAACATCCCAAATGGGAACATGGGTAGATGAAGTGTCAATGGCAGAGACCTGCAAATTATACAGAAAAGCCGACAGGTCCTCAGATTGTAGAAAATCCCTGGATTTGCCATACATTGTAATCCACCTGCAGGCAGATTTCAACAGGTCATATTTGATGTTCCATTTATGTAGTGTAGGTCAGAAAGATTAGAAATCCCCTGTTTGTCTTTGGTCTCTTTTGAGAAGTCTGCAAAGATGTAATTTTCAGGGCCATCATACTTGTAGAGTCCATGGTTACGGACAGTGGTCAAGATTTGTCTGATGTCTCAAGAAGCAGGCTATGAGGGGGCAGGGTTTGTCACCAGTAGGGGGCTTAAAGGTATGTATGTGATGTGCACGTTTGATCTCCAGGGGCAGTGTGAAGGTCAGTCACATAAGATGAGGGAGCAGATCAGAAAAGAAGCCTGTTCTACCTTTTCCGGGAAACCAAAATAATTAACTGTTCGGCAGCTATTCTCAAGGTCAGTAATCTTGTTTTGCAAGTGCCAGAGTTCTGATTCCAATGAGTTGGGTTGCATTTCTTGCATTTCCGGTGTAGTAAGACAGGTGTCAATGCCATCCAGGTAGCTCTGGAATGTGCCAATGTCCAATGTCCAGTCTGATATACCTTGTGTCAGCAGTGAAGTCCTTAATCCTGTTGTCCATCAGCTCAGGACTGCGATCCACTGTAGTGATTTGCAGCAGGATCCGGTCTATCAGATGGAAACCCAGGCTGTTTGCATCCATAAAATGGAAAATGAGACCGTACACTGCTGGATTAGAATGTTGCTGGTGCAGATTACAAAGAGGAAGGAGGATGAAGAGGCACCCTCCGGTCAGGCAATGTGAAGGGTGGAGTCCATCAGCTGGGAATGCTCATCAGGACATGGCGGGAAAGCCCAAAAATGAGAATGGAGGGGATGCTCACCCATCAGGCATAACTGACGTTGACCTCACACACTAGCAGGGTGTGTGACATGGGGCTAGCATAAAAAAGGAGCACAAGCCAGTTGCTCAGAGATAGGGGGAAGAAGCAAGTCTTACCCCTGTGTCCAGTGGTGAATCCTCATACAGTGCACTGAAGGTCCTCTTCTCCTTCATAGACCAAGCAATGGCATTAGAGGGTAGTACTTGGTGAACTTTTTAGATGTGGCGGAGCAGTGCAAAAGTTCAGGGTCCAATCGAATGCAGCCACCAGACCAAACCAGGAGAACTGTCCCCTCAGGAATTAGGGAGTTATGATGTGCATTGCAGAGAGCGATGGGTCAGACACCTCCTATGATCCCTGGTAGAAGGGTACAACTAAGTGAACTCCAGTATGCCCAGGCCTCATTGGAAATGCCGGTGAGGCAAGGAGGGAGAGAAAAAAATCAGTTTGCAATTATAGTGCCTCACCTCACTTGGTGGGGACGTGCAGTTCAGGTTGGAGAATTGTCTATTGACCCCTGGGGGTGGGGAGGCATTGTCCTAATGTTGTTTTTGTCCCCCTTTCCAGGGTGAGAGCCCTTACAGACGCATCTCCACCCACGGGCCAGAAGAAGAGAGGAGCTTCACAGACCTCTGCACACCTGCAATGCACAGGGCGAAGCAGCCCAAAGGTTCCCCCAGTCATGTGGGAAGGCGCTGTGGGCTGTTCAGAGCCCCATCACTGCCAGAATGTATGAGATCTCACCCCGTAGTCTTCAGCAGCTGGGGGCATCAGGCAGCCACCTTTGTCTGCATCCAAGCTCTGCCCTCTTCTTCCAAGATTTTCATAAATCACTGCTTTTCACACCAAAAAGCTTTACAAATTTCAAAAAGTTTTTAAAATGACTGCCTTTCACTCTCAGTGCCTCTAAGAGCCTTGAACGCAAGGGACTGGGGCAAAGTCAAAGTATCAGGACACCCAAAAAGGAAGTCTGGGTTGGATGTGAGCACTGGGTTGGACTTGTTCCAGATTTTACCTTCACACTTAAAAACTTTTCTGGTTCTTTTTCCAGTCGATGGTGAGGTTGGCAGAGCCCTCTTTAACTAGAGGCCAGCATTGTGCTTGAAGCTGATGTACAGGTGAATTTCAGTGCTCCGGTGCGATGTTGGTTATCAATGGCGTTCAAGGCTCCCCATGAAAAGCTATATAGCAGTAGTCCGTGAACCTTGGACTCTGTGCCCAAAAACATGGCAGCATATTCACAAGGCTTGCGCCGCTGCTGCATAATGTTTCTTGTCAAAGCGGCAGCACATTCCATGCTCCATATTTACAAAGTGACGCATTAGACATCATGTGTCACTTTTCTCTGTCCTGCATTGTTATTTACCTGTGCTACAACCTACTGCGTCAGGTAATGTTATATGCAAGGTAGTCGTTCCTCTGTAAAATCCACTGCAGAACAGATGCATCCATATCTACAAGTTTATAGTAAAGTTGCACACATTGACAAATGATGAGTCCAAAATGTGTCCAAATTCCTGCACACTGACAATCTAGGTGTAAAAAAGGTTGCATTGGAACTGCTACATAAGCACAACATACCCAAAGCACTTTGGCAAACTCAGCTACACCGTGGGGCTACTCATACTGCAGGTCAGAGCACGAAGAAGATGACAGCCACATCAATCACCATGGAGGCATAGCAGAGGGAAAAGAATAGACAACCAGCAGATGATGTGACCTCAGGGAGGAGAGGTCATCACCTATTATAGACTCAGGAGGGAGTCCATCGCCCAGATCCTGCACTAGATTGTCCAATGCTGCAAACAACATCCTAGAGGTGAACCAACATCCCTCTGCAGGCCAAGCTAATGTCAGTACTCCACATGCTGGCACCTGGCTCATTACAAAACACCACAGCCAGATTGGCAGAATTATCTCAGCCATACTTTTTCCACATCGCCCCCCATACATGGTTCTATCATAAGCCTTACAACCCAGTACCTCAGGCTCCCCAACACACATACGAAACAATTTGAAAACAAGCTGAGCTTCCATGCCATTGCTGGATTCCCACATATATTGGGGACAATGGACAGCACTCACATGCAACTGGTGCCTCCAGCTGCTACATCCTACCTGTACTGCAAACAGAAGCACATATATTCAATCAACATGTAGGAAATAGTAGACCATCTAGGGATGTTCAGCAATGTGCTGATGAAGTACCTTGGGAGTGCTCATCATGTATACATCTTCAGACATTTCATCATAAATGAGAGCTTCCAGAATGGGAGATATGGGGATGGCCTACTGGTTGGTAAGTACACCTGAAGCACATGACCGATCTCACAACAGTAAAATATGTGGGTAAAATAGACATATTTGTGTTGGGTGAATGAGACAGTGCATACATAGCAAGTGCAGGCCTCATACTTGCACCACACTACAGGGCACATGTGCAACACAACCCTCCATGTCACACATGTTGAGACCTGCTAAGCCAATGGTGGCCTCATGTACAAGAGACATTTGCGGCTGTAGTGTCAATTTCCATGATGCTCTGGTGGAGCAGGTCTCTGAATCATAATTATGAGGCAATGCAGAGTCACCCTGGGTTGCTTTGCATGGCTTCATAGATATGGAGTAAGGCAAGGCAGCACAGAGGGCTGCACTACCTTATTTTACATCAAGAGCCTGGAAGGGGGTTTTCCCAAGCAACAGCAATGTGTTTTGACACATTCCCAGATTTACAAGGATCTGTAAATCTGGAAATATGCAAAACTGTGCACCTCCTCAGGAGAGGCACAACAAGGAAAAATAAAAAAACATTTTCTCCTCGTTATTTCCTCTTTCCATATTTACTGCATTCTGCAGCACACATAAAAAGAGGAAAACACCTCCATTGATTGTTATTATGCAGGAAGATGTCCCTTACTACATACAAACTATTGAGCCCACAAACAACTGAGCACCATGGTGTAAGAGTGCCTGTGTTGGAGCTACGCACCAATTTGTGATCTTGCACACATGCAAAAGGTGCACATATGCACTGTATTTCATTATTACTGCACATTCCTGCCCTTTCCCTTTGATGCAGGACAGCAAAGCTAAGTAACTTCCTGTGCTGTCCTGTGGCAACAACTAGTTAATGATGCCCTATGTGTGTCTCAAAATGGTGGAGAAATCCTTAGAAATGTAACCCTCTGTGTTACAACACTGTGTTGAAGGAAGGGTCTCCATTTCTGTTGTCTGTGTTTCCAAAGATAACTCCATTGGCACTGAGGTACGTCATGTATCGAATACTTGAGAAACTGATAAAGTTTCCAATATTTGGCCCTCTCCAGGTCATGTGTACCATGAAAATATACATTAGTCATCATATACACACTTGCCATCCTATGTGCAGTCCATTTTGTGTCACTCAAACCGACTCTATCAGTCCTCCAAGGGTTCAAACTGTGCAGCAAGGTAGAACCTCATACACAAAGTACATCTCATAGGACTGGCAGCCACACCTTCCTCATTTAGATAATGTGCCTGTCTTGCTGCATTGCTACCCATTGTCTGCCAGTGCAGGCTGCAAACACAAGACTCTGAATCATGTTGAAAAATATGTCCTTTGCAGCTCCCAATCAATGAGGCAGTGCAGTGTTGTTAGTTTACCAGTTGCTCAGTACAATGCAAACTCCCCTTGTGTTCTGTTTACATAGTGCCATTTGTAGACTATCATGTCTCACCTTTACATGCGCTCACACATCTCTCCATAAAAAGAACAGTTGATGGACGGAATGTAGAACAAATCAAATATTCACCCCCAGTCACAGATCCGGGTTTAATCCATCAGTTTTTTTGCTCACCATGCCATTCCAGTTTGGACCCAGTCACATGCAAATCAGTCTTGACCCTGTTCTACATGGGAACAGTCCAGCCCGAACTGCCAGACCAGGTCCTCCCTGCACCAGAAACAAGCCTCCTGGGACCGGTTTTGGGGTATCACCCCTCTTCAGCCAGGCTAGCCTGAATCTGGTGGCATAGTGAGCACGGGACTCAAGTATGGGCATACCCTTCCCACTTGGGGTGACAACCGCAAAAAGAACAGTTGATGGACGGAATATAGAACAAATCAAACATTCACCCCCAGTCACAGATCTGGGTTTAATCCATCAGTTTTTTTGCTCACCATGCCATTCCAGTTTGGACCCAGTCACATGCAAATCAGTCTTGACCTTGTTCTCCATGGGAACAGTCCAGCCCGAACTGCCAGACCAGGTCCTCCCTGGACCAGAAACAAGCCTCCTGGGACCGGTTTCGGGGTATCACCCCTCTTCAGCCAGGCTAGCCTGAATCTGGTGGCATAGTGAGCACGGGACCCACATCTGGGCATACCCTTCCCACTTGGGGTGACAAACGCTAAAAGAACAGTTGATGGACGGAATGTAGAACAAATCAAACATTCACCCCAAGTCACAGATCCTGGTTTAATCCATCAGTTTTTCTGCTCACCTCTCTCCATGGCAGTAGTTAATGAACAGCAGTGACTACTACTGTCACATCCAAATATGTGTGAATGAATGTGACAACATCATCTGCACCAGCTAAATTTGGAAAAAGCAGACATGTTGAAGGTAGGAAATGCCAATACTAGTCCCAAATCAATACAACAGAGAAGTGCGAGAGAAATGTCTCCTCAATGGCTAACTGACTCTCAATACCATTAAAGATTCACAATGCTCATGGTATTGGCACTCACAAGGATTACAATTAGCAAGTGTTTCACACAGGCCAGTATATTTGTATTTGTAGTACTATTTTAGCATACTAACAATTAAAGTGCATGTATGCCAAACATTGCCTGTGCATGTCCCATACTGGTTGAAATGTGCATGAATCATTCAGGACAGAATGTAGTTGATGTGGGCCCATCAACCATCATGACCATTAACTGACTGTTCCCCTTGTTTCTTTTCAACTGACCAAGGATATGGTCTGCAACCATGGGTCATGACCCAATATGCAAGCGCTAGATGAAGGCCTAGCAGAGCTACAAGCATGCACTCAGCAGGACCCGGTCTATAGTGGAGTGAACTTGTGGAGTCCTTAAGTCACGCTTTCGCTGTCTCAGCATGTCCAAGGGGAGATTGCTCTACTCCCCCTCATGGATTGAAAGACCATACTTGTGTGCTTCATTTTGCACAACATATGTGTGCAGACCAATGTCCCATAGGATTAGGGAAATGGGGACCATGAAGTCCCAGGTTAGGATGATGAGGAAGATGAGCACCAACTGCAGAAGTTATCTACAATTGCTGGGACATGGCGGAGAGACTATATAGTACAGATTTTTTTTGTAGATGCATGAGCCACATCAATGGACATAAATATATGGACTACAAGAAAAAAGTGAATTAAAATGGCAATAAATTTATGAGCACTACTATTGTGTAAGCAATCTTACTTTATACACACTGTAAACACCAAAAAACTTACATCACACACGCTAGTTAATGGCCCATAACAGAGGTATATAGCAATATGTTACAAAGACTGATGGACAATATCTTGTTAATCCAAAAAAGTGTGCATGTCAACAACCTGTGCCAAATGCATGTCTATTGGGAAGACAGACATCAAAGATGGCAATTTGTGTTGGCGCTAGGCCACCAGAAGTGCATCAGTGCAAGGAGAGATCAGAAATGCTCCATATCTTTGTGAATATAGGGCAGTTCTCACCACTCACTTTCATACAATGCAGCAAGTTTAATTATTAGGTCCCTTAACATGCAAGGCAAATTGACATTGCTACTTCACCTGCATAATGAAACATGGAGCTCCTTTAAAACAGCTGCTCTGTTTTACATTTGAATGTGCTGCACCCAGGGCAGCTCAAGTTCACGGCAGCCCTGGAGGCAGCGCATTCAATGTAATAGGGTGCACTTTCTCACTTTGAGCACAACACACCTCTTGTAAGGTGAACAGTGGCACAAACATAGAGAGTGAGCCTTATGCATAATAGGGCCCCAGTAATGCATTAAGTCATACATGTGTGCACTGTCAACATAAACATGCAACACATTCCTAGACATCAAGCATGCCTCCTCATATATAAACATGCAATACACTGATTCCTGGAATTTTCACATGTATTGCACAGTACACTACACTGTAAAACACACATTTTGCCAATTCCGTCAATTTAAACAAACGCATTAGCTTAGTGTGTGATGCATTGCACCCATCGCGTCATCTGGATGAAACACATCCAAGCCGATGCATCAAAAATGCAGCATTGTGCTTTGCCATAAGTTGTGTGAAAATCACACATTGCATATTTTTCCACGGATGTGTTAAAAAAAAAGATGCATTTGGAGAAAATGTGACACATCTGCCCAGGAACTGAATAAGGGTGGACGACGAGCTCCACTCCACTGGGGGAGCTAACAGAGTTTTTGGCACTCTGCGCTCTGCTTGGAGTGAGGAATTTGACTAAAAACTTTGCTAGCCCCACCAGCATAGCGGAGTTTACCGCATGCGCACTGCAGCCCAATGATATGCCACACATTGCAAGCACAGACAGTGTGCGCTTGTGCTGTGTGGCCCATAACTGGGCTGCAGTGCGCACTTGGCCCCATGTCAGCAGTGGATCTGCTCACCAGCGCTAGCAGCTGCTGATCCAGGCCTCCCTCCACCAGAAGCCTGGGCTGGGTCCGGGAGCAGGGGGCAGAGTGAGGCAGAGCGCCAGCCTACTGGCAGCAATGACCCACTGGGAAGACCCAGGTAAGTCCTTTTTTTGTTTTCTTGTTCGTGCACACATTGGTGCACAAGAGGCTTGTAATAGAAACCTTCACAGCCTAAGTGGCCATTTCAGTCCTCTTGTACATCAGCCTTACTCGTGAGCACTCCACACATGGCAGGGGTTGCACAACAGACCTGAAAACTGCAATGTTTGCTGCTCCCTGCCCTGGCCTGAGTGTACCCGATCTCTGAAGTGCTAAGCAGAGCCGACCCTGGTTAACACTTAAGAGATCAGGTACGTTCAGGCCTGGCCAGACGGCACTCTGCCGCTCAGCAGAGCTCTGCAGAATTCCACAGTTGTAAACCAATTCCATGGAATTCTGCAGAGTTGAACAAAATTAGCTCTGCGAACCCCTAGAAATGATACAATGGCTCTGTTAAGCTTCAAATCAGGAAGTGTGAAGTTACTTTCACTTTCCCTTACAGTGTTTTTGTCTGTGCTGGCTGGATGTTGTGTCTTGTGGTTGCTGGAGAGTGTTGAGCTGTTTTTTGGTCCAGTTGGTGTCTGTGCTGTCCCTGTTGTGTCCCAAAAGTCTGTTCTGTATATTGTAATTGAAATTTGCATTGTTTGGTCCAGTTTATTGACAGGTGCCTGTCTTTTCAGGGTTTTGTATTGTTAGAGGCAGCTGAGGGGTTGTTTAGTGTTATTTGGAGATATTTATTTTTTGAGGAGGGATATGTCTGGGAGGGGCAGAGCACTCAACATGTCCAACCATGAGTACAAGGTGTTCCTTGGCTGATAACTCACTACCTCTCCAACATTATTATCAGTGGGGGTCTGGTAATCCAGGGATACCCAACCCAGGCCTCGAAGATGCAGTGGGAAAATGTGCGCCAGCTCATGCTCAGACCTTTTAAGATGGACTGCATAACGCATCAGATGAAGCAGGAGGCTTGAAATAGAGGGAGCTGTTGGAAAGTACACAGACGCTGTGAGTTTATACCTGAAACTCCTTTTCTTATATATGGTATTGCTTCAATGACTCTAAGTGTCACATATGTTTTATGGTCATAATGCCAGGCCTCCTCCTAACTATGTTGATAAGAAGAAGCATGCCAAAGAGGCATTTTGACACTCAACTGGCATTAGCTCACCAAGACAATTTAATGCATGCCAGTCCCAGAGGTATGTCTTGCCACACCAGCACTGGACAGGTAGTGTTGTCACCGGGCATTCCAGGTCATTACTGACTCGCAAAAGTGTGTGCCAAACTCTATTGGCCTCAATTACAACTTTTTGACGCAGGGCAGCAGCGCAAGGCTTCTTGGTGCTCTGCCCTGCATAGAAAAAAAAAGGGCAGGAATGCACATTATTAATATTATACAGTACATTCCTGTCCTTTCTGCTTGCAAACGTGCACATATGTGTGCCTATCGCCAAGCAGGCACCCTTGCATCGTGGTGCAAGGGTGTCTGCGTTGTTGGCATGATTGTTTTTGTGCAGGAAGCTTCCTGCACAAAAACATGCAGGAAGCTTCCTGCACAAAAACAATCAATGGATGCGTTTTCCTCTTTCTATGTGTGCTTCAGAATGCAGCACACATAGGAATAAGAAGAAACAATGAGAAATAAAGTTGTTTCTCCTCATTTGCCTCCCCTGGGGAGGCTCAAAGTTATGATGCCTTCCCAGGTTTACAGATTCTTATGAATCTGGGAATATGTCAAAACCCATGGGTTTTGTATGGGAAAATCCACTGCAATGCCCATGAAATGCTTCCTTGACATTGAGTAAGGAAAGCCAGGTCTGTGTGCTGCCTTGTCTTACTCCTTATCTATGAGGCCATGCCAAGATAAGCAGGGTGTCTCTGCGTTACCTCATGGATATTGTTGAGAGGCCTGTGCCACCTGAGCATTATAGAAAAGTGACATGCCAGAGATATAGGTGTCTTGTAAATGTGGCCCAATATATATTACAGGTGAACCCACTCACATAATAATGTCCAAATATTTGACAGACTGGGACACATCTAACATTTTTCATACATGTTGGTGTGCAGATGTTCCCAGTTCTTTATTGTTCCTGTGCATTGCGTGGACGGGCAATGTCTACTTACGGTGCAGCACTGACATGTACTGAGCTCAGTGAAGGTAAGGAATGAGCATGGTCACTGCCTGATGTGTAGAGCACTGTCATGGATATGTATAGATATGAGAAATGCACAGCTAAAGTAATACCTTGCAGAATGTGGTATGTTAAATCATTAGGGTCACAGATCACTGAAAGGCAGGCACCCTTGCACCATTTTTCAAGGAGTGTATTTGTCTTTGGTCCGCAATCTGTGCACCTGACTAGGCACCTCATATCTGTGAACACTTCAACCTGCCTTACCTTGGTGTATCATTAAACCCGTCAACCGTGCCCTATGCTAAATGTCCAACTTGCAGACTTACATAGACATTTGCTAATTCAATATACTGTGCTTCGTATGTCCACAATGTATGTCTTCTACATTCACAGTTCAATGTACCATGTTATGTCTTGCAGCTGGACCCATCCCTATACTATGGTTGAGGTGGGCAGCTTCAAGAGTCCAGATGCTACCAGTGAGAGTCACCCGAATGGTTACTCTGTTGTGCAAGGATTGTGTGTGACATTGGATAATGGTTGAAATGACATGTTTAATGGCCATCCTAATTCCAAAGAAATACTTTGTTCCAGACATGGTACATCATAAATGAAATAGGTCAAAGTTGCATGTGCATTAGATATTGACTAATGTCAAGGTGAATATATTGCCACTATGTGCAGGACCACATCATAGATGAGGTGATAAAGGAGCCATGACCAAAATTCCATAGTCTGTTAAAGTATATGGGAGAGGATTTATAGGTGAATATGGCTTGGGATGGTCAAAGTGCCAAATGCACGTCAGATGCATATTGCCACTGTAGTCGTCCAAATTGCATTCTATGTATATTTTGTATGGCATGTCCAGACAGAATGGGAGGATTCACACCTCATTGAAGAAAGAATAGGCAGGGGTAGCTGGCCAAGATGTCAGCATTCCACATATGGTAATGCAGTTAAAGGCCTCACTCATGCCGTCTAAAACCCCATTTTCCATATTAGATCTATAGTAATACATTTGCGCTGTCTTATTACCAGAAATGCCTAGGAATGTTTGACCAAAGGCATGCCATCATTCGACAGTCGATCACACAATCCACCTTCTGGTAGTGTTACCCATAAAGACTTGCAACAGAAATGTCACCCAGGATTATAGTTTGTCTAACACTTGCTAGTTACATCCCAAGATACTTGCGTATATGAGATGTACAGCATGCATGCACACAACCATCACATGAATATTGTATTGTAATAGTATTAATATAGACCTTACTACCCCTGACAAGGCGTTAAATATGCTGATGGATGATGTGCAGCAAGGTGTCATTATTAGCTGACATGTAGTAACAGGCACTAGGCTATGTAGAGGGACACTTGCTATTACTTGAACTGCATGTGAAGAGCCATGCAGTGTTCCTCCAGGTATTCACATTTGTCAATAAAGGAGATGTATTCAGCACCTCCGTTTGATATGAGTTAGCTACACTCCATCCATTTATGTTTCAAATACCTAGGACATAGTGAGTCAGTCAGTCACAACAACTTCATTTCGGCAGAAAGCCATAAAAAGCAAGGTGGTACAGCGCACAACATAAAAAAGCTCATATGAATAACACCAGAAGTCAATAAAACATATAAAATCACCATCAATAAAATTAAAAAAAATCTGGAGGGAATCACTGCTCATTTACATTAAAATCTCAGGTTAAATTTACAAGCTCATACTGGTCTCTTATTCGAATTGCACTCAACAAAATTTAACACAGCATGGCACAAATCAATCGTAGTTAATATCTGTAGAAATTCCATTGCAGGACAATATTGTCTAAACTCCCCCTGATGCATCAATGGAATCAGAAAGGTCCTTCTTGGACCTGTGTAAAGTGAACAAAATAAAATAAAGTGACATGTGCTTTGTTTGGTGACATGATCACAACAAGGAGGTAGGCCCTGCTGCCAAAAACATTGTAACGGGAGAGCCACTTTAAAATGAATCAAATTGAGTCTAAAATATGTTAAAAGAGCCCGGTGGTTTGTGTTCTCTATCCATCCCAAACATGGTTCAAGGGCTTTAACAGTGACAATTTGCCATTAAAAATCCACTGACTTCATGTCCAGAACACCTCTTAACCTCTCCTCCCCACACCAGATTGCATACCTGGATATCACAATCAGCTTGGCATTCTTTGGGAGATGTGAGGGGGAGTTAAACCAATCAATTAAACCCAAATTCTGAAAGCCCGATTTTACACACGTCAACCACAATATCTTATTCACAGTTTCTAGAGCTAGGCAATCTAACTTACAGACTCTAACTAATGCTGAATCTGGGTTTTGCCAACACTTAATCCACAATAAGAGTGGCAAGATTTTTATTTGATCGGTTATATAGGGAAGACTCACATCCTCATGGCATTTAAAATTTGCTGTGTTTTTTGGGAATGCACGCAACCTACAGGTGAAGGCATTCTCAATATGTTGGAGATTATCTGGTTTTTGGTAACCCCAAACATCTGCCCCATAGAGAGCTGCAGCACTACATTTAGCTGTATACAGGGCAATCATCTCTGCCGGAGGCTTGTGGCCTAATGACCAAGCAAATCGAAAGATGCCCTTCACAATCCTATCCAGTTGTTGTGCTTTCACAAAAGTTGTGGTTTCCACAATAGGGAGGAGCTAAACATGATACCTAAATAACTAAAATCCTTTGTACGTTATAAATGGTAACCCCCCATTCTAAAGTGCATAGATTTCATGTGTAATGGCCCACACATCATAGTGTATGATTTTGAATGGTTTACTTTTAGGTCTAGACCTTCCATACATTCAGTAAAAAGATCTAATAACTTCTGCAGTGCAATTGGGGTGCGGGAAATCAAAACCACGTCATCTGCATACAAAAGTATTGGCACAGGATGATCCCCCACCTTTGGGATGTCCACGCCTACCCAGGATAAATGATCTGTGATACCGTTAATATAAATTAAAAACAAAAAGTTGCTAAAATATCGACCAATCTGACTTCTCTCATGGACTTTATTGGAGACGATAATTCCCCTTTTGAGCCATATCGGACCGCTACTTTGAGATATTGATGCAGACGTCTCAGTAAGATGGGCAGATTTGAATCCACCCCCATATTCTGCATGATCTTCCATAATTTATCCCTGTTAACCAGATCAAAGGTGCTTAACAGGTCATTGAACGCCATATGAATGGCACCTTCCTTAGCCTTTACATATTTACTGGTAATCAAACTTAAATTCAATATTTGCTCCACAGTCCATATACCCGTCCTGAACCCGGACTGGACGGGTGCTAATATCTTTTTCTCTTTCGCTCATGTCTGAGGCGGGCAAGGATAACCCTTCCCATAATAAGTCTATGTAGCAATGTATCTGGATTTGTGTCCTTGCCATATCACGTATACAATGTTCAGTCACAATGCACGTAATTGCCAGACTTTGCTCATTTTTCTTAGGTTAATGGCCATGGAATCAAGCCTGTCGCAGACTGCATAAGGAACCCAAATGATCAATTACTAGGAACATATGTACCATACCATGTGTACACAACAGCATTGTTCCTAATCATTCTCTGTAATGACATGGCTAAACCTAGATTTGGCCAAATATTGGCAACACCTGTGTACTTTGGCCTTGTTAAATTAGGAGAAGTAAATGTATTTTTAGATGGATGGTCAGTTTATTCTTCAAGGTAATTCTGGGGTTTTAGAGATGCCACATTTGATGTTTGAAACTAGATGAAGCATTATGTTGATTGATGCAATTGCTAATTAAGCTTTGTCTGATACATTTTATTCCACTTCAAAAGACAACATGACACCTAAGCAGCGGAAGAACCACTTCATCTGGCTGGAGTGTTACAGGCACATCTGCCAAAAGGCAAAGGTATGCTGCAGAATGGGACAACAATTTGTTGCGGAGAGGGCAGGGTGCACTTGGTGAATAACACCACAAGGGCCAGCAAGCCATGATCAGCTAGACATCAGCCAGGATGTCGCTACCGACCAGGGAGGTGCATCATTTGCATTAGCCAGCACATCTACTAGTCAGCCAGCAGGACCACCACAGCACCAGGCTGAAACCAATGGACATGGATCATATTTTGAACAACTGGTTGTGAAGGACCTGTCAGTCCTAAAGCTCTGGGTGGCAGGCCCAAAGCACAAGGTGGACACATCGATCCATTTGTTGCAAATGCCGCAGCAGTCTGTGGATCACATAGGGGAGCAAATGGAGGCCAAAGGGACCCTTTTTGCCCTTCCCATTGTTTTACGATGTGTTTTCATTAGACTGTTTTTATAACATAGTTTACGCATAGTTAGTGTAGGCAGGGTAAGGCATAGTAATTTTAATATTTTAAGAGGGTCTTGGTTCATTACTTGGGTATAGGGGTAGGTAGGTTATTTGGTGGGTGGGGGGTTGATGTTTAGGATATGTGTTTTAATACGAAATAAATAAGAAATGCAAAATACAAAAAAGTATATCTTTGTTTAGCTTTATATGTTTAGGTAGTTTGTGTATAAGTGTAATTTATGCTGTTTTTTTGTGAAGATGTGTATTAAGGGGCGGTTGGAGGTTGATATTTACCATGTCTTGTTGAAGAGGAAAGTAAGAAAAGTTGAACTACAGTAGTTTTAGACTGTTTTTAGGATAAGCTAGTGTAGTTTAGGTAGCATAGTTTAGTTTAGGTGTACTCTAGGTTATATAAGTAAGTTAGTGTAGTCTAGATCTTTTATACATAGAAGTCTACTTCATGATTTACTGTGTAGGAGTTATTAGATCTGCTTAGGTTGTGTTTCTCCTCTGACAAGATCATGCCTTTTGTTTGCTGTACTGTTCAGATTTGTGTGCCTGGGCCCAGGTACAACACAGTGGCGCAAGGTGGTCTGCATTGTCACCGTCAGGTTGTGTAGGGTTCTAGTTTCCATGCATTATGTGTTGTTCCAGTCCAATGGGAATATTTACATGCAGCTTACACCAATGGGCATCATTTTTTTAACACGGAGGTGGAGCAGGCTGCAGACACATATCTAAAAGGTCCCCCAAAGCCACTTTTGCAAAGCTTTTCATAGTCTTGTAAATATGTAGTATGACAACACATGCACGTCACTGCATTGCCTTACTCTGAATCATGAGGGCATACCATGGGCATTGCAGTGGGTTTTCCTATATAAAACTCATGGGTTTTGATGCATTCCCAGATTTACCAGGATTTGTAAACCTGGGAATGCATCAAAATCTTACACCTCCGCAGGTGAGGGGTAACATTATTTATTCATTTATTTCTCTTTCTATATGTGCTGCATTCTTCAACACACATAGAAAGAGGAAAAAACCTCCCAGGATATTTTATGTGTAGGAAGGTTCTTCTTCGTGCACAGAGACAATCCTGTATGTGACAGAGGCATCCTTGCAATATAGTGCAAGGGTGCTTGCATTGGCGCTAGGCAGCCCAGTCTGTGCCAGCACAGGGGGAGAGGACAGGAATGCTTGGTATCCTATAGGTACAGCCCATTCCTCCCCTTTCCATGTGGCACAGGGCAGAGCAGCAAAGTGACTTATACTGCTGCTCTACACCACCTACCTTGTGAATACAGCCCCATTTGTTTTTACTTTGTACTGTGGGACTTCTAGTTCTGGTGACTCATATTGTGCAACCCACTACATGTGCCAGTATACAACGGTGGACGTGGACTGGGGCTGTCCTTCACACATGGAATGGAGAAACGTGAAGGGGCAGGACTGAGCTGTGCATCATGTAAGTGGGCAGTGTGACTAACATTTCTGAGCCATTTAACAGGGCATGAGCCAAATTCCTGCCCTTTGCTCTGCACTCAGCACAGTGCAGAGCTGGGGCATAGCTAGCTTCACTGCACAACACAACCTTTTTGCCCACATTGCCCCTTGTTAACCCGTTAAGTGTGGGCATTGGCCACTGGCTGACGCCCACACTACCTCCCTGGTGCGGGTCACGACCAGTGGCCGACACCAGGGAGGGGGTTAAAAAATCCTGCACCGGAGGATTTTATTTTTTTTGTGTGTAGGAGACGCGGAACAACTTCTGCGTCTCCCCCTCGCCCCCTCCGCGGCACGCTGACATCACATTTTTCCCCACCGGAGCAGCAGAAGAGCAGGTAAGCGTCCTCTTCCTACTCTGGTGGGGAAAAAAAGCCAAAACAGCCTCCCCAGATGCCAGGGAGGCATCGATGGAAAGGGGAGACTCTCCCCTTTCGATTGATGCCTCCCTGGCACCGTCGAAAGCGGCTGCGATCCATGGCGAGGAAACGCCCCTAGACACCAGGGATCTTCTTTGGGGGGGTTGGCCCCCTTGTAAATGGGCTGCCCTCGTGGGAGCACTGTTATACAAAAATTTATGTTTGGGTTGCTTTTGGGGGAGATTGCACCCCCCAGATTGAAAAATAAAAGGAGAAAAAAACAAAAAAACAAAAAACAAAATGGCGGGGTCGGCTCTCTGAACAGGGGCTGAATCCTGGGGCATCACAAAAGAACCTAGTTTTCCCTGGGGGGGTGATCGGGCCCCCCCAGGGAATATTAAAACAAAAAATTGAAAATCTTGGGGTTCTTTTTATACATGTGTGCTTTGCCAACGGAAAGCACACACGTATGAAAAAAGTTATGTAGAGAGTTAGTGTCTCTCTCTCTCTCTCTATATATATATATATATATATATATATATATATATATATATATATATATATATATATATGTGTGTGTGTATATAAATATATAATATATATATATATATTTTCTTTTATGTGTTGTTTTCTGGGAGCCACAATTGGCCCCCCAGGGAAACTACACATATATAAAAGTGATATCTAATAACACATATATAAAAGTGTATATATATATATATATATATGTATATTTGTATGTATGTCTTTTGTCTAGTGGCAGTTGTCATAAAGTAGCACAGATGGTGTATTGTCCTGCTGCAAAGGATATACATTTATATGTACTTAGCTGAGTGGATTAGTAAAGGCAAGTGTTACCTGCACTTTAGAACAAATGTTATGCGAGGGGGACTATGGAGATATGAGCAGCACTTTTGCTGGGTGGTATTGAGGGAATTAGAAGAGGAGGTAATGGGAGGCAGAGCACCAAAAATGACTGTCGCACTGGGTGCCACCAGCGCTAAAGGTTGTGATGATGGGTATGTGGTAAGGTGAAGTAATACATTATTTTTTGTTTTTTTCAGTGTTTTCAGAGAATCAGACGAATTGGAGAAGAAGCGAAGGTAAGGTGATGAAATTTCCTATTGGACACATCAACATACCCACAAGCAATTTTGTAACTATCTGCCTTCTACGTAGGCTAGTAATTTAGAGTGACAGTTTAGCCAGTAGCAGAGATGGGGTCTCATTGGATGACTGCTGATCACGCCCTAACTCAGGTTATGGAGGACAGTTCCGATGGAGGCTCAGAGACTGAGACAGCAGATACTGAGACAGCATCTGAGGGAGAGGACAATGGGGCAGAATCTGGTAGTGATTTTTCAGCCGGTGGAGTCCCATTCAACGACACCTCTTCCAGTGAGTCTGAAGGAGGCAATGACGACAGCCGTGCTGTCCCTTCGAAAGGACATTCTGTGCAGCGGGACAACATTTGGGTTAGCCGAACCCAGAGAGCAGGTGCATGTTCCCGCAAGCACAGAGAGTGCTCCCTTGGAAGCCCCCTGTTTAGTTCAGCCCCAAATTCCACCTTTTACTGGTGACGCTGGATGTAAAGTCAATACAGCTAACTTTTTGCCAGTCGACTACATCCATCTATTTTTGGATGTTGACTTCCTTCAGAAAATTGTGCAGCAAACAAATTTGCGTGCAGACCATTTTCTGAGGGAGCATGGAGGCACTCTAGGGCCCCGTTCTAGGGCACACCAGTGGACTCCCACTTCGCTGGCGGAGTTGAAGATATTTTTGGGCCTTACGTTCAAAATTGGGTTAGTGCAGAAACCCACCTTGCAGTCCTACTGGATGACTCACACGGTTTGGGTAACTCCCATCTTCGCACCATACATGAGCAGAGATCATTTTTTGCTACTGCAGCGCATGCTGCATTTCAATGACAATTCTGCTGCATTGCCCCTGGACCATCCAGACCATGACAGGTTGTTCAAAATTCGGCCTTTCGTGGAACACTTGTCTGCCAGGTTTCCAGAGATCTATACTGCTGGAAAGAATATAGTATTTGATGAGTCCTTGATCCTGTACAAAGGACGGCTGCTTTTCAGACAGTACATTGCGAGCAAAAGAGCTTGCTATGGCATAAAGCTGTACATGCTGTGTGAGTGCTCTTCTGGCTATGCGTACAGCTTGAGAGTGTATACAAGGAAGGATTCTACCCTAAACCCTGTAGGTTGCCCTCCTGTGTTAGGGGTCACAAATAAGATTGTATGCGAACTTGTCCAGCCAATTCTTCACAAAGGTTATAACCTTTATGTGGACAATTTCTATACAGGAGTAGAGCTGTTCAGTGAGCTCTACAAAGCTGGCACTGTGGCCTGCGGTACAGTTTGTTGTAACCTCAAAGGATTCCCGCAGGAGCTTGTTTGCAAGAAGCTCCAGCAATCAGAGAGTACTGCATTGCGTTCTAATGAACTGCTCGCAGTCAAGTTCTTGGATAGGTGTGATGTATACGTGCCCACTACAATTCATGATGAGAGCACTTCCCCCATCACCGTTTGGGGTCAGATGGCTGAAGTCCACAAGCCCATCGGTATACTTGATTACAATAAGTACATGGTGGAGTGGACAAGAACGACCAGGTTCTTCAACCATACAATGCGTGTCGTAAAACTCGCACTTGGTACAAGAAACTGTTTACCCACCTGATTCAGATGGCAACATATAATGCTTATGTTGTTTACCCATCAGACAACCACAGGAAGACTCATGGCTTTCCTTGACTTCCAGTTGTCTGTAATTGAAAGCCTCACTGCTGTTACAGAAGCAGCAGCAGCCTCCACCTCAAATGTTCTGGAGGATGTGGCAAGGCTTCAGGATCGACACTTTGCTGATCGCATTCCTAAAACACCCAAAAAGGATCGTCCATGTCATCGCTGTAAAGTGTGCTTGAAGCATGGAAAGCGGCAGGAGAGTTGGTATTACTGTCAACAGTGTCCATCACAACCAGGCCTCTGTTTCCCTACTTGCTTTACTTTGTATCATACTGAAGCAAAGTTCTGGGAAATGGACTGAGGTTGAGCTGCCGTGGGGTAATCCTTTCAGTGGCAGTGCATGGATACCAAACGTCCATGGGCCACTGCTTCGTTAGGCAAGGAGCCTCAGAATGTTACTTCATCTACTTAATCACGGACTTCCTTTTGGACTGCTTGAGAGCTAAATCCATCGTCAGAACAGGGTAGGCGTTCGGTTCAGTTAACATGCATTATATTCCCCCTACTGCATATACTATTGGACAGAACATATGCCACATTGTCACGGAGTACCCTTTCTTCACCAGCATGTCTACCTCACTTTCAACGGTAGATATGCTCTCCCAGTTCAAGGAATCACTTTGTACAGAATACTTGGACACCCCCAACTTGCATCCACAAACTAGTATAGGCTCATTTGGCAATTATACAGGATTAGTCAGGACTCTGATGCGAACAGAGGCATGAATGGGTAAGGAAAGCTTATGGTAGGTGCGCCTTTACAGCAATATTGCACAGGTAGAAGGCAGATAGTAAAGGTAGTACAGATGTACATCATCTACACCTATGGATTCAAACCCATGGGTGCCATCCCAGCACTCAAGGAGAATGACTTGTATAGGCAAGAGTTTGACCTGCTTTTCATGTTCATCCTCCATCAGAACTTAGTAGTTGTTCAGTTTGCTGCATAAGTGCATTACAGTCACATCACTGCACATAATGTTGGCTGGGACATATGCTATGTTCTCATGGACTCCCCTGTGTGCCAAAATCTAACCTTTTTCATAGCCTATGACCTACTCTTTATGGACAATCATTGAGAAATCCCCAGCATGTCTCCCATAGTTTCAAAGGTAGATATGCTCCTTCAGTTTGAGGAATTGCTTTCTACGGCATACTCGGACACCACCAACTTGCATCCACAAACTGGATGGAGTTGGATTTAGCACAGTGAGTGCATTAAAGGCGCATGAAAAGCATGTCTTCCCAAGTCTCAGGTGGCTGACACAGGAGTCCTTAGTAAAGGATCATTACGCATGCATTTGGTAATGTTCAGGAAGAAGGAGGCAGTTACTTGACAGGTGGTAAAATGTAGTCAAACTTATTCCGTTCTGTGGCGTGTGAATGTGATGGGCCCTTGTCTGGCAGGGGTAAGTTAATATGAGTGCAGTGATTGGTTGGATTGGGCCTGTGGCCGGTGGTATGATAGGGTTGTTTGGTGTGCATGAATGGCGTGTGAATGGACCATAAACAGGTTGGTGCGTGGACGCGGCTTTATGGCCCACCATCAGAAGGCTTGGTTTCAATATTCAGATACTTTGATAAGTATTCATGCTTTGAAACCATAATTTCTCGAGGTGCTAAAACCAACCAGTGTGAGTGGTGGGTTAACTTTAACAAACTAGTACCAGAGGAGTCCAAGGGTGCAGGACTTGGGTGGCTCTCACCAGTTTTCCTTCACCCAGAATCCTATTTAAATCACAAAATGTGCTTAAAAAACACATTTGCCTTGCATTCCAATGAGCAGAAGTCCAGGGATCTGCAGGGAGCCACAAATTTTCTACCACTAGGCGTTCCACTAAGTCTCCAGCGAAGAACTGCCTAACTTTAGTGAGTGGGCAAGTGACCACAACAGGGAAATACCCACAAAGGATTGTGGAGACATTAAAATTCCCTACCACAAAACAGCCTCGTTTTTTAAGGCAGTCACCTAAGTATTTGGTCCTGGGCTCGGCAGCCACATAAGGAAACCTCCCAAACGCAGACATTTCTGCAAACTAGACACCCAAGGCAGCCCATGTAAGTATGGCGTGTTTGGATTTCACAAAGTTTTCTTACCCAGAATACCCTGCAAAAGTGAAACGTTGATTAAAGCCACTATTTTTCCTTCCTTTTTTATCACAGAAACTACAGGAATATGCAGGGATCCTCAAAATTCCTACCACCCAGTGTTTCTCCACTTGCCCTGATAAAAACACAACCCTGCTTGTGTGCCTGCACCTAGTGCCTGCGTCAGAAATGGATCACTCCAGGGTTAACAGTAGCCCTCATGCAAGGACTACCATTGACCCTTGTGTGATCCATTCCAGTCGCAGGCACTAGGCCTACCCACACAAGTGAGGTACCATTTTTATTGGGAGACTTGGGGAACCCCTGGGTTGGAGGAAATTTGTGGCTCCTCTCAGATTCCAGAAGTTTCTGTCACAGAAATGAGAGAAAAAAAGTGTTTTTTTACCAACCTTTGAGGTTTGCAAAGGATTCTGGGTGCAGAAGCTGGTGAGAGTCTCACAAGTCACCCTATCCTGGATTCCCCTAGGTTTCTAGTTTTAAAAAATGCACAGGTTTGGTAGGTTTCCCTAGGTGGCGGCTGAGCTACAGGCCAAAATCTACAGCTACGCACTTTGTAAAAAACAGCTCTGATTTCTTTTGGAAATTGTGATGTGTCTACACTGTGTTTTGGGGCATATCCTGTCGTTGGCACTAGGCCTACCCACACAAGTAAGGTACCATTTTTAGCAGGAGACTTAGGGGAACACAGAATAGCAAAACAAGTGTTATTGCCCCTTGTCTTTCTCTACATTTTTTACTTCCAAATGTAAAACAGTGTGTAAAAAAAGACGTCTATTTGAGAAATGCCCTGTAATTCACATGCTAGTATGGGCACCTGGAATTCAGAGATGTGTAAATAACCACTGCTTCTCAACACCTTATCTTGTGCCCATTTTGGAAATACAAAGATTTTCTTGATACCTATTTCACTCTTTATATTCCAGCAAATTAATTGCTGTATACCCGGTATAGAATGAAAACCTATTGCAAGGTGCAGTTCATTTATTTGCTCTGGGTACCTAGGCTTCTTGATGAACCTACAAGCCCTATATATCCCGCAACCAGAAGAGTCCAGCAGATGAAATGGTATATTGCTTTCAAAAATCTGACATCGCAGGAAAAAGTTACAGAGTAAAACATAAAGAAAAATGGCTGTTGTTTTCAGTTCATTTAAAAATTTTCTTTATTTCAGCTGTCATTTTCTGTAGGAAAACCTTGCGGGAGCTACACAAATGACCCCTTGCTGAATTTCAAATGTTGTCTACTTTTCAGAAATGCTTAGCTTTCCGGGATCCAGTATTGGTTTCACACCCATTCCTGTCACTAACTGGAAGGAGGCTGAAAACACCAAAAATAGTAAAAATGAAGTATGTCCCAGTAAAATGGCAAATTTCGTGTTGAAAAATTTGGTTTTCTGATTCAACTCTGCCTGTTCCAGAAAGCTGGGTAGATGGTGATTTTAGCACCGCAAACCCTTTGTTGGTGCCATTTTCAGGGAAAACCCACAAGCCTTGTTCAGCAGCCCTTTTTTCCCATTTAAAAAAAAAAAAAATAGGTGTATTTTGGCTAATTTCTTGGTCTCCTCCAGGGGAACCCAGAAACCCTAGGTACCTTTATAATCCCTAGGAGGTTGGAAACAATGGGCGCAAATTTGGCATGGATAGCTTATGTGGACAAAAAGTTATGAAGGCCTAAGCGTGAACTACCCCAAATAGCCAAAAAAGGGCTCAGCACTGGGGGGTGGGGGGGATGGAGAAAGGCCCAGCAGCTAAGAGGTTAATATTTAACATGTGGCTTTGCTCATATGCTGGTACTCCAGCCACCAACTTCTCTTGGTTGACAGCTGCTATCAGCTCCTCCAAAGCATCCCAGCTCCTCCTGGGGTGCTGGGCTTCCTCCTTCAGTCCTCTTCACTTGTCCCACACTGTTGATCTCCTCCACTATCGACTGCCAAATGGCCTCTTTCCTCCCTAGCGCAAAATTAGAGGTGAAAAGAGGTGATCAAGATGTAATTCTCCTTCTCACTGAAGTTGCACTTCCTCTTTCCTTGCGAGTCTGCCTGGACATTCTGGCTGGTGCTGCGGTCGTTGTCCTTGCTTACTCTGCCTGCTCCATGGCTGCCTTCTGTAAAGTCTGCCTTTTTTTCCACCGATGTATCATTTTTAAAACATTTTTTTATGCATTCAGCAGTCAAAAGTGAAGTAGGGCCGATTAGTGTCACGTTACGTGCCGCAAGTCCGCCCTGCATCACTTTTGCAGCAGAAGTGTCAGATTTCTTTACGACATGGCGCCAATGGATGCATCATTTTTTTATGCACCCAGGATACTTACACCTTACACCATAGAGTGCTGTGTTGTAAATACAACACATCCATGGCATAGGATTCTGTTGTTTCAAAGCACAAGTTATTTTAAAGTATCTCAGACACAACACAGTGATGCATCATTTCTTGAAAAAGTGCCCCATTATCGTGTTCCTGTGGCTTGTAGGTTTCAGTCCTGGGGGAGAAAGAGTGTACTTTAGCACAGCGAAATGGTCCAGGACATGGGGTGCACCTTTTGGGTGCTTGTACTCAATTTCACATACTACACCAGTATGTACAGGCAAAGACCAGTGGCTATTGCTGAACTAAGGTACTTTTCAGGGGCAGGCTTCGTTAGCTTTTGTGTCTCTGAAGCCTGCCAAATAGCCCTTGAAGCCCACTCACTGGTCCTTGGCATAAGTGGGAGAAAGTGGGAGCCAATCTAGCCGTTAGCGTCTCTCACATCAAAGTCAACTGTAGAAGCAGCTCTTTTCTTCTGTGGTGTTTCAGCATCTTCTGCTTTTCTTGGTGCAGCCTTTCTTCTTGCGTTTTCACAGATTCAGCAGGTGCAGTCCCTCTGTCCTTTCTAAATCCAGCAGTATTCTGAGGCTGAGACAAGGGGTGCTACTTTTATGCCAATGCCAAGCTTGTGGGTGCAGGAGACACATTAAACAATTGAGCTACAATTCCAGCAGAGCAACCTTATCCAGTTTAACATCATGTCCTATGGGGTTGGCACTTAACAGTACCACAGTGCATCTTTCTGCCCAAATCAAAGATGTCTTCCCTGGAACAGAATCATGAGCACACCCCTGAGGTGTGTCCAGCATAATGAGCCACCTCTCCTGGAAAACCAGTTCTGCCACAGGTTTTCCCCCTCAGGAGGAAATGCCAGCCTGTCTACCTACACAAAGATGCAGGCAAGCTAAGGAATGGTATTTTGCAATGTAGGGTTGGTAGTTTAAAAACAGTCCAACTAGGCTGAGATGGCAGACCTATAGTTATGGTTTCACTTTTGTCACTGTAGTGGTGGTACAATAAGTGGTGTGGGCCACTAGTGACACTTACTTTACTAGCTCTGGGTACATCTTGTACTATATATTGGGGACTTGTAGGTAAGTTAAATATGCCAATCAGGGATTAGCCAATTATAGATGCATGATGAAGTGTCAGAGCACATGCACTGGGGATTGGTCAGCAGGGCCCAGCACACTTCAGAATCGAAAAACCAGCAGTATCAGTCCAAAATCTTGGGGAAAGGAAATCTTAAAAATATTATTCTTGGCACTCTATCTGAAAATGTCTGTTTTTTAGGAATATCATGGCCCGAATTTTAAAATGAAACTTTTCTCTCTCTCTCTCTTTTTCCTCCCTCATTTCTCACCCCCTCGACCTCCAACCTTTGCGTTGTCCCTTCTCTCATTCAGACTATTCCTGCAAAAGGTGTTGCCTGCCAAGTACACTCCCCTATGACACCATAGTGACTTGTATTTTTGGGGTGAGTGTCATAGTTATGATATGAGCATAAAATAGATATATTTTGATCGATCATGGCAATGACTCACCTGTGATCTAGTGGTTAAGGTTTTCAACTCTCACTCTGATAGCTAGGGGCTTATTTCCAAGTGTCTACATAGTATTTTGCCTGCTCCTTTGCAAAGATTCTTTATGGTCAATAAAAATAATTTGAAAAGGTTTTCGCTTTATCCATGACAAACAATGTTATTCTTTACACTCATTCTACAAATGTCAGTTTTAATCAGAAAAATGAAACTTCTCTACCTCTCTTCTACCTTACCTCTCTCTCTACTTCCATACCTTCCTTGCCCCCCTAATTCCTCCATAGTACTGAGTAAATGCTGGGACTGGCCGAGCACACCAACCTATGGTGCAATAATGGCGTGTTAAACAGGTGAATTTCATAGCTATGTTTTAGTGAAAAACACTCTAGAGTCACCTTTGGCCTAGATGTAAGCTTCCTGGACTGTCACTCTGAAGGCAAAGGTTCCAACTCCTTGTGTCTACATTGTTGTTTGTCTGCTATATTGCAAAGGATTTTATGGCTAATAGAAAACATCTTAAAGTTAATTGCAACTGTTAATCTTGACTACAAATCTTATTCTTTCACTCTGACTAACAATGTCAGTTTTTCAGCATACCAAGGCCCATAGATTTAATAAGAAACTTCTAGCCCTTTCTCCTCTTTACCACTCTCGTTCTTTCTCCAACATGTCCTTCTTCTCCTCCCTATTCCACACTATTTCTGTAAATAGTGTTGCCTGCCAAGTACACTTAAGCATTGCACTAAATTGACTTATACTTTGGACCGAATCTCATATTTATGGTGCTAATTTTAAGCCCACATGGAGCAGTCACTTGTGGCCTAGTTTTTAAAATGATTTCACTCTGAAGTCTAAAGTGTATATATTCCCAGCGTACATATGGTTATCTGCTTGTTCCATTGTGATGGTTCTTTAGGAACAATGAAAAAACGTAAAGATGTTTTGCATTTTTATCTATGGGAAAATAATGTTATTCTTGACACTTTGTCTGAAAATATCCTTTTTAAGTATACCATTGCCCAAGGATTGAAAATAAACTTTCTCTCTCTCTCTCCTGCCCTATATCTCTATACCTCCAACCATTCCATGATCCCTCTCTCCTCTATACTATTGAGTAAATGCTGTTACCGGTCAAGCACACTGACCTATGGCACCACATGGACATTGTGAGGATTTGTGTGTATTATACGGTATGTTTGTGTTTCCTTAATGTGTAATACACTTCCAAAACTGCCTTAGATCCAGTCAGGCTCATTTGTCAAACATTTAGCTCAAATCTGGGTAGATGTGGCTTAGGACAGCTAGGCTTAAACAATGGAATGGGTGTAAAGCATTTAGTAGCACCAAACAACAAAATAAGAAAGTCACACAATGCAAAAGAAATCTGACACCAATTTATAAAAATAGATTAAATTGTTCAGGATTATTAGATACCAAGCTGAGCAAAATCCCTGGACTGTCCCAAAGATACAGATTTTTTAAGTAAAATTTAAATTTCAGCTTTCAATCCAAAGGGAAAACAAGCAATAGTAGCAGTAAAGTTTAGCAACTTTTAAAAAGTTAGAAACAGTTAGGCTTGTCTTCTCCGGCCTGAATGGGGTGACCAAATCTGACATGGAGAAGGACAGGGGGGCCAATAAGGAGTATGTGGACATTTACCTGTTCACCAAAGCAGTCTCAAGTCCAGTTACACAATTTACATCAAGGGTGCAGTAGACTTCAATGGCGTGGTCCTTATGATGGGGATGCAGGATGCTGAGGATCCAGAAAGATGCTCTGGGTGCTGTGCGGTTGACGGCGGACTGCTTGTGGTTCCTTAATCAATGCGCAAGGTGGAATGACTTTTGCCAGAGGGATGGGTGTCCCTCAAAGTTGTCTTTGAGCCAGTAGGAGGCTAGCTGTGACTGGGCTACCAATCTCCGTACCCAGTGGGCCCATATGTATCATTTGGTGAAGGTTTGTGTCTCTCTTCGGAGACCAATCTTGGCTCAGGCAACATTCCTGGTTCCAGCAGACTCAGGTGGAACTTTTAGCTATCGAGCATCGGTCTCTTGGGTTGCCTAGCAGTGGTTAGCGGGCACTTAAAGAATGTGGCTACCAATTTGTCCGATGGCACTTCTTCAGCATAGATTGCTCTGGTGTTGGTTTTAGAGGGGTCAGCTGACTGACCCTTGTAGTCACTTCTTTGGTCTGGGGCTCAGGAGTGACTTTTCCATTAACTGGGAGCCACAGAGACAGCCCTCTCTTTGCTAGCCCATGGTGCTGTTCGTGAAGTTCTGCAGTTGGTGCAGCCTCTCTGGCTAGGTCAAGGGGCCAGAAGGGCAAGCCCTTCTTTGGTCCCTTCTCCAGTTTCTGCTTGATCTGAGGTTCTGGGTGCTATATGTATGCCCAGAAAGTGCCTGTAGGGACAATGCAGTCACTGGCCAATGGGCTACTAGGATCCCTCCTACCCTGTGACAAATTATGGCTATGTTTAGCATCTAGCAATTACAAAGTGTACTATCCTGCCAACTCCCAAGATGTCTGAACCCTTCCTTGGCTGTTAGGAGCTTAGTAGCCTGCACTAGAGCTGCAGTTATCTGTATGTACACAGCCATGGAAAAAACAGTTTGGGTGTTGGTTTCCCCACTCTGTTTCCACCACCAGGCTCTACCTGAACACAGGGGCAGCCCGTCTGGAGTGTGATCATAATTTTCCCGACTTTGAATCTCACCTCTTGGGCCAACGACCTGACTGGCTTCCTGAAGGGGGAGGTAACACCTCCCTCTGAAGTAGGCTACTATTGTTCCTAAGCCTGGGTGTTAGGCACACTACTCTCCAGTAGGACAGAAGGCTGTCTGGTGGTGAGCAACTGTGCATTGTCACTGGACAAACTGGGCAACAGAGGGTCAACTTTCTAAAAGATGCCTTTACTTAAAAAGTATATTAGATTCGACTTGGGCAGCAAGACAGGTTTAATACCACAAGTAAATGTATACCTTGAAGTACCCAATCTAGTAGTCCTATTCAGAAGTTTGTTGAACTGAGAGGTCAGCCAGTAACTGTGTGTTAGCCAATGGGGCTACTAAAGTTTCCACAGCAAAATGACAATTTCGAAGTTTTGCTGCAAAGTCATATATCAAAAGTATGTGTCCTACTTAAAAATATATAACTTGCTGCCTTAGGGAACCATAGGCCTTTCTCAGGGGAGACTTACATATCTTGTTAAGGGAAGTGGGGGTTTTGCCATTGGTTTAAACAGCAAGGTCGAACTAGCAGTTTTAAAACTTCTCTTCCAGGCTGCAGTGGCAGGCTGTGAGCCATTCTGTACTTTGTCGCACATAGGGTGGCACAATCAGTGCTGCAGCCCTGGATGGACAGGCTGCTTCACATGCCTTGGATACCCCTGTTACCACATACTAGGGACTTATCAGTAAATCAGCTTATGCTAGTTGTGGGTAATCAATGCAACAGAAACTTTGTAATGGGTTAGAACAAGGGCATTGAGGTCTGAGTGCACCCTCAGAGTAAAAAAAAAAGCAGCATCAGTCCAAAACTTTGGGGGTGAGCATGCAAAAGGAGGCAGTTTCTTGCAGGCATTGTGAGGAAAGTGAATTATATAGTGTGGTTGTGCAATTGCACTGTGTAATAAAGGCACAATTCTGCATCAGGTTCATTTAGATATGTTTTTAAAACCTTCGCAGACTCCTGGGTTTTTCTTCCTGGGAGTCATTACACCTTTCCCCAGGAGTGCAGAAGGCTGTGACAAGGACAGCAGTTTGTGTGCAACTGTAAAGGGGCACTAGAAACTGGCCAAAAAAGCACTAACTTTCCGAAGTTGCCAGCCCTTTTGTGCAAAAGTTACACTAAATTATATTTGAGCATTATGTTGGGATTAATGCAATGATTCCTTTAAAACCTTGAAGTACCCTTCTTAGTAGTCACAATCAGATGTTAGCACTGCTGAGCTGTCAGCATGTAACACTGTATTTGCCAATGGAGGCTTCTGGCATTTCCACAGTAAAAACAGTGCAGGTTTTTTCACTCTTAGGACAGGTAAAGCTACTAAAACACATGTCCATCGTTTTAACGTAATACACCCAGCATTTAGGGATCAGAATGCCTGCCTTGGGGATGACTCCAAAACATTAAAAAGCAAAATTTGGGCTTTACCATTAATTATAATGGCAAGTTGAGTTAGCAGTTTAAAAACTGTTCTTACAGCCAGCAATGTCCGGCTGGGAGTCTTACTTTGATTTGTCACACTTGTGGTGGTTAAATAAGCACTGCATTCCACCAGAGACACATTCATTTACAGGCCTTGATACCCCTGGTACCATATACTGGGGATTCATAATTAAATTAACTTATGCCAATTGTGAACCAATTAGACATATACCTTTTTAAAGGTCAGAACACTGGCACTGAAGCCTGTGTGGCAGGACTAGTGCACCTTCAGAGTGAACAAACAGCAGCATTAGTCCAAAACCCTGGGGGTGATCATGAAAAAAGATATTTTTGTTACATGACCCCCCCTCACTCCAGACAAAAGGTGAAAAACAACTAGCAATAGCCCTAGTACTTCTCAACGTCTAAGCGGAAGAACCTGCAAATGCCATCCGCATTAGGAAGGTCAGTCCTATATCTGTGTTCCACTGGAAAGCCCATATTCTGTAGAGAAATGGAACATCTCAACAATTTGGAGTTCTCACCTCTAACTTGCATCAGCCAACTGAGAGGCCTGTGGAAAGTGTGCAGCATCTGTTTGAACAATTAACTCCTTTCTATTAGCAGGTACTTTTAATACAGGTGATGAGAACTAAGCCTCTTTCATTGCGTCAAAGGCCTTTTGAGACTCTGCAGTCCAAATATTGTTTTTGTGGTGTTTATTTGACGTGAGTTCTCTGAATGGTGCCTGTAGCCGGTTATCTGATAACGCGGCTCCGGACGCCGCAGAATCGGAAACTGTGTTCCGCTCCTGGGCAGTGACGACGACCCACCCAGTTGCTGGGGAAATGCGGACGCCGGAAACCAAGCAGGGAACCCGGATGTCCGGATTCCCGAAAGAACTACAAAAGAAGACGGACTCTGCACGCACGGCTCAAAGGAAGGAAAAGACGCCGACACCGAGGAACAGGGAGGAGAAGACGCGGAACTCGAGAGTGGGACCGGGAACAGTATGGTTCCCCTGAAGACAGACGACCAACTGTGGGAGAACATAAGAGTGCAACGCGCGATCTCCGCCACGTCCCAGGAGGGACGTGGCTCACAAAGGTACGGTCCTTCATAAAGGACAGTTTATCTAAAAAGGGGAAGAGTGACGGCAGGAGGGGAGATGGAGGGGACAGTATGAGGGAAGGGGAGGGAAGAATCTGGAGGGGACAGAAAGGAGAGGAGCAGGATTTAAGTGAAAAGGAACTTAACCTTAAGGTCCCTCTATCTTAGTCACCCATAAGAGCTTTTGAGACAGAACCCTATTTCTACAAGAGCACTAAGAGGTGATTATTCACACATCCACTACTTGCACAACTCTACACACGTCCCTGGGGACCCTCACACTCTCTCTCTTTCTCTCTCTCTCTCTGTCTCTCTCTCTCTCTATCTCTCTCTCTCTCTCTCCCTCTCTCTTCTCTTAAATACGACTGGTATATCTATACAACCCTGACTTACCTGCGTTTCCATTCCTCTTTTCCAGTGCATCTGGGAGCCTGAGAGGAGCCTCTTTGCCGGTCAAGAGGGAACCTGGGAAAGAGAGAAAAGAGAGATTCCATGAGAAGGAACACACCACCCCTATAATTTGGAACAAAGCTAAAATCTTTAAACCGTTCAATAAATTCACTGTTTTTCACCCACCCAAGCAACCGAGTCCTTATTATCACTTGACCCACTGCTACAGTGCCACTATGGTACCATGGCCTATACCACTTCACAAATCTTCGGTAGTACACACTTTCAGGCCCAGACCTAGGTCTAAGTATATGGAGCCCCCCCAAGCCAGGAGGGTATGGATCTTGGGCTGAAGAGGTTGTACATGGCCTCCACCCACTCGGTGACCCAAGTACACCACAGATACTTGCCCTATCTGACACCTACTTGCCTTAGTGGTCAAGCATGTCTGCTGCAGGGCCCAAAACACTTCCTTAAGTAGGACCAGGTACTCCTCCCAGGTGGAAATAAATACAGCAGCAGCATCCAGAAATGCTGCACTGAAAGCTTCAAGACCGCATTGGACTCTATTTACCAACCTTTGGAAGGTGGAAGATGCACACTTCAAACCAAAGGTCACCATTTTACACTAAAAGTGACCTCTCCTTGGTTTCTTGAATGGGGGCAATGTTCCTGTATCCTTAAGTCAAATCAAAGTTACTTAGGTACTTGGTAGTCCCCAACTTCTCTATGTGCTCATCAGGTCAGCTCTTAGTATGAGTGAGCATCAATCTTAGTGACTGCATTTAGGCCTCTGTAGCCAACATGGAATCTCATCTCAGGTTTACCGACTATTGGATTGTTTTTTGGAACCAGCACTACTGAGCTGGCCTAAGGACTATTTGAGGGCTCAATCATCCCAAACTCCAGCATTTTGGCAATCTCGGCCTTAATGCTAGCTTTGACTTGGTCTTTTTCTTATCAGGAAAGTTGTCACCTGTGTGCACCAGATGGACACACCACATTGTCAGGCTTGGGGTCAAGGAGAGCAGACCAGCAAACTGCCTCAACAAGTTATGACAGTCTCTCTGCTGTTGGTCTGATAAAGTGGAGGAGAGCACTATTCAATCCACTTAGCCTTCTTTGAAATTACTTGACAGTAAGTTAGGTAGAGACTCACTTTCCTTTTCTTCCCTATCATCTGTCACCATGAGCATAGTTATGTCTGCCCTGTCTGTCATAGTGTGGGTTATGTCTGTTGACATGTATTACCCTATGACTGTGTCTTGGGGTGCCTAATTCCACTATATGAGGCACAGTCCATTTGTCTTAGAGGGCTCTAGGGGCTCTAAAGCCCACACCAACTGACCAGGCTTGTGCTCCACCAAGGAGGACAGCTGGCCATGCTAGTGTTTAGAGATTGACAAGCTCCTGGCAGACTTCTAGATTTGTGTTTGCTGTCTTCAAGGCAAACAGACAAAGGTACAAATGGACTGAATCTCGCTCCTTTCTGTAGTACCTCCCTACATTAAAACAGTAGGCATGGTAGAAGGGCATCTCCTCTTCCTCTGAGTTTTTTCTAGGAAACCCATGAACATGCCTTTCATGGTTTTGTTGAATTACTCAACTAGACCATTAGTCTGGGGCTAATGTGAGATGGTGAACTTGTAAGCAACACCACATTTATCCCACAAGACCTTCAGATAGACAGCCATTAAATTTGTGCCTCTATCTGGGATTACCTCCGATACAACCGTCCCCATGAACACACCAAGTAAGGCTTTTGTCACAGTGGGTGAAGTAACTTTGCTAAGGGGTATTGTTTCAGGGTACTTGGTGGCATGCATACTACCACCAGGTGAACCAGTTTCTAGATGCAGTCTGAGAGTGAAAAGATCGAACAATATCTATTCCTACTCTTTCAAAGGAGTCCCAACAACAGGTAGTGGTATCAAGTAAATGCTTTGCTTGCCCCGGTCTAGACACTGGCTTTTCATGTGACACTTGATTGATACAACTCCTTTACTTTCTCAGACATCTGGGGCCAATACAAGTGATTGACTAATCTTTTGCAATTTTTAGTATGCCACAGATGAACAGCCAGGGAGATTTCATGGGTCAGATTGAGGAAAAATATTCTGGTCTGTTGGGGGATCACCACTCTCCTGGTTGCCCCTAGTTTGGCGTCCCTTGTCTCACTGTACAGGACTCTCTCATCTCCATCTCCCCATGGGTACTACCTTTATCTCCCTTTTCTTGCCTTTTAGTCATGTTCCTAAAGCCCTCAAGAGTGAGGCACATCTGCTTTTGGCACAAGTCCTCCCTGGAGAACCACCTGACCCCTGAAGTTCTGCCAACTCAAGCATGTGGCTGTCCTCCATTAGAGACACCAAGCCCTTCCCCACAGAGTTAGGCTCCTCTGGGTCTGATGACTTTTGGAAAGTGATTGACAAGACTCCTTGCCTTGGAATATTTTTTCAGGTTCTCTTGACTGCACTATTGGGTTGTTTGTGGTCTACTTGCCAGACACCTACTTCATGGAGACCCAGCATTGTTGCATGATCACGCCTTTCCACATGTGCCCAATCAGAAGTTTCAAGATCACTTCACAGCAGACATTCCACTGGGATTGCAGGGGACCCAGCTACATTATTTAGGACAATAACAACTCCTCACTCAAAATCCACCATAGCCATGGGATTGATATTGTACATTGTATCATTGCCAGAGTTAAAAGTCTGGTGCACCTCCTTAGGGATGATTTGGTCTGGAGTAATCAATTTGCCCATGACCATGGTTATGCTGACATGTGCATCCCTCAGAGTCTTGACTTCAGTCCCATTGATCTTTGGCCATCGCTTATACTTTTCCATGCGTGTAGGCCAGATAGATTTATCAATTTCCACTCCATTCGCTGATGCTATGACAACCTAAAAATGTCTTTTGGAGTCCCTAAGGGCAATTTCCTACCCATAAATACACTGCTAATGCCCCTAATATATCAACCAGTGGATGGTTTCTTGATGCACCTGGAATCACCTCTTTTAGGTCCTTGCTACTAACAGTCAAAACATACGCCAGCCTTTGAAAAGTCATAATTCTTTCTCTCGTATCCCATCCCCTTGGACTGAGAAGGGTTCCAAGTCACCCCCTTAGGCATTCTTCGGTGGCCCTTGTGAGAACTCTTCTTTTTATCCTTGTTGCCCACATCTTTACCCTGAAGAAGGGTATGACCCTCTTTCTTAGGATCACTTTCATGGGGCTTCTTGTGCACCCTAGTGTGCTCCTACTCATCTACTATCTTCTCCAGCTCTCTGGGGCTAGATAACTTTGAATCTACCACATGCTGGAGTAACTTCTGTGGAGGATAATTAGTAAGTAGTTTCTCTTAAACCACCATATTAATAGCCATTCATAAGTGTCTATTGTGTTATCCTTAATCCGGGTCATCCAGTGCCTTTACTGAAGCATCTACAAAGTCCACCTAGGTCTGTTGTGCCCAATTGTGTGTGTTCCTAAACCTTTGACTGTACTGCAGTGGGTGAAACCAAATAACTCAAGAAGTGACTGTATTAATATGTGGGTAAGACTCTGTCACCTTATTCTGTAGGATCAGAAGCCTATCTTTCTGCACCACTAGAATTAGTTCCCACAAGAATTAACCACAGTTGGGCACCCACCTGCCTAATCTTAAGAACCACTTAGCTGTGTCATCCCCTATATAAATGAAGGCATAATACATTTGTGCAATCTGGAATCATTGGCATTCCCTGCAGTTACCTCAGTCACTCTTTAACTGAAACGATCCTTGCTAATTTGCAGACCTACTTTGACACTCCAATACTCAATGGCCAGTCTCATCTCCTCCAGGATCAGTCTCCTTTCTTCCAAAGCAAGAGGAGTCATATGGGACTCGATATCTCCATGGCACATTTCGAGCTTCTCTCACTTCTAGAAATCGAAAGGACCCAGACTCAAGTGAAGGGAGTCAGTGTGTTGTTGTCCCTCTCATCCACCCCATAGATGATTCATTCTCATCCCCACTGTCTGTTTTATTGTGTCCTCCAGCAAAGTCTAGGCTTTGCAGGCCAATTCTAGGCTGTGAGGGCTTTCTCAAGGCCCCTTTTCCTAGCTGAGGAACCTAAGTTATTCTACCTGTCCCTTCACAAAGCTCTAAGGTTCACGATCTTGAGTGTGGGCTGGATGGCCAAGTCGATCTCCACGTTTCCTGTACTTTTTAGCAATTTTTAAAAAAAATGTCAAACTTTAAATAAATTCTTCCAAACTTTTTAAAACTTTTTTAAAGATTTTAACTCTTGGAACCACTTACTTGGAGACTTCACAACTTGATCAAATGAAGCAAATTTGACATGGCAGATTGTTAAGGCTTCTAGCTTATAAACTGTGTGCTGCTGCAAAGCTCAACTTCTGCATCCCTCTGTCAGACACCAGTGTGAGGAAAGTGGTATAGTATATAGTGTGGTTATGTGACCACACTATGTAATAAAGACACAATTCTGAATCAGTTCCAGTTAGGTTGTTTTGTCAAATCTTAACTTAGTCCTAGAAAGCTATGGGTCAGAGCAGTCAGGCATTACCAAAGGAACATGTGCAAAGCATTACGAAGTGCCAAAATAATTAATTAACAAGAACATGCAACAGGTTGTATTTTTATCTTGAAATAGACACCACAACAAAAAAATCTACTGAAGGGCTCTGGATATATGAAATGTTAAAGAAACAATGAATCACAGCTTTTCATTCAGCGCAATAATTAATTGTACTCTACTGTGACTCACAGTTTAGTGTTAGCTAGAACAAGGGTCTTCACAACAGCTATTCAGACAAACTCCATTGGGAGACAGACACAGAGACCAATAAGGTCCAGTTAAACAGTTACCTCATAGTAAAGTAGCTTTCATTCCAGTTCCAGGGTCTATGGGTGAACCACCATAGAAATCAATAGACTGTTCCTGATGGAAGTAATACAAGATGTTGAAGATGCTCAGCAATGCTGAGGATGCTAAGCCAGAATCCAAGGTTTTCTTGTGGCTACCCCTTGTTCCACGAGTATTGAGGGGTGACTTTGGCCTGAGGGGTCTAAGGGTGACATGTAGCAAACTTTTGCGAGTCGCAAATGGCCCGATTCGCAATTTGCGACCCCGCAAAATCGGAAATGGGATGCAAAAATCCCATTTCCGACTCTCAAAATGCGACGCGAGCCATTACCGACTCACAAAATTTGCGACCCCATTTTGCGACCCGCAAATAGCAAGTCGCAATTTGCGAGTCGCAAACCATATGCAATAGCAACTCGCAAATTGCGACTAGTCGCAAAAAGCCCATTTTGCACTTCCAGTTTACCACTAACTCAGAGCAGGTGGTAACCATTACCAAAGTATAAAAGGAGACCTAGAAGGCATCTGGGTTACTCAAGATGGCGGAGATATACCTGATAGCAGTGAGGAGGAGAGCCCACGCCACCCAGCAGAGGAGGAGGAGGAGCCAGAGACAGGAGAAGATATACAGAACAAGGCAGACATGCTTCCAGCAAACTGAGGAGGAAATATATGATAAATATAGACTTAGCAGCGCAGCTATACTAGATTTAATAGAATTACTCAAACCACAGCTACAACTCCAGACTGTGCGCGGCTGCACCTTCCCTACGCATGTGCAAGTACTATGTTCACTGCACCTCTTGGCCTCAGGTAGCTATCAGGGGGTCATTGCTGTGGCAGGTGGGGTATCCCAAAGTGCACTCTCACGGTTCTTTAGGGCATTCCTACACGCCTTACTCACACACATGTCCCGATACATATACCTACCCAGGAATGAGACAGAAATCAACAGCACCAAGTTGGAATTTTACAACTTCCACCATGTCATAGGGTGTGTAGACGGGACACATATACAGATATGCCCTCCTGCAAATCTGGAATATCTGTTCCGCAATCGGAAGTGTACCCACTCACTCAATATTCAGGTGGTATATGATGCCCATTATGTCATCACTGACATGGTTGCTAAATTTCCAGGCAGTACTCATGACTCCTACATTTTTGGGCACAGTGGGATACACCAACGCTTGGAACGTGGGGAGTTTGGAGACGGATACCTCCTAGGTAGAGCTGAATACACCTTGCAGATATACACACAGGTCAATGTGCAAACCACCCATGCCTTGCTAACATTGTACTTTTTGTGCCAAACAGGTGACAGTGCATATGCACTACGACCATGGATACTGACTCTGTACCTAACACCCAGCAATGATTCAGAGAGGCGATACAACAGTGCACATAAGAGGACCAGGAACATAATCGAAACGTACCTTTGGACTGCTGAAAGCAAGGTTCAGATGCCTCCACCGAAGTGGAGGTGCCCTCCAGTATACCCTAATAACAGCTTTCAAAATAGTTGTTGCATGCGCTGTACTACACAACATTGCCACCAGACGTTGGCTACCTCTCACCCCTGAAGACCCTGATTCTGAGGATGAAGAGCAAGAACTACCACATCGCCATCATGGGGATAGGAGCATCGCAAATCAAGGCAGACTGAGACGGGAACACATTGCAAACCAATACTTTGGAAGGTACGTGCTCACTTTTACCATACTCACCAATGTAACACACAAAGAGTCCATGTGTTAAGTGGAAAGAACAAGTGATTTAATAAGTGCAAACAAAAAAACTATGTACAATAGGAACAGTTCAGGGGCTTCAATAGTCCACCTGGCATGGGACACATTGACGTCATGTGCCCCAACCCCAGGACTGTGGGGAGCTCAGACCCTACGGTGGGCTCGGCCAGCATGGCTGGTACTAGGGGGGGTCAGCAGTGCCCTGCATTGTGCTTCCACTGCCAAGCACACTGGTGTTACAGGCAGAGGCACTGCTGACAGTGGAGCCCTCCTCACTGTCCTGTGGCGCGTCACCTGTGCCCCTGGCCACCTGCCGTGCCTCCATGAGGTCTATGGCATGGCTGAGATGGCCCAGTCCCCATGCCACGTCACTAGCAAAGTGGCCCATGTCCACCTGGAGGCTGACTGTGCGCCTAGACAGCCCTGTTGTGTTCACAGCCAGCCTTACTATTGAGGAGGACATCCTGTCCAGGCGGTTCAGCAGCTGGCGGTCCCTGCGCCGTGCACTCTCCGTCTGAGTTAGCAGTCCTGCCACTAGTTGGCGCATGGAGAGTGCAAGGTCACCCATGTTGGAACTGATCACCTGCAACTCTGACTGTACCAACTGCATACTGTTGCCATGGTTGCGCTCCATTCTCCTCAATGCCCCGATAATCCTCCTTAATTCCTGTGTTTGCAGGCGCTGACCCCGTAGGAGTGCCGCCTCGGTGTGTGATGTGGAGGCATTCCCTGACTCTGCCTGCCGCTCTGAAGATGGTGTTCCACGTCGCCTGCGACGCAGTGGAGGCCCTGTGATGTCTCCCATGGCACTCTGGCTCGTACCTGGCGCAGGCTCACACACCACTACTGCAACAGGTGTTTCCTGAGGGGACATGGTGTCGGTGGTGCAGGTCGCAGTGGTGGCTGGTCCTGTTCTCTCCTGTGTCTGCTGGCTGACCAGTGGCCCCTGGCTGCTTGGGCTGGTGGGGGTGTCTTGTGGGAGACCTGTGGGACATGGGAACATACTGTCAGTATCTACTATCTGTTATCAACTTCCAACTGCCTATGAACTGCCTACTTGACTACATTGCCCATAATGCATCATTCTGGTGTTCGCTACTCTGAAATGGAGCTATCTTGGTTGTGCATGCTCCTGTGTACAAGGTGGGTGGGAGTATGGCATTGATGAGGGTACATGCATGTCACATGGTACTCACCGGTTGATGGTCTTGCCTCAGAGGTGTCCAGATCTCCCATCCCGCTTACAGCCTCAGGCTCTAGGGTCTCTTCTACCCTTTCCTCCAGGGGTGTGGGTGGTGGTACTGTTGATGGTCCCCCTCCTGTGCCTCTCATCTCCCGGAGCCGCTCTGCCACCCTCTCCTTGGTCCGGGAGCACAGGTCGTACCACCTTTTTTTCAATTCTTCCACACTCCGGTGGCTGACCCCCAGGGAGTTGACTTTGTCCTGGATCTCCTGCCAGAGTCTTCTCTTCTCTGTCTCTGGCATGGTGAGGGCTGCCCTGCCAAACAGCTGGTCATAGTGCTGACAGCACTCATCAGTCAGCACCTCCAACTCTTTTTCAGCAAACTTTAATTTCCTCTTCCTTGGATTTTCAGCCATGGTTGCAGGAGCTCTGTTTGTTTGCTGTGCTGAAGTTGAAATGGGTGTGGTCCTCCCTCCTCCCAGGTGTATTTGTAAACTTCCTGGCTGTGATGTCATCATCATGTGCCAGGAAGTGTGTTCCAGAGTGTTCTGCAGCACCTGCATTCAATTTTCAGCACAGTCGCAATTTGCGACACCCACTCGCAAATTGCGTGACCTCGCAAACAGTGGACTCGCTATCTGCGGTGCGACTCCGTGTGCGAGTCGCAAACTGTCCTCGCATTTTCTACCTGCATTGCAGTTAGCAAGTCGGAAATTGTGAGTCACAAGGAATCGCAATTTGCGAGTCGCTAATTTTTACCTACCTACATCTGGCCCTAAGTCCCATAAAGTCCGGATGAAGTCCAGCACATAACCACTTGCCACTATTCTACTTGTCTCCAGATTACAACAAATGCAGCAGTTGTTTTTTACTTGCAGTAAATTGGTGTTTGGTGACAGAACAGCTGGGTCTAAGGAACAGCAAGGTAGTTGTTCTTCAATCCTCTCTCCAGACTAGGGGTGATTTGAAGTATGGGTGTAAGAGGCTCCAGGGCTTTATGGCATCTAACTGGCCAATGGGCTACCAAGTCCCCTCATGCCTGATGACAACTTCCTGCGAAATGTGTCATCTAGATAGCCCAGGATGCACTATTCTGCCAACTCCCAACATGACAGAAACCTTTTCTGACTGTGTGGAGCTCTCTATCCCATCCCAGAAGTGTGGCTACCTAGGAGCTCCAACCCATGACAAAACCAGTATGACAATGACTTCTCCCTCTCTATCTGAAATTCAAGCCTGTGTGTTAAAATAGAGCAACCCCACTAGTGTGTGGCTACTATTTACCCATCAAAGGTGGCTTTTCCTTTGAAGCTTGCCTTTTGGGCTTACAAACTCTCTAGTACATTTTGCCAGGAGGAGGCCTCACCTCTTCCCTTAGCAGGCCCTTTGTGTTCCTTCCTGAGAGTCATTCACACCTCTCCCCAGGATGGCAGAAGGCTGGTTTGAGGACAGCAGCTTGTTTGCAACCGTAAACAATCACTGGAAACTTTTAGTCAAAAGAGCAAAAGTTACATTATATTTGCCTTGAGCAATAAGTCAAGTTTTATGCAATTCTTTTGATGACTAACAGTACCATATTTAATAGTCACATTCAAAAGCTATCATTTCTGAGTAATTCTGTACTTACCAATGGGGTGACTAACCCTTCCGTAGTAAAAACGACAATGCGGGGGTTTTATCTATCAGGCCATGCATAGATATTAAAACATGTCTATTGTTTTAAAATAATGCACCTTGCCTTTAGGGCTCAGTAGTCCTGCTTTATGGGTTTAAATATTAAAGGAGAAGGTTTAGGATTTGCCTTTACTTTAGATTGTAAAGTTGAGTTAGCAGGCTAAAAATTGCTCTGCTAGCCTGCAACAGTGGGCTGGGAGTCATTCTTTGGTTTGTCACACTCGTGGTGGCACAATACGTGGTGCAGTCCATGATGAACACTTTTAATTTACACTCCCTGGAACCCCTAGTAGCATATAGTAGGGACTTATATGTAAGTTAACTTAGGCCAATGGTCAGTAAGCCAATTAGACCTATACCTTTTCAAGGGTCAGAACTCATCAGTGCACTTTCACAAAATCAGAAGCATCAGTCCAAAAACTCGCTGGTGATCGTGCAAAAAGAGACTGTGCCTCACAGGCATGTACCATAGGTGTGAATGTTGTAGCTATGTTTCGGTCAGAAATATTAAACAGTCACCTGCTGTTTAGTGATTAAGGTCTTTAATTTTCACTCTGAAAGTTAAGATTTGATTTCTTCTGTCTACATGGTAATCTAGTTGTTATATTGCAAAGATTTTTATGGGCAATAAAAAAGTTAAAGGATAATTGGGGCCTCATTTACAAGAAATTCATGCATCAACATCGATGTGTCAGATTTCCTGCCCCTGACATGCATCACTTAACTACATCAGGATGTGCTGTATTTATAATACAGAGTTCCATGGTGCACGTTTTCACAGATGCGCTAGAAATTCGGATGCATCTGTTGGCGCTAAAGTGATGCATTGCAGGGGTTCCATCGTTAAACTGACGCAAATCCAGCAATGCGTGGTGAGTACCATTGGAAAAAGCTCTGCATCAATTTTACGCCTGGTCTGAGCAGGTTGTCAAATACTGACGCAGTGAAGACGTTTTTTGTTCTCTCTCTCCCCTCTGTATTTCTCTCTAAGTCGTCCTCTAGCACTTCCTTCCTCCCCTCCTGTTTCCGTACTATTCTTGTATATGGTATTGCCTACCAGGTACACTAGTCTATGGTGCCGTGTTGACTTTTACTGTGGAGCAAATATTATAGTTTTGGGGCGAATAACATAGGTATATTTTGATTCCTTCTAACAATTCACTTGTGGCTTAGTGGTTAATGTCTTAGGCCCTCATTATATCTTTGGCTGTAAAAACCGCCTACCGCCACAGTGATGGCCGCCAAAACACTGTCGCCGCGGCTACCTACCATCCACCATATTATGACTATAACCGGAATTCCGCCAGAAGGCTGGCGGAATTCCGGCTACAGTCATGGCAGCGGATGGCAGTAAGGTGGCGCTGCTGCCAGCAGCATGGCCAGGTCAGTAGACCGCTGCAGACCGTATCATGATCCATGATACGGCTTGGCGGTGTTCTGCTGGAGGACACCGCTGCTGACAGCAGCGCCACGTCCTGTCTCCTGCCAGAGGATCCCCTACAAGCAGGTAAGTTGGGTGCTCCGACAGGGGGGGAGGGTGGGGGTGTTGTGTGTATGTGTCTGTGTGCGTGCATGTGTGGCCAGTGGAATGCGTGTGTGCATGAATGGGTGTGAGTGGATGTTTTGTTGTGTGAATGCGTGTGTGCTTGTATGTATGTCAGTGGGTATGGGTATGGGTGTGAATGTATGCATGCATGCATGGGTGAATGTGAGTATGAGTGTGTGTATGCGTGTGTATGTTGGCGCGTGAATGTCCGTGTATGTCGTTGGGGGGTCGGGATGGGGATGGTGGGGGAAGACTCTGGGGAGGGGGTTGAGGGAGACCCCTATCAGTGTCAGGGAAGGAATTCACTGGCACTGATAGTGCCTACCGCCATGGTTTTCGTGGCGGTAAGGAAGTCACAAAAATGATGGCGGTGGGTGGGGTCATAATCCCGCGGGTGGGACAGTGACGGCCGCCTGACTGGAGACTGAAGTCTCTAGCCCGGCACCTGTTACCGCCCTGGCAGACAAAGTGGTACATTGGCAATTTGGCCTGAGCCAAATCGCCAATGTCATATTTTAGGGAAAGGTGCCGCCAGCTTGTTGGCAGTACCTTTCTCCAAAATACCGCCGTCGGCCAGGGTTGTAATGACGACCATAGTGACTTTCTGAAGTTAAAAGGTTGAGCTCCTAATGGCTACATGATCCCTGGCATGCTTGATTCAAAAGGTTCATTATGACAATGAAAAAAATTTAAAGATGATTGTCATTTTTATCCAGGTGCAAATAATATTATTCTTACCTCTCTGTCTGAAAAAATCAGTTTTAAGTATACTCCAAAGATTAAAAAGAAACTGTACACTCTCTCTCTCCTCCCTCACCTCTCGCTCCCATTCTTCATCCAACCCTTTCTTGTTCCTTTCTCTCTTCCACTTTGTTGAGTATATGTTATGACTTGAGAAACACACCTGATGCATGGCATAACACTGACATGTATTATAGGGGGGAATGTCATAGTTATGTTTTGGTATGTGTGAGAAAAGTAGATTGTTAGTTGGGGTGGTTGTGAGACCTCACCAAGTTATATTGTCTCGAATCCATATCAAATCCAGTTAGATTTATTTGAATCAATCAGTTGCTCAGTCCTGGCTAGCTGTGGCATAGAGAAGTCAGGCTTAAGTCAAAGGAAAACAAGTGTAAACCATTATTCAGTACCAAAACAGCAAACAAATAAGAAACATACCATAATATAACCCCACTTCAACTTATAAAAATACAGTATGTTTTTAGTTTCAAATATCCACCAAAACAAAACAAATCAGATAAAGGGAACCAGAGTATGCAAGCTTTTCATAAATTACTGCCCTTCACTCCAAAAAGTTTGTAAAAGTTTTAAAAAGTCTGTAAATCAATATTTACTACTCCTAACATTAGTCTAACAGCTTTGAGAGTGAGGGTCTAGTGCAAAGTCAACATTTTAGGCTGACCGTGATGAAAGTTGGGGTTGGATGCAGGGGAGGTTAAAATTTTATCTTTGCACTTAGAAACTTTTCTGGTTCTTTTTCTCACCGACGGGAAGGCAGCAGAATCCTCTCCAGTTAGAATATGGTCTTGGGTCTGATGTAAACAGATCAGGGAAGTCCAAGGGTCTGGTGAAAGCCTTGGTTCTCAGCAGCCGTGAGAAACTATGTTACTGGTTGACTGGGGTGTGTGCCCTGGTCAAGCAGCAACCACAGTCCTTGTTAGAGTAAGGCATAAGCAAACCCCAAATTAACCTGTGCTCAACCCCCTGGGCTTGGCACAGAGGAGTCAGACTTAACTTAAAGACAATGTGTAAAGTATTTTTTCTAAACTTCAAACAGTAAAACAGTGAAAAAACACACAAAAAGGATCCCACACCAAGTTACTAGAATAGAGCTGCATTTAATAATAAGACCAAAATGTCAAAAATATAATCAGTAGAACCAGAGTTATGCATTTGTAAAGAGTAAAGTGTAAAACAGCTCCCAAAAGCACAAAGTTCTACCCACGGCCATCTGGTCACGCTGGAGCATGCCAAAGTCAAATATTTAACCCAACTGCGATTGACCGCAGGTTTGATACAGTTCCGGATTAGTCCTGCTGAAGCTTTACCTTCTCAAGTTTTATACCAAGAGACTTCTTGTCTTGACGAGGGTTGCAAGGAGAGTGTGGCACCAAGACGGACAGGCAGGTGCTTCAGGTTGGCAGTCCTCACAAGCCGTAAATGCTGCACTGTGAAGAGAGAGGGTGCTGGTGATTTTTGCTGAATTTCAGTGTGAGCTGCACAGTCATAGTGTGAACGGTCCTGTTCGTTTGATTTCAGAGCCCTTGAGCCACACAAAGTCCCAGAACCTGAAAGGCACCACTAGGGTGTCAGGAACTCGCTGCAGCTGGATCCATGAGTTGTTTGTGGACCCTTTTATGTCCCTGCGGCTCAGATCAGGAGGCCAGCAGACTAGCACTTGGAGTGACTCTGGGGTCCAGCATAGTAGGGTAGCATTTCCTTTAGAGAATCAAAGGGGCATATTTGTACTCTACTAATTATTGTCATTTCTTTTTAACTCAAATTCGGTGCAAAACTAACTCCATATTTATATTTTGGTGCTAGACCGGTCTAGCGCCAAATTTATGGAGTTATAGTCATTTTTGGAAGTGGAGACCTACCTTGCCTTAATGAGATGCAAGGTAGGCGTTCCCATGAACAAAAATGACTCTATGGCCTTAACGCCATATTTAGGGGCATATTTATACTATGCAGCATATTTATTCTCTGTTTGCACCAAATTAGTGTCATTTTTTTTTAACTCTAATTCGGTGCAAAACTAACTCCATATTTATACTTTGGTGCTAGACCCGTCTAGCAGCAAGGCCCTGATTTATACTTTTTTTACGTCGCATTAACGTCATTTTTTTACAAAAAAGTGGCACAAATGTACAAAATATTGGCCCTTATTTATACTTTTTGCTGCAAAACTGTACTAACTCAGTTTTGCACCAAAAAGTTTAGCACTGGCTTGCACCATTTCTGAACACCAGCTGGGCACCAGGTAGGCTAGAGTAAAAACAAAATGACTTTATTCGGGTGGGGCTGACAGTATAGAAGAAGAGGGTTTAGCACAAAAAAATTACTTTAGGCAGGTTAGAGTAAAAAAATGACTCTAACCAGATTAGTGTCATTTTATGGTGCTAAAGCTACCATGCCACATGACTCCTGCCTTAGAAAAGGCGGAGTCGTGCCCATCACCCCATTCACCAGCACAGAGGAGAAGGGTTCCCTGGGCATTGCCATTGCACCCTGTGCCATGTAAGGGGGCCCATTTCAGGGTCCCCTATGGCACTTTCAAAAATAAAATAAAATACTTACCTGGGATGGGGTCCCCCATTCTCCGCAGTCCCTCTGGTGTGGGTGGGGGTGCCTCTGGGACCTGGGGAGTTTTATACAAATAGGCCAATCTGCCCCCAAGGGGACCAGAAATGGCCTAAAATACATTTGCCACACCCCCAGGGGAGTGACCCATGTCTAAGGGGTCGCTCCCCACCTTAAAACAAACAAAAAAACGGATTCCTGGTTCCTAGAGATTTCTGTCCCCCTTGGGGAGCGACCCTTGCCCAAGGTGCTGCTCCCCTTCTTTCTTTACCAAAGGTAAACAAAATCCCTGGTGTCTAGTAGGCATTCCTGCAGCCTGATCGCTTTACAGTTGGGCTGCAGAAATGCTCAGACAAACATCAAAGGAAAGGAAAAACCTTTTCTTTGCTTTGAATTCTCTCTGCCTGTGCTTCCCTTGAGCCAGTGCCAGGACTTAATGGTTATGTCCCCGGCACAGAAGCACAGTGCCGATGACTGTAACCATTATGTCCCCGGCACTGAAGGGGCTAGAATGTCTGTTTTTAACCATATTATGCCCCTAAGATTACAGATTACAGATTACAAGAGCTCTCTCTCCCTCTCTCCTCCTCTCTTTCTCACTTTTTGTTTCTCTCTTTCTTTTTGGGAAGACTTGAAGAAATGAAGGAGACTGAGCGAGATTCTCAATACAATGGTTTCTCAATGCAAAATATCAATATAAACAAATGTTTGGATTGAATGTGATAGTTATGTTTTGATGCAGGATCATAAAGAGTCACTTATGGGCTAGTGGTTAAGATCTCATACCCTGAAGGTTAAGGGTTTGATGCATGTTTACTCAATCCAAGAATTTCACATTTTTAACATTCACAGTGAAAGCTAATTTAATTTTTTGTTAATATCAAAGTGTGTGTGTCTAATGTTATTGTCATGTTTTTATGCAGTATAGTAAATTTCATTTGCTGCCTAGTGGTTAAAATCTTAGGTCCTCATTATGACATTGGCGATAAATTCTGCTTACGCCGCAGTGACGGCCGCCAACATACCTTTGCGGTGGCAAACATCCATTTGCCATATTATGAGACACACACCAAACCAACAGAATACTGCAGGCAGCCCAAAAGTCAGAGTTCAAGTGTAAGTACGAACACCCATACCGTTATGCCAACAAAACAACGCCCACCACATTATGACCCACGAATTACAATGGCGGACATTCAATGGTGGTAAACCATTAGCGGTACACACTGGCGCATCCAATGGCCACCCAAATACAAAACAGCACAACATTGGCCAAAACGAAAATCACATACCTGACATTCATAAACACACCACACACACTCACCCACACTATAAAACACACACTCTCATTACCCACAACCCTTTACGAACACCAAAAATTGCCACAAGACAGACACGAAAATCACAGAGATAACTACGCACACGCACCACAAACACCCATTCATCTGTCACGCACCCCACACCCCACCACATTACTCAACACTCTCTGCACAACACACACCACACAATACCTATGTCCTCACTAAGAAACCCTCTTTTCACCGATTAGGAGTTGTGGATCATGGTGGAGAAAATAGTCAGGGTAGAGCCAAAGCGGTTTGGAGCACAGGGACAGCAAATATCCATTGCCAGGAAGATGGAGCTATGGCGTAGAATCGTGGACAGGGTGAACACCGTGGGACAGCATCCAAGTTCAAGGGATGACATCAGGACGAGGTGGAATGACCTACGAGGGAAGGTACGTTCCGTGGCAGCAAGGCACCAGCTAGCCATCCAGAGGACTGGCGGTGGACCTCATGGGAGGAGCAAGTCTTGGCAATCCTGGGGGACTCACTGGAGTAGTTGGAGGACTGGACACTGGTGAGTCCATATTTATTACTAATCACCCCCATACCTGCATGCCATCTCATCCCCTCCCCCTGACTCCCATCACTCCACTACATCCCACACAGTGCACCTACACAAATGACTAACCCCAATGCTAAGCCCTGCATGCCGTACCAATGCATGTACAGCCCTCCCAGCCCTGCATGTACAACCATCACAAAAGCCTGCACAGTATGGAGAAATAACAATCACACAAAGCATCACCATACACAAACAAAAGTGGCAGGGCAACAGCAATGATAGAGGGGAAGTTAGGGATGTACAATATGTCACACATATGAAGCATAATACATCACTTACATACCCACAGGTGCAGCCGCCAATACTAGTGGGAGGGGGTGCCACGTCTATCCAGTCCCCCAACAGAAGATGCCCCCAGTGATGACAGTAACTCTGGACTTCAGGATCTGGATTAACTACCTGGCCCATCAGGGACCACTGGTCAGTGGACCACCCCAGCCACCCTAGCCCACTCACAGTCCACCACAGAGCCTCCTCCATCAGTATCCAACACCACAGCAACCACCCAATGTCCCCACACCTCTGTCCCCAGGACACGTCAATCAGCAGTGTGCCCACCTGTACAGAGACCCTAGTCCACACCTCAACCCCAAGACAATCAGGGACCTGTGGTCAGTAGGCAAACCATTTAGGGGACACATGCACAGGGGAACAGGGATGCTGGAAGGACAGCTGTGTGCCGGGGGAGGACAGGCCAAGGGAACTGACTCTCCAGGAGGCACTCACTCATGTCCTGGGGGCTTACCAACAATCCCAGGACAAGTTGGGCCAACATGCAGGAGAACAAGCGGCTACAGGAGGTACATCATCGGGAGATCAGGGAAGATTTGCAGACCTTCAACACCACCATGGTGTCCATAGTAGGGGTTCTGACAGATATGGCCAACATCATGAGGGAATGGACAGCACACCAGCGGGCCCCCACCACTAGCCAGGCTACTGACCAGCCCTCCACTTCTGCTGCAGCTAGTGGACAGGAGGCCCTGCCTCAGGACCCACCGGCCACCAGCACCCCACCCCTGCAGAAGGTTAAACAACCCACAAACGTTAACTGCAACCCAGACAGAAGCCAGAGACACTTGCCAAGACTGAGGCCACCCCCAGGAAATTAGACTCTCCTGATTGTCCCCCTTGTGTCCCACTCTGTCACCTTGTCCACCCTGAAGTGCTTTTGCTCCCTTTCCTATGGCCTCTTGGACACTGGACGTGTGCTACAAACAGACTGGACCGATATCCTGGACCTACCTCTACCATCACCTCATTCCATTGCACCTTACCATCTATAATGTGCACTACAATAAACATTCTTTAACACAACATGAGTGATAGTGTTTTATGTTATGAAAATGTGCAATTATGGAAACAGTCACATCTAGTGCAAATGATCTCAACACAGTGATAGCATACAAAAGGAGACCTGTAACTGTCTGTAGTCATCATATCAGTACACAGGTGTTATAACACCAACATCTGCAAAATTAGAAGGCATAGGTGACAATCAGTTGAGATGCAAAGAACGTGAATGCCATCCTCCTACAGCCACACAGAAAACATCAATAGTCTGAGGAATGGTCAGTTAGACTGTATCTCCTGTGTGTCATTGGAAGCATTGACCTATAACTGATGTTCTGATGTCCACATCCTCATCCTCTGCCTCCTCATCCTCACTGTCCGCAGTGTCCACTGCTGCCACAGGGGCATTTCCGATCTCCTCCTCCTGCAGACAAAGCATATGTCATCTGAGGGCCAGGTTTTGCAACATGCAGCATGCTACTACTATCTGGCAGACCTTCTCGGGTGAGAAGCACAGGGGAGTGAAGGTCCTTTCAATATTTTCTTCTGGTTCATCCATGTTCATCATTATACCGATTTCCAGCCTTTGTCCTGGCATTCCTCACAGCGGTCAGGAACCACAATAGGTTTGGGTAGCCAGAGTTACCTGCAAGTATTGAGGGGCAAACATTACCCTTACACAATGGTATGGGGGTTAACTCCGGAGGCGTCATGCACCAACCCAGGATATTTGGCAGTGACGTGGGAGATGTACTGGTCAGACAGGCACACCATTTGGAAATTGAGTGAGTGAAAACTCTTCCGATTCCTAAACACCTGTTCATTGTGGCGTGGGGAGGGGCAAATGCTATATGTGTTCCGGCAATCGCCTCAATAATATTAGGTATATGTCCCATTGCATAGAATCCTGCCTTCACAGTGGCCAAATCACCTGAGGGAAGGCAATGTAGCTGCACATGTGTCTGCCCAAGGCAGACACAAACCTTGCCAGCACGATTGAGAGCATTGGCTGTGACATTCCTGCTGCCATGCCCACTGTTACTTGGAAAGAACCAGTTTCCAGGAAATGTAACACAGATAGATCTTGCACAAGAGGGGGGATCCCAGTGGGATGACAGATAGATTATATCAGATCAGGCTCTAATTGATCACACAGCTCTGTGATTGTGGCCCTGTCCAGTCTATAGGCCAGAATTATGTGCCTGTAATCCAGTGTGGCCAAGTCCACAAGGGGTCTGTACACGGGGTCTTGTCTCTTCCTACTATTCTTCTGCAGTGTTAGGTATCTAAGGGAAATAAGAGTGAGTAGGGTGTCACAATTTGAGCAATGAAACCGCCACCTCGGTGTACATTGAGCATTAATGTGCTGGCAATATGGGAATGGCAATGTATGTCCAAATCATAGCAATGATGCAGTTCTTGATTATCTGAATATTGTCCACCACCATAAAATGGCGAATACCTGTCCTGTGTGTAGGGACAGGTGGAAGTGAGGTAACTCTGCTGGCGTTGGGCGTCATGGTAGAAGGTGGCCTTGCACCACCGTGATATTCATCATTGGCTAATATGGGGCTCTATGGAGTGCAGTGGCCAATGGGGATCACCGGCAGCAGTGACGGTGTACACCGTTGCGGACGTGACTGCCATTTCTATCTATGACCTCACTTGATTCCTGACTTTCAACAGGACAACACCTACACTGTGTGTGCGGCTGTGACCTGTGTCTGGATCCTTCCATGGCACGTGTGACCTGGGAAAAGGCCCCTGCCTTCACTTCGGAGGAGTTAGAGCACTTGGTGGATGGGGATCCTACCCCAATAAGGACAGCTGTATGGGCCTCCAGACCAACAGGTGAGCACACCATAGGCACAATACATGTGACAAGCTTGCATGGAGATGTGTGTGCAAGCATTGTGTCATTTAGGGGGGTGGTATGTCTAGTAGTAGTGTACATGGTGGGCGACGGGTGATGTGTGTGCCAATGGAGATGGAAATGGGATTTGTGGGCCATATGTGTGACAGGCTGGATAGTATGTGCAATGGTGTCCTCCTGTCTGTATTACCTCTGCAGATCAGTGTGCATCAGAATAAGGGATTGTGGCGTGCCATCGCCAAGGACATGCGGACCCTTGGGGTCTACAGCAGGAAGAGCATCCACTGTAGGAAAAGGTGGGAGGACCTAAGACTCTGGGCCCAGAAGACTGCAGAGGCCCAGCTGGGGATGGTCTCCCAACGAGGAAGGGGTGCCCATCAGAACCTGACCCCCTGATGGCCCGCATATTGGTGGTGGCCTACCCAGAGCTGGATGGGTGTTTGAGGGCATTACAGCAGCCACAAGGTGGTGAGTACAGTGGGCGTTACAACTATAATTGGTAGGTGGCATAGGATGCTGGTGGTGGGTGTCAGTTAGTGGATGCATTGTAATGCCAGGCATTGCAGTGTGATCCAGCTCAAGGGTAATTGGTGTATTGCAAAATCTGGTAACCTAGCTAGGTTGCATTCCATGTCAGACAGGGCTTAGGGAGTCCCAGAAGTGGTACAGTTGGCGGTGTTTGGCTCTCATCTTGCTGTGGTACCTAGCCAATGGAATGCCAGTGCAATGCACGGTACTCAATCCTGATCCCTGTGTGTGACTGTCATGTGTATGCCATCCGTGGTGTTGGTGCTGTAATTTACCCAGTGCTCCCTTTCTCTCCCCCCCTTTTTTCTTGTGTGATCCTGTCCATGTGTGCATTAGCATCATCTGGTGGAAGAGCAGGGGCACTCACAACAGAGGGAGCTGCATCCCACAGGACTCAGGAGGCAGAGTCCACCAACGCCGAAGGAACCAGTGGGATGGAGGGTGAGGGGAGCACCACAGCAGAGGCAGGAGGTGACAACACTGACTCTGATTTCTCCTCCGATGGAAGCTCCCTGGTGATGGCGGACACCTCTAGGACCACCCCAGCTACAGCTACAGCCACCACCCCGTGTACCTGCACCAACCTCCCAGTAGCCCCTCACCGAGATGCCCATGCCCACTCACCCAGGAGGGTGGGCATCTCCTTTGCCCCAGGTACCTCAGGCCCTGCCCCGGTGAGCCCTGCTGCCCTCTGTAAGGAGGCTATTGACCTCCTGAGATCCATCTATGTAGGGCAGTCAACCATTGTGAATGCCATCCAGGGGTTGGCATCCCAGATGCAGCAATGCATTCCTGGAGGGCATCCACAGTGGATTGACGGCCCAACAGAGATTGTTCCAAGCTCTGGCCTCCTCTCTGATGGCAGCCATCATCCCTGTTCCTACCGCCCCCCTCCAACTATGACTTCCTAGTACCAGTCTACTCAACCCCAACCCATCCCATGCACACATAGAGACAAGCATACAAACAAAACATCACACAAGAGTGGCACAGACAAACACAGGCAGCATACTTCAGGCCACAAGCACTCACACAAACAACAGGCACACACAACAACATCCACTGCCTCCACTGTCTCCCCCTCCTCCTCCTCCCTCACAGTCATATCCGCACTCACACCTGCATGCACTGCATCAACATTCACCACCATCATTACCACACCAAGCAGCACACACACCTCACTTGCAGACACCTCCACAACATCCATCCACCCGTCCCCTGTGTCCTCTCCCACCCTGTCTGCCCCCGCTAAGAGACACACATGCACGCACTCAGACTCCCAACAGCCATCCGCCTCACATCAGCACCCTGCCAATGCACCTGCATCCAAGTCCAGAAGATACACTCTTCCAACAACCACTCCCTCAACCGCCACTCCGTTCCCTCCTCCCTCATCCCGTTCCACCGTCCCTAAGCAGCTTTTCCTTGCCCAACGTGACCTCTTCCCTCCCCCTCCACCTCCCCGTCCTGCCCGTAAGAGCAGAGTCCCAATGACCCAGCCCAGCACCTCAGCCAAACAGTCCATGGGGACAGTGGAGGCACCTCCTAGTTGTAGAGGCAAGAAAGGGAAGGATCCCACTCCACCACCTGTCACGTAGGCTCTCATTATTCTAATGAGGCTACTGGATTTTGAGCAGCAAGATCGTCCACAGTGTGGGAGACTGAGTCCGACCCACGGTGGGTGACACCTGTCGCTCCAAACATGCATTTTGCTCCGGCTAACTAGCAGTGCCTCCTCTCTACCAGAAGATAGGCAGCTGAGTGCATGACATATTAGGCTTCTTAGGGAAGTCGTTGTCACTCAGGTCACATCCGGTTTTCTCATTCACAATACAGTCTCATATATAAATGACAGACAGAAGCAGTATATGTTTCAATGATTGGTTTAATAAAATGACTGCATTTTAGATAGGAAAGCGTGAGCTGCAATAACCAGGATGACACAACATGACAGTGTTAAAATAATGATGAGAAGAGTGAAGCATAAGAATACCACTATCATATTGTCACTATAATTGATGGATTATTTCCTATCTAAATCATAATCTGAGCACAGCATGTTAAGCTCTAATTCTACCTTTCAGGTTCCCCCGGGAGGTCATCAACCCCCATACCTGAGCAAAGGTCTGTAGTCTAGATTAGTATCTGTAGCGAAGCATTCAGCAATCAGCATACAGTTGTGGTTCCCTGTCTAGAATCTCCCTCTTAATGTGTAATGGGGCTAGAAAGTGTTTTTATAATAACACAGCTGATGTTCTAAGAAAATGTCCCTACGTAAGGATGTGTATTTTCTACGAATGTTGGAGACTAAACATCTACCACGTTCACGGCAATGTACCAAACTGTAGCCTGGAATGAAGCACAGAGTGACCAAGAATGTCTTGTTTGAGAACACAGTGCTGAACTAAGCAAAAACAGTTAGATAGATGAAAATAAAACAAGACTGTGAAACTGGTTATTGTAAAAATAACAATGCGAAGCCGAATAAAATATATCTAGGTTAAAGTGCACAGCAGCCTAATGTGTCAAACCAACGTGCATGGAGCTATTTCTTAAATGGCCACACAACATACCCAAAAAAGAGAAGGATCCCACTCCACCACCCTGGAAAGGGAAGGATCCCAGTCCACCACCAAGGAAAGGGAAGGTTCCCACTCCACCAACTAAGAGAGGCAAGAGGCCCCCTCCAACAGCAGTGGCCAAGGAGCCCTCACCTCCAGCAGAGGCTGGCAGGGTTATACCTCCAACAGCAATGGGCAAGGAGCCCTCAGCTCCAGCAGATGCTGGCAGGGTTACACCTCCAACCGCAGTAGGCAAGGAGCCCTCACCTCCAGCTGGGACACAGCAGCCCTCGCCTCCAGCTGGGACACAGTAGCCCTCACCTATAGCATAAGGCATGTAGCCCACCCTCCAGGGACTGTTGTACAAGGAGCACCCTTGAGAACCAGTGAGCAACTTCCCCACGTCAGAGACTGTGACCTTGCACTCCCCAGCAAAGGAAAGGTGGCATGGAGCTCCCTCCAGAACCAGTAGGCAAGTTCCCCACCTCAGACACTGTGACATTGCAGTCCCCAGCAAAGGAAAATGGGCACTGGAGCCCCCTCCAGAACCAGTGGGCAAGTTCCTTACTTCAGCTGAAGTGCCCCCCAACCCCGAGCCCCCTGAGGTGTCTGCCCTTTTCCAACATGATGCCCCTGCACAGTGTAGTGTGGATATAATCAGGAAACAAGTTGGGGCTTGAACTGTGCCCTGTGGCCATGTGGGCCTTTTGTACTTTGGACTGGCCATTGATGTCTCTCTCCTTTTCCTCCCTTCCTCTCTTGTGTGCTAGGCTAGGCGGCTGTACTCACCATTGTCATCTTTGTCGACGTTGGTGTTCCAGGTGGGGCATGGCGTAGAAAAGCATCTGGAAGACTTGCAGTTCTGGTTCCATGGCGGCGTGGATCTTTTCTGTGTCTCTGATGGTGAGTCTTTCAACTTGTGTGCAGTGTTTCTGCCAGGCTTTTGATGGAGTTGGTACCACCCCGGAAATCATGGCGGTTTGCTACATCATAATATGGTGGGTGGTACCTTGGCTTCCGCCTGCCTGTTGATGGCTGCCGCCGTGGTCAGTGGTGTTAACACCCTGGTGGTTGGTGTGGTACATTGGCTGTCTATGGGAGTTATCACCACCATGGTCCTAATTTGGCAGTAATTGCCGCCAGCCTGTTGGCGGTTTTACTGCCACTTTAACAGTCATCGCCATTGTCATAATAACCACCTTAGACTCTCTCCGAAGGTTAAGGGTACAAGTCTTGGTGTCTCAATGATTATGTGCATTCCCAAATGTCTTGTCAATACAAGGATTTCAAATTTAAGGTATACACTGAAAAGTAATCTCATTATTTTTAATTATCAAATACATTTTTCTTTTCACTTAGTCTAACAATATTTCATTTTAAGCACATTGTTCACCAAAGCCTTATAACCATTTCTTTCTCTATCTGTCTCTCACACTCTTTCTCTCATTGTATCACTATCTCTATTTGTCTCTGTCTCTCTCTTCCTATCCCAGTAATAGGTAATGTGCATGCTGAAATGTCTGGTAAGCTACAAAACTTGAAATGTTGTGTAATGTGATGCAGAACAGTAACAAGTCACTTGTGGCCTGGTGGTTAAAGTCTTATATTCTCTATCTGAAGCTTAAAGATTGACGTCCTGTTTTTTTAATGCAAAGATTTCAAATGTTCAACATTCATAGTGCAAAATCAATAAATTATTTTTAATATTATATTGTTTGGTTTGAATATTATTATATTGTGATAAAAGGCAACAAAGAGTCACTTGTGGCCTAGTGATCAAAGTCTTAGACTCACATTGTGAAGGTTAAGGATTCAAGCCTCTGTGCCTCAATGGCCATGCAGTGCTTAAATGCATGATATACTACAACGATTTCAAATGTTTAAGTTATATACTGAAAGTGACCTCCTCTTGCTCTTTCTCTCTCTGGGATGGAAGGTGGAGAGAGTTAAAAAATCCTCTCTCTCTTTTTCCTTTTCAATCTCTCAATTTCTCTCCCTTGCTCTCTATCTGCCATCCTATCTTGGGATAGAAGAAAAGGAGAGAGAGATTCCTGATGCAATGGTTCATCAAATCAAGGATTTCAAAATGTCAATGTATCAAAGTGCCAGATGTATCAAGAATGCATTTTGTGAATCGGAAATAACAATTTTTAAGAAATCGCTATTTCTGATTCGCAAAATGCAATGTATCACATTTGCGATTCGGTAATAGCGTTCTTAAAAATTGCAAATGCTATTACCGAATCACAAATTGTGATACAGCCCCCGTTCGCATCTATGGGACTGTCGGCCCATATTTGTGAATATTTTGCATGTCCCAAATTGCGAATTCCTAACTGGAATTCAAAATTTTGGGAAATGCAAAGTCCAGGGTGCTGGGAGCCTAAGGCCCCCTCTGCTGCACCCCAAAACATATTTTTACAACATGTAAGGTGCACACATGCCAAAAGGGCATGTGTGCTTTACATGTAAATTTCAAAAATGCATTTTAAATGCATTTTTAAAATTTGCCCATGGTTACCACCAAGTTCAACTTGGTGGTAATAGCGATTCCTTGATGCCCAATTCGCATTAAGGAATTGCTTCTTACATGTGCTTTAGAAATCGCAAATAAGGATTCCTTATTTGCGATTTCTTATTTAGAGAGTCGGTTGCAATTTTAGCGATTCCTTAAAATTGCATTCAGAATGCCTTTGATACATTCTGAAATGGCTTTTTGCATTCGCAAACGGGCATTCTCACTATTTGCGAATGCAAAAAGCATTGATACATCTGCCCCAAAATGTTTTATTCAAATGTTATAGGTATGCCTTCAGGACAGACGGTGAAGATTAATTTGTTGCCTGGTGGTTGAGCTCCTAGACTCTCCCTCTGAAAGTTTAAGGGTTTCGTTTTAGAGTCTCAATAATAACAGCTTAAATGTCTGATCACTTATAAATCCCTTCAATGTTTAAGTTATATATTGAAAGGTGATCTTGCTCTCCTTAATTGGCAAACACATTTTTCTTTTTGTCCAAAATTATGTCAATTTTTGTATATCATTCACCAAAGGCTAAAAAATACTTCTCCTTGTATGTCTTTCTCTCTCTCAATCACTCTTTCATTCAGTCTCTCAATTTCAGAGAGTGAGAGAGAGAGAGAGTGAGAGAGAGAGAGAGAGAGAGAGAGTGAGAGATCCTCAGTGCAATGGTTTCTTGTTAGAGATGGGGTCTCTAGTTGGCAGAGGTACACACCCTTGTCCAAGTAGGGATTACAATCGTAGTCAGGGTAAGTCACACACAATCCAAATGATTCTGTGCCCACCCTCTGATAGCTTAGCCCTGAGCAGTCAGGCTTAAGTTAGAAGGCAATGTGTAAAGTATTAGTGCAAGAAATCATACAGTAAAACAGTGAAAACACCATAAAAATACACCACAAAGGCTTAGAAAAATAGATAACCAAAAGTTAAAATATCTCTCTGAAAAGGTTTAAAAGAGTCTTAATCCTTAGAAATAAGAAGTTGTCTCTTTGTTACACACAGTATCTGCTATGCGTCAAAAATAGCAATACATGGAGAGCGCAGAGGAGGAGATGTGTAGAATAACAGGATGTTGCGTTGAATGTTCCTACTCGGCACAGATATTGCGTTATTTCTTTCCACGCTGCAAGGGGTTTGCGTTGTGTACTTTTAAGTATATCATTCACCCAAAGCTAATAAAACCTTTTCTTTATCTCTCTCTCACTCTCTCTATCTCTTTCTCTCTCTTTCTCTCTTTCTCTCATTCTTTCTCTCTGTCCTTTGTTCAATGTCTCAATCTCTCTCTCTCTCTCTCTCTCTCTCTCTCTCTCTGTCTTCCATCCCATTTCAAGATGAAGACAGAGAGGGAGATTCTGGATACCACGGTTTCTCAATTTAAGGATTCTAAAATGTCAATATAGCAAACTGTTTGGTTTGAATGCTAAAGAAATGCTTTGAGGGCAGAGATTATTGTGTCACGCGTGGCCTGTTGGATAAGGTCCAAGACCCTCACTCTGAAGATTAAGGGGAAGAGCCCTGAGGCCTCATTTAGTAGGAACGGTGCAGCCACAAGCAATTTTTCTGCGATGAGCTCCGTCATTTCTAAAATGCAGGGATGCACCGTATTTACAAGAATATGACTCACCCTGTGTTTTCCCCTGAGCTGGCGCTTAATCAGCTGCTTAGTGCCAATGCGGCCACCCTTGCGCCATGGAGCAAGGATGCCTGCATTGCAGGGGTGATTGTTTATGTTCAGGAAGGGATACCTCCATTAATAATGGAGCACACATTGAAAGAGCAAAAAAACGAGGAGAAACTAAAGTATTACTCCTTGTTGTGCCAATCTAATACCACCCCTGGGATGACATTAATGTTTGGCGCTGCCTCAGGTTTACGATGTCTTGTAAATCTGGGGTAGCACAAAAAGCAATGGGTGTTGTGTGGGTACAGCAACACCCATTGCAGGTCCCTTTGCCACAGAAAAGTGAATGTAAAGTGGCTTAACTCAGCCTTGTAGATATGGATATGATGTGGATAGATATGGAACACGGCACAGCGCCACAGGAGCATGACTAAAAGTGACACTCCAGGTAAAAGTGACACTCCAGGTGGCACAAGGGCATCGTAAATGAGGCCCCAAGTGTTTCATTGGTAATGTACACCAACAAATGTCTGATCACTCTTCAAAACATCTAATGTTTAAGATACACTGAACATTCATTGTGTTCTTTTTAATTGGCAAATACATTTTTCTTTTTAGTTTGTCCAAAAATGTCCCATTTTAGGTTTATCATTCACCAAAGGCTAAAAAACCTTTCCCCCACTTCCTTTTCCTCTCTCTCACTCTCTCCCTTTTTGTGTTCAAACTCTCAATTTCTCTTTTTCTCCCCTTCTCTGCCCTCCATTCTATTCTGGGATGGAAGACAAAGATAGAGTGTTGTGTACGTTATAACTCTTCAAGGTGTGCTTTCTCACTCTCTCTCTCTCACACTCACTCTCTTTTGTTCAAACTCTCAATTTCTCTCTCTCTCCCCCTTTCTCTCTCTATCTCTGTCTTCTACTCTATTCTGGGATGGAAGACAGAGAGATAGTGTAACTAAATAAGGTGTGCATTCCCACCCACAAGTGTAACAGGTAAGCGTAGTTCAATGCAACAGCAATAAATGTGAAAGACAAGATATTGTAGTACACCAAGACACTATTCAATGTGTAATTGAAATAGAAGTATTGTTTTTGGGTTACTAACAATCCCAATAAAGCACCAGGGGCACCATCGAAACACCAACAGGCTGTCTTTTTCAGTCGAAGTGTCAAGACAGTGTTCGCCATGAAATGAAAACATCCACTTGCAGTAGCAGTCAGCCATTCTTCCTTCAAGACTTGGCTTTAACAGCTTCAGTCTTCAGGTGACATGTATCGCCTGCAAAGCACAAAGTTGGTTGGCAGCAGGTGTGACGATCTCTGGCAGAACCACGGGTGATAATCTAGGTAAAGGACCTCTTCGGACAAGTGGTCAATTGGCAGTCCTCATCTTCTAAATCTTAACTTAAATTGGAATCAATCACATAGATTAAGGAATGTCTGACATAGATCATGTGTATTAAGGCATGCATCCCAGATGTTTCCTTATGAACAGATCAGGTAAAAGAACATCAATTCAGGTTATATTATATTTCTTTATGTTGTATTTAACCTTGATATGATAAGGAGTAGACATTTGACCCAGACAAATGTCAAATTAGATGTTACATCTATGTCATTAATCAAAAAAATTGACGATATTACAGTTCCTAGAAAGAGAAGGTCTGACAACATATTTGTTAAAAGGCAGACATGAAAATATTTCTGCATAAATCAGGAAATGTGGCAGCTTCCATTGCCTAAGTTAAGGATGATGGCAGCCTAAGATGGAGTTGGAGCATACCTGAGAAGGAGTCGGATCTTAGGGACTTTACATAGAGAGATTCTCAATATAATGACTTCTCAATTCAAGGATTCCAAAATTACAATATATGCCAATATATCAAAAAATGTATTTTCAATGTCATAGTTATGCGTTGAGGCCAGATAAGAAAGAGTCATGTGTGAGCTAGTGGTTGTGTTGAAGTAAGCCTCAGCAAGGCCTACTAGTGAAAGGGGTTCGCCCTTCTCTGCACAAAGTCCTCAGGCCACATAGGAAGAAGTTGGCACAGAAACTGAAATAAAAGACAAAGTTTATTAAACCTCATGAGGTGGTACTACAGTTCAAACAGCACCCTTCTGTAATGTTTGAAGTAGCACACTGAACTAAGAGAGCATGCTCCTTTTATACTCACGCAGGGGCTAAAAGAAGGTGGTACATTTATAGAAGCAAGACTTACATACATGTAAGGTCATATGGAAATGCACAGTCAACAGGTATGAGGGGCTAACAGTTTCAAGGACTAGTTGACACATTACTGTCTGTTACTGATTACTAACAGCTGCATATCTTACTGGGCATGTTCAAAGGTGGAAGATGCTAAATATAACTTGTCACTAGACAGATTTTCAAGAGTAGTTAATAGAAAGGTAGGACAGAGCACATGGCGAGCACATGGCAGAGAAAATGGCTGCCATGAATACAAAATGGATTCCGCCAAATGTTCACAATAGTTGCTAAATACAAGATGTCTTCTGCTAATGCTTAATCTAATTGCTATTAAATTACAACAGACGACCCTTTCAGCATTAGCTGAAAACATTCGTCTTTCTGGGATAATCTAAATATTCATCTTGTATATTTATGCTCATCATTTCAGCTATTTCCTTATCTAACATGTGTTGTGCTTTCATTTCTGTAATATTTCTTTTGGTAGGCATACAAGCAGTAATACACATGGAGCAGAACATTGGACCACACTGAATACAGATACAGCATGTGAAAAATATTGCAATCATTACACACAGGATAGTCAGTAGTTTCCAACCCCAAGAGGAAACAAGAGCCCAAAACCATCCAGAAAAAGTCCAAGTACCAGTCTCTGTGTGGATTTCTGCAGCGATTTTATGCAATTTAGATATTGCATCATATACTGAAGGTGAGTGATCTGGAAGAAAAACACAGCAACTACTACCGATGATGCGACATGCCTCACCTCGATCAGCTAATATCACATCTAGTACCATACGATTTTGGAGCTCTACAATCCTCGTAATTTGGAGCTCCTCAGTAATATTCCCAAGCGCCAGAGCTGCCTGATTGGTAACAGCTTCCACAACCCTAGTCAATAGTCTCACTTTCCTACTGTTTAACGCAGCACCCACAAAGGAGAACAACCCTAAATTAAAATCAACATATTGTTGCAGGCTAGTATCCGTTTGGTCTACCTCATTTGTACTTATTGTCCTTTTATATCTATTTTAATGATGTAATTGAACAGTTTAAAATCTCGGTGATATGATGCAGGGGCCAAAAACACGGGGTGTAATAGAAAAGATACATAACACACACCTGACCACCCAACAGGTAGTTGGTAATATCCATAGTTACCACAAACAAAATATGTATTATGTGAAGCTGTAAAACTACTATTATTTACACCCTCAGTAGTTAAAATCAAGGTACAATCACTTATCCCTACTGGAATTCGCCCAGTGCTACGTATACATAAATCTGCTTTAGTTTTTGTAACAGAAATCACAAATTGTTCTTCCTTGTCAGAGTCTCTTATATTTGTGAAGACATATGGTATTGAAACATTGTCCGGTTGATACTCTTCCCATTCCCATTTAGTTCCTTTGGCTTGGGGATACCCATCTTTGTCTTGGTAGCATACTTTATTAAGGCAAAAAAGAAGTCCGCCCTCTGTACGTTTTGCAGATGCAAACAAAAGCGTATACCAAGCTTGACAAGAACCATTGTGTGAAAAAGGAAGAGGAATTAAAGGTCTGCCTCATTTCTTTTGATGCGCAGGTATCATTCCACATACCCAACAGTTAGTATTATTTGTAGCATTATGAGTATGATGCAACATCTGAATGAAAGTATTATTGAAGTACGATTGACGGTGCTTCTGCTCCTGATAGGGAAGCGTAAAGTAATAGTGATCCTCTGGTACTGGAGTAGTGGCAACAAAAAACTCATAAGCAGGAGCCTTCTTTTCAATCAATCAATCAATCATTGAATTTATAAAGCGTGCTACGTACCCGTGAGGGTTTCAAGGCGCTGGGGGGGAGAGCTGGTGTTACTGTTTGAAGAGCCAGGTCTTGAGGAGTCTTCTGAAGATGAGTAGGTCTTGTGTCAGTCGCAGGTTGGTGGGGAGGGTGTTCCAGGTTTTGGCGGCGAGGTATGAGAAGGATCTGCCGCCTGAGGTCTTTCTTCAGATGCGGGGGACGACGGCGAGGGCCAGGTTGGTGGAGCAGAGCTGATGGGTGGGGGTGTAGAAGCTGAGTCTGTTGTTTAGGTAGGCTGGTCCGGTGTCGTGGAGCGCTTTGTGAGCGTGGGTAAGAAGCTTGAAAGTGATCCTTTTGTCCACGGGGAGCCAGTGAAGGTTTCTCAGGTGGTGGGAGATGTGGCTGTGGCGGGGTACGTTGAGGATCAGCCGGGCGGAGGCGTTTTGGATACGTTGGAGGCGTAGTAGGTCTTTTGCTGGGATGCCTGTATAGAGTGCGTTGCTGTAGTCCAGCCTGCTGCTGACGAGAGCCTGTGTCACTGTTCTTCTTGTTTCTGTCGGGATCCACTTTTAGATTCTGCGGAGCATGCAGAGTGTGTTGTAGCAGGAGGAGAAAATTGCGTTGACCTGTTTAGACAAGGTGAGGGAGGAGTTGAGGATGAAGCCCAGGTTGGGAGCGTGGTCGGACGGTGTCGGCGGGGTTCCTAGTGCGGTGGGTCACCAGGAGTCATCCCAGGCGGAGGGGGTGGGTCAGAGGTTGAGGACATCCGTCTTGTCCGAGTTCAGTTTCAGACGGTTGTTTCTCATTCAATCGGCGATGGATTTCATTCCCTCGTGGAGGTTGGTTTTGGCGGGCTGGGGGTCTTTGGTGAGTGAGAGGATGAGCTGGGTGTCGTTGGCGTAGGTGAGGATGTTGAGGTTGTGTTGTCGGGCCACTTGAGCGAGGGGGGCCATGTAGATGTTGAACAGCGTCGTGATGAGGGATGAGCCTTGGGGGACGTCGCAGATGATGTCGGTGGCTTCGGAGCGGAAGGGGGGGAGAGGGACTCTCTGGGTTCTGCCGGAGAGGAATGAGATGATCCAGTCGAGAGCTTTACCTTGAATTCCGGTTTCGTGGAGGCGTGATTTCAGGGTGCGGTGGCAGACTGTGTCGAAGGCGGCAGATAGGTCCAGGAGGATGAGGGCTGATGTTTCGCCGTTGTCCATTTGGCGTCTGAAGTCGTCTGTGGCGGCGAGAAGGGCGGTTTCGGTGCTGTGGTTTCATCTGAAGCCGGACTGGGAGGGGTCTAGGATGCCATTGTCTTCAAGGTGGCTGGTTAGTTGTCTGTTGACGATTTTTTCAATCACCTTTGCTGGGAAAGGGAGCAGGCAGATGGGTCGGAAGTTCTTGAGGTTGTTGGGGTCTGCTTTGGGCTTCTTGAGGAGGGCGTGGATTTCGGCGTGTTTCCATTTTTCAGGGAATGTCGCTGTTTCGAAGGAGATGTTGATGACCTTCCGTAGTTGGGGGGCGATGGTGGAGTCGGCTTTGTTGTATACGTGGTGAGGGCAGGGGTCTGACGGAGATCCTGAGTGGATGGAGTTCATGATCTTGCATGTCTTTGTGTCATTCACATAGGTCTAGGAGGTCAGGTGGTTTGCACAGGTGGAGTGTTCGGGGGTGGGGTCTGGCGTGGGAGTGGCGTCAAAGCTGTCTTGGATGTTGGTGATCTTCTGGTGGAAGAAGGTGGACAGTGCATTGCAGCGTTCTTGGGATGGAGGGATGTCATTGATGTTGGCGCTGGGGTTGGAGAGTTCTTTCACGATGGTGAAGATCTCTTTGCTGTCGGGTGCGTTGTTGTCCAGGCGGTCCTTGAAGTGGGATCGTTTGGCTTGTCTGATGAGTTGGTGGTGCTTGCGGGTGGCGTCCTTGTGGGCTGTGAGGCTGTCAGGTGTGCCTTTGAGGAGCCATTCCTTTTTTAGCTTCCGACAGTCGCATTTCGAATTTAGGAGCTCGTCAGTGAACCAGGCAGCTTTTCTTCAGGCTTGGTTGTCGGTGGGTTTTTTGAGTGGTGCAAGGGTGTTGGCGCAGCCTTTGATCCACAGGGTGAGGTTGTTGGCGGCGGTGTCTGGGTCGGTGGAGTCGGGGGGGTTCTGGGCGAGGGCGTTGGTAAGCTGGACTTCCGTAACTTTGCTCCAGCATCGGCGGGGTGGTTGTTGGGTGCGGTGGTGCTCGGTAGGTTTCTTGTAGGTGAAGTGGATGCAGTGGTGGTCAGTCCAGTGGAGTACGGTGGTATGGTTGAAGGTGACGTGGGCGCTTGAGGAGAAGATGGGATCAAGTGTGTGGCCGACGATGTGGGTTGGTGTGTTGACGAGTTGTCTGAGGCCGTGGTTGGTGAGGTTGTCGATCAGGGTAGTGGAGTTGGTGTCGTTGCTGTTCTCCAGGTGGAAATTTAGGTCCCCGAGGAGGATGTAATCCGTTGAGGTGAGTGCATGGGTGCTGGTGAGGTCGGCGAGGGATTCGCTGAATGATGCTTGTGGTCCAGGGGGTCTGTTAGATAAGCGTTCCTCTGAGAGTGGTGTTGGGGTCAGTGTGGATGCGGAAGTGTAGGTGTTCGGCGGTCTTGAGGGTGTCGTCACTGTGGGTGTCGACCTTAAGGGAAGATTTGTGGGCGATGGCTGTGCCTCCTATGATTCAGTTTTTGCGGTCCCTACGGATGATCTTGTAGCCGTCCGGGATGGCTATTGCGATGTCGGGCGCGGAGGAGTCGTTCCACCAGGTTTCAGTAAGGAAGGCTACGTCTGGGGCGGTGGAGTCGAGCAGGTCCCAGAGCCCGATGGCGTGCTTGCGTGCGGAGCGCGTGTTGAGGAGTATGCAGTGGAGGTGGTTAGTTTCGGTCTTTGTTGGTTTCGTTGTTCTGTCGCAGGTGAATCTGCAGGTGCGGCATGCGAAGGGTCCGTGGGTGTTCCTTGGTGAGGGCTGGGAGCATGCTGTGATCAACAAACCAGGTGATTATTTCTATAACCACCAAAAAACAACAAACCTCATAGTACTAATAATCATTTTGTTATTCATTTTAGCAACAGTGATAATCGACCCTTTCAGAAATTAATTAAAAACAGTTGTTGGAGCTCTTATCCCTGGGCAGCCGCTGATTTCTTTACCATGGGCCAAAACGGGTGTCACTACTCTAATGCATGGCTGATCCCCCCCTTGCCACATTGGCTCTCCGTTTCACTAACCCAGGGCGGTAGCTCAACCAGTTTTCTCCAGCACTACGGGGTCTTTCCTCGATCTCAAATTATATCGCGACACTCCAGAAATCGTATGGTCCGGAAAGAACTCCGCAGATTCGTCAGGTGATATAGAACAGCCTTTCTCTGTAGTCAAAATCTCTTGATGATCGGTCAGCACAGCAGGTTCCACCAAGGTAGGTAGCACTCTTTTGCAGTGAGTACTATGGACCCAATTCTTTCGGTTCGTCACTTGAACTGCTGTCCTTGTCGCAAGGAGCACCTGTTCTGGTCCTCGCCACCTTGGTCCCAAGCTGCTTGATCTTTCAAAGGACTTAATCATCACCTGGTCACCAGGTCAGAGTTCATGGCCTTCACCTGTAGATCTGTCAGGAAGTGCTTCTCGAACCTGTTGATGAATAGAAACCAAATTGTCGGTTAGCTGTGCCAAATAATCATTCATCAGGACACAAGGTACATCATATACAGAAGTTGGCTTAGGAACTCCCCAAATGTTCATTGGCCTTCCAAACACTATTTCGTAAGGAGTAAGGCCGATTTGAGAGTGTGGCACTGACCTAATAGACAATAATGCCAACGGTAATGCACCCGGCCAAGTTAAGGATGTGGAAGCCTGTATCTTCGCTAACTTCAGCATCAAAGTAGCACTGTACCTTTCCACCAACCCTGCTGATTGTGGGTGGAACACCGCATGGAACTTCTGTTTGATCCCTAATCCTTTCAGGACATACTTAATAACTTCCCCAACAAAATGAGGTCCGTTATCATTCCATAAAAGTCTGCAAACACCAAACCTAGGGAAAAATTATTTCAAAAGAACCTTCGCTGTGGTAATGGCAATATTATCCTTTGTGGGGTACGCCTCTATCCATTTACTGAAGGCACATACCACCACCAAGACATACTTTAAATTGTTGCAGCGTTCAAGCTGAATATAATCTATTTGCAGAACTTCAAAAGGTGCAGTTGGTGTATCAAACCCTCCCGCAGGAGTAAGTGTCCCTTTTCCAGGATTGTATTGTAAACAGATCAAACAAGACTGTACTACTCGCTTAGCTGTACTGGAAATTTCTGGATGCTCCCAAACTTGCGTAAGCAACTTTGTTATTGTTGAAGCTCCAACATGTGCCAGCCCATGTGCCATCTGAACCATAAGTTGTACAAAAGCTATAGGCAATTTCCATTTATCCATCTGCTTATTCCGCCAACAGCCCTCATCATCCAATTCTCCTTCTTCAGACCATTGCTCACGTTCTTTCAAAGAAGCAGATTTCTGTATATCTAATACGTCTTGTCTAGCATTATGCCAGCGTTCAGCTTGTGACTTCACTACATACATAGAAGTAGTACTTCACTGCATCGCAGTCTCACATGCTACGCGGTCCGCAAGGGCATTACCTTGCCCTCTCTTATCGGTCACTTTCTTGTATGCACTACATTTCACAATAGCTAGTTTCTTTGGATATGTCAATGCAGTCAAGAGGTTATGCACTAATTCTCCGTGCATTATCTGCATCCCGTGGGATGTGAGAAAGCCTCTCTCCTTCCAAAGCAAACCAAAGTCATGAGCCACTCCAAAAGCATAGCGGCTGTCTATATAAATGTTCACACATAAGTCAGTACTAAGCTCACATGCTCGTGTCAAAGCTATTAGTTCAGCTGCTTGAGCTGACTTCTGTGGTATACGAGCTGTCTCCACTACCGTGTGTATTGTGGTGATTGCATATGCAGCTGAGGTCGTACCGCCTGGCAACTTTAAACAAGACCCATCAACCCACAATTCCCCGTCTACATCTGGAAGGGGCGTATCTTGTAAATCAATACGACCCTTTGCCTGTTCTTGGGTAAGAAATATACAATCATGTGTTTCTTGTGACTGAGGCTGAGTCACCGGATATGGCAACAAAGTGGCTGGATTTAGTGTTGCACATCTCTTCAGTGTAATGTGAGGAGCCAGCAATGTCAATTCATATACTGTCAGGCGAGCGCTAGTTAAATGTTGTATCTTTGTTTGATTTAAAAGAGCATCAACCGCATGGGATACTAACACCAACAACTTATGTGACAAAACTATCACCTTCACTCTGACGTATTGACAAAGCTGTTGTGGCAACTGAACGAAAACACCCAGGCAACGCTCGAGCGACAATATCAAGTACTGCTGGAAAATAGGCACAGGGATGCTGCCTATCGCCATGTGTCTGTACTAAAACTGACAATGCACATCCATCTTTCTCATGTACGTAAGGTGCAAAAGGCTTCATGTAATCTGGAGTACCTAACACTGGTGTTGAACAAAGGGCTTGTCGTAGCTGCCGGAAAGCAGTCTCACATTCATCTGTCCATGGGAGGGGCATTAGAGTATCTTTAGTCAAAAGTGCTAGCAAAGGATTGACAATGTGTGAAAACCCTAATATCCATTGCCTATAAAAAGAAGTAAGACCAAGGAATGAACGAACATCTTTCTGAGTAGAGGGTACTTGTGTGTCTAAAATTGCTTGAATACGATCTGATGTAAGTGCACGGCCCTCCTTAGACAAAAGGTGACCTAAATAGGTTACCTTTGGCCTACAATATTGCAATTTCTTTTGTGACACTTTATGATGGTGTGAAGCAAGAAAAGAAAGTAAGGACAAAGTGCACTTTTCACATTGCTCAGGGGTATCAGCTGCCAACAAAATTTCATCGACATATTGTAAGAGAGCCACACCTTCAGGCAAAACAAAAGAATCAAGTTGTCGTTTTAACGCTTGACTATAAATACCAGGACTCTCAGTATAGCCTTGAGGAACTCTTCAAAATCTAAATGATCGTTTATTCAAAGTAAAACCAAACAAATTTCGGCTGCCAGGATGAATAGGGATCGAAAAGAAAGCATTTTTCAAGTCTATCACAGAGAACGTAGTTGCTGTCGGGGGAACCAAAGTAAGAAGTGTTGTGATGTCAGATACCACAGGATATTGTGGTATCACAATCTTATTGATTTCTCGTAAATCAATAATGAATCGGTGAATCCTAGTATCAGTATCCTTTTTCAGAATAGGAAGAATCGGACTGTTACAAACATTATACGGAACTTCCTCAACAACTCCAACTGCAATAAGATCATGCACAATTCGTGTGAGTGCTTCTTCGCCCTCCTGTGAAATTTTGTATTGAGCCAAACGTGGCAATACAGCTCCCTCCTTGACACTAATATGTGCCGGTGGAATAATCATTTTTTTCCCACATCAGTATCTGAAGTAGCCCACAAAGTACTAGGGAGTGAAGCTAATGCAATATCCTCTTTAACAAGACAAACTCGTTCCATTACAGGATGATTATCATTCAAAATAACACGCACCCCTTCAGGAGAGCATCGTATTGTAGCCCTGAAATACTTGAGCCTATCAAGACCCACAATACTGTCTGGTGTTTTTGGAGAAAGCAAAAATGGACATGGAGCAGTAAATTTATTGCCATGGAATGCAAGTGGTTGTGACAATGGGCTAGGGGAAGGTGTTCCATCGAAACCTATCAATGTAATGGTTAAGCCAGACAGGGGAGCCCTTGGAATCAATTGTTTAGACAAGGCGCTACGAGTAGCTCCTGTATCAACCAGAAACTGATCAGTAGAACCCAAAACATGTGCTGTAGCATAGGGACCCCTCTGATCTACTGGAACTTCAACTGACTCCTTACCCCATCCTAGGCAATCCTATGCATAAGCAGAATCTTGGAAATCAGGCTGCACATAGTTAGACATCTGGTATTGGTTCCGTCTATCAAAAATGTTAAACCCATCCTGTCCTTGTACATTAGCATCAACCCTAGCATAATCATTCGTGCTTCTTCTAGGCCCTGAATATCCTGAGCGATTTCTCATTTGTCCCTGACCACGTGAACACTGCTGAACACATAGTGCTGGACAATCGGCAGCCCAATGGCCAAATTTCTTAAATTACGCACACTGATCAACAGACAAATTCGAACGAGTGTAAAAAGAACCATAAGATCCACGTCCACCTCTATCACTACCTCTAAAAGGCGTACCATAAGCTTGAGCCAACATAACCTTCGTCTTTCATTCTTTAATCTTTTTATCCTCACTACCTTTTGCTTCTGACGTTCATATTACTGAGCCATAGTCAAAAAAGAAACCGGAGTAGAGGTAAACCATGAACTTTCACTAGCTTTTAGACGACTAGCTATTCCTGGCAACAGATTTGCGATATATTTATCGAGAAACAAATGTCTGCCGTATCATCTGACAATAACTGGCCACTAAAATCATGAAATGCTTCCTCAAAGCGTGTAAAGAAATCAGAGACCGATTCATCTGCCTTTTGCTTACAAGATACTAAAACAGTCCAATCTATCTTTTTAGGGGGAATCATCATTTTTAACTTAACTAATATGGCTGCAGGAAGATCTAGAATCAACTGATATGGCTTTTTCACAGGTTCCCTATCCCCGTCCATCTGTTCTAATTCTTTCCATGACGCCCCAAAAACTACACGATCATCAACTTTACTAACAGTTCTCCTCATAGCTGGTGGTAATATCAATCCGAAAAATAAATCAATGTCAGCCAAAGTCATAGTACAAGAACTAATTGCTCCCTCAACTTCCTCATAAAAGGCGGCTGGATTTTTCCACGGATCAGGTAATGCTGTTTTAAGTGCCATTACATCTGCCCTATTCCAAGGAGTATACACCCAATTATAAATAAAATAACCCTTAGCATCAACAGAAGTTTTATCATCACTTGTATCCAATCCTTTAGGAGGAACATACAAAGGTGCGGCCTCCCGCATTGGTTTCGCGTGAACTATCATAGTCTTATCTGTTCCGAAGATGGAAGCTTGCACCCCGCCGGTCTGAGATGTCCGTGCAACTACGTCCACAGCCCTTTTCTCCTCTTGCAAACGGACTGCCACAACACATAATTTCACCAAACGCCTGATTGCATCAGCCACCTGGGAGAAAACAAAAAGACCATCACGCATTTGCTTATGATCAGCTGCTACATCATCGGGCTCTAACTCATCAGAATATTTTCGATATAGTTGAATAACTTCTGTGCCAAATGCCTCAGTAAAATATAGCTGCTCCTTTTCCGTCCACCATTTCATGTTGTCTAAAAGTTCAGAAGCAGAGACAACGCTACGAATTGTTTTACGAGCAATAGATCTAAGCTCAGATGCACGGTCAGCAGGCAACATAGAGCGATTGTCTCGTCTCTTCTGTTGCTCCGAACCGGAGACCTTAGCTAACTTATGAGGGGCAGAAGGAACGACATACGGAGGTGGAGGGCGATCTAGTAACAAAAAATCATTGTGTGGTTTATTAAGGGTAGGATAGAGAGGTTGCCTAACAGTGTATTGGCCAGTTACATGTAATTTACGTTCTTTCTCTTCTAGCTCCTTTAAGTCACTTATTTCTTTCTTTCTCATTTCCAATGCTTTCAAATATACATTTCTTACGCTGCTCTTTCTCAAGCAAGGCTTGCTCACGCTTCAGTCGTCCACGCACTTCTTTCTCCCACATTCGTACACAGTCAAACATATCTTGCCTAGACCTTCGCTTACACATACATTGTTCCACATGCTCAATCTTTTGCAAATCAAATGACCCATGCATAGGCCAACGTAACTCAGGATCCGAACGAGTGTATTTATTCCATAATGTGCTGTACATTATAGAAGAAAGACCATGTTTAACATACATATCTCTATTGGGCGTCCCCACTGGGGGTGCTGGGTGCGATTCTTCCAGTCTCAAATTGGTTCCATTACAAAAGCAACACATCCTACGAAGTGTGCTAAAAACAGGCATGCCAAAACTAGTGCAGAATATGCAATATTATAATCAAAGTAGCACTTAAGGTGCCATTCAAATCAAAATTAAATTGGAGAAAATTCTCCTCATTACCTGGCTATATAAATTGCAATTTATATATCAATTTAAAGGACACAAATTGACTAGTCACCCAAAACACAAGAGCCACAGTAAGTAGTGCTAAACTTCATTACCAAACAAAGGCATCAAAACCCACAGCAAGTGCCGTAAAATGGCTCTTACCAATCACAGGGTGTCCAGGTTCCAACTGCCAAGTTCTAAAATCGACCAAATGATCACTGCATGACGAATGAACAAAAAGGATCTCAGTCGAGGACCGGCGCCACCTGGATGGTCAAATCAGAAAGAAGGGAAGACTCGGGTCTCCTCAGGCATTGATCGTCCGCAGCGAGATCCCAATCCTTCGTCGCGACCAATCCGTCAGGTGTCCGAGTCGCTGATGAGTCCCCGTTCGGGCACCAATTTGTTGAAGTAAGCCCCAGCAAGGCCTACTAGTGCAAGGGGTTCGCCCTTCTCTGCACAAAGTCATCAGACCATATAGGAAGAAGTTGGCACAGAAACTGAAATAAAAGACAAAGTTTATTAAACATCATGAGGTGGTACTACAGTTCAAACAGCACCCTTCGGTAATGTTTGAAGTAGCACACTGAACTAAGAGAGCATGCTCCTTTTATACCCACGCAGGGGCTAAAAGAAGGTGGTACAAATATAGAAGCAAGACTTACATACATATAAGGTCATATGGAAATGCACAGTCGACAGGTAGGAGGGGCTAACAGTTTCAAGGACTAGTTGACACATTACTGTCTGTTACTGATTACTAACAGCTGCAGATCTTACTGGTCATGTGCGAAGGTGGGAGATGCTAAATATAACTTGTCAGTAGACAGATTTTCAAGAGTAGTTAACAGAAAGGTAGGACAGAGCACATGGCGAGAACATGGCAGAGAAATGGCTGCCATGAATGCAAAATGGATTCCGCCAAATGTTCACAATAGTTGCTAAATACAAGATGTCTTCTACAAATGCTTAATCTAATCGCTATTAAATTACAACAGTTGGAAGATGCATTTTTCTCTTCACTTAGTCAAATATTATATCAGTTTAGGTATATCATTTACCAAAGGCTATTTGAAATCCATAATTTCCTTTACTCTCTTTCTTCCATCCCATCCCATCCTGGAATGGAAGACAGACAGAGAGGATTCGAAAATGCCAAAAGAGCACAATATTTGGTTCAAATGTCATAGCTACGATTTGAGGCCACCCGTTGAGGAGTTACGAGTGGCCCATTGTTTAAGGTCTCCGACTTTCAGTCTGAATGTTAAGGGATCATGTCTTGGTGTCTCAATGACAATGTACACGCTCAAATGCCTGGTCAGCTACAAAGCTTCAAATTTCTAAGTTATATTCTGAAAAGTGATTTCATTTATTTTGGCTGGCAAGTACATTTTTCTTTTCACTTTGTCTAAAATTGTAAAAGCATATCATTCCCAAGCTACAGAGAGAGAAAGAGATTTTAATATAAAATGGTTTCTCAATTTAAGGATTTCAAAGCGTAAATATATCGGAATGTTTGGCTCAAATGTTATAGCTATGCTTTGCAGACACACAGTGCAGAGTCTTGTGTGGCCTAGTGGCTAAGGACCTAGACTCTTTTACTGAAGGCCAGGAGTCCGAGTCTTGGTATCTCAATGTTATTGTGTTTTCTCAAACATCTGATTAGCTACAAAACACCCAACATTGTCAAAAAGTATCTCATTGTAAGTATATCATTCAACAAAGGCTAGAAAAACGTTTCTCATACTCACTGTCTCTGTTTCAGTCTCTCTCTCTCAATCTCTCAATTTCTCTCTCTCTCTCGCTTTCTGTTTTCCACCCCATTCTGGAATGGAAAACAGAGAGAAAGATTTTCTATTCAGTGCTTTCTCAATTCAAGGATTTCAAAATGTCAATGTATCAAAAAGTTTGGTTTGAATATTATAGTTATGCTATGAGGCTTAACGAAATAGAGGCACCTGTGGGTTTCCTAGGCTGTCACTGTAAAGGTTAAGGGTTCAATCCTTAGTGTTCTAATGGTAATGTACATGATCAAATATCAGCTGTGTTTCAAAACTTCTGATCTTTAAGTTATGCACTGAAGACTGATCTTGTTCTTTTTAATCGGCATATTCATTTTCCTTTTCCCTTTGTCCAAAAATATCCCTTTTTGAGTAATTTACCAAAGGCTAAAAAAAATTGCTCCCTCTCTCTCTCTCTCCCTCTCTCTCTCTCTCTTTCTCAAAGAGCCCTTAGTTGTGTGGCCTGCATATGTAATGAGTCCACATTCAGCTTAAACTGGGAACCAAATACTCAATTGTAGCACTTGACTCTCTCAGGGCAAATCAGTGAAGTCCAAGGTTTACTCAATGGAGATGGTGTGGGTCAGAAATCATCACTCGCTGGTATGCAATAATAACGTACTAGCGCTGCTATTCAATAATAACACTCATTTATTACACACACACTACTCAAAACTACACAGTAATTTTCAAATATGCAAAATGCTAGTGAAAATAAATTTGTCAACATTACATTTGACCCTTAAATGGTTCTGACCCCAAAATTCACAGTACACCCCCTCTATGTATAATACAGCACATAACCATATGTGGGGGTGTCAGTTTGAAGTAAGTCAATGTTATTTCATTTTAAAGATTGGAATCACATATTATGGTAATAGGCCATTCCATCACTAACTTCAGTAAACAAAATCCTGCTGCTTTTATTAGGACTAGTCAAGCACTACAATAATTTGCCCACATTATCTGAAATAAAGCATGACATTCCTGCATTATCAGTAATAAAGCAGGACATCCCCTTCTGCACTGAGTAATCAGACATTGCAATACTTCTAAGCAATAGGAATTACTGTCAGCATTAACAACTCGGTGAATAAAGCACTGCCATTGACATCTTTTGAATAAAGCATTGATTATACTAATTTTGAATAATACTGTGAAATAAAGCATTCCCAAACTGTCATGGAGAATATTTCTCAATAAATCATTAATCAAATCATTATGTCAATCATCTTTAAGCAAATTGTCTTTCGATTGTTAAACAATTCCAACTATAAAAGGTAGAAGTGTACCCAGTGCCCCATTTATATAGTCAGAGCCACACTGTGTTAGAGGGGCAGCTCAGATGCGATAATGTCTAGATATTAGAAGCTGTCTCCGATCGGGCAATGCAAGCACCAGGATAGCTTGTTTGTCTTTCTTGCCTTGAGCAGAGTATACAGATTATGATGAGCAAAAAATGAGGGACAGGGAGGTTAGAGGTCCAGTGTATGTTCTCCCAAGCCTACTCACACGAAATAAGAATACACTGTTCCTAAAAGAAGAAGACGGAATAAAGAAAAACACAGGGCAACCCTTAGGTTAGAAGCAAGTGCCCTCACACATCCCATCGGATGTCATGCTTCATCATTGGGCCAGCTCCTCGTCAGACCGGCGCTGCAATGTCTGACGGGCACCCCTGAGAGGGGGCTCTTTGCCGGAGATCATTTCTCAGTAGCATTGTGCCGAAACAGAAGGTAAAGTGATTAATGCCCAATTGCAGGCACTACACAAGCGAGGAGAGAGAAGAAATGGCAAAAAGATAAAGTTAAAATTGGCTCAAAAGCCAAGCGGGACACCAAATTTTAATGAACAAGAAAGGGTGGTCGCCAAAGGAATAAAAACAAAAGGGAGAGTGAAGGATGAGATAATGCTCAAAACACTCTCACGCTACACCTGAAAATAGGGATTAAGGAATTGGCCTAAACCCTAAGAAAAAGGGTCAACATGTTTTGTGTCTAAACGGTCCAAAAGGATCCACCGACACTTCATCAGGACCAAAAATTCTATCTCAATAATTCTCCTAAAGAGCACAATTAAAGGGCACAATTTGTCCAAACTGACAGTCACATTAAACTCCAGTCACTTACGAAAAGGCTGCATGTCAGGCTAGTCTAGTGTAAGGGTCAACCTGTTGAGTAAACACAAAAGCACATGGATAATATCACATGTGTTATGATCAAATCAGTGCACACGCAAACAATAGGTGGCACGCAGTGTACACGCAGTGGTATCATGCTTAGTGGTAGTGTTTGAAACCAAAGTACATAAGCTAACCGTCCCATCGAAAGGATCGAGTGTCATAGGAAAACACGAGCCCTGAGGAGAGCAGTATCACTGGAAAAATATAGCACATAATAAGTAGGATGAGAAAAACTCCAGATGTCCAGAGACTATTCCCTTAAAGTACAGCCCCATAAAAAAGGGAAATTAAGGGTCAATCTCCATTAGCTACTCGTGTGCCCAATAATGATAAAAAATGCAAACACAGTGTAATGGGTTCTTTATCCCTGAAGCAAATAAAAGGGATATTGGAATAATATAACAGGCGCAGAAGGTGTGGGTTTATCTAATTTATTCGTGGTTTGGTTTTAAGGATGGCTTTTTATCCCCTGTTTCTTGTTCACCAGGATAACGCACTTGCAGTCCAAAAATAATTAACAAAAGTTCCCTTTTCCTTCTCTTTCATGGTTTTGGTGATAGTCCATAAGTGACCACGTCCAGCTTTGGGAAGGTCTTCGATCTTCCTCTACGTCAGTGGGCCAGGCTCTCAAAAGAAATAGAAAGAAGGATAACAAAACAGGTAAGTGGGATATATATATATATAAGGTAAGTATATAGGGTTAGAAGGGTGGTGGGGGAATAGGTATAAGTGAAGGGAAGTGAGGGTTTAATTGTCCTTTAGTTTGTGGTTCCCCCTATAGGTGTTCTCAGACCTTCCCTTCTTTGTAGAGATCCTCTGGCGGTTGGTTTCCTTGTGAGGTTAGGTTTACTGTAGGGCTCTTTGTCATATGGTCTCCCCTTCCCTGCAGGACCTCCCTGTCTTTCCCTTACCCCCCCCTATTCCTAATAACCACCCTCTAGCAAACCCCCAGCTGTGGTACGAACGTACCTGAGGTGGCCACGCCCCTCCGGGGACGTGGCCGGCACTTTGGCAGTCTCCCGGCTTTTCTCCGACGGGGGCGGGAGTGCCCCGGGGCTTTTCTCTCTCTCTCGGAGCCTCCGCTCCTTCGACGGGTTCCTTCCTCTCCGTCCTCGGCGTCCGGGTCTCCTTTTCCTCCGGCCGCGTACGTCGAGCGTCCACTTCTGTCTTTCTCTTTTCATCTCCTGTTGGTCCGTCTTTTCTTTCGGTTGTCGTCCAGACGCCGAAGGCGTCTGACGTCACAGGCTTGCGTCCCTCGCGAGTGTGTCGGGCCCCCTTAATGGTGTTCGGCACAATATCCTGAAAACCGGCGTCCGGAGACGTCCGGTTACACATCCCCTCCCTTGAATGGGGCTGTTCGAGTCCCAAAGGTCCCGGGAACCGGGATAAATAGTCAGCCTGTCCCATAAGATCACCAGGGAGATGGCAAACCTGGAAGGAGAAAGGTTGAAGCTCCATAAACCATCTCAAAATGCGACTGTTAGTATCTTTATATCTCGAGAGCCAGGTGAGGGGAGCGTGATCCGTATATAATAGAAAGGATCTCCCTAGGAGGTAATATTGGAGGCTCTCAAGTGCCCACTTGATGGCGAGACATTCTCGTTCAATAATGGGATAGTTTCGCTCCCTGGGAAGCAGTTTACGGCTAATAAAGACCACGGGGTGACTAATATCTCTCTCATCCTTCTGAAAAAGTACCGCCCCCAGACCCACGTCTGAGGCATCCGTTTGGAGGTGAAAGGGGATAGTGAAGTCAGGACATTTTAAAATTGGTTGGGTAGTGAGATATCTTTGTAGGGTATGGTAACTATGGGACTGTACTGGGTTTAAATTCATGATATTTTTAGGCTGTCCTTTCCTCAGGAGATCGGTTAGGGGAGCGGCCACGGTGGAATAATGGGGTATAAATCTTCGATAATAGCCTACCAAGCCTAAGAATGACCGGACCTCCTTTTTCGTTGTGGGTGTCTCTATCCGTAGGATGGCTTCAACTTTACTCATTTGTGGTCTAAGTATACCTTTCCCTATATGATATCCTAGATAAGAGATCTCATTGAATGCCAACCGGCTTTTGGAGGCGTTGGCTGTTAATCCAGCCCCTCGTAACGCTGTAAAGATTTTGGTTAAATGTGTCAAGTGGTCCTCCCAAGTCTTGCTGTGGATAACGATATCATCCAGATACGCGGCAGCGTATCTGGTATGAGGTCGTAGAATGGTGTCGATGAGACGCTGGAAGGTGGCGGGTGCCCCATGTAACCCGAAAGGGAGAACATTAAAATGGTATAACCCAGAGGGAGTAGAGAAGGCCGTTTTCTCTTTATCTTCTGGCGTCAAAGGAATCTGCCAGTAGCCTTTGGTCAAGTCGAGTGTAGACATGTACTTAGCTTTTCCCAACTTCTCTAAGAGTTCGTCCACCCTTGGAAGGGGATATGTGTCAAACTGGGATATAGAATTGACTTGTCTAAAGTCAATACAGAAACGTATAGACCCATCTGGCTTTGGCACTAATACCACCGGTGAACACCAGGGACTCTGGGAAGGTTCTATAACGCCTAGGTCTAACATCTTTTCTATTTCGTTTTCTACCAGGATCTTTCTAGCTTCAGGGATACGATATGGCCGTAAGCGTATGACCTTGCCAGGTGGGGTTATGATTTGATGATGTACCAGCTTGGTCTTGCCTGGTATCGAGGAGAACACATGGGCATGATCATGGAGGAGCTGGGTTAACTGCTCACTCTGTTGGACCGAGATTTCGCTATTTATGGGAGGCACCTCGTTTCCGCTAGGATGCTCAGTGGGACACCACCCTATCTCCAATTCTTTAACGGTGTTAACTAGGCATCCGCTGGTTGGTTCTCCCTGTGGCTCTTCCCACTTTTTTAATAGATTGACATGAAAGATCTGTGACCGGTTGGAACTATCTGTGAGCTGGACCTTATAGGTCACGGGTGTTATTACCCCTATCACTTTATAAGGTCCCTGCCACTTTGCCAACAACTTGTTGTCTGAACTGGGGAGAAGCACTAACACCTTATCACCTAGGGTAAAGGTCCTTAATTGGGTATTCCTGTCATAATATCTTTTCTGCTTTTCTTGAGCCTTCTCCATATGTTCCCTTACATTTTCCCACACATTTTGGATGTTGGTTTTTAACTCCTAGGTATATTCTAAGAGGGATTTTTCTCCGTCCTCCTCCTCCCATAACTCTGCAGCCATATCTAACAAGGTCCTGGGCTGTCGTCCGAACAATAATTCAAATGGACTATGGCCCGTGGATGCTTGCTCATGGGTCCTGACAGCGTATAACACTAAGGGGAGTTTTCTATCCCAGTCCTTACCTGTCTCTGAAATAGATTTCTTTAGTAGCGTTTTCAGAGTGCGGTTATACCTTTCCACCAAACCATCCGTTTGAGGATGATAAACCGCTGTCCGTAACTGTTTGAGCCCTAGAAGTTGACATATTTGTGACATCAAGTTGGACATGAACTGGGTACCTTGGTCTGTTAAGATTTCTCGGGGAAAGCCTACTCGGGAGAAGAACCCTATCATTGCATGGGCTACGCTCTTGGAGTTAATACTGCTGAGTGGGATGGCTTCTGGGTATCTGGTGGCATAATCTACCAATACCAGTATATAACGGTAACCTCTAGAAGAAGGTAGGAGAGGGCCTACAATGTCCATTCCTATTCTTGAAAAAGGGATGTCTATAATGGGCAACGGTTGCAAGGGAGCTCTTCTTTTGGGACCAGGATCAATCATTTGGCATTTAGGGCATTGCTGACAGAACCTCCTAATCTGTGAAAAGACCCCCGGCCAGTAGAACTTCCTCAACAGATACTCTTCTGTTTTCTCCCTGCCATAGTGACCCCCCCCGGCTGGCTATGGGCTAGGTGTAGGACTTGGGGTCTATAAGGTTCGGGGACTAATAGCTGCTTCTTTTCTTCTCGGTTATTACCAGTGACACGGTATAACAGATTTCTGATTATGGTAAAAGAAGGGCTTTTGTCTTGGGGGTTCCGGGGTCGGGCACTCTTCCAGGCATGGATCAAACTCGGATCTTCTCTTTGACAACTACGGAATGGGGGAAGGTCAGTAAGAGTAAGGACCTTTGTAATTACCCTATTTGGACTCATGTTTCTTTGGGCATAGACTCTTCGGGTTTCTCTCTTCTTTTCGGGAGGGTCGGTATCTAACCACCGGTGGTGTTATAGGCGTACTAAAAAAAGGAGCTCTTTTCCACCATGTACTCATGTCTTCGGAGTCTTTTGTACTGTCAAGAAGTTCCGAAAAGTCAGGGAAGTCGGTTCCTATGATAGCTTCTTCGACTAGTCGTTCCACCACCCCCATCCTTATGGGGACTTCTTTTCCATCCCAGGACAAGGTTGTCCAGATTAGGGGGTATTCTCTCGTATCTCCATGAATACAACATATGGATACCGTAAGTCCTGAAGCAAAAAGGGTTTTTTCCAATAAATCAGCACGAATTACAGATTGACTGCAACCTGAGTCGATGAGCGCCACTGTGGTTCTTCCATTGATAACAAGTCTCTTCTTGTATCAGGTTTTCTTTCCTCCTGTATAGAAGACTCTCCCCCTCGTGACTCCTATTTCCATCGGTTCTGACTTTTCCGTTTTGAGCGGGCAAACCCGGGCGATATGTCCCCACTCTCCACAGCTAAAACACTGTGGTTGTTGCATATAGGGTCTTTCTGGTCCTCGCAATTTTCCCGGATCCTCAGGTGGTTTTCGCCCTAGGGATGGGGAGGGTCCGAGGTTCTGTTGGATGGGGTTAAGTGTTGGCCGTACGGGAGGGATTTTGAACTCGAGGGAGCGGTGAAAGGCACAGGCTAATTCGATAGTGGTGTTAGTATCTGGACTTGGGTGTTGCTTGATCGAATTACGGGTATTGGTAGGTAGGGCATCTAGATATTGTTCTAAGACAACAACCTCAATGATATCCTCCCTATTGGTCCCAATGGGACCTAGCCATTTGAGTCCTAAGTCCTTAATTCGAAAATATAGGGCCCGGGGATTCTCGGAGGGTCCCCATTTGGCTTTCCTAAAACGGACCCGATAATGTTCTGTATCAAACCCCACCCGCTCCAGGATACTCTTCTTAATATCTGGATAGGGTGTCGTTCCGCCTGGGTTTACCGCTTGATAAGCCGCTTGGAGAGTTCCTGTCAATAACGGGGCGATGTATTGGCCCCACCTATCCTGGGGCCAGGTGGCGGAAGTAGCAACCCGCTCGAAATTCGTGAAAAAGGCATCCGGGTCTTCGCCTTCCTGATATCGCTGCAGGACCGAACTAGGTACGTTCGGATGTACCCGGGTGGCGGCAATAGTGTCCGTGAGGTTTTTGATTGCAGTCTCATGGACCAACTGATTGTTGGCCATGATAGTAGCCTGACTTTTAAGAGCGCTTTGTAGGGCCTCCATTTCCACCTTAGCCTCCTTCTGTTGCTCTTCCCACACTACTTGCAGATGTCTCTGCCCTGCGGCTAGCTGCTGCATCATCTCTGATAGGGTGGGTGTGCCCTCCATCGTCTTCGGTTACCTGTAGTTGTTCCAATATCCCACTTCTGACACCACTTAATGGGTTCTTTATCCCTGAAGCAAATAAAAGGGATATTGGAATAATATAACAGGCGCAGAAGGTGGGGGTTTATCTAATTTATTTGTGGTTTGGTTTTAAGGATGGCTTTTTATCCCCTGTTTCTTGTTCACCAGGATAACGCACTTGCAGTCCAAAAATAATTAACAAAAGTTCCCTTTTCCTTCTCTTTCAGGGTTTTGGTGATAGTCCATAAGTGACCAGGTCCAGCTTTGGGAAGGTCTTCGATCTTCCTCTACGTCAGTGGGCCAGGCCCTCAAAAGAAATAGAAAGGATAACAAAACAGGTAAGTGGGATATATATATATATATATAAGGTAAGTATATAGGGTTAGTAGGGTGGTGGGGGAATAGGTATAAGTGAAGGGAAGTGAGGGTTTAATTGTCCTTTAGTTTGTGGTTCCCCCTATAGGTGTTCTCAGACCTTCCCTTCTTTGTAGAGATCCTCTGGCGGTTGGTTTCCTTGTGAGGTTAGGTTTACTGTAGGGCTCTTTGTCATATGGTCTCCCCTTCCCTGCAGGACCTCCCTGTCTTTCCCTTACCCCCCCCTATTCCTAATAACCACCCTCTAGCAAACCCCCAGCTGTGGTACGAACGTACCTGAGGTGGCCACGCCCATCCGGGGACGTGGCCGGCACTTTGGCAGTCTCCCGGCTTTTCTCCGACGGGGGCGGGAGTGCCCCGGGGCTTTTCTCTCTCTCTCGGAGCCTCCGCTCCTTCGACGGGTTCCTTCCTCTCCGTCCTCGGCGTCCGGGTCTCCTTTTCCTCCGGCCGCGTACGTCGAGCGTCCACTTCCGTCTTTCTCTTTTCATCTCCTGTTGGTCCATCTTTTCTTTCGGTTGTCGTCCAGACGCCGAAGGCGTCTGACGTCACAGGCTTGCGTCCCTCGCGAATGTGTCGGGCCCCCTTAATGGTGTTCGGCACAATATCCTGAAAACCGGCATCCGGAGACGTCCGGTTACACACAGCCTAGCCAATTACTAGGTGTTCATATCAGGGAGAAATGTCTATTAAAGAAATATAGACAGAACCAATTAAACAGCTAAGAATACAATATAAGGCGGCATGGCATAGTGAGGATGCTGAAAAAATACCTTTGTATGCAGAGAGTCGAGCGCACATCATGCGGCAGTACCATAAAGCAAAATGAGACTCGCCACGTGACGAACAGCGGCTGGAGCTCTGAAACAGACTTACTTCTTGCTCGGTACTCCTCCATCCAGGACCTACCCACGGCCGTGTTCCTGCATTGACAGTCAGGAAACGCGGCCGCCCGGGAGAAAAAGCCAGCGTGACCAAGAAGTCGGCTGGCTCGCGATCACGTGCCGTAAGAAGTAAAGACGGACTCGTAGGAACCGGGTCCCATCATAATCACTAAAAAAGGACTATGGGCAGGTGCAATACACCCATCTAACAAAATGCATCCAAAATGAACGACAAGCATTATGAGATTGTAAACAACACCACTGTCCAAGGGAAGGTTAGCTCATTAGATAGACAGGTACAACATGATTAATAAATACATTCTCTAAAAAAAAAAAAGATTTGGTCCCTAAGCATCTGGGAAGCACAGCTTTGAAAAATTAAAATATTGAGTTGAAATAAGGAACGGGGTACTACTTCCTTAAGTCTACCAAGTCTCCGCTGCCCCCCTATTATCACTGAAGTCTCTAGTAGAGATACCTTAGATAGTTTGTGACAATCCTGTAAAGGAGCACGAGGGGATGCATTATTTGTAACAACCACTGCAAGGGTGGGGATAAACAGAGGTGGCAAAGGGACATCCAAATTAAGAGTTGGTCCACTCAGAGATATGCGCCCTTAATCAGAATGGTGACAAACTCGTAAATCACACATAGGACAGAGCTCAATGGGTGAACTGAAGCCAGGGAATGTCGTCATTGAGCCCGTGGATATGGGCCCCCAATTTATATATCCAACGTTGCTCAGATTCGAAGAGAGAGCTAGAGTTACTCCTGACATGCCCTTGGGAGGAAAGGACTACCCACCACATGTCATCAGGGCTATGTTGGAGTTCCAAAAAGTGAGCGCTCAATTTAGTAGTAATTCGACCGCACCTGATGTTACTGCAGTGTTCATTAATCCTTAAATTGACCGATCTGGTGGTCATGCCAATGTAAAGCAAGCCGCAGGGGCACGTAATCACATAAATACAACTACGTGTGTTACAGTTGGTGTGTTTGGCAAGTCGCCATGTACCCCATGGTTCCAAATCCAGAGTATTTAGCCGTCGGGTCAGAGGGCAGACATTACATTGACCACAGGGATAATGGCCTGTCACAGACGATAAGCCCCACAGGGTAGTCTGTTTCACCTGTCCTGAGTGTATGCGAGGGCGAGTGTGGACCACTATATCTCTGATATTGCTTGTCCTTTTGAAAGCAAACAACTGTTTAGGAATGGGTGTGCCTCATCTCTTTAAAATCAACAATCTCTTATTGATCAATTTCTTAATGTTGTCAGACAGAGGGTTAAAGGTGGACACACAAGTAAGTCGATTATCAGGAGTCTTCGAAGTGGATGACAAAAGTGCATCTCTGTTATTATTCCTGGCTCTCTTGCGAGCAGTATTAACAGCCTGAAGGGGATAGTGTCTCTCTCGCAACTTCTGAACAAGGTCATCTGCTTGTTTTTCAAAAAGTCGGATGTTACTACAGTTACGGCATAGTCGTAAAAATTGTCCGTAAGGTAGATTTTCTCGTAGTGCTCTAGGATGGTGACTGTCAAACAGTAACAGGCTGTTTCTCTCTGTTTTGTGATAGGTACATGTTGTGAGTTTACCCTTGTCAATGGTGATCAGCAGGTCCAAGAAGTGGATCTTTGTTGAAGAGACTGTGGCAGTAAACTTCAGAAATGGGTCTAGATTATTGAGCCAGTTGGTAAAAGATTCAGCCTCTATAGTAGATCCTTGCCAGATAATCAAAATGTCGTCAATATAGCTTCGCCATAATTTGATTTTGGTATAAAAAGGGTTTGTGGGGTGAAGTATATAGTGTTTTTCAAAATTAAACATATAGAGGCAAGCCAGCCTAGGAGCAAATGTACTCCCCATCGACGTCCCCCTTATCTGGTGGAATAAGCGGTCATAAAATTGGAAAAATTCTCAGTCATGGCAATAGTCACCAGTTGCATTATAAAATGTACTGGGGTTGACAAGTCCACTGAGCTCTCGAGCAAGGCATCCTCAACTACTTGTAGTGTAGCCCCCTGGGGTATGTTGGTGTATAATGCTTCGACATCCAACGTAATCAAAGCATGGACTTCGATGGTTGAGTTGATAGCCTCAATCAGGTTCAAAATGTCCTTGGTATCTTTTAAATAGGTAGTAGAGTTTCTGACCAAAGGTTGAAGGAAATGGTCACAAAAAGTAGATAGAGGTTCCAAAATTGAGCCTATACCCGACACTATGGGACGTCTTGGTGGAGGCAGACGTCCCTTGTGTATTTTCGGGAGGCAATAGAAGTATGGGATCCGAGGGTGAGTAGTCTCTAGAAATGTCGCTTCTTTCTGGGAAATCCACATGTTGATGCGAGCCTCCTCTATCAAGCCTCGTATCTGGATCTTTAACTGTTCTGAGGGGTCTGTGGTGTTCGGTGCATAGTAAGTAGCATCACCAAGGAGGCGCATACACTCCTGGCTATAGTCAGGGGAATCCATAAAAACAATAGCTCCACATTTGTCCGCAGGTTTTATCACAATAGAGTCATCAGCGGCCAGAGTGTGTAGCGCTTCTCTCTCTCTAGATGGGATGTTGAGGGCGTTTGGCTTGTAATAGTTTGAGGTCAGACAAGACTGCCTTCTCAAAGGCCAGGACTTCACATGGTAGAGTTGGGGAAGGTTGAACAAAGGTCGAAGGTTTCCTTAAACCTGAGTCCTCTTCCTGATGGACACTCTGATTTGTCTTTGTAATGGAAATATAATCGTATTTTCCTAAAGAATCTGGCCAGTTCACAATGTAATCTGAAGAAATCTTCATTCGTTCATCAGATTATGAGCCTCATGTACAAGGTTTTGGTGCAGGGCAGCACCATAAGGGTTCTTGCTGCATTGCCCTGCATCAAAAGAAAAGGGCAGGAATGCACCATATCCTAGAGATACGACACATTTCTGTCCTTTTCCTCTGCACTGGTGCACAATAGGCTGCCATGAGCCAACACAGGCACTCTTGCACCATGGTGCTGGGATGTCTCCGTTGCAGGGATAATTGTTTTTGTGCAGGAAGAGACTCCTTTCTGCAGAAAAACAATCACCAGAGGTGTTTTGCTCTTTCTATGTGTGTTGCATTCTACGGCACACATGGAAAAAGTAACAACTGGGGGAAATAAAGTTATTTCTCCTTGTTGCACCTCCCTTACGCCCCCCTGGGGAGGAGTAGGCTTTTGAAGCATTCCCAGGTTTCAAAATCTTGCAAATCTGGTAATGTGTCAAATGCCATGGGTGTTAAATGGGAACACCCACCGAAACGCCCATGGCATGCCTCCCTATCAAAGGGTGAGGCTATGCGTTTCCTCAGTTCATATCTACGAACTTATGAATAGCCACGCAGGGTGGCTTTACGTGGGCTTGTGGATATGGACCTGCAGTTTGAATTGCCGGACCATCACTAAAATTGACTTTCGGGGGTGCACAGGGGCTTGTAATTAAACCTCAATATGTCAAGAAAGATTAACTAAAAACAAGCAGCATTTAAATAATATTGGGCAAGCAGAAAGTGTGTAAAATGTCAATGCTAAAAGCAATGGCAGTCTAAAATGTGTAAAATATAAACTGAAGTTATGATGGAGAACCAGAGTGGGCCTAAAAAGGCCTCACAGCACAACATATCTCTGTGTCTCCTTTAGCAACATTTAGGCTAGAGAGCTAGCAGCCATTCACTCAGCCCCTAGAGCTGCACTCCCAGCTGTAGAGCACATACTCCAGCTAAGGGAGTGCTTGAAGCCATGATCAAGCTTAGCAGGGTCACCAACCTGCAGACTCACTTTTCTTAGGGTCAGTACCTATTAAAATGCTTTCATGCCCCCTTGGGCTAAGTGTGAAACTCCTCTAGCTCTCCCATGCTGCTTTTTAGGTTTCTCCTGCACAGTGCTTGCATTATGCTTGTGAAATCTATTAGATTTAATTTAAATCTTAAAAAGGGCTTATATCCCGCCCTTCCTTTTCATTTCTTTGTGTGCTTGCCACGTACTTTTCCTCCACTTCTACTGGATAAAGCATACTATTTCCTATTGTTATTCGTATCAGTGGCCCATGGCCCAAGAAATCCTTTTCATCTGCCGACCTACTTTGTTAACTGTGAGCAAGAGAGTTTGGCGGCTGCATGTTATTTTCCTTTTGTCCCCACACTCCGTTAGAGCGTGGGCAAGTATGTGCCCAGTGCAGGCGCAACCTTTACAGAGGATGTAAGTAAAATCCTTGGTCATTTTCAGCATTTTAACAGAAAACAATTTTGTTTTCTATACTCAGGAGATGGAAACTGGCATCTGGGCCCAAGTAAAGGGGCAGTTCCTTTATGCCGTCCACGGGCATGCTCAGCCCGTTGGTACATCCAGCAACTGAACCAACACAGCTGCAGAGTTTCAGGGTGTCAAGTACACAAACACTGCAGGGACCAGCTGGCATCGCTCAGTCAGCACCCGCTGAGGTTATCTGTGTGATGCCATCATTGTGGTTTCCGATCGGAGATCCCCGCCCCATGAATGATAAAAGGGGGTTGGCTAACGGTATGTATTTAATGCACAAGCCAAGTGGTTTAAAACAGACTGTGCACTTTTCTGTTCTTTCGGTGAAGTCTAGAGGCTTTTCTCTGAATTGGTTTGGCACTGACATGCTTTTGATGAATTGGCTTCATCGCTGTGCTCTAGCTGCTTGGTAACACGTTTTATTCTGCCTGCAGGTTTTTGATGTGCTAAGATGCCCCTTCTTAAAGACAGCCTGAGTTGAGTAGTGAAGCTGGATTTTCAGGTGATTTCTTTGAAACATGCCTAATTTGGTTTGTTGTTTTCGGACATGGCCCTATGTGCCCTCCCTGTCAGTCAACTTTTAAAGTACTAGCTCAGTGGGTTAATTTGCCTCCTGCTGACATATGAAACCTGCAAGTCCTTGGTTTGACTATCTACAGGCTCTACCTTTTGGGAATGATAAAAGGAGTACCAGCAGATTGAGTAGTGGTAGGATATGGTATGGGAGACTCAAAGTGAGGTGGAGATGTTGGAGGTTGCACTTGTTATCCCCGTGGATCCCCTTGCTTGTATGTCCTCAGAGCAACACTCCATCAATGTTTACCCCCTTCACCTGAGCATGACACATTTAAACCGATCTCAGTAGTTCACAGATAAGTCTTCCATCTCCAGGATAGTCTAGTTAGTTCTTGCAGCATCCCTGAACAGACATCAATCACTTCTGACTTGATCTGGTTCTGTAATTGCTTCTTTTTGAGATTACCAAATCACCAAGTGTAATTCGTACCTTTCTCTTGCCCCGCTCTGTCAGTGTGGGAATGGTTCTGTCTACCGCCTGTCTGCTGCATGCTTGGGAGTGTGACACTTGAACCGACCTACTAGTGTGATTAAGTGCATCCTTTCTGCTATGCACATTGATGTAATATACTGTGTGGATGTGTGTGATCTTAGATAAAACCAATAACACTGACAACAAGCTGGTTCTTCTCAAACGCCTTCATTAAACATTGAATAAAAGACCAGCAGAAGGGTTGCAGTTTAATAGATGAGACGTTGAACAACTTGTATTCAGAAAACCCTTCTTGTATCTTGAATTGACAGGATCCCGATCTAATAAGCAAATGCTGTTGTTTTTAGCTGGGGAGTTTGGAGAATGGCATTGGCAATTGTAGTTACACAATTCCTTTCAGAATGTATTGACTGAAGCTCGGGGCATGCGTAGCCATATCTGTTGCGTTTCCAAGCTCTGTAACGCTAGTCTTTGCACTTGTGAAGGCTTTTCGCACACATAGCACCATTGTCAAGGTACTTTTGCCCTGCTTGTCCGCAAGTGTCTGCTGTGGCTCAGGCAAAATAACTCCAAGTCTTTCAATGTCAAATGACCTGCATGTATCCTATTACTGGATGCTGTTTCTAAAGCAAAGGCACTCCTTGCTAACAGAAAAGCCTGGTCTAAAGCTGCTGGGGTCACCGAATAGCAAGGGAGGGCTCCTAGAATCCCAGGTTTTAGTTGTCACTTGGGGCCAGATTTACACCTTTGCGCCACATTTGCAGATGTGTCTCTAATTGGCCACTACCATAGCACCATTTACAAGGTGGCGCAAGCTAGGTTTGCGCCATCTTGTAAACCCTTTGCGCCACATAATGCATAATACATGCATGATGTATGCAAAGGGGGCGTTCCCTCGTTAGACGGTAACTAAAAATGGCACAATGGAACCGACAAGATTCCATGCGCAATTTCTAGCATCATTTTTAATGTCTGCTTAAAGCAGGTGTTAAAATGAGGATAGCGTCAAAAAATGACGCTATAGCCTCTAACATGCGCCGTGGTGCGCAGAACCTTAAATAGGGCACTACCATTGTGGGCACTACCAAGTAGCGCATCACTAGTATGGCCCTAGATGTCTAGACACCCACATGTGCCTTGGACCATAATGCATTTAGCTGTCCCATGCCCCCTCTCTGTGTACTTGTTCTGTGATACTTGTTTAGTTGTCTCTGAAATTATCCTGTGTGCATCCTGAAAGGTACTGATGTTCACCTGCTGTTAATGAATGCTGTACCTCATCCTATCCTGTACCACACAACTCAGTCCAAGCAAGTAATTCCCACCAGAATGGTGGTTTGTAGACTTAGCCATTCTACAGTCCAAATCCATTTCTGATTCTTGTTGTCTTTCCATAATATTCTAAAATAGTAACCAACAACTCCATGAGTTTGTCCTCTTTACTGTCGGCAACTATTCTGTCGGACCCTCTTCAGGGTCCCAAGGGCAAACTGGCTTCTGAGCTTCAGCCATGGGGACTTGGGATATTGGCTCTGATGTCCTGGAGCCTCTAGTACTATGGGTGTGTAAAGTGGTTCATGCACAACCCCTTCAGCACTTCTCTCTCTGTGGTAGCAATGGTGAGCAGTCACTGGCTCCTCATTGAAATATTGATCTCAAAACTCAAAAGTCAACCAGCAGCGTGATATCAATTGTGCAACTCACTGCTTTGGTTTGTTTAAAAAAAGTGCTTTAATACACACAAAAAAATCTCCTTACTACACAAGACAGGCAACAAATACGAATGCATCACTTGTGTGGGGCAACTGCATTTTGGGCCAGCGTTCTCAATCCCCAACCCCCTTCACACCCGTTCTCCTGGGTTTGAGGTCTGGGCAGTTATCAAGCACAGGTGCACATTTTTAGTCTGTGTGCCTGTGTGCTCAGTTTGTTTAATAGCCCTGACGTGTTATTGTATCAATACTCAAGGTCTGTCATTTCGTATTCAGCAGGAAGGCTGTCTTCATGGCACTTCAGGAAAGGGGAACAGCATCTTCCTCCTAGGTATCGCTCCATCTGGAAAGCTGGCAGTCACGCAGACACCCAGTGTCCTAGCTGTCAGTCTTTCTGTCCTAAATGATTGCTTGTCTCCTAATGCCTTCCTGCATGTGACCCAACAAGGCCCAGCCTCTGAAAGGCTTTCTTCACGTCAGGGGCCCATGAGGTGATCAGACAGCATTGCTAATGTCCTCGTTGGCTGCTCATTTCATCAGCTCTCCTCCACATCAGCCTGCACACACCAACATAGAGGTGTGAACATAGTCTAAAGCAAAAGTATGCACAAACATGTGGCAAGAATGCCGTTTGTGAACATTCATTGCTTTTCTAGGGCTGTTGTATATAGTTTAATGTTTGCGATTTCCTATTTGCGAATCTTAGTGATTCGCTTTCAGGAAATCACACACTGCGATCTATGACAGTGTGTTTGACACTGTTAGCAATTCACAGTGGGTCGCAAATGGACCTGCCTCATCATTATTCATGATGCAGGAATGGCTACAATCACAGGGATCGTGGGTTGATGGGTCTTTTTTTGTAATCCTTAAAGGAAAATAGGATGCATTAGAAAAAGAAAATTGAAAAGTTTTCTCTACATTTCTTAAGGGAAGGTAGTGGTCCATGGGACCACTGCCTGTTCTTAAAAATGTTTACACTCCCATTCTCAAAATTTACAAATGGCTACCACAAACTTGAAGTTGGAGATAACTGCAAATGTTTTGCGACCTCATTTGCAATTGCAAAACATTCTTACATCCTCCTGTGACTCACTGTTAGGAAAGGACACCCTTGGCATGGTTACTGACTCACAAAATAGGGATGGTACATGGCAAAAAGTATTTTACTGGTCGCAAATGGTCCAATGGGCCATTTGTGACCAGTAAAAGAGCTTCACACATCTGGCCCCAAGTGAGTTAAAAGCACTGCACTTATCTTTGGGGTTCTGCCAATATCTTTTATGCTAAATAAAAAAGAATGAATGTTGAAGGCAATTTTGCATGTTGTTGCTCGTGTGCAGACACAACCAGAATCTGCTGACATTCGCATCCAAGACCACAAACTCTATGCTATTTGAGAAGAATAATAAAATAAAGCAAATGCAGAATCAACTTAGCAGAACTTCATTTATTACGTTTTAAAGGCACAGCGGCTAGAGTCAGCTCCATAGGAATCGGCTCACTGTGCTTGACTGCCGGCCCTCGAGTCTGGAAATATTAAATATGCACAGGTGTTATGTAGGTTGTGGTGTAGCCCTCAAGCGGGGACTAGAATAACCACAGGGCTTCAGTCAAGCATTGTAAAACTGCATATTTTTAATGGTTTGTCATCTACGACTCCCCACTGCAGTCATGGGCTTTCATGTAGTGCCCTAATGCATTCTGGTACTTGTATTCATAACTCACTTCGGTTGGATTATTGTGTGAATGCGGACCATAATTTTAATAGTAATAAATGCACTGTTTTTACAATATCCTTAACTGAGCAGCAGCAGCTCGTATGTTTAGAAAGGCACCTAACCAGTTTGTCAAGGATTACCTACGAGCTTCCTTCTCTGTGCACAAAGTGGTTGGACAACCCGGGCCGTATGCACTGTATAGATCTCCTGATATATTTATATAATAGCCGTTTGAAATAATGCAGACAGGGCTCAATGGATGACAGAGAGCTTTGCACAAGGGCAGCGTTGTGCAAGTAAGGACTAACATATAATATGATTTATTGTTATTACAGTCGTCTAGCACAAAAATACCATGTGTCTGGCTTCTAGGCGCTGACATCACTTGTTAACAGTCTGCTTCAGAGCTTCTTTGAGCACATATATGACCCCCAGGTCTGTATTTACTCGGGCTGTCAGTTTAGGTCAGTGTATAAAAGTTTTCTAAAACCATGACAAAACAAGCCCTGACAAAGTCATAAGGCTGGCTGCCAACGCTACACCTATTAACTTTGCCAATGTTTGTTTCTTAGAGGGGAGTTTAGTGGTACATTGCCATGAGTTTAGTAGATCCCATTAAAGGGTTCCTGCCAGCTGTGAAAATCCACCCTCTTCACCCTGGTAGAATTTTTTATCTTTCCCATTGTTGTCACCCATGCGGCACAGTTATCTCTTGTACAAGTAAGCTTCTTTGGGTGGGCCCAGCAGTGGGTAAGCTAATACTGAAGGCAGCGTCCAGATGTCACAGGACCATGGGCAGGGAGGGGCAAACCTCGTGGCTATGAATGTAAATTTCTTGGTTGGACCCAGTAGTGGTTACGCTAATGCTGCAGGAAGCGCGCAGATGCCACAGGACTTTAGGCAGGACGGCGCACTCCTCGTGGCTATAAATGTAATTTCTTGGGTGGACCCAGCAGTGGATAAGCTAATGCTGCGGGGGCTGTGCACATGCCGAAGGACCATAGGCTGGATGGCGCACACCTTATGGCTCTAAATGTAATCATCTTAGGTGGACCCAACACTGGGTAAGCTAACGTTGAAGGTAGCGCCCAGATGCCACAGACTGTGGGCATAGTGGCAAAGCAGTCCCCTTCTGGCTCTGTATGTAAACTTCTTGGGCAGACACAGCACCAGGTACGATGATGCTGCAGGTAGCACCCAGATACCACAGACCATAGGCAGGGTGGCACACCACACACCTTGTGCCTCTGAATGTAAACTTCTTGGGTGGACCCAGCACTGGGTAAGCTAATGTTACAAGCAGTGCCCAGGTGCCGCAGGCTGCAGGCAGTTTGGCACACACCCCTCGTGTCTTATGTTTTTTATTTCTTTGTCATCCACCCTTTACCAAATCTCCTTGCATTATATTACCACGAGCAACTGCACAATATATTGGCGTGCTAAAACTCACAACAAAAAAATAATTTTATTAATCACATACGCGAAAACTATTGCAATTACTATTGTTAGTTTTTGTTGGTGGGTGTGCCACCATCCTGAAACCACAACACGGAGGGGCAAAATATTTTCTCAGTTCCTGCACCCGCAGGGCATTATGGGGAGCTTGAATACTGAGGAGCAGCTCCAGCCACTTGTTTGTTGTACCTCATGACCTTGTGCCATGCAGTTTTCATTTTTCTTTACTTTTTTTTTCTTTTCTAGGGATGCCTGGTCCCACCTGGGCACCCCGTGTGCTGCAACAGTGGGAGAAGTGTAGTTAACCTACTCATGTCTGCCATGCCGGCTCCCTGCAAGGACAGCACTTCCTGTGCTGCAGTTGTAGCCAGCAGTTCCCTTTCCCTGCCGGCTCCTGTGGGCAGTGCTCTGCTTGCAGTGACCACCCAATCCCCCCAGACACAGGCACAGGGAGCAGGGCAGGCCCACCACAGATGGGGGGAGTTCCGCAGCCCCTCCATGTTCTTTTGCTCATTGGGGGCATGGAGTGGGGGATCCCAGACCAAGCCTCCCTCTCTCTGTCTTGGTGGGGAGGGGCACAACAGAGCTCTTTGTTCTTGTGGTGCATCGGGGTCCTGGAGTTGGGTCTCCAGGCCCCATCATTGCATAAAACACCCTAGGGGTTGTGGCCCCCACACCAGGGATTAGAAAGAGAAACTGCTCCTCATGGTCCCCCTAGGGCCCTGGCCCAACCAGGGGCATAGATTACTCCTGCAGTTGCGCTCCATGTTCTTCGTGTTTGTGCTGGGGGTCATATGCCAAATCCTTTGTACTTCGGTACCTCGGGTCTCATTAGGCTATTTTGCAAACTTTTTGGCTCATTCCTGGTGGCAGGCCCTAGCCTCCCTTGTACTGGGGAGAGCCCCACTGGTCCTGGGGCAACTGTAGTACGAGTCATTAGTCCAGGTGGGCTTCACAGGTTTCATCCTTTCAGTTGTCCATGGCTGCCGCCTCTAGTCCCCATGTCCCGCGGAAAAGCATGATGAAGACCAATCTCTCCCTCCTGTGCAAGACTTTTTAAGTGGAGGCAGAAGAGTCTAGAGGCAAGGCACCTACCTTTGCCTATCCTGTACTGTCACATCACCTCTCGGCCACTATCTGAATCCTCCCACAGAGCATGCTCTGCATCACCCAGGAGTTACTAGTCACATCTCCTCTGGTGGCCTGAGCTCTGTCCCTTACTTACATTACTGCCAGGGCCATTCCCACCAAATCTTCAAAGGGGAGCTATAACTCCAGAGATCTGGGCTCCCTCCTTCATTCAGTGGCTTGGGCAAGGCCATCCCTGGTACAGTGTGATAGCTGATTGATTGATACAAATCCTTCTCACGCAACCTTTTACTGCTCAAAAGCTGAGTGAACCACTTTTAATTTCTCCCTTTGTGTGAGTTGGCCTTTGTTCCTGCTACTGGAGAGACATGTAGTTAACTTGGCAAAGTGTGTGATAAGAGGCCTGGGATCTGACCCTGAAGAGAGCCAGAGAAACATGACAATCCTGGGTGACCCATAAGTTGAACAGGTATTGCCTTGCAACTCACAGAGTTGGGTTTGGCATATCAGTTCTACCCCATTTAGATATGCAACTGGTATCTGTAGGCCAAAGGAAAGCAGTCTTTCCCACAGGAGTATAATGGAGTACCACGGCAGCAAGATAGTAAACCACACTGACTTTCCCTAGGAATGTACACTCATATTATAAAGGCTATCCCAGGTCACAATCTAATCCTGCAGAGTCCCCTTTGCACCAGGCTAGCCATGCAGTTACCGTACACAAGAGCAGTCACTCATGTGCAGCCCTCAAACATGTGCACATGCATATGCACATGTGTTCATGGGAAACCAGCCAAGTGCCCCTTACCCTTGCTGTGTCAGACACTTCCGGTAAACACAGTCCATTTAACGTGAATCTTACCGTAGGTGAGTCACCAATTGTGAGGCTCATCCACAATAAAAAAGTAAAAAAACAGATGATCAAAAAGTAAAAAATCTGAGTGGATTTGATAGGCAGAACCCATCACCTTACATATCTCTGTCAGCTGAGCCTTATGGGAAACACATTGCCACTATGCATGGGTATTGTGTGCCTGGTCAGTAATAACAGTTGTTGAGGGGCTCTGATCAGACACAATTCTCAACAGTTGTCCGATACTTCAGATACTTTACGTTAGCTGTCTGCCACCAAGACCACCTACTTCATCCAAACATGAACATACACTGAACTAAGAACCATACTGGTTCTAAGTTGGATGCATCCAGGATACCTTGCATTAATGATATGTGAGGTAGGCATTCCCTTCTATGCACGGGTGGGGGGGCGGACCCAAATAATGGAGTTCAGCTTGTTTAGCACCATTATTTACCACCTGGGTCAGACCAGGAGCCAGGGGATCAGTGGACCCATTTCCATGGCTAAACGCCATGGAATGGGCCCAGAGGTGCCCACCCCAAGCCCCAGAAACAACCCCACCCACACCAAAGGGACACTAGAGAATGGGGAACCCCATCTCAAGTAAGTAGGATAGTATAGGTAAGTATTTGTTAAAAAATCTTTTCAGTGCCATTGGGGGCCCTGACATGGGGGCACCTGCATGGCACTGGGTTCAACGGCCATGCCCAGGGGACACTGGTCCCCTGCGCTTACCTTTGGGATGGTGGGCATGACTCCTGTCTTTTATAAGACAGGAGTCATGTGTTATGGATGGTTGTGCGTCAGAAAATGACGCTATGCTGGTTAACAGCATTTTTTGTGCCTCTAACCAGCCTAGCATCATTTTTTGACACTCAACCTCCATCTCCTCTACCGCCACCCCCACCTGGCTAGCGCCTTTTATTTTGACGCTAGCCCAAGCTAAGCGCTGGCTTGTGCCATTCCTTAATTATGGTGCCCCGCTGGCACTGTAGAGTGGGACAAGCCAGCGCTAAACGTTTTGATGCAAAACTGTGTTAGTGCAGTTTTGCATCAAAAAACATAAATATGGCCCTAAGGGACATATTTAACAGCACCTAGTGCCACTGGAGCATCACTTTACATGACACTCAATTGATGCTAACCTCTGCTCCATATTTACAAGGAGGTGTAATGCAACTTTTTCTGGTGTTACGCCTCCTTCTAAATAGGGCCCCTCTGACGCAGTTTTCTGAGTCAGAGGAGTGTGAAATGGGTGTTGCTGTGGGCGTGCCACAGCAGCACCCATTGCATTTTGGTGCTGGCTCAGGTTTACGAGATTTCGTAAACCTGAGGCAGCACCAAAATCGAATGCCACCCCATGCTGCAGCATGTATAAAAAAAGCAAAATGCCAGAAATGAATGTTTATGTGTGGGAAGGTTAAAATGACACTTTGGCACTTCTATGTATGCTGCATTCTGCTGCCACACAGAAGTGCCAATGCATCATTAGAGATTGTTTATGTGCAAGAAGGGACACCTTCACGCACATAAACAATTACACCCCTCAACTTAATCATCCTTGCACGATGGTGCCAGGATTCCTGGATTGGCGCTGGTAGCTAAATTTAGCGCCATTGCAGGGGACAACACAGTGATGCGCCCTATTCAATTGAATACAACACATCCCTGTGTTGGGAAAATGACGGAGTGCGGCACTGCCAATTTTGCAGCAGACAGCGCGCTCCGTCATTTTCCCATAAATATGGGCCTAAATGATTACATGGACTGAGCAGGACTAGGCCTACCCTTTCCTTGGGTCATTCAATTCTACCCCACCACACTCTCTTTGGCAAAGGCTCTGTGCCTCAGCATGAATGCCTCCACACTCAGGAGTGTCCTATTCCCTGGATCACTGGTTGTTCTCCCTCTGGAGACTTCTCAACCCAGTACCCACTCCCATCCAAGTCTCTGCATCCTGGAGATCCCTTGACCTTTACCCATTGCACATAGGCTGGGGTCTAGAGCTGCCACCACTCTGACTGGATGACTGTCTTTCTTTAAAAAAGAACAGCCCACTCACAGTATTTGGTAACCCCCTTGCTCAGAAGAACCTTTGGGCCCTTGGTTTGTGAACCTTCTGGGACATGAGAATCTACCTTATGACTCACGACCCTATCAGCGGTGTCTGGAGGGCTTAGGTCACCTTGTCATGCAACCTTGCAGCACATTCCTCATAGGTAGCTCCCTGTGGAAAGCACCTTGGGAACCTAGGACCCTTTCTTTGTGGTCTACTGCGTGACCAGGGCCTATGCACCCTACCTTAGGAACTCTCAACCCCACTCTTCTGGAAGTCTCAAACAGTACCTTCCCTTGAATTAGCTCTATCAACAAGGGCCCATGTGTCTTGTGTCCACTTCACCTAGTCCCATTCTCTTTAGTCCACTTCTCAGCCTCCCACCAGCCTTGCTGGAGACCATCTAGGGACCCCAAAGATTCTATTGACAAGTTCCTCTATGCATACGCAGATGCCTTCCATATTAGAACATCTGCCCTATAAAAGTTTGCAAGGCTAAGTCCTCTGCAGCCTGCCCTGTTGACGGTTCAGAGCAACAGTCCTGGACAGAAGTGACTAGACCAACCCAAACTGAAATACAGGGTCCCTTCACCTAAGATAGGCCACACCTCACCTCCTGGCTGTGACGCTGTGGGTGGACCCACCTTCTGTACCTTGTTGAGGGCTTCACCCACTAGCTAAGCTACCTCAAGGGACCCCAAGGATGCTCTCCAAGACTGGCACAACTAAAGTGTACCAGGCAAGAATCTGCTAAGGTAGAGCCTCTGTACCCTATCCTTGCTCAGAAAACAATCCCTAACAGACATGGCTTCCTGGCCCTCTGTCCTGGGGTCTTACCCCACAGGGCCAAGCTGATCACTCAACCAGGTGCCGTCTGAGCTACCATCTCAGGTTCAAAACACTCTAGGATTACATGCTTTCCTTTACTTAGGCAGTCACCTACCCCACCCTGACACTTAAGGGTCCATTACTAATTTCTTCCTGGATTCTAAGGAGTCCAACACCCTCCCCTCTCTCACATCTCCTTCGGATCAGCCAGTTATCTGACATAGAGGACCTAGGGGCTACTACTACACCACCTATCTCGAGAACACTTCCCCTCTGGAGTCACCCATTACAATGGGTCACCCCTGGATTGCTCATCCTCCCCACCACATATACTATAGAGACCATGGGAACCACAACTTTTTCACACCCCCAACCCCATTGCAGGAAAATTTCTCTGAGACTATCCCACCCTCTTGGTGGAACCCCTAGGGCTGCCACTACTTCCACCACGCTGGTGGAAAAATCTCCATAGAGAGAGTGACCGGCGTTGGGATCTCTCTCTGTAAACCTGTCCTGCTCCTGACAAGCAAGGGAATTTCCCAGAGCCCCCTACTCACCTCCCCCACTCTGAGAAGAAGGCCCACTCCTATGCCCAAAATCGTTGGTGTAAGTACCAGTTGCTTTCCCTAAACCCCTGAAAAAGAATCCTCCTCATACAGTCTTAGTGTATGCAGTGTTGAGTTTCAAAGGGACTGTAAGGAAATGCCTCTTTTTGCATGATCACCCCTAGTGTTTTGGACCGAAGTTGCTGGCTTTTCAACTTTGAGAGTGCACGGAGGCCTGCTAAGTAGAAAGCCATTCAGGGTTTGGCCCAAAAGGCAAACTTTAAAGGTGAAGCTGCCTTCGGTGGGCATATAGTGATCTCACTCCTGAAGAGCTGCCTCTTCAGGTAGATGGGCTGGAAACGGGCACAGAGAGGGGAAATCAGTGCTCAAACCAGATTTCCAGTAGGCATTTTTTCACCCAGGTAACCCCGCCTCTAGGGTGGCCTATCAAACTCCTAACATCCTAAGAAGGGTTCAGACATCTTGTAGGAGTGGGCAGAATAGTGCAACCTGGGATTGATAGATGCCACACATAGGCGGACAACGTCATAGGGTGGAGGGATCCTGGTAGCCCCATTTGCTAACGTCTTCCTCATCCCCTCCAGGACATTTTCTGGGCATAACAATGGCACCCCTGTCATCCTGAACATCAGACCACACCAGAATTGGAGACCAAATTGAAGGAGGACTGCCCTGCTGACCCCTGACCTGGCAAGAAAAGCTGCACCATCTGCTGGACTGCACCTGCCGCACCTCGGGCTAGCATAAGATGACTGTGCCTATGGCCCGAGGGAAAGTCACTTCAGAGCCCCAGAACAAAGAAGTGATTCTAAGGATCTGTCACCTCACCCCCTGAAACCAGCACAACGACCATCAAAGCCAAAGGAGTCCCTTCCAGCAAGTTCGTAGCAACACCTAGAATTGTCACCAACCACCCCTGGGCCAATCCTTGATATCCAAAGGTTTCACCTGAGTGCACTGGAACAGGGAGTGACACCTGAGTCTGGATTGGTCACACGCAACGGACCCTAGCCTCCACCAAGTGATACAACTGGACCCACTGTGCATGGAAACGTGTAGCCCAGCAGCATCTGACCTTTTACTGTCTGAAAGGGGACTTACAGGAATCCCGACACTTGTGACTAAAGATTTTCCACCTTTTCCATGGACCAAGGAATAACCAAAAAGACAAGACCCATCGATCACACAGCACCAAGAGCATCTTCAACATCCTGCACATCTAGCATCAGGACCATTCTATTAAAGAATACAGTGGTTTTGATGCAAAGTGTGAAAATGGATCAAGACTGCTTTAGTGACCAGGTAACTCTCTAAATACTCCTTAGTATCCCACCTTACCTTTTCCCTGTGGGAGCTGGTCATCCCACTTGGGCCGGAGTAGTTAAACATAACTATACAGTTATCAATGCTTGCTTGTGCTTTGGAATAAGAAGTTGAAATTTATGTTTTACTTTAGCATCTATATCTCTAGAACTTTCTGAAGGATTTTGCTCATCTTGGTCTCAAAAATTCCTAAAAATATAATCTATTTTTATAAATTGGTGCTGGATTTCTTTTGTGTTACATGATTTTCTTATTTTGTTGTTTGGTACTTCTAAATGCTTTACGCTAGTTCTTTTGTTTAAGCCTGTAGGAAAGTACCATCTTGCCTGGCATGTTACCCCCATTTTTACTGTATGTATGTTTGTTTTTGCCTATGTGTCACTGGGATCCTTCTAGCCAGGACCACAGTGCTCATAAAGTATGCCCTGTATGTGTTCCCTGTGTGGTGCCTAACTGTATCACTGAGGCTCTGCTAACCAGAATCTCAGTGTTTATGCTCTCTCTGCTTTTAAAATTGTCACTGCAGGCTAGTGACTAATTTTACCAATTCTGATTGGCACAATGGAACACCCTTATAATTCCCTAGTATATGGTCCCTAGGTACCCAGGGTATTGGGGTTCCAGGAGATCACTATGGGCTGCAGCATTTCTTTTGTCACCTATAGGGAGCTCAGACAATTCTTACACAGGACTGCCACTGCAGCCTGAGTGAAATAATGTCCACGTTATTTCACAGCCATTTTACACTGCACTTAAGTAACTTATAAGTCACCTATATGTCTAACCCTCACTTAGTGAAGGTTAGGTGGAAAGTTACTTAGTGTGAGAGCACCCTGGCACTAGCCAAGGTGCCCCCACATTGTTCAGGGCAATATACCTGGACTTTGTGAGAGCGGAGGCACCATTACACGCGTTCACTACATATAGGTCAATACCTATATGTAGCTTCACCATGGTAACTCCGAACATGGCCATGTAACATGTCTAGGATCATGGAATTGTCACCCCAATACCATTCTGGTATTGCGTGGACAATTCCATGCATCCCGGGTCTCCAGCATAGAGCCCGGGTACTGCCAAACTAACTTTTCAGGGTTTTCTCTGCAGCTACCGCTGCACCAACCCTCAGACAGGTTTCTGCCCCCCTGGGGCCTGGGCAGCCCAGTCCCAGGAAGGCAGAACAAAGGATTTCCTTTGAGAGAGGGTGTTACACCCTCTCCCTTTGGAAATAGGTGTGAAGGGCCTGGGAGGAGAAGCCTCTGGTAATGCTTTGAAGGGCACAGATGGTGCCCTCCTTACATAAGCCAGTCTACACCGATTCAGGGATCCCCCCAGTCCTGCTCTGGCGAGAAACTGGACAAAGGAAAGGATAGTGACCACTCCCCTGACCAGCAACTCCCAGGGGAGGTGCCCTGAGCTCCTCCAGTGTGTCCCAGACCTCTGCCATCTAGGATGCAGTGGTGTGAGGGCACAATGGACAGCTCTGAGTGGCCAGTGCCAGCAGGTGACGTCAGAGACCCCTCCTGATAGGTGCTTACCTTTCTCTGTAGCCAATCCTCCTCTGAGGGCTATTTAGGGTCTCTCCTGTGGGTATCTCACCAGATACCGAATGCAAGAGTTCACCAGAGTTCCTCTGCACTTCCCTCTTCAACTTCTGCAAGGATCGACTGCTGACTGCTCCAGGATGCCTGCAATACCGCAACAAAGTAGCAAGAAGTCTACCAGCAACACTGTAGCGCCTCATCCTGCCAGCTTTCTCAACTGTTTCCTGGTGGTGCATGCTCTGAGGGCTGTCTGCCTTCACCCTACACTGGAAGCCAAGAAGAAATCTCCAGTGGGTCGACAGAATCTTCCCCCTGCCAACGCAGACACCAAACCTCTGCATCTCCGGTCCTCTGGGTCCCCTCTCATCTTGATGAGCGTGGTCCCTGGAACACAGGAACTGGATCCAAGTGTCCCCGACAGTCCAGTGGTCCTTCTGTCCAAATTTGGTGGAGGTAAGTCCTTGCCTCCCCAAGCCAGACAGTAATCCTGTGTACTGCGTGAACTGCAGCTGCTCGGGCTTCTGTGCACTTTTGCAAGACTTCCTTCATGCACTGCACAGCCTAGCCCAGGTCCCCAGCACTCCTTCCTGCATTGCCCAACTCGCTGAGTTGGACTCCGACGTCGTGGGACCCTCTTTGGTTGTTCTGAGTCGACCGTCGTCCTCAGATCTCCTTAACGCCTGTTCAGGTGCTTCTGCGGGTGCTGCCTGCTTATGCGTGGGGTCTCTGTGTTACTGGGCAACCCCTCTATCTCCTCCTCCTCCAAGGGGCAACCTCCTGGTCCTTCCTGGGCCCTGGCAGCACCCAAAATCCTCAATCGCGACTCTTGCAGCTCGCAAGGCTTGTTTGCGGTCTTTCTGCATGGAAACAACTTAGCATCCTCCAGCACTCCGTGGGACATTTTCTGACCAAAGGAGAAGTTCCAGGCACCTTCCGTTTTTGCAGAATCGTTGGCTTCATCCACCCGGAGGCAGCCCCTTTGCACCTTCATCCAGGGTTTAGTGGGCTTCTGCCCCCCCCTGGACACTTGCGTGACTCTTGGACTTGGTCCCCTTCCTTTGCAGGTCTTCAGGTCCAGGAATCCATCTTCAGTGTTTTGCAGTCAGTTGTCCTTGCAGAATCCCCTAAATCGACTTTACTGTCTTTCTGGGGTAGTAGGGTAACTTTACTCCTAATTTTCAGGGTCTCGGGGTGGGGTATCTTGGACACCCTTAGTGTTTTCTTACACTCCCAGCGACCCTCTACACACTACACTAGGCCTGAGGTCCATTCGTGGTTCGCATTCCACTTTTGGAGTATATGGTTTGTGTTGCCCCTAGGCCTATTTTTCCCTATTGCATTCTATTGTGTTGTACAGTGTTTGCACTACTTTTCCAACTGTTTACTTACCTGATTTGGTTTGTGTGTGTATATTTTGTGTATATTACTTACCTCCTAAGAGAGTATATCCTCTGAGATAGTTTTGGCATATTGTCACTAAAATAAAGTACCTTTATTTTTAGTAACTCTGAGTATTGTGTTTTCTTATGATATAGTGCTAAGTGATATAAGTGGTATAGTAGGAGCTTTGCATGTCTCCTAGTTCAGCCTAAGCTGCTCTGCTATAGCTACCTCTATAAGCCTAGGCTGCTAGAACACCTATGATCTACTAATAATGGATAACTGGACCTGGCACAAGGTGTAAGTACCATAGAGTACCCACTATAGGCTAGGCCAGCCTCCTAAAAAGCCTTGATGCATGAAACCATAGATACCCAGGACTAAGATAAAGGTTTCAGAAACAAGCCTGCCTGGACCCAAAACTGTTTTGTGAGTCTATTAAATAGTGAACCATACCATATACTACATCATAATCCCCATGTTGGTGGCAGCAGTGGGATCCAGATCTTGTTTGTAGCTGTCCCAGACAATTGATAAGTTAGTAACCACTAAAGATCTACCAAGCTGATGCTGAGAACAAGTTCCAGATGTTTCACCAAGTTCTGGATATCCATGGTACAGTTTTCCAGGAGCTTTACCAGGCTACAAGTAAAAAGTCGATAAAAGTTACAAAAAGTTTGGTAAACGTTATTGCTGAGTCTCCATAGGATGAAAACATAGAAATCAGCCTGGCCACCATGCCCACACTGAAAAACAACAATTTGAGGGTGCTGTACAGGGACAGAAAAAGTCTGGGAATCACTGCCAATAAAGAGGACTAGAGAAAGCCCTCAGTGCCAGAGAGGAAGCAAGGAGCGTTCAGGCAAAATTGCAGAGGATATTACCACCGACAGTGGGGATAAAGATGATGGCAGGGATCTCTGTGATAAGGAAATTGTGGGGGACAATGAGAGCTTGCCTCTCCATAGTTCATTCAAGCCATGCCGCCACATCTGGGCGTGATAAGAGTTCCACTTCAGTGAGGGGGCTCAAGGACCTAGAGGTCCACCTCAGCCTCTTACAGATCCAAAAAACAAAGCTATACTAGGAGAGTGAAAAGTGGTCCTTGAGGAGAGAACGGTCAAGCTGGGGCTGAGATTCCAAGGATTTGGTGAAAGCAACAGAGACATAGAGGGAAATGCAGGGGTTGCCTTCACCCTAGGTTGTCCAAGCCTATTATGCCAAAGTATTCTGATGGGGTTGATGTAGCCAAATAGCTAGCATCCTACGAGATTGCTCCTAGGATGAGAATGGTGGTTCCCCACAACTGAGGATCTTTGCTGTGGGGCTAGGCCAACAGTGGGGAGGGATAGGCTGCTGACACTAGAAGATGATGTAGCAGAGTCGTATTCACCCATGAAGGAAGCACTCTTTGAGCTATTTGGTTTAACACCTGAGGAAAAAAAGCAGATGTTAAGTAATACTTACAAGGGATCAACTGAGACATGGGTAGACTTTGTAGATGTGTCTGTGAAGTCACTTGAAGGCTAGATTAAAGGGAACCAGGTAGATACCTATGAGGGGTTCTACAATGTGATGGCCTCAAGACTTCAGAACAGGAGCCAAGCTCAGTCCATGCCCTTGGAGAGCACTTGTGGGGGAAGGCAGAGCCAGGGGCCAGCAAACAGCAGAGCAAGAAGCAGGAGAGCAGTATTTCCAGAAGAGCAGTCCAGATTAATCCTTTGGGCAGAAAGGCAGTCCCTCTGACAGAGTCCAGTTGCAAGTCCAGAAGTGTCTGATTTGGTGGGGTCACAGACCCAGTATGAATGAATGACTATATGAATGAACACAGTGGATTTGTAGAGCAATCAGTTACTCCAACAGGAGAGTCCCAGTGCTAGGCTCTGTTTGATAATAAAAAAAAAAAAACAGAAAGGGAAAGTAGGAGGGGGGACTGTTCATCTAATGTTGCCCTGAAAAGTCAGGTTTTCATTTTTTTTCAAAACATAGGTTCATTTCCATTTATCCTCAAATCGTGCAGCAAGGTGTTTCACAGTCTGGGGACAAGGTATCTAAAAAAGCGACCACCTAGATGCACTCTATTAATTCTGAGGATGGATGCTAAGGCCATAGTCGAAGATCTAAGCCTCTGAGAGGGGCAATACCAAGACCCCGTTGAGATCAGATAGCTGAGGCCTTTGCCCTGAAGATGTTGATGAAAAAGACACAAGGTTTTGAACGCCACTCTCTTCCTTATAGGAAGACAGTGAAGACAAGAGAGGGCCTGACCAATAGAAGCAAATTTGGAAAAAAATATGGGTAAGATTTAAGGGAAAATTACAGTGCGCATTGCTGCACAAAATTTGGCAGCATTGTGCATCCTCATTTTCACAATGCAGGGATGCACCATATTTAATAGAATACGGCGTATCCCTGTGTTTCCTCCTTCACCGGCACTGAATTTGCTGCCATGTGCCAACGCAGCAACCCTTGCACCATTGTACAAGTATGGCTGCGATGAGGAAGGAACACCTTTCTGCACAAAAACAATCTTAAATGGTGATTTGCTCTTTCTATGTGTGCTGCAGAAAAAATGAGGAGAAATGAAAGCATTTCTTCTCATTAGGCCCTGCTAATGCCACCTCCGGGGTGGCGTTAGATTTTGGTGCTGCCTTAGGTTACGAAAACACGTAAATCTGGGGTATGGTGGAAATGCAATGGGCGTTATTGTGGCACTCCTACAGCAACACCCACTGCACGGCCATTCAACGCAAAGTGCTGCCTGTGAAGAGGCCATATTTACAAGGTGGTGTTAAGCAACAAAAAAGTGGCTTAATGCCAACTTGTAAATACAGTGCAGTGTATAGCGCAAAAGAAGCGTCACTAAAAGTGACTCTCCGGTGGTGTTAGGAGCTATCAAATATGCCCCTAAGTATCAGACATGCTGCAGCATTCTGTTCCCTCTGTAGTTTAAGGAGCTTGCTCCCAGAGGCTTCTCGAAAGAACATTGCAGTAGTACAACCTTGACGTAATGAGGGCCTGGACAACTGTTTTCCTAGCCTCGCAGGGAAAGAGGTCGAGGATTTTCCGTATTATCTTTAGGATGCTGAAACAGGTACCGGCTAATGCTGATATTTGTTTGTCAAAGTTTAACTCAGAGTCAAACTAGATTCCAAGATTCTTTACTGCTGGTTTAGCGATTGGTACCAATCCCATACTGTCAGGCCACCATGATGAGGACCAGATCCAAGGTTGTTTCCTAACCACAATCGCCTCCGTTTTACCAGCATTCAGCTTGAGGCAGCTTTGTTCCATCAAACGAAAAATGCTGGTCAGGCAAGACCTGAAGCGCTCCAACAAGGAATTCTGGTTCTGAGACAGATTGATAATCAGTTGGGTGTCATCAGCATAAGACATTACTGTGATGCCCCACATCTCAATCACTGCGGCTAAAAGGGCACATATAAAGATTGAAGAGTGTGGGACTCAGAATACAACCCTGAGGTACACCTTGTTTTAGCAACGTGTGTGAGGTGTCGGTTTTCTGCATCACACAAAAAGGGCGACTGGAGAGCTACGAAGCTATTCACTTCAGTGCCACTCCACTGTTGCCCACTGACCACAGTTGTTTCAACAAGATGCCATGGGACACCATGTTAAATGCTGCACTGAGACGTAATTGGTGTGGCTGTGTCACCTTCTCAGTGAGGCAACTATGGGCCAGATGTGTGAAACCATTTTGAATTTGCAAACGGTGCAAATCGCAGAATTTGGCCGTTTGCGAATGCAAAAACGTGGTCTGCGATGCATGAAAGGCATTCGCAGGCCAAAACCAAGGAATCGCAAAATTTGGGATTTTTTGCGAAGCAACATGGTTTTGCGTGTCGCATTTTGCGTCTCGCAATTTGCGACATGAAATACCGAATCGTTATTAGCATTTCGCAAATTGCGAGTCGGAATAGCGACGCGCAAATACTGATTCGGTATTCCACTTCGGAAATTGCGAGATGCAAAATGCGACACACAAAACCATGTCGCAATTTGATGCATCAAAAAATTGCAACTTGCTAATTTTCGCAGAATGGCCTTTTGCACATGCAAATTACCACGGAGTGAAACCAGGTGGTAACCAGGTGCAACCTATATAAAGAGGCCCAGACTGCCTCAGTCTCTTTTCCACAATGGCTGCACTCTACGTCATGGTGAGGAGAATGAGGATCTTGGCAGGTTTGAGGAGAGGGAGGAGGAGACAGGAGCGCATTTTCAGAGTGCGCATTACCCTTTTTGACCAGACTGAGGAGAAACTATATGATATGTACAGGTTGAACTCAGCCATGATACTTGACCTGATAGCTGAGCTACAACCCATACTGCAGCGCTCTACACATAGGACTAATAGCATACCCACCCATGAGCAGGTATTATGCTCCCTGCACCTACTTGCCTCCGGGAGCTATCAAGGGGTCATAGCAGCAGCTGGAGGAGTATCACAGCGTGCCCTCTCTAGATTTTTCAATGCATTTCTTAAAGCCATGCTGAGTAGGATACACCAATACATCAGATTCCCCCACACCCCACAGGAAATAGAGCAGACAAAAATTGATTTCTACCAGATAGCACAGTTCCCCCACGTCCTAGGTGCCATAGATGGGACACATGTTGCAATCTGTCCACCATCGGCCACAGAGTATGTTTACCGCAATTGTAAATACCAACATTCCATGAATATACAGGTGACATGCAATGTCTCCTACATCATAACTGATCTTGTGGCCAGGTACCCAGGGAGCACACATGATTTGTACATCTTCCGCCACAGCCGGATTCACACAAGACTGCTAGCTGGGGAGTTTGGTGAAGGATATCTCTTAGGTATTGTCCCTCTGTACACTGGTCCATTGATGGCAGTGTGACGTCAGATGGCTCAGATACTCATTATACCCTCTGTTCCTTCCAGGACGCAGTGCCTACGCAGTGCCTACGCAGTGCGCACCTACATGATGACGCCCTACCTAAATCCTACAACACCAGCAGAACGGAGATACAATTCAGCACACAGGGCAACCCGCAATGTGGTGGGGCGCACCTTTGGCCTGCTGAAGAGTCGCTTCTGGTGCATCCACAAAAGTGGAGGGGCACTACATTGTGGCCCGGACATGACCTATAGAATAGTGGCCACATGTGCGATCCTGCACAATATAGCTACCACCAGGGGCATACCTGTGGAAATATCGGATCCAGACTCAGATGAGGATCCCATACCACCCCTACAGCCAGCAGACAGGACCAGTGCAGCAGAGGGCAGGCAAAGGCATGCTGACATCATGCACAACCATTTCAGATGTAAGTAATAACAACACAACTTCACAGACATGTGTTCTGGTAGTTAGTACCTTTATTACCTTAACTTCAGGTAACATAAGTGTCACTAGGAAAAAGTTATAAACACATGTGTCATAAAAGAACCATTTACAGTGTCGCACTGTTGTCTTCATAGTTCACTGTAAAACCAAATTTGCAGTCAGTCCCCTGTGGCCATCAAAGTCACTTTTTACGGCCACGCATTCCACTCGAGTGCGCAGTGTCCTCGCCGGCACCTCTGGTATCTGCCTCAGTGGCAGTGCTGTGCTTGCCACTGTGACACCTAGGATCTGTTGTGGGCACTGCAAGGCTGCTGAGGCTAGATGACACCTCAGTCTCCCCTAGTCCAAGTTCACTGGGTATAACACTGCGGTTAGCCAGCATAGTATCCAGAACATTTGTAATCTGGACCAGTCCCTGGGCTACATCCCGACTGCTGTGTGCTGCCTCCACCTGTGCGGCCACAGCACGCCGTGATATGAAGGCAGTAGATGTCGCAAGGCGATTGACAGATCTCCACAATCCACTAAACATCCACATGAATCGCCTCTCATGCCTGCGGTGGCTGACTCTCTCATGCCTTAGCTCTAAAAAAGTTCCTTCACTGCATTGGTCAGTTCCCTGGTGTTCTCCACAGCTGTGATCTGTCCCCCATGCAGCTTGCAAATATTTGAATTAAGGCACTCCAACTGCTTATGCAGCCCCCCCATGTTGGCATTGTGTGCCTGCATCTACCTTTGCATTGCCCTCATGTTCTTATTTTGCAGGCACTGCACTTTAAGCATAGAGGATTCCAGGCCACTGAAGAATGATGGGCCCTCACCTACTTCCACGTGCTGTGTGCCTGCATCCTGAGGCCCCCTGCGACGTGGTGAGTGACACTGGGGCTGGGACTGCTGCCTTACGGTGGATCTGGCTTCTTGGGATGGAGTGTGGCCTTCATCCCGCATGTCATCCGAGTCCTGGCTCAAATCTGGGAGAGGTAGAACCCTTGCCCTGCGTCTGATTGGCGCAATACTCACTGACTCACTGGTGTTGGAGTCTGATGGAGGCTGTGTTTCAGCATCCCCCACAATGGCACATGCTGATGCTGCTGGGTCTGGGCCATCTGCAGCGACAATGTGCAGCATATCATTTATGTATGTATCACCAAATGTTGCACAATGGTAATAAATGTGCAGTAGCATCATATCACTATGTAGTGGGTGTTGTGTTCGTCTGGGTGTCGCTCTACTTAATTACATTCTATGTGCTACTTTCAGCTCTGGGTTGTGGACTACCACTCCCATAAGGCATTGTTTTCCGCTTCTAAGCTGTGGAATGGACTACTTTACACAATGCTTTGCACTAATTGCTAATTCCTCAGGGGCATTTGTACATACAAGTATGGGGTTGCACTTCAGTATTGCACTTACCTTTACTGGTGCTTGGTGTGCCGGACGTGTCTATATCAGTGACCCCACTGACAGCTTCTGGGAGCAGTGTTCACTCCACCAGGTCTTCCATGGGGGTGGATGGTGTCTGGGTGGATGGTCCGCCTCCTGTGCTCCTTGCCTCCTGTAGTCTGCTGGCCACCCTCTCCTTGGCACGGGAATGCAGGTCGTACCACCTCTTTCTAATCTCCTCCACTGAGCACTGCGCAACCCCCACTGCACAGATTTTGGTCTGTATGTCCGCCCAGAGTTTGCGCTTCTCACTGTCTGGGACCTGGAGTGAGCTCTTCCCAAAAAGCCTGGCCATGGCTCCTCACCACCTCCTCAGTGAGCACCTCCAGTTCCTGCTCACTGAACTTCAGTTTTCTCTTCCTCTCTCCCTTCTCCTTTCCATTAGCAGAAATGGCCATGGTGATGTGAAGTCCTGGCTTTCTCACAGACTTGCCCCCTGGGGCTGGGCTGTGTCTCTCTCACTGCTCCTTTGAGTGTGGCACCTGGAAACAGCCTGGGCTGACTCACTTCCTGCTTGTGATGTCATCAGGCTCTGCCAGGTGTGCGTTTTCGCAATTTGCGATTTTCAAATGCCGAATCGAAAATGTTTTTGAGATTCGGTATTTGGGCCTCGCAAATTGCATTATCGATTTTTAAGAAATCGCTATTTCCGAATCGCAATTATGTTACATTGCATTTTGCGACTCAGAAATACTGATTTCTTAAAAATCGCTGTTTGCGATTCGCAAAGGTTTTTTTTCATATATCTGGCCCTAAGTTGCTTAGAGGACATCAACAGAGCAGGCTCTGTACTACAAAGAGGGCGGAAACCTGACTGGCTCTCGTGCAGTATGTCTTTATCCTCAATAAACTGCATCAACTACTGGTTGATGCACTTCTCTGCTGCCTCAGCAGCAAAAGGTAAGAGTGAAATCGGTCTCAGATTTTCTGATTATTAGGATCGAGTGATGGCTTTTTCAAAAGAGGGACTACAATTACATGCTTCCAATCAGAGGGGCTTGGCCCAGCTTGAAAGACAGGTTCACCAACTCCAGGAGGACTTGGGCAACCAACCCCATGCCACACTCCAATATCCTGGGTGGTGCTGGGTCTAGAGGGGTTCCAGATTTAGGGACATACTTATAATGCCCGACCTCCACCTTGCACCACATTAAAGTCATTATTTTCTATGTTAATGTGGCCCAATGAGGCTGAAATCCCAGTGCCATATTTATAGAGCCCAGCAATGCATGCATTGCGCCACTCTGTAACTCTTTGCGCTACATTATGCATGCGGCAGGCATAATTTATGCAAAGGGGGTGTTCCCCGGTTAAGGGAGCTGGAAATATGGCATAAGGAAATCTATGAAATTCCTTGTGCCATTTTTTATGGCACTTTAAACGCCTGCTCCAGAGCAGGCATTAAAAGGGGGCTTCCATTCTTTAGAATGGGGCCGTATGCACTCTGCAGGAGTAGCGTCAATATTTTGTCGCACATCATGTCATGATGCGCCACTTTTCTTGCGCACCATTGCGCCCCCCTAATGTCACCATGTGTGTGCTGTATTAATGATAAGGCTCACCATGGGGCACGTTGGGGCACTTGCAACAAAAATGTTGATGCTAGTTTGCCGCTTTGCAGGGTTAGCGCCAAAAATATTGACACTAATCCTGAAAAGTGAAAGGAGGCCTACTGAAAACAATGGGAGCTCATTTTAACACCTGCCTTAGGTAGGCATTAAAAATGACTCTAGAAATGGTGCAGTGGAATCTCAGATTCCACTGTGCCATTTTTCTGGGCCTCCTAACGCCAGAACGCCCCCCTAGCATACATTATGCTTGGTGCACACATAATGTGGCGCAGGGGATTTACAAAGGGGCGCCATATTAGCGTAAAAAAGTACGCTAACGTGGCACAAGGTTGCTCTAGAGCCTTCTTAAATCTGGCCCTAAGTTCCTCACAGAACCACTCAGACGAGGTGGAGGAGCGGGTTAGATGTTGTCTCTGCATGGGGACAATATTATCTACTGCATTACTGATCCAATTTCTAAAACCTAAGCTAGCAGCCTCAATGCAATTGCCAGCAGCAGGGACAGAGTCTTTTAGTGTTGATGTAAAGAGTTCAAGGGTGACTTTCTTCTATTTCCGTGACAAATGTTTAAGGCTCAAGACTGCCTAACTGTCGAAATGAGATTCCTTGACCTGAAAAAGTATCAAGTAATGATCTGACCAGAGCATGGGAGTGGTGCGGAAACAGTGAAAATAGAAGTGTTTGAAAAAAGAAAAAATCAGGTTGCAAATTTGGCCCAGTATATGTGTGGGTGATAAAACCAATTGCTTCATCTGACATACTGCAAGATCTTTAGCTAGGGTTGTCGCATAGTGACAGTAATATATATATATATATATATATATATATATATCTATGGGTTTATATACCAACATGTATCTTTGAAATGGAATAAACTTCAAAGTGGTTTTAAAGTTCAGAAGTTCCCATTTTAACCCAGCCGTGTCTGCCATGATATCTGTTAGGGGTGATCAGTCCTTTGTTTGAGGTCAAGCCACTAACCTTTGAGTGTAAGAGAGAGCCATCTACCCTTCCTGCCCAGGAAGACCAATCAGTATACATGTCAGAGTCACCAGATCCTCGGGGTCTGTGCACGTTCCCAACATGTCCACCACTGAACAGCTCTAAGACTCTGATAGATAAATCACAGAGACTGAGAGAGTTCAAGAGGGGACGAGGGGATTAGGAAGGGAACAGCTGGGAAGGAGACCTGTAGTAAGAAAAAGGTTAGAACACACAATATGAAAATTATATCTCCTGAAATCAATACTAGACTATGATTCTAAGCCTAGTCACTCTGAAAACATGAACAATCTAAGAGTTAAGTTTAAAATTACTAAGTTTTAAGATGGCCGGATACCTATAGGGTAATCAAGATGAATTAAATGAAAACTTTCTTATTCAAGTACTATCCTTTACATGAGAATCAGAAAAACATTCTGACTCAATTTTAAACCAGTCATATAAATCCTGTTTTGAGAATGTATACTAGGACCATACAATATTGCATCTAAGAACTCTGGCCTTCTGTGTACTCTTAAAATGTTTCAACACAAATTGCGCATATTGCAGATATATATATATATATAGTAAACACCATAAAAGGATTGTGCACCATGAATAACCCAATATGGATTCAGGAAACAAAATCACATAACTTGTCAACTCGAATATTACATAATGAATATCTTAGAATAGTGGCATACAATAAACAACATGAAATAAACTTGAGGAGAGAATCATGCGTCTTGCCGATTCGAGTGTTACCATGTAAAATACCAAGAAATGGTAGCACGTAATGAATATCAAAGTCAAATCATCATTAATCGAATTGCGCGTCTTGCCGATTCGTAAAACACGATGTAAATGTAAAAAAATAACAGCTCACAATAAATAACAAGATCAAAGTACAATGAAACGAATCGCGCTTCTTTTGCTGATTCTTAAGCCACCATATAAATGTCAAGAAATGGTAGCGCGCAATCAACAACAAAGTTAAATCCTCATGAAACGAGTTGCGCGTCTTACCAATTCGTAAAACATAATCTAAATGTCAAGAAATAGTAGCGCGCAATGGACAACAATGTTTAAACACCATAAAACGAATTGAGCGTCTTGCCGATTCTTAAGCCACCATGCCAATGTCAAGAAATGGTAGCACGCAATGAATAACAAAGTCAAACATTTATGAAACAAATCGTGCGTCTTGCCTATTTGTAAACTTCCATATAAATGTCAAGAAATGGTAGTGCGCAAGTAATCTGTTACTCATTTAAGAATTAAATCAAGAATATGAAAATTCTCAATAATGGTGTCAGGACAGTCCAACCACCGTCTTACCGCCTGGAACAGTGATCACCAATGAAGGATGAAGGGCAGAAAACTGGAAGATCCAAATAGGCCACCGGGACAGGAGCTCAGGAAGAAGCTGCTGCTCTGCACCGGGACATCTGAATAGTGAGCACTGGGAGTTGGGCTGGCTCTCTTTTCTAGAGTCTTGGTCCAGCCCAGCCCAACACCACGCCCAGACATGTTGCAGGGAAAGTCTCTGGAAGGCCCTGGAAAGGGGCCACACCCTAACACACTCTGAAAACGTGCAGCAATACATTGCAAAGGAACAGTATTTGTAAGCATATTAAAAATAAGTTTTCAGGATTGAACTCTGCAATGCAAAAGGTTAAACCACAACATATCAGCACAATCCATAAATTACTTTGTTTTGAGAGTGCTGGGTTTTTGCATTTTTGTCGCCAATAGAGCGCGTACTGCTCTGGTGTTGACAGTACTCCCCTCTCCCAGATGCGCTCTAGGGCCTGGTTTGCTTGGATTAAGATGATGAAAGTGTCTCACAAGTACTGGAGCATGAACATCAGATGCGGAAACCCATGAGTTACTTTCAGGACCATAACCTTTCCATGAGATTAAGCACCATAGATTACGCCCTCTCAGTTTAGAATCCAACACTTTCTTGACTTCGTATTCTTCTTCCCCTTGTACTAGAACAGGACCTGGATGAGGGTGGACCTTTTGGACTGCCTTTTTCAAGAGGGAAGTGTGGAACACTGGATGAATCCGTGAGGATCTGGGCAATTGTAGTTTATAGGTCACCGGATTGATTTGCTGAAGGACAGTATGAGGACCTATGAATTTGGGGTTAAACATGTGCTTCTTCTTGAAGTTCATATGTTTTGTGGAAAGCCACACTTTGTCACCTGGTTGATACTGCGGTCCCTCACAATGTTTCTTGTCATAATGTCTTTTATATTTTTATTTGGCTTTTTCTAAATGCTGTTGAATCAGTTTCTGTGTTTGATGTAAATGCTGAATGGTTTCTGACACAGCTGGAGTAAGAGAACTTTCTTGAGGAATTGTGATGGGCAAGATGTCAGGATGATAGCCAAATAAACCAAAAAAGGGTGTAACGCCAATAGAAGTGTGGAATGAGTTATTGTAAGCTAACTCAGCTAACCAGAGCATAGATGTCCAAGAATGAAGTGCCTTTTCAGCGTAGGCACGTAGGTATTGTTTCAAAGTCTGATTTAGTCTCTCGTTTGACCATCTGTTTGAGGATGATGACTAGTAGATAGTGTAGATGTCACTTGGAGTGTTTTACACCATGTCTTCCAGAAATTGGAGGAAAATTGTGACCCCCGATCGGAGAGGATAACCTTTGGCAGTCCATGATAATGAACCACTCTGTTCAGTAAAATAGTTGCCAATTCACTAGACGTGGGCAATTTTTTACAGGCGATGAAATGTCCATATTTCGTGAGACTATCTACTACCACCAGAATTACTGAATGCTGTTGAACCACTGGCAGACCGGTAATAAAGTCTAAAGAAACGTGCTCTCATGGACGACTTGGGGTTGGAAGTGGATGTAAAAACCCTTTTGGTTTTGAATGACTTGTTTTAATGCAAGCACAAACTTCACAGTTGTTTACCATTGCTTTTACATCTTTTGTTAGGGTAGGCCACCAAAAATAGCTTTGGATCAGTTCAAGAGTTTTAGGAGTACCTGGGTGACCTGCCGTAGGTATAACATGCAACCAATGAAACACTATCTTGCGTAGTTTGGTAGTGGGTATGAACAAACGAGCGTCATGAAAGGGTAAACCTTGGTTGATTGACCTTTTGAGATCTGCTTGGGCCCATGTTTGCCATTTTTCAACAGTGAAAGATTTGCAAATTTCTTCAAAGAAATCTTCAGTTTTTATGATACATAGAACCTTGTCAGGAGCAATGATAGCTCTGGAGGCTTGAAATGCAGGCAACGTGGTAGACTCTTGACGGGACAAGGCGTCAGCCTTGCGATTATCTTTATCAGGCCGGAAGTTTACTACAAAATCTTATTTGGCAAAAAAAAGCATCTAGCGTAATTGCCGAGGGGTCCAAAGTCTGGCGGAACTCATGAATTGGAGATTACGATGATCAGTATATACTGTGACAGTGTATTTGGCACCCAACAAATGATGTCTCCATTCTTTAAAGGCGTCACAAATCGCCAGAAGCTCTTTTTCAGCAATGACATAGTTCTGTTCAGCTTCGTTCAACTTCCGAGACATATAAGCTACAGGATGAAGTTGACCAGTGTCTTTATTTCATTGTGATAAGACGGCTCCTATTGCTACATCTGAAGCATCAGCTTCCACTATGAAAGGTTGGTTTGCATCAGGATGAGTCAAGACTGGGGCAGTGGAGAAAGCTTCCTTCAAAGTCGAGAAGGCTTAATCAGCTTCTGGGGACCATACAAACTTTTCTTTCTTTCTTAGTAGCTTAGTGATTAGAGCCACTGTCTGGGAGAAATAATTTATGAACCTCCGGTAAAAATTTGCAAACCCCAGGAAACATTGTACATCACGAACAGTCTTTGGGGTGGGCCAATCAGATACGGCTTTAACTTTCTTTTCTGCCATCACCATACCTTGAGGGGTAAGAATAACCCCTAAAAACTCAACTGTGGTAACATGAAACTCACACTTGGTTAGTTTACAATATAAATGGTGTTTTCGAAGGGCTGCAAGAATTTTCTTGACATGTTGGACATGTTCGTTTTCATTGTCTGAGTAGATCAAAATGTCATCGATGTAGACTATGGCAAATATGTCGAGGTACTCTCTAAGAACGTCATTCAAGAAAAATTGAAATGCTGCTGGAGCATTACACAGACCAAAAGGCATGACGGTGTATTAAAAAAGGCCATATCTTGTCTTGAACGCTGTTTTCCATTCGTTACCCTCTCTCATTCTGACCAAATGATAAGCACCTCCAAGGTCAAGCTTCGTGTAGATTTTTGCTCTCTTTACTTGTTCCAATAAGACCGGAATTAGGGGTAAAGGATATTTATTCTTTTTAATATATCTTTTATTGCTTTTAACAAAGGATTATGTCACATTACAAATATAGATACTAGATTAGTCCCAACTGAGTATTCTAACCCCCCTCCCCCTCTCACATTTAGTCCGTCATCTGTTATTCTTATTGCAACTTTCCATTGCTGTCAGGAGATTAGTCGGTGTTCGTTAGTGTATTTTATGTCATAGCAGTTGTTGTCTGTACGGAGCCAGATTCTGAGTCAGATGTATTGTCCTCTGAAGTAGAGGCATCCATTGTCTTAAGATTGACAAGCAGTGCATCCCAGTGTTTGGCGTTGCCTTTAGGTCTTTGACCCTGCAGTGCTTCCTTCAGAAGTACCGTGCTCTCGATTTCGGCCCATTTCACTAGAGCATTGTGCCATCTGTCCACTATGGGACCTTCCGGGTCTTTCCAGTGGGAAGTTATTTCTCTCTTTGCAAGTAGTAGCGCCAGATCTATGAATCTATTGGATATTTTTTGTGCTGAGGGTCGAGGGAAATCTCCTAGTATTGTTACTATAGGTGTGGGTGAGATTGTTCTTTCTGTGCTGGAGGTGACTTTTCTGAGCACTTCAGTCCAGTACAAGTTAATTTTCGGGCATGTGCAGAAGGTCTGCTGATAGCTCTTCGCATCTTGGGCATTTAGAATTATTCGTATTGTAAAGCTTGGTTAATAATTGTGGGGTCAAGTAAGCTCTATGGTAAATATATAAATGTATCAATTTGAACCTTGCGTTCCTGGATACGGAGTAAACTTGGGAGGTGATTCTGGTCCATTGGGTGTCCTCAAGGTTAGTGTCTAGATCGGACTGCCATTTGGATCTAAGTTTATTCAGTGGTAGGCAGGTGACACTTTGTAGCGATTTATATATTCTCGATATTACCCCTCTCTGGTCTCCCATTATGCAGAGGAGGTGGCAGCCTTCATGTGTGTCTGGTTCACTTGATTTTGCGCCCCATAGCTTTTGAACAGTGTTGATTAAGGTAGTGTGAGTGAGGAACAAGCCCAACGGGAGATTGAACCGCTGTTGTAGTTCCATGTAATCACAGAGTTTACCATTGTTGAACAAATCTCCCATTTTTTTTTATTTTTTTTTATTGGAGGGAAACATACAACAAATATATTCTTAAATCACTTTACACTGAAAACTTAAAATTCCGAACAGAGAGTGGAAAAAAAAAGAAATACCAACAGACAAGAGAAGAACATCGCCTAGTTAAATAATACAAAACGTAACCACCCGGCTAATCCAGACCGGCAGTGATACCCCATTAAATTGAGGGGGGGGTGGCCCTAAACATTATGGGCCCGAATCCAAGCCTGAAATGGCCCCCATATTGCCTTCCCTTTCCTCCTAGCATGTTTCCCCTTGCGTTCATATAACGCCATCTCCAAATGGTATACAGACAGCAACCTGGCCAACCATTGCTGCCAGGACGGGGGTCGTACATTCAGCCATGCGGATGATATACAAATTCGATGCACTGCCATAGCTACAAAGATAAATGCTCTATGTGGCCCAGCCGCTTCGCCAGCAACCCCAAAAACCATGATCTCAGGTGTAAGGGCAACATCATATCCCAAAACCTCCTTCAAAATAGATTGAATACCTTTCCTCGAGGCCTTTAATTCCCCGCATGTAGCCATCATATGTACGATGTCTGTTCCATACATCCCATATCTTGGACAGTTTATTCCTGACAAACATCCCCATTTGGCAAGGTGAGCTGGAGTATGATACAAATCGAACATGGTCTTATAATGTTGCGCTTGCAAGGAAGAAGATAATAGAATAGTGAATCCCAGCTCCAGTGACCTCATAAAGTTGTTACTCCCATCTACCAGCTTCTTGCTCCACCTCTCCTTATTCTTCTCTAAATCATCTGGCTGATCCGCCAGCAATAAGGGGTAGATCAACCTTACAGTTAGTTATATTGGGATTAGCCAGGATATCATTCAGCAACTGATTGCTTCTAAATCCCTGCACCCCCCCTGTTTTTTTCCCTAGGAAATCCCGTATCTGTAAATATTTGAAAAAGTCCCTTCGCTCTAGACCATAGTGCTCCTGTAGATCTCCAAACGTCTTAACCCCAAAATTATCAAAAAAGTTCCCTAACCTAATTATGCCTAAGGAGGACCAATTTGCCATATATTTATCATGAAAGATTTCAGGGAGCAATGGATTCTTCTCAATCATGGTGTAATGATTATATCTACCAAATCCTTTCTTCTTATACCATAATTGCCAACACTTATGGGCCGCTCCCAAAACCTTATATCTAGTTTTCTTATAATATCCAGGCTCATGATATGTTACCAGACACCCGTTGGCTGCTGAACCTATCTGCAACTCGTATATATTGGGGCAATCCACTTCCGCGATTCCTTCTTTATTAGGACCCCATAAAGGGCGCATGTACTGAAAAGCTGCTGCCATTTGATATAATTTTATATTCAGTAAAGACCACCCCCCCATTTCTCGAGGGAGAGAAATAAATTTGCTTGCTCTCCTACACTTACCATATGCCCATATAAATCTCATAATCACTCTATCTATCTCTTTAAATCTCAAATTAGTAAAGCTCAGTGGTACGGCACAAAATAGATACAGCAGCTTCGGGAGGAAAATCATTTTCACCATGTTACACCGCCCCACAATAGTCAAATGTAGATTATTCCATCTGCACATATCTTCTCTGACTTTTGCGAGTATAGGATCTATGTTCAACTTGACAATTTCGTCTACCTTTTGTGTAATATTAATACCTAAATATACTGCATGATCCACCCTCCGAGTGTCTTTAGTATTTGTATATTGATTAGCCAACAGCTGCGTTTTAGCTCTATTTAACAGGTATCCAGAAAACCTTCCAAATTTTGTCGTCACCTCATCAACCTCTCTCAATGCTGAATCAGGGGAGGGCGTTAGTATGGCTATATCATCTGCATATGCTAAGACTTTTGTATCCCATCCCTGCCTATGTATTGGTGGAATCTTGCTATTTTCCTCCAACTGTCTAAGCAGAGGGTCTATATACAAAGCAAACAGGAGGGGGGAACATGGGCATCCCTGCCTAGTGCCTCTCCTGATCAAAATACTCTCTGATTGTCCTCCCATTAATTGTATTTTCACAGCTGGTGATCTACATAAAGCCCTTACTGCTACGATAAATTTCTTCCCTAACCCATAATACTCCATAACATACCACAGATACTTCCAGTTCACCCGGTCGAACGCCTTCTCTGCATCTAATAATGCAACCGCCATAGGTTCCTTTGCTACTTCTGTAGCGTCAAAAAGTGCTAGAACTCTCTGGATATGATTAGTAGTATCTCTTCCTGGGACAAACCCATGCTGCCTAGGGGAGACCAACTTCTTGATCACCTGTGATAATCGAGCGGCCAGAATCTTTGAATATATTTTAACATCACTGTTTATTAATGTGATCGGGCGATATGAGGCCGGATTTAACGGGGGTTTTCCCTTCTTCAAGAACATAACTATATTAGCCAGATCCCAAGATGGGGGGACTTCCCCTCCATTCTGTACCTGAATAAATAACTCTGCCATTACCGGGAGTAATAATTATTAAAAAACTTTATAGAATTCTAAGGGGATCGAGTCAGGCCCCATAGCTTTTCCCGTGGGTAGATCACTCATTGCCATATCGATTTCTGAAATATCTATCTGCTCTCCCAGGCGTAGATTGTCACTCTTAACTAGTTTCCCAATCTTAATGGGGTATAAAAACTCCAACATTTCTTCCTCCGGATACACAGATATATCATTATATAGTTCCTGATAATATCTATGGAACACCTTTCTAATTCCATCCACTTCTGATATTATCTGTCCTTGCCAGTCTTTAATCTCCCTAATAACCCCGGATGCTGTTTTCTGGCTTGTCCGTATTGCTAGCAAACGCCCAACTTTTTCTCCATACTCATACCCTTGTGCACGCTGTGCTAGATATTTCTCCGCTATTCTTTGGGCCATGGCCTCGTTCATTGCTGCTTTTACTATAGCAACTTCTTCCTGAGCCCTCCTTATATCCACTCCGGTTTCTATAGCTATAATCAGTTGCCTTTCTGCCAACCGCAGCTTCGCTTGGGACTCTGTTGTTCTACCTTGAGTATCCTTCTGCCTTTTAATACTAAAACTTAATGTTTCACCACGGATACCTGCTTTCAAGGTATCCCAAACTATCTCTACTGAAGCTGACCCCTGGTTAAACCCCAAAAATTCAACTATCCATTTTCTCATATGCTCACAGTGTTCCGGGTCCTTTAAGAGTCCCCTTTCAAATGTCCATCTACTAACCTTTGGTTCTAGCCCATCCAGTTCTAAATCAAAAACTAAAGGATTATGATCTGATACTATCCGTGAATATAACTCAATCCTGCCCTGCTTTCAAAATACAGGAGAGATTAAAAAATAATCGAGTCGTGCTAGTTTCGCATGAGGGGCTGAATAATAAGTATATCCGGGGTTGGGCTTGCGCAGCTTCACCCAAGCATCCACTAACCCTAATTCTTGCTGAATGGCAACCATTGCCTTATAAACCCGAGGTTTATGCCCCTGATACTTCTTAGTTGTGGGTGCTAACAAATCCTGTAGTCCCTCCCAAGATCCATTAAAGTTAAAGTCACCACATATAATATAAAGAGGGGCCCATCCTGTTAACTCGATGGCAAGGGTATCTACAACTGTTGGGTCGTTCGTGACTACCCTGTATAGGGAGCATAATGTAAAGCTACTATGTCCATAGCTACATTCTACTATTACCCATCTTCCGCCCGTATCTGCCTTCTGCCGAGTAATTTTTAGTTTATTGGTCCGATCTAAGATCGCCACTCCTTTAGTTCTAGCCTCTTGTTCCGACCGAGCGATTACCTTCATACCAAGCGAACCGAGGATCCCAGAGTTTTTATATTCCACATGTGTCTCTTGTAGACAAAAAATATCTGCCTTAAAAGTTTTTAATTCTTCAGCCACTCTCCTTCTTTTACGAGGGTCATTTAGTCCGCATATATTGATTGAAACAATTCTAAGTCTAGCCATTTACTTTTTTTGTAGTTTCACATCTTTTCTCTTTCTGCTCCCTCAGGTCTTCATATCTAACTGCACCTTCTCTTGAATTCTCTTTTCTCCCTGTTCCACTCTTCTTATTTTTCCACCCCATTTCTCTCACTTCCCTTAGTCTTTTCCTTTCCATTTTCTTCCCTCGTTTCTCCCCCACCCCTCCCCTCCCCGTTCCCCCTTCCACCTCCCCGAACCAGTCTCCTCCCTCCCCCTCCCCGACCCCTTCCCTCCCCCCCGAGACTGGCCCCCCACCCTGTTGAGCAATCAGACCACCAATGGCCTGAATATTGGTGTTGTGTATGCATCGGCCCACCCACCCACCAGTCTCCTAAGCACCTTTACCTTCCCTGTGTTTCTATGCTCTATTGTTTGACCCCCATCAAATATTCTTTTGCCTTGATTTCTGAGGTAAAAACTTTTACTTTTCCATTCATTATTGTTTTAAGTCTAGCAGGGGCCAACAAATATGCTTCCCCTCCTTTGTCAAAGAATGGCTTAGTAAGCTGTCGAAGCCGCCATCTCCGCTCCACAGTGGCATGGCAGAAATCGGGGCGGGTAAAGAAAGTAACCCCATCGAAAGAGCGTGGGGTATTAGGAGGAGTTTTATCAGATATCTCCTGTCGTAATAAATAGTTCCCAAAATATACCAAAATCGCTCTTGGGTATTTAGAATCTGCCCGTTGACCCCCCTCCCGTCGAATTGTCGGAAACCTATGGACCCGCTGCAGCTCGTTACCCCAATCCCGATCCCCCAGTTCCGGAAAGGCCCCACGCAAAAGGTTGACCATATACGCCTGTATATTGCTTCCTTCTAGCCCTTCTGTTATACCCAGAAATCGAAGATTGTTCCTTCTCTGTCTATTTTCCAAATCTTCCATTTTCCACATCACATCCATCAGTTGTCCGTCTCTCGCAGCGCTCTGCTCTTTAAGAGTATCCATATCCTCCTCGACTGCCACTATCCTTTCTTCCATAGAACATAGCTTAGCTTCAATTTCCGTACATGATTTTGCTACCTTACGGACTGACCCCTGCAGTCTCTTTGTAGCAATCCTTGCACGCCGACTTTCGATCCTAGTCTCAGTTTGTAACTCTTTAATTGAACTATATATTGACTGCAGGATCCCTGCCTCAGTGCCCGTCGCATGCGTGTTACCAGCATTACCAGCATCACCAGCAGAAGCTCCCATGCCGCTTTCATTTTTATCATTAGCAGGGCCCTGGTTGCCAACGGTAGGAGTATCTGCTAAGCCAATACCAGAATAATCCCACCTTAAAGTCCTACCGCTCATATATGCCGCGTTTTCAAAACCCTCCTGAGAGCCAGGACGTGTTTTTACAGGTTTCCGTTGTCGGAACTGCCGTACTGTAAGTTCATAGCTTGGAGATTTATTGCCAGCCTCGGATGTCTCAATCTCTTCAGATTCACTAAAACTGCGATCAGCGCTGCTGAGATCGGACTCTTCTGTCAAAGAGTAAAATTTATCGCTACTATCTTTACCCCAGTCCATGAGTTGGGGATTTTTCCCCATAATTTTATCCCATTTTTTAGGGCTTCCTAAAGGATTGGTGGGGTCGTCCTTTTCTACTGTAGGTCCTGATGTGCTTACAGTTTCTTCCTTACGTTGACAGTCCAGCTGCTCACTTTGATCCACTTGTTGTGTTTGGGGCTGCCCATTCCCGGGGAGGCCAAGCACCTTCTCACTTATCTCCCTGTTACTGTCTTTGATCTCTGATGGGTTCTCTACATATTGCGTAATTTTAGTACAGAGTTCTTTGTTTCCGATACATAACTTTTTGTCGCTGGTACATAGAGGAGTAGGTTCTTTTCCTGACACATTGCTTTCAGGGGAGGGGGTTATATGTACAGGAGGACTATCTTGCGCCCCGCCTGCAAGAAAAGCCGTAATAGTAGACTGGCTTTTGCCTTTCAGCTTAATTTCCGACGGGGAGATAGTGCTGTCACTCATCTTGGCATCTTTCATCAATCCCGACGTATTCTTCCCAGCCGCTTTACCAGTTATTGACGTCAAGCGTTTATTTACCCCTACTGTCTCTCCTTTATCCCTGCCAATACGTGTCGTCTTAGCTCCCTCACTCTTGTCTCCAAGATTCCGGATAGTTTTGGGTGCCATATTTATTTTTATAGTATGAGATAACAGTCTGATAAATCTTGTAACGCCCGCCGCTGCCGCTAGCACATCCGATATTGTTTGTTCAATCACGCACCTCAGTGGCCATGAGGGAGTAAACGGATGCCAAGATGCGTTACTCTGTACGGCCGAGAGCATTGAAGCCTCCTAAGACTTTCAGTTCTTCCTTTATCCCCCCCTGATTTTATTTGATCTTAAAAGTTTTTTAACCCCTCTCCTCTATTTTCCAGTAGTAAGAGAAAAGAGCAGGATAAAAATAGCAGAATCAGATGCTGTTAGCTAATATCGTTCTCCTGTATTTAAAGTTCTTCAATTGGTGGTCAAACAAAAAACCGCCAATCCCTCAATGTCTGTATAACGATCTCCAAGTGCTTGGTTGCTGCAGTTCCACTAGTAGTCAAAAGGATATCCCAGGTTCCTCAAACCCTTTCTCCCCTTAGGTGAAAGCCAGACTGGAATCTTTTTCCCTGCTTCCCCAAACAACAACAAAGTCCAAGGGTCTCCTAGGAGACCCACTCTTCACCAGCTCAGGGTAATTTCCCTGTGCTTTGCAAAGTTTTTTCCTATTATTTTTTTTCCTTACCGGCGTGCAGCATTTCGGCGTGTTCCAAACGCCGATTCAAACCTGACCGCGTCTCTCCGGCTACAACTGCTGACGGCCTGGACGCCCCGCGTTCTTTTCCGCGGAAGGGCGATCCTCATTGCGGCCACAGCAGCGGCAGCAACAGCGGCAGCGGCTGCGGCTATACGCCGGTTTCCTGGGGCGATCCTCGTTTCGATGGCTGCCGTGATGGGGAGAGAGAGCGGCAGCGGGCGTGTGTGATGCTTAGTTCCGGTGGGCGGGGCTTGCGAGCCTCTCCATTACGCCGACACCATGTTGCCCGCCGACACCATGCACAGAGTTCACAAATCTCCCATTTTCGTGATGTTATATTTTATCATTTTGCTAGTAAAAGCTGCGATGTGGCCCCTTGGGATAAGGTTTAGAGCTATTAGGGGGATCTCGGGTGAGTAGGGGGTTCTAGTGCGAGTGTGTTTTAAGAATTGGTCCCAGCAATGTCTAGGCATCTCGTTCTAATGGGAGCTGTTGTGTTGGTTTTTTGGGGTTCAGTAAAGTATTTAAAATGTATTCTAGAGGACAGTTTGATAAAGTCTGTGAGTTGTTTGTTTTTAGGAACTCGCCGATTAACCTAGCTATCCATTGTAGTTGTCCTGCCCAGTAGTAAATCTCAAAGTTTGGCGCAGCTAACCCGCCCTCTGAAGTGGGCCTTTGGAGTGTGCCAAGTGCTATTTTACGTCTATTCGACCCCCATATAAAACTCCCAATTAGGGTGTCTATGTTTTTGAATACTTTTTGGGGGATTATTAGGGGGATGGTGGAGAAGTAGTATAATAGCCTGGGTAGTGCTATCATTTTTAGCAGGGCAACTCTCCCAAAGACAGTCAGGGGAAGTGTGCTCCAGAATTGCATATTGGTTTTGAGTCCACTAATTGCTCTTTGTACATTTCCTTCTAGGAGATCTTCTACTTTATGGTGTATGCTGACCCCCAGATATTTAAATGTATTCGGGGACCAGGGGAGGCCTCTGGTATCTGCGGGCTCAGGGGAGTCAGCAGTCAGAGGAAAGATGGTGGACTTCCTCCAGTTAATTCGGAGGCCAGAAGCTTTACCGAAGCTTTCAAGCATATCTATTGCCCCTGGCAAACCTGCACCCAATGATATGGTAACATGTCATCTGCGTATAGTGCTATGAGGTGTGTTTGATTATTAATCAGTATAACCTCATAGTGCCTCCTAGTTCTTGCTGTTTGTGCAAGGGGCTCCACTGCCATGGCAAACAGAAGGGGAGATAGTGGGCAGCCTTGTCTGGTCCCCCTGCCCACCGGGAATGAATCGGAGACGATGCCACCTGTGCGTACTCTTGCTGTGGGATTAGTATACAGTAGCCTTGTCCAGCGCATGAAGCCCTCCCCTAGCCCTAGTTTTAGCATAACCAGTTCCAGGTGGTCCCATCGCAGGCTATCAAAGGTTTTTTCTATGTCTACTGATATTATTGCTGCTTGTGGTATTGTTGTAGTTGAGGGCATGGCGTGTAGGATTGAGACTAAACATCTAATATTTTGTGCTGTGCTGCGTTGCGGGATGAATCCTGCCTGGTCTTGGTGGATTAGTGACTTCATGTAGGGTAGCAGTCTGTTTGCCAGTATTTGGCTTAATATTTTGTAATCTAGGATTAACATGGACAGTGGGCAGTAGGAGCGAACGTCCGTGGGTGGTTTATCAGGTTTTAGCAGGGGGATCATTATGGCCTCGTTAGTTGATTGGGGCAGTTTATTGTTATGCCATGCCTCAGCATATAATAAGCATAGTCTTGGGGCTAAAAGGTCTTGGTACAAAGCGTAAAACTCCATTGGGAGTCCATCCGTTCCTGGGACTTTACGTCTGGCCATGCCTTGTATCGCTGTTTTAATTTCTGTGATTGAGATAGGCGCGGCTAGTGCCTGACTGTCTTCTATATTTAATTTGGGGAGGGGGAGTGTCTCTAATTCTTGGAGCTGGGTGTTACTGATAGTATCCTCAGGTGGGGCATAAAGGGTTGACTAGTATTCGAGGAAACAGGTGTTTATTTCCCTTTGACCATGTACACTACCACTTGTGGGAGTCCAGATCTCGACTATGGCAGTTTGTTGTTTATGGGGCCTAGCAAGCCATGCCAGCAGGGCCCCTGCTTTGTCACCCTCTGCGTGCTGCTTGTTCAAATGCTGCTTATAGTCAAAGCGGGATAATCTTGAGTTAGCTTCAATTATTTTAGTTTTCATTTCGTTTAGGAGGGATAGCAGTTCGGGATGTGTCGAGAGCTTGCGCTCAGTCCCTCTGAGGGAGTCCTCCAGTTTTTTTAATTCAGTCTCAATTGATTTTCGGACCCCAATACTCTCGCCTATGCAGTTACCCCTTGTTACTATTTTGAAGGTTTCCCATTCTAGGGCTCTAGAGGATGTTGTCCCTGTGTTTAGTGAGAAAAATTCCTCAATATTTTGGTGTAAAGTGAGTTTGAAGGCCTCGTCTTCGAGTGCCTCTGTTCTCATTCGGCAGGTGGGGATTGCCGGTTTTTCCCCACCCCACGCCAGCGAGACCACCAGTGGGTTATGATCCGACATGGTGCCACTTAGGTATTCGGCTGTTACTACAGTGTGTTGTAGTTCCTGGGAGACCAGAAAGGTATCTAGTCTAGTGTGTAGATTGTGTATTGTCGAATAATGGGAGTAGTCTCTGCCTAGAGGGTTGAGTTGTCTCCAGCAGTCTTCTAATTGCCAGTGTTGCTGCCATTCCGTGAAATATTTAGCAGTTTTTTGAGTTTGCATGTGTTGTAAGGGGGGGTGGGATCTATCCAAGAGTGTGTTAGCTATACAATTGAAGTCCCCGCCAAGTATTTTTAGGCCTGTGAGGGTCGGGCCTAGTTCCTGTGATAGTATATCTAAGAAATTTGTGTTGGTCTAAGTTCGGCGCATATAGGCCTCCAACTGTCACTTCTTTTCCATCCAGCCTTCCCCTGACCACCACATATCTCCCCTCTTTATCTATCATTGTTAGCAGTGCCTGGAATGGCACCCCTGGTCGGATCCATTATAATACAACCCTAGCAAATGCTGAGTAGTTCGTGGCAAATATTTGGCCCCTCCATCTTTTTTTGAGTGCTGTGACCTCTAGTTCTAGTAGATGAATTTCTTGCAGTAGAGCTATATGTGCCCCTCTACGTTTGAGGTAGTTGTATACTTTATACCGCTTGGACATGTTATTTAAGCCTCTAACGCTCCATGTTATCATTTTGTAGACTACAGCCATGATCTATGAAGTTTAAATTGGTGGCAATTGTCGGGTGCAGACCGCTGGACAAATCTTCTGTTATATGAATTTGTTAATGATTGGTGACTAGAGTTGTTAGGTTTGTGGATGACTGGTGTGATGTAAACCACTCTAACTATAAGAAGAACTTTGAAACCCAACTCCCATTCCCCAGGACCGGTAGCCATTACTATTCCCGTCCAAACCATAAACAATCTTAATTTAGAATCCTATAGGTGGGTGGCATGACAGAGGCCGCGTGCCCCCGCTCCGAGCTGCTCCCGGGGCCCGGCTATGTTATATCTAGGTCCCAGAAAGTATACGTAATAAGTTTAGTTCGTCAGCAGATTTGAAGGGGACTCTGCTTTTCGTCTTATAAGTGTCAGCAATTGTCATGTTAGTACTCACATAGATCTAAATCTTTAACTCTAGTGGTTAGATAATCTCCTCCGCAGTACCTGGTGTGATTTTAGGGAGACTTGTTAAGGTGTCACGTGAAGTTGAGGAACTCCCACAGTCTGAGTGAAGGTCCAATGCATTTTCTGGGGTTTGCGGAGGAGGGCTCGTTCCCCCGCTCAAGGCTGCCGCTGCTTCCACCACGTTCCGCCTCTCGCAGAGGGATTGGTGTCTCGGGGGGGCCGCCTCCGTAATTCTTTTGGAGGATCTGCTGCGTTTCCCATCCAGTTTGCGTGGGTTTTAGAGGGATGGGCCAGAGTCGCTATATTCCGAGATTCCAGCCATTCGCGTGCTAGTTGCGGTGATGTAAAGAAGTGCATTTTGCCAACGTGTTCCACCCTGAGCTTGGCTGGGAATAGCATTGCATATTTTATGCCGTTCTCATGTAGTGCACGTTTGGAGTCGTTAAAGGAGGCCCTTTGTGCTTGGGTTTCCTTGGTAAAGCCTGCGAAGATCATGATCTGTCCGAGTTGACGTGTTTGTGAAAGAATATAGGGGGTCATTCTAACCCTGGCGGTCGGTGATAAAGCGGCGGCCAACCCGCCAACAGGCAGGCGGTCCAAAAAATTGAATTCTGACCCTGACGGGAACCGCCAACACAGCCCGCCACATTAACACTCCGACAGCCACGGCGGGACCGACAAACAGCGCGGCGGTCACCGCCAACAGGCAGGCGGCAGACAATGTACCGCCCACCCTATCACAACTCACCAATCCGCCACCTTTTCCGGGGCGGGAGCCCCGCCGATAAAAACACGGCGGAAACAGACTACGAACGGGAAAACGCTCACCTATACACACTCCACGAGGAAGGAGGACAGCATGGAGCCCGAATTACACATCCTACCGGCTATTGTCTACCTGCTCATCTACCAGGAGTACGAACGCCGGCGCAGACGACAACGGTGAGTACTGCACCTACGACACAGGGGAGGGGGGAGGAGGAAAGGTTACGTGCACACACATACGCGATACACCCACCCCCCCCCAATACCTACACACCAATGAGGAGCAACAAGTCAGAGTGACACCCCCCAAGCCCCCCGGAAGAATGCAAAGACATAATTCAAATGAAGTTTAAAATTTATGTATAAAATAGGTTCATTGAAGTCATGGTAAATATGCCATATGAAATATACAAAAGAAATAATGAACATAGTGCAAAGTATAAACATAGTCAATAAGTCCTGCACAGTCCGTTCAATATCCATAGTCCGTGGGCCAATGTGTACAAACACATGGGCAAAGCCCACACAGGAGACCGGATACCATTGGAGAGAACACTGCAGGGGCATCAGATGATAAAACAACAGGCACCTCAGGGGGAAGGGAAATGGGAGCACCTCAGCCACATGAGTCCGCGACGCCAGATCCACGAGGGGCCTCCACGCCCACTGTACCATCCTGGGGAGTGCAAAGCCACAGTCCATCAGATGGATAACCAACTTCACTGGTATTGGAGGAGGCATGGTGCCCAGAGTGCTTCGTGAACACCTGCTCGACACAGAACGGCACTGTCAATGGACCAGCGGTGCTTGAGACGGCGATGCCCAGCGGAGCGGTGCTTGAGACGGCGGTGCCCAGCGGAGCGGTGCTTGAGAGGAAGGCCCCAGCGGAGCGGTGCTTGAGACGGCGGTGTCCAGCGGAGCGGTGCTTGAGATGAAGGCCCCAGCGGAGCGGTGCTTGACAGGAAGGGCCCAGCGGAGCGGTGCTTGAGATGAAGGGCCCAGCGGAGCGGTGCTTGAGATGAAGGGCCCAGCGGAGCGGTGCTTGAGATGAAGGGCCCAGCGGAGCGGTGCTTGAGATGAAGGGCCCAGCGGAGCGGTGCTTGAGATGAAGGGCCCAGCGGAGCGGTGCTTGAGATGAAGGGCCCAGCGGAGCGGTGCTTGAGATGAAGGGCCCAGCGGAGCGGTGCTTGAGATGAAGGGCCCAGCGGAGCGGTGCTTGACAGGAAGGCCCCAGCGGAGCGGTGCTTGAGATGAAGGGCCCAGTGGAGCGGTGCTTGAGATGAAGGGCCCAGCGGAGCGGTGCTTGAGATGAAGGGCCCAGCAGAGCGGTGCTTGAGATGAAGGGCCCAGCGGAGCGGTGCTTGAGACGGCAGTGCCCAGCGGAGCGGTGCTTGAGATGAAGGGCCCAGCGGAGCGGTGCTTGAGATGAAGGGCCCAGCGGAGCGGTGCTTGAGATGAAGGGCCCAGCGGAGCGGTGCTTGAGATGAAGGGCCCAGCGGAGCGGTGCTTGACAGGAAGGCCCCAGCGGAGCGGTGCTTGAGATGAAGGGCCCAGCGGAGCGGTGCTTGAGATGAAGGGCCCAGCGGAGCGGTGCTTGAGACGGCGGGGCCCTCTTCAGTGGTGCTCCTCACGGCGGGGCCCTGTTCAGCGGTGCCTGTCTTGGCGGGGCCCTCTTCAGTGGTGCTCTTCACGGCGGGGCCCTGTTCAGCGGTGCCTGTCTTGGCGGGGCCCTCTTCAGCGGTGCTCCTCACGGCGGGGCCCTGTTCAGCGGTGCCTGTCTTGGCGGGCCCTCTTCAGCGGTGCTCTTCACGGCGGGGCCCTGTTCAGCGGTGCCTGTCTTGGCGGGGCCCTCTTCAGCGGTGCTTGTCCTGTCTTTCAAGGGAGCCAGACCTGGCCAAGACTCCCCGCTTAGTCGCCCTCCGACGTTGCGGTAGCAGAGCCCTCCTGTGATGGAGTCTTGTGCCCGTGGGTGTCATCCGTCACACCCGGTATGGGGCTGGTGGGGCCCTCCTGGTGAGCTCAGCTGCTGCATGTCTTCTCCGCCCTGGTGCCCTTGCCCTCCTTCGCTGCAGCTCTCTGGCCCTTGCCTCCCTTAGATGATGTGGCAGGTGACGTGGCAAGGCCACTCTCCTTGGTGGCAGCCGTCTCAGGCTTTTCGCGCCGGCCCTTAATTTTTCTTGTCCTCTTCCCAGGGGGTGGGCTGGCTGTCCCCTTGCTGCTGGCCGATGTTCCTTCCCTAGGAGCTGGTGGACTCCAATAGCCCTGCATTATGGTGATAAGAGATGCAGGGCTGGTGGTGGCTGAGGTGCTCTTTGGACTCTTACCAGATGGAGGGGGTGGGTCAGGTGATGCAAAGAGGTTAATTTTGGAGAGGAAAAGTTTTTTAGGAGCAATGGGAAGGGTAGGTGCAGTGGGTATGGGAGTGGACGAAGAGGATGTGGTTGTAGGAGAGTCAAGTGTGCTGTCTTTGGGTGCAGGTGCTTGGGCTGGAGGCTGTCGTGAGGTGGATGGCTGTTGGGTGGGTGGCTGCCTGCGTTTGTGTGGTTTGGGAGAGGGGGTGACAGACACAGTGGGAGAGGACACAGGGGACGTGTAAATGGCAGTGGGGGTGGTGACTGCACGTGTGCTGACTGTAATGGAGGGTGTGCTGGTGATGGAAGTACTGGCTGATGGTGGTGTGCATGCAGGTGTGAGTGGAGACGTCACAGGGAGGGAGGAGGGAGACGAGGAGGAGGGGGACACAGAGGTGGTAGTGACTGTTGGCATGTCTGCATCTGGATGTTGTTTGTGTGAATGCTTGTGGGATCTGTGGTGCTTATGTCTGGATGAGCTGCCCTTGGGTGTTGAGGTGTGTGCAGGCTGGTCTGATGGTGTGGATGGGATAGGCTGAGGAACAGGAGACTGGGACTGGGTGAGGGAGTGAGAAGAGGGAGGCTGGAGACAGGGACAATGGCTGCCGTCAGTGCTGAGGCCAGAGCGTTGAACGATCGTTGATGGGCAGCCTGACCCGAATGAATGCCCTCCAGGTATGCATTGCTCCGATGCACCTCCCTTTCCACCCCCTGGATGGCATTCAAAAGGGTAGACTGCCCAACAATGAGCGTCCGGAGGAGGTCAATGACCTCCTCACTGAGGGCAGCAGGGGTAACTGGGGCAGGGCCTGAGGTGCCTGGGGCGAAGGAAATGCCCGCCTTGGTGTGCGAGCGGGCACGGGGCGAACGCTGAGGGGCTGCTTGGAGGGTGGAGCTGGTGCGCTGGGTGGCGGCTGCACCTGTAGTTGCGGTGGGCACGGATGTTGCCTCCACCGCAAGGGAGCTCCCTTCCGAGGACGTGTCGGTGTCGCTGACGTCTCCACGGGTCCCCGTTGTGGAGCTCCCCTCGCCCTCCGTCTCACTGCTGAACTCGGAGTCGGTTGCATGGCCCTCCGGGGCCATGTGAGATGCAGCTCCTTCGTGCGCCGATGCCACTTCTCCTCCGCCTGATGATGCTAATGCACACATGCACAGGAAGAAAAAGAAAATGGGTGGGGGGGAGAAATGAAGACAGGTTGAGTGCATGCATTGGCAACACCGTTGGCGGAGAGGACAGACACAGAAGCCCCCTGCACTACGCTGCGCAATCGGGGTACACTACTCAGTTCTTGTGACTAGGCCTACAGGTCTATGGACGACAAATGCACACATGGGTGATGCAGGACCATGGATAGCTGTACTTGGCACCCTACAGAGGTGGGGGGCGGGGGCACAGGGCCATGGCTAACGGAGGGGACTAGCCTACAGAAAGCGCCCTGGCCTTGAGTTACCCATAGCCCTCCTCCCCAACCCAGACACCTCCACTGCGCGCAAAGATAGCAGAATGTGCTGATACTCACCCCCTTGTGTCTGCTGTGATGTCCTCACGCGCCCATCCAAATCGGGGTAGGCCACCGCCAGGATCAGGGACATCAGGGGGGTCAATTGGCAGCTGGCACCCCTCCTACGTTGGGAGGCCATCCCCAGCAGAGACTCGGCGGTCTTTCTGGTCCCGCGGCAGATGTCCTCCCACCTCTTTCGGCAGTGGGTGCCCCATCTGTTGTGGACCCCCAGGGCCCGGACGTCCTTGGCGATGGCACGCCAAATGTCGATCTTCTGATGGGCGCTGACCTATTTGACATGTACAGGGTGGGAAAGGAAATGTCATCACTTTTCTGCATGGTAGATGTGAGTGGCCCCCCCTCCCCAACCTTGCCATGTGGCACATGTTCCCATCTGTCGTGCGTTGTACTCCTCATTCGCTCCCCTCCCCACCATCTTACATACACCCCACTCAACACAGGCATAGCCCATTCAGCGTGCACCCTGTGTACTAACCTGTTGGTCTGGAGGACCGTAGAGTAGCGCATACTGGGGGAGGACCCCATCAACAAGTTTCTCCAATTCTTCGGAAGTGAAGGCAGGGGCCCTTTCCCCAGTCGCAGCAGCCATTGTATCTCCCAGACCGAGGTCACAGCAGCACTTGCAGTATAGGTCCTCTCCTGTGGATGATCAGGTCTCGAGTGATTAATCAGATAGAAAATGGCGGTCACGCCCGCGGCGGTGCGTACCGCGGCGGTGCGTACCGCGACCGCCGGCACACATCGTCATTGGCTCCTGAGACCCATAGGGTTCAATGTTAACCAATGCTGCTTTGCGCCGCGGTCTTCGACCGCCTACCGCCACGGTGTGCCACGCCAGCGCAGTGACCTCACATCCCACTGTCACACTTCACAGGTCAGGCAGCCGCCATTTCAAGGGCCCACATGGCATGATTTCTACTGCGTCACACAGGCCTAGGCCTTGCATTGCCACTCATACAAGCCGTTCCATGCATAGCGATTCGTGTACTGTGCAAGCTGTGTGAACGAACCTGTGGGTTGCTTGACTCTGTGCTCCATGTTGTCCTTCCTAGGCACCGTCCGCTGGGACTTGCGAGGAGAAGGATGAATCCTCCCGTGTACCGACCGCTGGTGGACCTGTCGACAATGGAAGAACGACATATCATACTTACATACCGGCTTGACAGAGCAACTATACATGAACTATGTGCCCAGCTGGAGCCAGACCTGATGTCCCCCATTCGCCAACACACAGGGATTCCCCCTCTGGTGCAGGTTCTGTCAGTACTCTATTTTTTGGCAAGTGGGTCGTTTCAGACAACAGTGGCCATAACATCTGGGATGTCTCAGCCTATGTTTTCTAAGGTTTTGTCCAGAGTGTTGTCTGCCCTGATGAAATACATGCGGAGCTACATTATTTTCCCTGAGGTGGGCGAATTGGCTACAGTGAAGGGTGATTTCTATGCCCTTGGACATATCCCCAACATCATTGGGGCCATTGATGGGACCCATGTGGCTTTGGTTCCCCCCAAAGACAGTGAGCAGGTGTACCGAAACAGAAAAAGTTATCATTCGATGAATGTCCAGGTGGTCTGTTAGGCTGACCAGTACATCTCCCATGTAAATGCCAAGTTCCCTCGGTCAGTGCATGACGCGTATGTCATGCGAAATAGCAGCATCCCTTATGTGATGGAACAGCTACAGAGACACCGTGTGTGGCTAATTGGTGACTCTGGTTACCCCAACCTGTCGTGGCTACTGACCCCAGTGAGGAATCCCAGGACAAGGGCAGAGGAACGCTACAATGAGGCCCATGGGCGAACTAGGAGTATCATAGAAAGGACCTTCGAGGTCCTGAAGGCCAGGTTTAGGTGCCTGCATATGACAGGGGGATCCCTCATGTACTCACCAAAGAAGGTGTGCCAGATCATCGTGGCCTGCTGTATGCTTCACAATCTTGCATTGCGACGCCAGGTGCCTTTTCTGCAGGAGGATGGTCCAGATGGTGGTGTTGTTGCAGCTGTGGAGCCTGTGGAGAGTGAAGAGGAGGAAGACGACGGGGACGACACGGACAACAGGGATACAGTCATACAACAATTCTTTTCAGTAGCACACAGGTAAGAAACAGCCACCCCAATTTACATTTACTTAAGGCCTCATGCGTCTCCACTGTCTGTGTTTCCCCCCAGTTCCTGTTAACTGATTTGTGACTTTCCCTTCCCTTTTCAGAGCTGTATGGCCCACTGCCTGACTTCAGCTTTGTTTGCCCATGGACTAAAGCTTATTGAAATTGGCATGTTGTCATCACAAAGTAACTGGACATTATTGAACCGTTATGTGTAATACATTTGTTAAGAATACAAGCAGACTCCTGTTTATTTAAGTGGAATAAGTGATTTATTTAAAGTGCTAGATATAGGTAAATGATTGGGAAGCGGGGATGGGTGGGGGTGGAGTAATGTCCATGGCAGAGTCCAGATCTCAGTCGCACAGGTGCATTGTCCATATGTCTGTGGAAGGATGGAGCAGGGGCAGTTCAAGGTTGGAAAGGGTGACAATGTGGGACAGTGGGATGACATCAGGGGGTATCTTAGGCTGGCGGGGGTCTTGCAATCCTAATCTGTCTTCTTGTGAGATCTCAGGTTCCGCTTGCGGGGTGGTTCTTCTTCTGCAGGAGGTGGGGTTCTGGTGGCCTGTCGTTGTGTGGGGGCCTCCTGTCCACTGGCGCCGGCGGAGGTGGTAGGCTGTTCCTGGCCTGGGCTAGTGACAGGGGCCCTTTGGGGTGCCACATGGTCCCGCAATGTGGTGACGATCTGGGTAAGGGCCAGGACGATGGTCCCCATTGCGGAACCGATGTTCCTCAGTTCCTCCCTGAACCCCATGTACCATTCCTCCTGCAGTTCCTGGATCTCCTGGAACCGGGCCAGTACCGTCGCCATCGTCTCCTGGGAGCGGTGGTATGCTCCCATGATGGAGGAGAGGGCCTCTTGGAGAGTCGGTTCCCCGGGGATGTCCCCCCCCTGTCGCACAGCAGCCCTCCCAGTTCCCCTGTGTTCCTGGGCCTCTGTCCCCTGGCCGGTGTGCCCACTACTACTGCCCCCAGGTCCCTGTTGTTGTTGGGGTGGTGGGTCAACTTGGGTGCCCTGTAGTGGTGGACACACCGCTGATTTACGTGCCCTGGAGACAGAGGCATGGGCCCGCTGGGTGGGAGCTGTGCTGGTGTTCCCAGAGGGGGTTGGGTCTGGTGTAGCCTGTGGCTGTCTGTGGGGAACCGACTGTCCAGAGGTCCCCGATGGGCCGGGCTCGTCGTCTGTCTCCAGGGAGACAGAGCTGCTGTCATCGCTGGGGGCCTCTTCTGGGGGTGGGATGGACATCTCTGGACCCTCCGTGGCGGTGTGGTGGCGTTCGGGTCCTGCAGGGGTATAAAGGTATGGTTATTGCTTCTGTGTGTGGGATTTCGTGTGATGGGTGGGTGTCCGTGTACCCATGTGCAGGCATTTCCTTGTGGGGGCTTTTGTGAGGGTGGCTTGTGGGGGTGATGTGTGTGTGCAGTGGGCATGCTTTGGTGATGGGTGTCCATGCTTTGGGGTCGCATGCAGGGCTTGGTGTTGGGATGGGTGGGTTGTGATGGTGAGGCTTTTGCTAGGGGTTGGTGTGATGGGGGAGGGGGGAGGGTGGGGGTATGATTTGGCATTCAGATGGGGTGGGGGTGGGAAGCAGTAGTGAAGATTTGCCTTACCAGAGTCCATTCCTCCGCCTACTCCAGCGAGGCCCTCAGGATGCAGGATGTGCAAGACTTCCTCCTCCCACGTGGTAAATTCTGGGGGAGTAGGTGGGGGTCTGCCGCCAGTCTTCTGCACCGCTATGTTGTGCCTTGATACCATGGAACGCACCTTCCCCCGTAGGTCGTTCCATCTCTTCCTGATGTCCTCCCGATTGCGTGGATGCTGTCCCACCGCGTTGACCCTGTCCACTATCCTTTGCCATAGCTCCATCTTCCTGGCAATTGTGGTGTGCTGCACCTGTGCCCCGAAGAGCTGGGGCTCTACACAGACTATTTCCTCCACCATGACCCTGAGTTCGGCGTCACTGAACCTGGGGTGTCTTTGGGGTGCCATGGGGTGGTGTGGTTGAGGTGTGGGGTGGCGTTTGTGGTGATGAGTGTGGTGCGTGTGGTGGTGTGTGGTGTTTGGTGCGTGGATTCTGTGTGGGTGATGGTGGTGTGTGCCTCTGTGTTGTGGGATTCTCTATTCTGTGCTCTGTCTCTAGCCTTCGTCAATGATTTTGGGTCGTAGGGGCTTGTGGGTGATGTGGGTGTGTGTTTTATATTGTGTTGGGTGTGTGGGAGTGGTGTTAGTATGTGTATCAGGTGTGTGTATTTCGAACTGACCAATGTGGCTGAGTTTTCTATGTGTGTGTGTATTTTGACCGCGGCGGTGTGTACCGCCAATGGAATACCGCGTTTGTGGGTCGGAATGGTATGGGCATATTTCTGTTGGCGTGACGGTGGAGGTTTGGTCAGCGCCATTTTTTCGCTGACCTTTGGTGTGGCGGATTATTGAGGATGTCGGGTTTTCGGCGGTTTGGCAGTTGCGGGTCAGAATGACCGTGGCGGTTTACCGCGGCCGCGGCAGTGTTATGGCGGTCTTCTGACCGGCGGTAAGCGCCTTTTACCGCCGAGGTCAGAATGACCCCCATAGTCTCTGTCTTTGTAATGTAGTAATTTACCCACTATTGGTTGCGGGCTAGCTCCTGGCTAGCTCCTGGGGGTGGCCGTCTGCCAGGTACCCTATGTGCTCTTTCTATTGCAAAGAATACTGATAGGCCCTCAGGGGCTACTGTGGTATTAATCCAGTTTTCTAGAAAAGATTCCATACTGTCTGCAGACGTTTTGGTTTGCTCTGCTAGCCCTACTCTTCTGAGGTTGCTCCTGCGTGCACAATTTTCGGCATCTTCTGCTCTAGTTTCTAAGGTTTTGATGCAGGAGGAGAGGACCGTGAGTTCGGTGGCCCTTGATTTTTGTGTCAAAGTCAGTGCCGTGAGTGACATTTCATTGGTTCCTAATCTCTCCTTTAATTTGTGATGGTCGTCTCGCAGTAGAGTAAGATCCGTTGCTAAATTACCTATTTTCTTCTCTAGTGCTTCGCGAGAATCCTTGATGGCCAGGAGGACCGTGTCCAGCGTTGTTTCCTGTAGTGATGAATCTTCTGAGGGGTGTGAAGGTTTAGCGCTTACTGTTTTGCCCTGGCTCTGCTCCTCATGTTTTTTGGTTTTCCCATTGTTGGAGGGGTCGTTAGATTAGACGTTGTTTCTTTTTTAAATTATTGTGCTGGGGGTCTTTATGACTCGTCGCCCTCTCCCACGGAGAGGGCGCAGTGGGGAGGCCAGGGGCCCGGAGCCGCCGCAAGGGCGGACGGCGGTGGGAGAGTCAGGGGCGCCCCCGATCACTCCCCCCCCGAGCCGGGAGTGCGAGGGTCCTGTGCCTTTCCCAGCTGCAGGGTTTCTTCGCTCCAGCTGTTTCTATGTTACTGGGGCTGTCAAGGTGGTGCCTCTCTGATTCTTATTTGTGGCCTGCTGTGTCACTTTGTTGGGGGCCCCCTCAGGCAGTCCCAGGCTTTTCAAAGGCTTCTGGGGGGCGCGTCTGCACTCATTCCTCCTTTCATCAACTGTTCCCAAGTCCGGCGGGGGGCCCTCTGAGCCGGAGTGGCCCCTCTCGTGGTCCGGGCCAGCGAGCTGCCTTTATGAGGTTGGACTGGTACCGCCGCACCTCCGCAGGTCACAATGTCCAATTTCCTCGCCTCTTTTCCCTCCTCTCTTGAAATTCAGTGCCACTGGGGTGGGGTCTCATCGGCCTCGTCGTCCGGCGGGGGAGGGCCCAACAGCCAGGCCGCCCCGACTCCCCACGGCAATTTATTCTTGATGGTGACTTTGTTCAAACCCCTATAGTCGATGCAAGTTCGAAGTTCTCCATTAGCTTTTGGAACAAAAAACAAAGGCGAAGCTGTAGGAGACTTAGAGGGGCGAATGAAGCCATTCTCCAAAAATTGATCTAGGTATTTTCGTAAATGTTGATTTCCATGTTCTGACAGGGCATATACACGACAGTTGGGAAGTATCGCACCTGGGGCTAGATCAATTTGACAGTCATAAGATCTATGAGGAGGTAGAGTCTCTGATCCTTTCTCATCAAATACATCTTTGTAAGATGAATACTGTTTGGGCAGCTGAATTTCTTTCTCCGCTGCAGTAGCTATGTAAGAGTTGCAAACTTTTGGTACTTGAATCTTTTGGAGACATTGTTCGTTACATAGCGCAGATGAAAACACGGTTTTTCCTTCTGCCCAATTGATCTCCGGATTGTGATGAGTTAACCATGGCAAGCCGAAGATAATCCCATATTGGGGAGCATGGATCACGTCAAGAATGATTTTCTCTTTATGTTTCTTTCTTTGATTCTTATCTTCACAAATCATCGACAAGGGGATAGTCTGAAGAGTTACTGGACCTCCAGTTAAGAGTTTTCCATCGACTGCCTGGATGATTTCTTCTTTTCAATACATGGGATCCCCCATGCACGAACCAATTCGACATCAACAAAGTTCCCAGTAGCCCCAGAATCGACTAGAGCTTTTTTGAAATAGATCTTTTTCTTGACCTGAACTCTTATTTCCAGTTTAAGATGTCTAGATTGTGAAGAGTCCATGGTGACACCCAAGAGCAACCCTTCTCTGCATCTCGGTGTTGTAGTTTTCCAACTCGACTGGTGCGTTGGCTGCGACCTTCTGAAACCCGACCCTGCTTGTTCTTTGGTTTGATTGGACAATCTTTGGCAAAATGACCCTTTCGCCCACAATAACGACATTGTCCATTTTTTCTAAGTAGGTCCTTTTCATCTTTGGTCAAAGGTCTTCTGATGGTTCCAATTTCCATCAGTTCCGGCGTTCTCTCTTTCAGAGTTCTTGAGTCTCTGTTATCATGAACACGCCATTAATATTTTTCAATCTTTTTGCGCGTTCCTTTACGTTCTGCTAAACGATGATCAAGTCTCAAGACAAGATTGATTAATTCTTGACAGTCTGTAGGTTGTGGGTCGATTTGCGCTAAGATATCTTTTAGTTCCTCTTTGAGTCCCTTGTAAAACAAGACCGCTTGTTTTTCTTCAGGCCAGGATGTCTCGGCAACCAGCCGGTTGAAGTTGGCTAAATACGACACTAGGTCTTGATTCCCTTGGCGTAAATCTAATAATTCACGATCTGCTGACTGTGTTACAGTTGTACGATCAAAAACTCTCTCAAATTCACGAACAAAATTTCTCAAGTTGTACAACAAGGGACTATTTTTACGCACAAGAGGAATTGCCCAAGTAGCTGCATCCCCAGACAGATATGATAACAAGAAAGCTACTTTGGACTGGGCATCACGGAAAGTATTTGGTCTGCAGGTGAAGTGTGGTTCCACTTGAACCAGGAAAGATTGCGCTTTCAAAGGGTCACCTGAGAAACGTTCCGGGGGAGCTAAAGGAATTGAAGAAGGAACATTTAGGGAAATCGGATTACTTCCAGATGCTTGAGAAGAAGTACCTGGCCAAGACACATCTGTGGGACTTTGTTCCTTCTTCTCTACCTTATCTTGCAACTGACTCACTCTCTCTGGTAAGCTAGTTGTCAATTCTTTGGATGATACCACTTCTGCTTGGAGCTGGGTGATAGCCATGAATAACTCGTCTAGCGTGGCCATGCTGAGAACATACACAAGCCAGGAGGATAATAATTTGTGGGCTCACTATTCTGTCAGAGTCACCAGATCCTCGGGGTCTGTGCACGTTCCCAACACGTCCACCACTGAACAGCTCCAAGACTCTGATAGATAAATCACAGAGACTGAGAGTGTTCAAGAGGGAAAGAGGGGATTAGGAAGGGAACAGCTGGGAAGGAGACCTGTAGTAAGAAAAAGGTTAGAACACACAATATGAAAATTATATCTCCTGAAATCAATACTAGACTATGATTCTAACCCTAGTTACTCTGAAAACATGAACAATCTAAGAGTTAAGTTTAAAATGACTAAGTTTTAAGATGCCTGGATACCTGTAGGGGAATCAAGATGAATTAAAGGAAAACTTTCTTATTCAAGTACTTTCCTTTACATGAGAATCAGAAAAACATTCTGACTAAATTTTAAACCAGTCATATAAATCCTGTTTTGAGAATATATACTAGGACCATACAATATTGCATCGAGAAACTCTGGCCTTCTGTGTACTCTTAAAATGTTTCAACACAAATTGCGCACATTGCATATATATATATATATATATATATATATATATATAGTAAACACCATAAAAGGATTGTGCACCATGAATAACACAATATGGATTCAGGAAACAAAATCACATAACTTGTCAACTTGAATATTACATAATAAATATCTTAGAATAGTGGCATACAATAAACAACATGAAATAAACTTGAGGAGAGAATCATGCGTCTTGCCGATTCGAGTGTTACCATGTAAAATACCAAGAAATGGTAGCACGTAATGAATATCAAAGTCAAATCATCATTAATCGAATTGCGCGTCTTGCCGATTCGTAAAACACAATGTAAATGTCAAGAAATAACAGCTCACAATAAATAACAAGATCAAAGTACAATGAAACGAATCGCGCTTCTTTTGCCGATTCTTAAGCCACCATGTAAATGTCAAGAAATGGTAGCGCGCAATGAACAACAAAGTTAATCCTCATGAAACGAGTTGCGTGTCTTACCAATTCGTAAAACATCATCTTAATGTCAAGAAATAGTAGCGCACAATGGACAACAATATTTAAACACCATAAAACATTGCGCGTCTTGCTGATTCTTAAGCCACCATGCCAATGTCAAGAAATGGTAGCACGCAATGAATAACAAAGTCAAACATTTATGAAACAAATCGCGGGTCTTGCCTATTTGTAAACTACCATATAAATGACAAGAAATGGTAGCGCGCAAGTAATCTGTTACTCATTTAAGAATTAAATCAAGAATATGAAAATTCTCAATAACGGAGTCTGAACAGTCCAACCACCGTCTTACTGCCTGGAACAATGATCACCAATAAAGGATGAAGGGCAGAAGACTGGAAGATCCAAATAGGCCGGCGGGACAGGAGCTCAGGAAGAAGCTGCTGCTCTGCACCGGGACCTCTGAATAGTGAGCACTGGGAGTTGGGCTGGCTCTCTTTTATAGAGTCTTGGCCCAGTCCAGCACCACGCCCAGGCATGTTGCAGCGAAAGTCTCTGGAAGGCCCTGGAAAGGGGCCACACCCTAACAAACTCTGAAAACCTGCAGCAATACATTGCAAAGGAACAGTATTTGTAAGCATATTAAAAATACGTTTTCAGGATTGAACTCTGCAATGCAAAAGGTTAAACCACAACATATCAGCACAATGCATAAATTACTTTGTTTTGAGAGTGCTGGGTTTTTGCATTTTTGTCGCCATTAGAGCGCGTACTGCTCTGGTCTTGACAATACAGATGAATTCAGATGTAGCTGAGTTTCCTGTGTTTATGGCTGTCTGGGTGGAAAGCACAAGGCAAGTTGTCAACCAGTGCAAACCAGCCGTGGATTGGAGACAGGCTATAAGACACAGAGAGCAGTAAGTGTAGAGAAATGTCTACTTTGTAAAGGTAAAGAAGCACAAATGATGAGGGTTAGAAATGGGGTCTTTGGTTGGCAGTCAGGTTACCCCCTGTCCAAACAAGGACCCTCACTCAAGTCAGGGTAAAAGAAAATCACCCTCAGCTAACCCCCGTTCACCCCCTTGGTAGCTTGGCACGAGCAGGCAGGCTTAACTTCAGAGTGCTAGGTGTAAAATATTTGTACCAACACGTATACTAACTTACCGAAAACACTACAAAATGACACAACACAGGTTTCGAAAAATAGAGAATATTTATCCAAACAAAACAAGAACAATACGAGAAAAATCCACAATACACAACTCAAGTTGTCAATGAAAATGCTAAAAGAGTCCTCAAGTAGTTTTAAACACACACTAACACCGTTTGCGTGAAAATGTACCTTGGGTGCATCAAAAATAACCCCACACAGGCGAGTATGTGTCAAAAAGGGCTTGCGATGCATCGATTTCACTCACGAGCAAGGAGACTGATGCGTCAATCCCGTCAGCACTCTCGGGTCTGGGCAGGCCTTGAGTTGTTTTTACACACACAGTGGCACTTGTGTCAGAAATCCAGCCACACGATGATCCGAAAACCACGCAGCGTGGGTTCCAATCTCACCAGCCTCCGTCAGCGATGCTGCGCGTCATTTCTCCAGCTCTGTGTGTTCATTCTTCGGTCACGTTGCAGACGATTGTCGATCTTCAGCTGCGAAGCCGGTGAAGCGTCGATTTTTTAGTCGCAGACCGGAGTCGCATCGATCTTTTCCCCACATGGCGTTCTGTGTGTGGATTTCTTCCTCTTAGACTGCCAGCTTCTCCTTTCAGGGTCCCAGGAACTGGATGGGCATCACTTGGCAGAGTAGGAGTCTCTCCAGAGACTCCAGGTGCTGGCAGAGAGAAGTATTTGCTGTCCCTGAGACTTCAAACAATAGAAGGCAAGCTCTAAATCAAGCCCCTGGAGATCTTCACAAGATGAAAGGCAGACAAAGTCCATTCGTTGACTTCTAGCACAGGCAGAAGCAGCAACTGCAGGATAGCTCCACAAAGCACAGTCACAGGCAGTGCAGCTCTTCTTCCTCAGCTATTCAGCTCTTGTCCAAGCAGAGGTTCCTCTTGGTTTCCAGAAGTGTTCTAAAGTCTGTGGTTTTGGATGCCTTTCTTATACCCAATTTCTCCTTTGAGGCAGGCCTACTTCAAAGCAAAGTCTCTCTTGAATGTGAAATCCTGCCTTGCCCAGGCCAGGCCCCAGACACTCACCAGGTGGGGTTGGAGACTGCATTGTGTGAGGGCAGGCACAGCTCATTCAGGAGTGAGTGACCACTCCTCCCCTCCCTCCTAGCACAGATGGCTCATTAGGAAATTCAGAATACATCCCAGCTCCCTTTGTGTCACTGTCTAGTGTGAGGTGCAATCAGCCCAACTGTCAAACTGACCCAGACAGGGAATCCACAAACAGGCAGAGTCACAGAAATGGTATAAGCAAGAAAATGCTCACTTTCTAAAAGTGTCATTTTCAAACACACAATCTCAAATTCAACTTTACTAAAAGATTTATTTTTAAATTGTGAGCTCAGAGACCCCAAACTCCACATGTCCATCCGCTCCCAAAGGGAGTCTACACATGTTAACCTATGAGAGGGACAGGCCTTGCAACAGTGAAAAACTAATTTAGCAATATTTCACTGTTAGGATATATAAAACACATTACTATATGTCCTACCTTAACCATACACTGCACCCTGCCCTTGGGGCTGCCAAGGGCCTACCTTAGGGGTGTCTTACATGTAAGAAAATGGAAGGTTTAGGCCTGGCAAATAGGTACACTTATCAAATCAAATTTACAGTTTAAAACTGCACACACAGACACTGCAGTGGCAGGTCTGACACATGATTAGAGAGCTACTTATGTGGGTGGCACAACCAGTGCTGCAGGCCCACTGGTAGCATTTGATTTACAGGCCCTGGGCACCTCTAGTGCACTTTACTAGGGACTAACTAGTATATCAATTATGCCAATCATGGATAAGCCATTAACACACACATTTTGTATAGGAGCACTTGCACTTTAGCACTGGTTAGCAGTGGTAAAGTGCCCAGAGTAACAAAAACAGCAAAATCAGAGCCTAGCATACATCAACAACCAGGGAAACAGAGGCAAAAAGTTAAGTGAGACCATGCCAAGGATGAAAAGTCTAACAAGGAGTGGAATGTGGAACCAATCAAGCATTCAGCGCCATCAAGCATTCACCCCCAGTCACAGATCTTGGTTTAATCCATCAATTATTTTGCTTACGATGCCACGTAGGTTGGACCCAGCCATATGCAAGTCAGTTGTGATCCTGTTCCCCATGGGAACAGTCCTGAACTGCCAGGCTTTAGCTTTTCATGTCCTTGTAAATATGGACCCCTTTCACGCATAACACTGTGTGAAAGGGGCATTCCATGGGTGTTGTTAAGGGTGTTACCACGCAACACCCATGGAACCCAAGGGGTGGCATAAGAGTGACGCAAAGGGGTAAAGTATCTTTATTCCTACCCATTTTTCCTCTTTCGGTGTGTTTTGCATTTGTGTAGCAAGGTGCCCCTTCCTGCACAAAAACAATCATCCCAACAACACATGTACCTTCATTGCGCATGGCAGCAATTTGTGCACCAGCGCAGGGGGAGAGGAAAGAAATGCACTTGCTGCCATGTCCTGCACCATGGGCCTTGTAAATGAGGCCCTTTGAATGTTTATGTTATATAAAGAAAAAAGATTGGGTTCTTTTTGCTTTGCCAAAAAGTTTTCCATTTCACTTTGTTCAGTCCATTCTGGGATGGAAGATAAAGGGAGAGATTCTCAATACAGTGGTTTCTCAATTCATGAAATTCAAAATATGAGATATGGGAATGGCCTATTGGTACACCTCAAGCAGATGACTGACATAATAACAGTATATGATGTATAACAAAACAGGCATCTCAGTGTTTGGTGACTGAGACAGTGGATCCGTAGCAGGTGTGGGCCTACACACTAGCATCATACTACATTGCACATGCGCAACAAAACCCAACAAGTCATACATGTTGAGACTGCCTACACCGCTGTGGGCTACATGTAAAAGTGGATGGCGCTGTTGAAGCATCAATGTCCACTATGCTCTGGTGAAGAAGGGGCCCATTCATATCTGTGAGTCAAAGGAAAGTCAGCCTGTGTGCCTTTGCATGGCCACATAGGTATGAACTAAGGCAAGCCACAAGAAAGTGCAGCATTGCATCACCCTACGTCAAGGATGTTTTCCATGGGCCTTGCAGTGGGTTTTCTGATACAACACCAATAATGTTGTTATAAATTTTCATGGATCCAAGGATCTGGGATCCTGGGACTGTTTGCAATTAGTATACCTCCCAAAGGAAGGTGTAATGCGACAAATAAAAACATGTCTCCATGTCATTACCAATTACTATGGGGGTCATTACAACCCTGGCGGTCCAAGACCGCAGGGCTGTTATGACGGAAGCACCGCCAACAGGCTGGCGGTGCTTCCCAGGTCACTGAGTCACACCGCCGGGGCCGGTGTTTTCCCGCCACAATAGCCCCGGCGGTTGTAATCCGCCAGGGCAGCGCTGCTAGCAGTGCTGCACAGGGGATTACGAGTCCCCCTACCGCCAGCCTTTTCCTGACAGGGCCCCGTGCAGCTTTTCACTGTCTGCTATGCAGACAGTGAAAAGCGCCACGAGTGCAACTGCACCCGTCGCATGTCCGCAACACTGCCGCCTCCATTTGGAGCCGGCTCATGTGTTGCGGCCCAGCGGGGATCTCCAAACGGCCGCAGAGGGGGGGCGGCCGCATTGGTGGCAGCCCGGCAGGCCGATCTTGCGGGCGGCTTCAGCCACCCGCCAAGGTCGTAATGAGGGCCTATGTGTGCTGCATTCCACAGGACACATTGAACAAGGAAACTGCATAGCTTGTTAGTTTCTGGTGCAGGAATCTGTCCCTTAATGTGAAAATTATGTGAGCATACAACACTGACACATGTGCACCATGGTGAAAGGATGTGCGTTGTTGGAGATAGTCACCAATATGTGATGGTGCGTATGCGGACAGACCATGGATGTGCTGTATTTTAGTAATATGGCACATTCCAGCCCTTCCCTTTGTTTGCAGGTCAGCACAATCAAGTGACATCCTATGCTGCCCTGTGGCAACAACTTGTAAATGAGGCCCTGTGTGTGCATCAAAATGTTTGACAGATTCTCACTATTGCTGCACTATGTGACATGGTGTGTACAAACACCCTGTTGAAGGAAGAGATTCCCTTTCTGTTGTCTGTGTGTCCACAGGTAACCCCTACAGTCATGAGTCAAGTGATCAATCCCAGACCTGTGAAAACGAGAAACATAGTCCCATTGCAACCTCTCAAGATCATGTGTATCATGCAACCTTAGATTAGTCATCATATACACACATTCCATTCCTGGCATCCTTGGCATAGTCTCCCCTGTCTTTTTTGCCCTGCTTCCCATGTTGTGACTATGTGCTGGTCTCTGTTTTTACTGTTTTTGGTAGTCTGGGCACTTAATAACTGCTGACCAGTGCGAAAGAGCAAGTGCTCCTGTGTAAAGTAAAGTGTATGTGTAACTGGCTTTTTCATGATTGTCATATTTGATTAACTAGTAAGTCCCTAGTGAAGTGCACTAGAGGTGCCCAGGGCCTGTAAATCAAATGCTACTAGTGGGCACCAGTGGTTGTGCCACCCACATTAGTAGCCCTGTAAACATGACTCAGACCTGCCACTTCAGTGTCTGTGTGTGCAGTTTTAAACTGGCAATTCAACTTGGCAAGTGTCTCCACTTGTCAGGCCTAAACCTTCCCCTTTTATGCATGTAAGTCATCCCTAAGGCAGGCCCTACGTAGCCCCATGGGCAGGGTTCAGTGAATGTTAAAGAGGTTTTTTAGATGTCCTAACATTGAAATACTGCCAAATTTGGTTTTCATTGTTGCAAGGCCCATCTCTCTCATAGGTTAACATGGGGGCTGCCTTTAACTATTATTAAAGTGCAGATTCCCTTTGAGAGCAGGTGGAAATAGACAGTTTAGTGTCTCTGAACTCACAATTTATAAATATAGCTTTTAGTGAAGTTGGTTTTTAGATTGTTAGTTTAAAAATGCCACTTTTGGAAAGTAGGCATTTTCTTGCTTAAACCATTTTGTGACTCTGCTTGTTTGTGGATTCCCTGTCTGGGTCAGACTGACAGTTGGGCAATTTGTGAATCTCCTCTAGCCTGCATATCCTGATGAGCCATCTGAGCTAGAGTGGAGGCAGTGGAGGGAGGAACAGTCACTTACGCTTGAATGGGCTGTCCCTGCCCTTACACAGTGCAGTCTCCAACCTCCCGGTGTGTGTCTTGGGCCCAGCCTGGGCAAGGCAGGATCTTGTGAAAAACAGACTTTCCTTTGAAGTTTGCCTACTTTAAAGGCAGAAAGGGGTATAAGTAGTGGACCAAAAACCTGAGACTTTAGATCACTTCTGGAACCAAGAGGAACCTCTGCCTGAGAGAAAAGCCGAAGAGCTGAGGAGGAGTGCTGCCCCTGTCTGTGAGTGTGTTTTGTTGGGCTATCCTTCAGTTGCTGCTTCGGCCTGTGAAAGGGGAAAAGAATGGACTTTGTTGTGCATTCCTGCTTGAGAAGAATTTCCAAGGGCTTGAACTGAGCTTGCCTCCTGTTTTGAAGTCTCATGGTCATCAAAGATTTCTTCTGCCAACACCTGGCCTCTCTGGGAGACTTCTGCCCTGCCAAGTGGTGTCCTATCCAGTCCCTGGGCCTTTGAAAGGTAAAGTTGGTAGAACGAGAGCTGAAATCTATGCACAGAGCTCTGTACGGGGTACTTTTCAATGTACCATCTGCGACGCGGCTGATAAACGAGGCGCCACCTGCTTCGCGGCTGAAATCGATGATCCACCTGCATCACAGCTGTCCTCTCTACTTTGCAGTGTTTTTACTCTATTACTGTGTGTGTTGTTACAAATACATTACTTCTGAGATAAGCCTGACTGCCTATGCCAAGCTACCAATGGGGTAAGCAGGGTTTATCTTGAGAGTGTATCTACATTGCTCTGAATAGAGTGAGGGTCCCTGCTTGGACAGAGTGCAAACTGACTGCGAATCAGAGACCCCATTTCTAAAAGCATGCATGTTGGTCTAGCATTGCAGCATCAGCATGCGGCAAGCCTCATGCACTTTGAAGGGTGTTTAGAGATCCCCTTGTAGCAGGAGTGCAGTAAGCTGCTTCTTCTGCCTGCAGAGTGATGTCAGGGTTGTACTGATTATCCCCCTGCCCCCTCCAGAGGTCTGCCATCAGGGGGCACACTGACAGTACAACCTCTGTGTTGTCACTGTGCATCCTGACAGCTTATTAGCAATAGTGCCTGCATCTAACATATGGCCCTAACACATAGGCACAGATATTTCCTCTTTTTCATGTGGGAACACCACATGCAAATGAGGAAGCATGCTATGGCGATAACGCCGGCACAATATGCGAGCCAGTGGTATCTGTGTCACAGAAAGGGCTGCACAAATGTCTTCAGTAATTTTGGTAATACTAAAGTGTCCCAGGGAAGCATGAAGCATCCACACATACCTGTAACATCCCAATCGGCATTTCTGATAGTGAACCAGCTAGTGAAGGGCAGCTCCAGAAGTGCTTTGTGCACCACGAGGTGCAGGTGTGTCTGCATTGTTGACACAATTGTTCCTGTATTTTGAAAGGACACCTTACTGCACAAAGAGATTCAATGTAGGTGTTTTTCATTTCTGTGTGTGCAGTGGAATGCAGTACATATACAATACTGTAAATCAAAAGATATGTGCAGATGATCCTCATTGTTGTACCTCACCTGCGTAGCCACGCAGTAATGATGCCTTCCATGGTTTAAATCGTTTAGCTATTCGGGGAAGATGTCAAAACCAATGTATCTTGTTTGGTGAAGCAACTGCCATTGAAAAGTAATAACTCCTTGATGTAGAGTATTGCTATGCTGTGCTCTACACTGATTTGCCTGACCCCATACCTCTTAAAGTATGCAAAGTCACACAAGGTGGCTTTGCATGGCCTCATATAAATGACTCAGACGGCTGAGCCACTGGAGCTGTTCTTATTTTGTTACACTCCCGTTATTCATGTCTCATGTAAATGAGACCCGATCTATGTTACAGGGAATCCTACTCACATATTACTTTATCCAAAGGTCTGACATGTGGAATTTTACACATCTGAACATATCTCATACATGTTGATGTGTGATATTAAAGAATTTACTTTTGAGGATACGCAGGACATGTATGGTCAATGTATAGAACTATGCAGCACTGACAGATACTGATCTCTGTTGATTGAAGAAACAAAGATGGGTAATGTATGATGTATAACATAGTTATGTACATGTAAAGAAAAGAGAAATGCATTGCTATTGCTATACCTCGCCGAGTGTGGTCTGTGAGTTATTGAGGTGCAGAGAGCAATAAAAGTCTGCTAATCTTGTGTAGTAGTGAGTTATTTTAACTGGTTTTGCAATGTGCCCACCTGATGCAAGTTTTAGATCATCATAAGTGTGTACACATCAGTCTGCCTTACCAATGTGTATTATTGAGGCATCACATGAGCCATTTGATTTGTTACAACCAGAATGGGTTACATAGCCAATTGCTATCATATGTACTGTGCTACAGTTGACCACAGTCTATGTGTTCTACAATCACAGTGCAATGTATCATGTTATATCTTGTAGGTGGATCTGAGCCTTACATGATCAGAGACGAGGAGAGCATCAAGAACCCAGATGTTACTAGTGAGTGTCATCCTGAATGCTTATTGTGTAGTGTAAGGATTGTATGTGATGTTGGATGCTTTGTGCAATGCCATGTTCAACGTGCATCCCTTACACTAAAAAAACATATGTAGCATAAAGATTTGGACAGAAATATAGATATTAATTGTTGGATATGCAGTTGCCTTTGAATAAGGTCATGGAGCTACATTTGCTATCAGTGATGGACCACATGATTGATGGTCGGACCGAAGAGCAATATGTGGTAGTAGGTTCATAGGTGAACATGGCTGGGGATGGGAAACCTAACAAATGCATTTCAGATGCACAGATCTACTGTTGTTGCACACATTGCAATCTCTGTTCAATGTGTATGGCTATTTCATACAGTAGGGGGGATTCACACCACAATAATGACAGAAAGACTTTGGCCCAGATTTATACTTGCTTTGCGCTGAATTAGCAAATTTTTTTTAAGCTAATTCACCACAAACTTAACTCCAAATGTATACTTTGGTGCTAGATCCGTATAGCGCCAAAGTTTTGGAGGTAAAGACATTTTTTGCTAGCGTGAACCTACCAAAAAAATGACTCAAAGGCCCAGGCGCCTTATCCTCCCGTGCACAAATGGTGCATGGGAGGGAGGCGGACCTAAATAATGGTGCTAAGCTTGCTTAGCGCCATAATTTAATGCCTGGGTCAGAGCAGGTGTAAGGGGACCTGTGGGTCTATTTTTTTGGTGGAAGACCATGAAATAAGTCCAAAGGACACATCCCGAGCACCAGGGACACCCCCACCCACACCAGAGGGACACCAGGGGATGGGGGACCCCATCCCAGGTAAGTATAGGTAAGTAGAGGGAAGTACTTTTGATTTTTTTTAAAGTGCCATTGGGGGTCCTGAAATGGGCCCTGATACATGGCACAGGGTGGAATATGTGATCGTTATTCAGGCAAAATCGTTGTTTAGGCAGTAGTTGTTCAGTACTTTGTTGTAGAGACTTTTTAGTTATTTAGCAGTAATGGTTTAGGCAAGTAGTTGTTTAGGTCCTAGTTGTTCAGGATGTTTCCGCACCGGGTGCAATGGCCATGCCCAGGGGACCCTTGTCCTCTGTGCTGGCCATTGGGGTGGTGGGCTCGACTCCTGTCTTGTAAAAGACAGGAGTCATGTCGTATGGTAGGTTTAGCATGAAGCAATGACGCTAGGCTGGTTAGAGTCATCTTTTTTTACTCTAACCATCCTGCCATAATTTTTTGGTGCAAAACCCATCTTCTTCCATACCGCCACCCCACCTGGCTAACGCCATTTTCCATGACGTTTGCCCACCCTTTGCGCCGGATTGCGCCATTCCATAAATAAGATGCCGAGCCACCATCTTGGAATGGCGCTAGCCAGCGGTAAACTTTTTTACACAAAACTGTGTTAGCACAGTTTTGCGTGAAAAAATATAAATATGAGCCTATATGCCATATTGACAGGGTCACAACAAGCCATGCAGGCTGGCTTTATGTTGCCTTATAAATATGGACCTGCTGTGAGCGCCACAGGACTCTCACAAAAATTGAGGTTCTACTGGGACCAAGGGATTTGTGAATAAGCTCCTAAGTGTATAAAGGACAGATGTAATCATTCCAAACACGGTAATACATTTGAAGGGATCACTTATATTGTATAATGCTCCATACTCTATGGTGGATACATCAACATTCCTATCCCCTGTCATCTTAACAGATATGGCAAATGTGCTAAACTGGAGTGATGTCTTAACAGCTTAGTCATCCCACATGCCAATGCCCAATCCATCTTCAGATTGTGGTGGCCGTGGTAGTCTCCAAATTTAATCCGAAGCAGGATCACACTTTGGACAGCAATAGCTATTTACATCACAATAAACCTTTGCTGATGAGATGTAGGGCATGCAAGAACATACGCATCAAATGGATGTGCTGAGTGCAGCACGTGACATTAAGATCTGACAATTAGGGACAGACACCAGGCTTTGTAGTGGGACACATGCTATTACATTGGGAGTATGCATAGAGTTGTGGCATAGTTCACCATGGACTTACAGAACTTCGTATAGGAGATGTTTCATACATCTCTGTGTGATGTTAGTGAGCTATCCACCCTCCAGTCTTACATCTAATACCTGGCACATGCTACATCTAGATAGCAATGTGTCCAGATATGTATCCTTGCCATATCAGGCACCCAATGCTGTTACACAATATATGTACTTTCCAGACCTTGCTCATCTTACCTTGGTTAATGCCAATGGAATCAAGGCCTTTGTAGGATGCAGAAGGAACCCTAATGATCAGTAAAACATGAAATGTGTACCATACCATGGGTACAAAACACCACTGTTCCTATACATACCAAGATTGTACATTTGAACTGAGCAACGTTTGCTTAGCCTTGGCATTTTGGCCACAATAAATTAAAAGATGATAGATATCAGGCAGATATATGCTCACTTTGGCGTTTGAGATCATTTTCGGGGATACTTTTTGGGCTATAAGAATTGCAATGTGAAGTTTAAAGATAGAATTCACTCATCATGATTATTGTACCAGTTCCTAATTATCCTTGGTATGACAGTTTTTCTTTCTGATTAAACAGACAATATAACCCCGGAGCAGAAGAGGCTGCACTTTATCCATGAAGAAAGACACCACCATATCCAGATTGTCAGCAAAGCCTATCGAGCAACGGGCAAGAAACTTTAAGAGGACAAGGCATATGGCAAAAGGGGTGTCTTCCCACAGGCACCACCTGCAGTGGACAGGCCTACCAAAGGCAAGGCAGATGGAACAGACCAGCGTGGTTCTGCAGGACTGGTTTCCGACCCATCCAAAGGCAAGCACACATGACCACACGCAGAACACGCTCTGCACACAGGAAAGGTGGACACCTTTGAGCAGGATTTGCAGAGGGACATTTTGTACATTAAATTCAGAGTGGCAGGACTGGAGTATGAAATGGACAGTGTAATTGGGCTCCTCAATGAAATTAAGCAGAGGCTGTGGAGAGACACATGGACCCTTTCTTCACTTCCCCTTGTACATAGTTGTTTTAGTGTGAGATTTCTTTATAGCTCAGTTTAAGTTAGTTGTTGTAGAACAGGATAGGTATAGTAGTTTATAGGTTTCAGTAGGGGTTGGTACAATTTTAGGGGTTTGGGGTATTTAGCTTTTTTGTGGATGGGGTTGATGTGTAGTTTATGTGTTCAAAAAGTACAAAAACTACAAAATTACAAAAATAAAAAATATGCATTTGTTTAGGACTCCATGTATAGGTAGTTGATGTATAGATGTAGTTTCTGTTGTCTTTTTCTGCACTTGTGTTTTAAGGGGAGTGGGGGTGTTGATGTTTACTGTGTTGTGTTAAATGTATAGAGTAAGGGAGATTAAGTTAAGGCACTTTTAGTTAGTGTTTAGTATAAGGTAGTGAACGTTAGGAAAATACTTACACACTGGTGGCTGTCCCTTACACACATTTGCATCATTTGATTGCCACAGGCATGTTGTTTGGTTGTTACTTCATGGGTAGACCACCTACCTATGGTGTGATTTAAATCACTTCTAACGTTGACTGCACAATACCTGTTACACTTCATGCTTGTAAGCTTGAGTTCCAACCAAATATGTTTCATTCTGACTGTGTAACTTTATCCCCAGCTCCAATCCACGCATTCCCCTTTGGTAAGTAGTTGGTGTAGTTGCATCACACAATGAACCATGTTCAACTTAGTCCTGACTCAAAAAAACATACAGGTTGTACTAAATGCTTTTATATGTACAGAACAAGGTGGATTGACAAATTTCATGGAGGGAACATGTTATGGGGCATGTGGAGGAGAGGAGTGCTTCAGTAAGGACGAGGACCACATCGCCATTAGGGTAGATTGGCCACATTGACAGTCCACAAATGTGTATGGTCAACAGGGAGAGAATAAAATTGAGGACATTGCTAGTTGATTTTACAGTGGCATGTTCCTGAGCACAGAGCAAAGGAGAAACTGTGTATGTGTCACAGAGAAATGCTACCAGGCACTTTGGTGGGAGAAAGAGGTGTAGACCACATCGTCCTCCTCTGATATGTGAGTGTCTTCCATGAAAGAGGTGCTGCAGGTGCTGGAGTAGATGGAGGTACACACACATCAGGGGCTGAAGATGTGAATCACATGTCCACAGCATCATTTCTCTGTTGAAACACATAAGGCAGCACAGCAGCAAGGATGATCAGCTGCCATGGTAGCAATCAAGGAGTCCTGCTTCCTTTCCATGGACTCCAACATGTTTCTGATTGCCCCCAGCCGGATGGCAACCTCACTAGTGCCACTTTGGCAGCGTAGCTGCTTATGTTACGACTCTGTTGTCCCATTTCTAGGGGGCGCTGTAAGGGGACTGTCGGAAGCCTAGGAATCACCTTAAACACTTATCTAGAGTCCCTTGCTGACTCATGTTTGTTTCTCATTTCTCCATGGTACACTTGTGTAGTACTACATTTACTTCCTGGGACTGCAAATCCCATAATGCACAGCCTGGTAGTCAGGAAAGCCCGGATTCTGTTTCCCATTGTTTTCTATGGGAGAAGTCCAGTTGCTCCTTTTCACTGGATCCTCTCCTCCAGGACTTGCAAGTGTCTGAAACTACACACACCTGAGACCTCTCCTGTGCAGCCCAGCTTGGAACTGCTTATAAGCAGCCATTTCCTCAAGATCCCTGTCGTGCATTGGAGTTCGATTCCTTTGTGTTACAGACCCCTTGTCGGATGGTGTTCCAGTTTTGTTCCTGTGCTGTTCCAGCTTGATCCTGTTTCCTGTTTCTCTACCCTATTCCTGATTGTTCCAGCCAGAGTCTGCTCCCTACTTCTTAGCCTTGTACCTGTTTGTTTCTTGCAGAGCCTGCTCCCTGTTTCTCTGCCCTGCTCCTGCCTTGCTTCAGCCTGAACCTGCTCTCTGTTTCCCAGTCCTGTTTACTACTCATTCCTACTCCCTGCATTCCAGTCCTGTACTTGCCTGTTTGCACCCTGTTTTCAAGTCTTAGTTCTGCCTCTACTTCAGCCTGAGCCTGTTCCCAGTTCTTGCCTCTGCGTCTTTGTTTGTTCCCTTCTGTTTCCGTTTCTTCTTGGTTCTTTGTGTCTGGTAAGTGTTCTATCAGTCTTCACCAGTGTATAAGTGTCCTCCTTTGTACTGGGGTTGGCTCCTGGTTTCCAGGAGGCAATTCCAGCCCCCATCCTTGTCTAGTGTTATACGTTGTCTTTCGTGCCTAACAGTGACAGTGTGCTATTGCTGTTTTCTCAGGAATCGCCACTGTGTTTCCAGCTGAACCCACAAGAGCGTGTCCTGTGTATGTAAGTACTATCCTTGTTTGTGCTCTAGGGTCCAGAGACAGAATCACTTCTGCTGCCTGCTTTCTATGGGGCTGGCAGGGTGACTATCTGTAAGAGCAAACTGCACAGAGGCATTGAGATTCCCTGTCACTGTGGGAGGTTCTGCGCCTTACTCGGTGTACAACCCCAGCGTGTTTGTCCACTAGTAATCCGTTTCCTATTTGTTCACACAAGGGTTGCTCTGCTTTTACTTTCCTGTTTCCTGTGTCTGTCCATAGCTGTTCTTTCTGTGTATGCCTTTAGCTGCTCTTCTGCCCCAGTACACTACCTCTTTAGGCTATTCGGTGACCTCAAGGGGTGTCCCAACCAGAGTCCTAATCAGACCCGCCCGAATCCGTGACAACTTATGCCTTTGTATTATGACACCTGTGATGACTGTCAGGGACTGATGGCGGCGATGCAGCAGAGAGTAGGTGGCTCTCATGGCTGCTAGGGTATCCTTATTGGGACTGAGGCACTGATAGACTCCCTCAAGGGTGCCCTACATGGTATCCATCCCCACTCACACTTGATCTGCCAGCTCCTGCTGGACTCCTACTGCAGTTCGTTCTAATCATATATGTGAGTCCCCTGCTCTGGGTGGGGTGGCAGGTGGTGACTGTTGGATGGTAGGCAGATCATCTGGAGACCCCACAATGCTGTCAACTCTCCCCGCAACCGGAAATTGTGCTTGTATGGAGCCCAGGATTTTCTGGAAGGTGTCTGTCTTTAAGGTTTGCAGGTCGTAATCCACATCATCACTGAAATCCGGGACAGTCTGCTGGCCAGGAGGTATGGGTTCATCCTTTGCAATGCGATAAAGAAATGGTTATGGTGAGCTCTGTTAGATGTTGACATGAGAAATCAGGTTAACAATCAAGGTGTCAGATTTAATACTTTCAGTTCAACAGTGATGCATAGGACACCTGATGCATGGGTATTTTTGGTAAATTTCACTGTAGTTCCCTTACAGATGGCAGTATCTCTGTATTGTTCTTGTAAACACTGTGTGCCTACTCTGAGGGTATGGGCCCTGTCCTACTGGGTAGATTACAATCATTGACATTCACCTCACTTCAACATGATCAAAGTTGGTTATCTGCAGAGTAGCACATGTAATTTGACTCAGGCCCATGCCATTGCATTTGTACATGCCTCCTTTGGTTACCCACTATTGGGTCCTAGGACATGATTTAGTGCCACCAGTGATGCTACCCCGATTGCACATTCACTTTCATATGCCTACAACACGTAGATTAGCTACATGTTGGGTTGTTATTGAGTGCTATGGGTGAGGCCACCTTGTAGTACATATGTCCATTCTCACCTCCCCGGTATGCACAGTTTCCCCATTCAAACTGAGTTGCAGCCTGTGCATACAAAGGACAGCGCTAGCAAGGGCCCACCAGGTCCACCCATCATCATTAGTTTGGAAACACATGGTCCTCTGGTGTGCATCTCATGCATTCCCCCCACACCCAGTCCGATTTATTAGATGAGAGGAGTTTAGGTGGCCCCTTCCATGGCATTTGACATCTGTGTACTCTCACCCTGCACGCCAGGTCAGGTGGGTACAATATGGTTTCACACAGGGTAATAAAGACATATTTCTATGTCTAGATACTTCCCATGGCCCACACCTGTCCCCCCACTCAGACGAGTGGTTTCTCCTCTGACACACCCTTTCCATTCTGAACATTTACAGTCTAGATTAGTGTGCATGCTCCCAAGTAAGACTGAGTAGCTCTATGGTGCAGGGTGGCCTGGATTTTGCTTTGTATTCTGGAAGTGGTAGTTGTGGTGAGTGATGTTGCACATTCCACTGCAAGTTCCAGTATACAAAGAATGGTAAATATTGACTGATATTGCACTTCACACATTGAAGGGAGAAAGGTGACAGAGCTGGACTGAGCTGTGCAAATTGTAACTGGTCAGCGTGAATTACATTTATTCAACGTTTAACCACTGATGAGCCAGCATACCACCCTTTGGCCTGCAGGAAGTATAGTGGAGTGCTGGGACAAAGCTGCCTGCACCATGTGACATTACCTAGTTGCCACATTACCCCTTGTTGCAACTTACCATATGGGTCTTGTTGTTCATCATAGGCAGCACTGTCATTCCCCAGGACATCTGACCCCAACTCCTCTGTGATGATTTCTGCCACCACCTCCTCCAACGCGTCCAGCTGTTCCCAGGGCACCGGACTTCCACCTCTAGCCTACCATGCTGTTTGAGGGTTCTAGGCACTTTCATTATGACACAAACACATGTGTGAGGCTTCCTCTTCCATATGAAAGATCTTCCCTTGAGTTCTGCTAGGACAAGCGTTCTGTGATACCCCTTCTTGGGATACAGACATGTTTACGTACACTAGAAAGCAGTCTATTATGTTTATGAACTACCTTACCTGATGTGATAGGGTGTTAGTGACTAGGGAGGACGCATGGTGGTCTAACCTACCCCTCTCTCTTAAGTGTTGCAAGTGAAAAGATATATCTTTAAGCTTTTCCTGTGGGTGCACATCCAAAGCCAAGCTGTGTCAACCTTTTTATGTATTTATATATGAGGTTTTTGCATAGTGTGAATGTGCCCAAAAGACAGTGATGCTCTCTACAGGGTCAAAGGTAAGGATATTGTCAAAAGGTGATTGGTGGGAGAGCTTTGTTCCAAATGTAGGGGTAGACTGTTACATCCTTGTGATGTAGTCTTGTGTAAGTCTTCGATCAGGTCTGTCTCTTCAGCTCTTTTCTAAATTAAAGTAGGGATTTGGTATTTCTAATATGCCATCTCGATTAGCTTCTGGTCACAAATCATATTGTAATTTAAATTATGTCACTATTCATCATAGAACACTTATTAACCAAGTACCCCTCAGTCCCAAATGCACCCTCCATCATCTCTTTATCCTGAACCATCACATAATCAGATCCACAGCCCATTCGTTTTTTCACAAGTGGTATTCACTTCTCAGACATTCCTAGATAGCAGAGCATTGTTGCATACATAGTATTACATAACTTTAGGCTCACCTACCTTAATAACACCCCCTTCGTACCTCATTTTGTTTTGCCTAAGTCAATCAGTTCCATTCCCATCTACTGTGAAATGTTCTAGAATGATGGTGTGGCTTAATTTTGCACATATTGATAAACTAATGTAAGTAAATGTAGGCATAACATACTGAAAGAAAATAAGTCAATAAAACATAATTACATAATTAAACACATAACTATGTGATAAGTAAATTAGTGACCTTCTGGGTCGGTGTAATGAACAGTAAGACTAATAGTACTTAATGCAAGTATATCAATAATAGGAGCAGCGTATATTGCTGTATCAAACAACCATGATGGTGAGAATTTGACATTTAGAACATAAAGCTGGAAAAGTTGCTGAAAAAAATGATTGAACAATTCTTCATTTGTCTTGGCTGAAGGTCTAGATGGAACGAACCCCAATGCTATTGAATCTGCATCCGTACATTTAAATGCATCCACGCCTTAGCAACATTGGATATAAGAGTACTGTTTTCACAGGCATTGATCCTAAGTGGTCTGATGACGGATAAAGTAGCTATCACACTGTCTTAATAAGAATATGGAACCTGGCAAACACCAATACTACAAGGTGTGAAACTTACAGGGTACAGTGACTGACTCTGGTAGGAAATTCATCTTTACTGCATGGTCACCCCAGAATTTATGTCATGACAAGGATGCTAATATTATGCAAACCTCTTTATTGCCCGCTCACAGCAACAAGATTCAAAGGAATTCAGAACTTCAATAACATTCAAATAAGCTATAAAGTCCATCCACGCGCTGCCATCGTTCTTCTTTGTTGCTGCTGCTGAAAGATACTTACTATTCTTCCCCTCTCCTTGGTTTGATAGTTATCTTTGTGAGTATTTGTCAATGCGCACTTACAGTACAAGTTATGATTTAATACTATTATTGTTGTGTGCCTGATGTTTTCTATATATGTGTTATTTATTTCCCCTTAATATTAACTCTCCTCTACCCCGGCTCTCTGACCACCCGTTTAATCTTCCATTATTTTCATTTCCCCTTTACTTGCCAAGTTTGTGCAACCATTTTAGATTGAATAATGTGCCTCTCTGCAGCCTTGATGTCTCCCTCAAGAGGAGAATGCGCAAGCGACAGCACACGCCCTCTCTCCCTCGCCTCTCATTTATAACAGTGTAGCGCTACTCATAAGAGCATCTGCACATTTAATATGATAGTGCATTTACACTGAATAATGCACCCGTATCACGCCACTTCTCGGTGGCCTTGATGTCTTCCTCATAAGGAGGACACGCAAGTGAGCGCCTGCGCACGTGCTCTTTCTTGCCTCTCTTTTCTAACGGTGCGGCGCTACTCGAAGAAGAGCATCTAGACCATGGGTACTCACAAACTTTTTCTCGGGGGCCAAAATTGCAGTATGGTTTGCGGCCGAGGGCCGCACTGAAGTGACAGCAGGGGGTGGGGCTTAGAGGGGGCGGGGCTTAGAGGGGGAACAACCACCCCACCCCCTTTTTCAAAACAATGCCCCTACCCCGGTAACACACACAGCGCGCACACATACAGCGCCATCTGCTCTCACCCCTACCCCAGTAACACACACACACAGCGCACACATACAGCGCCACCTGCTCTCACCCCTACCCCAGTAACACACACAGCGCCATCTGCATACAGCGCCATCTGCTCTCACCCCTACCCCAGTAACACACACTGCGCCATCTGCACACAGCGCCATCTGCTCTCACCCCTACCCCAGTAACACACACAGCGCGCACACACACAGCGCCATCTGCTCTCACCCCTACCCCAGTAACACACACACACAGCGCACACATACAGCGCCATCTGCTCTCACCCCTACCCCAGTAACACACACAGCGCCATCTGCTCTCACCCATACCCCAGTAATACACACTGCGCCATCTGCACACAGCGCCATCTGCTCCCACCCCTACCCCAGTAACACACACAGCGCCATCTGCTCTCACCCCTACCCCAGTAACACACACTGCGCCATCTGCACACAGCGCCATCTGCTCTCACCCCACCCCAGTAACACACACACACAGCGCACACACACAGCGCCATCTGCTCTCACCCCTACCCCAGTAACACACACAGCGCGCACACACACAGCACCATCTGCTCTCACCCCTACCCCAGTAACACACACACACAGCGCACACACACAGCGCAATCTGCTCTCACGCCTACCCCAGTAACACACACTACATTAAAAACAAATAAATAAATAACCAAAGAGCCTTACCTGACTCAAAGCACTGTAAAGATGCCACAAATGTGGAACAGCAGGCAGGCAGGCGGACAGCAGACGTGGAGCCGGTGACAGGAAGCAGACGACCAAAGCCCCATAAAAGTTAGCTGCAAGCACTGACTTTTATGGGGCTTTGGCTTCCAGGATCGTCAGGGCAACGGCATAAACAATGGCCGCCGTATGTAAACATAGAGGAGGGCCGCGGGAGCATGCTCCCGCGGCCCTCTTCTATGTTTACATACTGCTGCCATTATGATATGGCGTATGGTGTGCGTCTCGCGGGCCGCCAAGCTAGGTCCGTGGGGCCGCTGCCGGCCCGCGGGCCGTACTTTGAGTACCGTTGATCTAGACCGTTATTATCACAGGACACGCCCCAGTCCTACGCAGCTTACCTTAGGGGTAGTTTCTTCCTCCATTTTTGCTTCTGTTTCTCTGTGTTATTTCCCTCCCCTCTTGACTCATAGTTAGAAGAACGTACATTAGGAAGTCTCATTGTGACCAATCAGGCTCCAATTAAGTACACAATGTTTATGCTGCGTGCCACTTCAGGAATTTGGGAAGCTTCCTATGTTTTACAATGAAGCAGCCATTTTATTAGGTTGGCATGATCTCATTTTTACTGCTATAGTGTTCCGGCAGTTAAAGTCTGTTACAATCACAACTGACTTACTCACATCGAAAAATTGTGACTCCTGTCTCCCCTTGCTCAAACCCTACTTACCATTACCTTATTATTTTCTGATTTGAGAAACGATCTGAAACATAAAGAAATGATACAATGGGAGAAAGATTAGAGGGCATGATGAATAGGGTCCGTGAAAGACTAATGGGATCGCCTGATGACACAATTAATACAAAATTGGAAGACTGCGCTAAAAAAGGTAATGTTTTAAAAAATATTGAGAAACCTGAGGTCTCAGAGGGGCATATTTATACTCTGTTTGCACCGAATTAGCATCATTTTTTTAAACTCTAATTCAGTGCAAAACTAACTCCATAATTATACTTTGGTGCTAGACCTGTTTAGCGCCAAATTTATGGAGTTAAAGTAATTTTTGGGAAGTGGAGACCTACCTTGACTTAATGAGATGCAAGGTAGGCATTCCTGTGCAAAAAATTACTCTATGGCCTTAACGCCATATTTAGGGGCATATTTATACTCTGGGGCATATTTATACTCTGTGCACCGAATTAGCATCATTTCTTTTTTACTCTAATTCCGTGCAAAACTAACTTCATATTTATACTTTGGTGCTAGACCCATCTAGCACCAACGCACTGATTTATACTTTTTTTGTGCCGCATTAGCGTCATTTTTTGACGCAAAAGTGTCACAGACTTACAAAATATTGACCCTTATTTATAATTTTTGCTGCAAAACTGCACTAACTCAGTTTTGCACCAAAAAGTTTAGCACCAACTTGCACCATTTCTGTGCACCAGCCGGGCACCATATTTATGGAATGGTGCAAGCCTGTGCAAAGGCTAGGCCAGAGTAAAAAAAAAAATGACTTTAGTCGGGTGCGGCTGGCGGTATAGAAGAAGAGAGTTTAGCACCAAAAAATGACTTTGGGCAGGTTAGAGTAAAAAAAATGACTCTAACCAGATTAGCGTCATTTTTGGTGGTAAACCTACCATGCCACATGACTCCTGCCTTAGAAAAGACAGGAGTCATGCCCACCACCCCAATGTCCAGTACAGAGGACAAGGGTCCCCTGGGCATGGCCATTGCACCATGTACCATGTATGGGGGCCCATTTCAGGGTCCCCTATGGCACTTTAAAAAATAAAATGCAATCTTACCTGTACTTACCTGGGATGGGGTCCCAATTCCTCCGCAGTCCCTCTGGTGTGGGTGGGGGTGCCACTGGGGCCTGGGGAGGGCACCTGTGGGCTTTTTCTATGGTGTTCCACCATGGAAAAGGCCCACAGGTCCCCTAACGCCTGCCCTGACCCAGGCTTTAAAAAATGGGGCAAAGCAAGCTTTACACCATTTTTTGACCCCTCCTCCCTCCCTTGCACCTTTTTTGCATGGGAGTATAAATATGGCGTTAAGGCCATAGAGTCATTTTTTGCACGGGAATGCCTACCTTGCATCTCATTAAGGCAAGGTAGGTTTCCATTTCCGAAAAATGACTTTAACTCCATAAATATGGTGTTAGATGGGTCTAGCACCAAAGTATAACTATGGAGTTAGTTTTGCACCGAATTAGAGTAACAAAAATGACGTTAATTCAGTGCAAACAGAGTATAAATATGCCCCTTAGCTTCAAGAAATGACACTTATCTGGTTAGAGTCATTTATTTGGCTCTAACCTGCCTAACGTAATTGTTTTTTTACACTAGCCTACCCTTTGCACCGGATTGCACCATTCCATAAATATGGTGCCCAGCTGGTGCTAAACAATGGTGCAAGCCAGAGCAAAACTTTTTGGTGCAAAACTGCATTAATGCAGTTTTTCACCAAAAAGTATAAATAAGGCCCAGAATGTGTAGGTAAGATCCAAAGAAAAATAAGTGTCTGTTGACACACAGGCTATAAAAGCAAAAAAGTCAAAAGCTGCAGGTCATGATACTACACACAAAACTGGCTGTGACAGGACTAGTGCCTCGGGTACTGCAATGGATAGGAAAAGGGCCAAGATGTTCCCATTTCAATTGCTAATGATGAGGCTTCTGAGATTGTTCTCTCTTACTTCAGTTGGAAGCTGGATCCGAATGCTTCAGGGGTGGACACATACCTCCAGGATTGGAAGGGCTTGGCACCCTATGCTTTCCTTCCATCTGCCATTCTACATTTTGTTTGTTCACAGATCCAGAAAAAACATTGTAGTGGTAACTCCCATCTGGAGGTCACAGGCCTGGTTTTCAATCATGTTGGAAATGACTGTGGACTTCCCTATCCTAATACTGACAAACAGGGATGTAATCTTATGTCCGGGAAATAAATGTCATCATCTTGTAAAGTAAGGTCTGCTGGTTCTGATGGCTTGGAGGATTTCAGGAGACAATGGGTAATCCCAGGGCTTTTTGCTGATGCTTTTTTACTCATATCAGAGATGTAGGCACCTGGGACAAGGAAAGCATATCAACTGACTTAGAAGAAATAGGTATGATGGTGTGTTCGATGGAATTACAATCCCGTTTCAACTGATCTAGTTCATGTGATTAACTATCTGAATTGTTTGCCTCAGCTTTATCCTACAGAACAGTGAATGTTTACAGATCAGCTATAGCAGCTGGTCATGGTTTAGTGAATGGTGCACCTGTTGTCCAGAATTTATTAACTAAGACGATTATGCAGAGTATGCAAGTCGTGAATCTGCCTACTGCAAAGTACACTTCATTATGGGACTTTAGGAATGTTTCACAGGTCCTGGCAGGGTGGAATGAGAACTCCAATCTATCATTAAAACGTATTTCTTACAAACTAACAGTTTTACGCTGCCTGGTGTAATTTAGACACACTTCTGACGTAAGAGCCTTAGATGTCACAAGCAAGGCCTACCAACCTGAAGAAGTCTGGTTTTATATTATAGGAAGACAAAAAACTCTATCAACCTCAATTTTCCTCCCTTACTTTGTTCTGAATGAAAGGCTTTGTGTTGTGAAATGCTTGAAGGAGTTTGAGAGAAGAACTGCAAGTCTGAGAAAGAATGTGGTGCAGTTGTTGATTTCACATAGGTGGCCTCATAAGGCTGTTTCTTGTCCCACCTTAGAGAGATGGATTTAATAGATAATGAGTGAGGCTGGTGTGGATATCACTAGATTTGTGGCTCACTCCCTTAAGGGTGCATCATCCTCCAATGCTATTGTCCTGGGAGGTGGCTTCCAACATATCCTTAGAGCTGTGGATTGGTCTAACGGAAATCTGTAAAGAAGTTACCATTTTAGACCTGTGGCAAATACAATTGATAACGCGTTAACAGCACTTTAAACTTGCGTAATGTTAGCCTCTGTGGCATGACATAAAATGTAGATTTTTTACAGCTCAGTGGGCAGAAAATTTCAATTTTATGAATGACAAGGAGGCTAAGAGTATCCCAACACTTTAGTACCCTCCCTAATGGAATAGGGTAGAAGATTTCTGACTCAGTCTTAATTTTTTCTTTCAGATTAAGAACATGTCTCTGTTTTAGGATTCCGTAGGATTTGGTGAAACCTTCATTGTCGAAGATTAGTTCTCTGTTGGAGTTATCTTGTTCGCAGCACTGAAGAGTATGGCCAGACTTCATATATTATTAGAATGTTATTAAAGTTCTAAATTCCTTCAATTGTTGCTGAGGTGAGTGGGCAATAAAGGAGTTTTTAATAATCTCCACCTCAGTGTCAATACATTTGTTTCACAGCTTTCTGGTTCTCTTTTTGCTGGTTTTAGAACTCTGCACTTTACCCCCGGTAACCAGGAGTAAAGTGTCTGCCCCTCCCCTTTAAACATGGTTAATTTGGCTTATTCCTAATTCACACATTTACCTTGTCCGTAAATCATAGTATACGGTATTGAAAATGTACACTGGGCCTGGAAGTTAAATGCCACCCATGGCCTGCAGCAGCTATCTTGCCATCCACAGAATGTGTGTAGGTTTCACAACTACCATTGTAGCCTTACTGCTACAGTGTAAAACCTGCAGTGTGACCTGTTGTAATAACTTTATGATAGGCAATGCAATCCCTTTCAAACATTAATAAGCCACACCGATGGAGGGCTTGCAGCTCACATTGTAAGGTGCACAGTATTTAAGAGTAGACCATGCAGAAAATTATTATCATCTTGTCTGTACAGAGACAAGGCCCCAACATCCTGTCTGAAAGAATGGTCTGGGACACACAGGGCGTGATTCCCCGCCGCCCGCCAAGCGGGAACCGCCAGAAGACCGTACCGCGGTCAAAAGACCGCAGCGGTCATTCTGGGTTTCCCACTGGGCTGGCTGGCGACCGCCAAAAGGCCGCCAGCCAGCCCAGCGGGAAACACCCTTCCACGAGGAAGCCGGCTCCGAATGGAGCCGGCGGAGTGGAAGGGGTGCGACGGGTGCAGTAGCACCCGTCGCGAATTTCAGTGTCTGCTAAGCAGACACTGAAATTCTAAGTGGGGCCCTCTTACGGGGGCCCCTGCAGTGCCCATGCCATTGGCATGGGCACTGCAGGGGCCCCCAGGGGCCCCACGACACCCCATACCACCATCCTGTTCCTGGCGGCCGAAACCGCCAGGAACAGGATGGCGGTATGGGGGTCGGAATGCTGCGCCGCCATGGAGGATTCCCCTGGGCAGCGGAAAGCCGGCGGGAGACCGCCGACTTTCCGTTTCTGGCCGCGGCTGTACCGCCGCGGTCAGAATGCCCAAAGGAGCACCGCCAGCCTGTTGGCGGTGCTCCCGCGGACCATGGCCCTGGCGGTTTTTACCGCCAGGGTCAGAATGACCGCCACAGTTCCTATGTATCCCCTTTCTACTTGCCTAAGGACTCTGGTTTGTCCTATCAGATGTCTATCTTTTTTTTTTGTGAGTCCAGTGTCTGCTTCAAACTGGATCTTTATGTTAGATGTGGGAGGATAGTGGTAATTTCCATATTACACTCCCCTACACCCCCCTAGCTCTCAGATCCCAAGTTTAGTGTGGCTGAAGAACTTGGCCATCCTGGAACTGCCCTGTCACATTGCATTTTGGGGCTGGTCATAGTAAAGCAAACAGAAAGTACTGAAAATGTAGGTTGGCAGGGCCTGGGAATGCTTACCTCATTGGTTGGGAAGTGCTCTGGAGTAACTCCACCTATTAGCTAGGGCCAGCTATTAATGTGGCACCCAAAGTTATCCTCCTCAGAAAACTTTCTTCAACCTACAGAAGCTCAGAAGAGGACTGAACGTGCAGTCTGTGACCTGAGAGGAGCTGACTGTCTGGACCTACTCCCTTTCGCAGGCAGAACAAAAACATAGGCTCCATGGGTCAATTTGGCTGACCTTCTGTATTGCTATAAAGACACAACAAGCTTCAAGAGGCCTTTTTTCTCATGTGCCCAGGTGACCAGTGGCAAGTGGACCTGGGTTTTAATGCAGCATTAATCTCTGCCTAACACCCTGAGAATCTCTATGTTCCTTTCTCTGAGAACCTGGTTGTTTGGACACCAAGAGAAACTGTGGAAACTTTGGAAAGTATTTCCTTCAGAGCTCCTGAGCTTCAGTGGGACACACTACAAATGTATCTCACTGGCAGTTCCATAGTTTTGAACTGGAGTTTGGCTTCATCCCTCTTGCACCTCTAGAAAAATGACACATTCTGCATTGGGACTTAGAAACCTTTCAGTGAGAAATTCCCAAAGCAACAGTAAGATCAACTGGTATTGACTCCACAGCTGTGGCTAGAGTTTTATGGATCAAATCTGTTTATTGAAATTTTGGATATAGGAAACAAAGTACACAGCTGTGCGCCTACAACCTTACAGGCCAGCGGCGATGATGGTTCTCCTTACAATCAGTCTAAGAAGAGTTACGGCAGAAAGTGTTGCTATAGTGTGAGCTTATGTGCATTATTGCCATACAATCAACAATCAACAATAAACAAGGACAATTAGCAAAAAGAAGGAAGAAAAACGGAAAGAAAAAAAAAAACAAGATAAAGCAAAGTAGCTACCCCTTATCATCACAAGGCGATTCCTCTACCCTCCAACCCCCCGGGTGACCAGCCCCGCTAACCTCCAGGGCCCAGGATCCATAGCCCACACTGATGGGCTTGGCCGTCCATGCGAGGGTCACACATCCTGCAGCAATCGCAGGGTCCTTAAGTATGCAGGGCAGGTAAGTTCATTAAATTCAGTGGACATAATCAGTATAAAGGGTCTCCACAATGTGGTTATTTCTTCTGCTCTCTGGCTGGCCGCCAACGATAGTTTCTCCATCGCTAGGATGAACCAGAGTTTATGGAGCCATGAAGTGTAGCTCAGAACCTTTTCCGTACCCCACAGGGCTAGAATCGTCTGATGTGCCGTGTTGAGAGCAAGGGCAATCTGCCGTCCTCTCAAGGAGCAGAGAGGGAAGGTGAGAGGGTTGGGCAGGCCCAGAAAAGTATACTTTGGAAGCCTGGGGATCTCTGTGTGGAATACTCTATCTATTTCATCAAGGATGCTACTCCAATATCTTTTCAGCTTAGGACAGTGCCACAGCAAGTGTATGAGTGTGCCCGTGTTTCCACACCCCCTCCAGCAAAGCCCAGATTTAGTGGGATTCCACGCATGTATTCTCGCAGGGGTATAGTACCAGTATGTCGCTACCTTATAGGCTGTTTCGGCCCCTGGTATGTTGTGAGCTGTGTGATGTGCCCTGAAGTGTATTCCTTCCCACTCCTCCTCTGTTAGGTCTCTCTCCACCTCGCCCTCACACCTTTTCTGCACTTTAGTTTTGGAGGATGGTGCGGCTACTTGAAGATGCTTATAGATTTCAGAAATCAGCCGCTTGCCATCTTTTTTATCCAGTAGCCATTTCTCAAATGCGGTGAGTGTTCTAGCTACTATGGGCTTGACTGCTGGTTGGAGCACCCAGTGTCTGACCTGGTAGTATGTCAATCTATCTGCCTCCGTTAACCCGAATGCCTCTCTCAGGCGATCGAAGGGTTTGATGCCATCTGTGTCAAATAGACTCCCACCCTTCTGCAACCCCCATCATGCAATCAATGAAAGCCCTCTGATTTCCGGTGGGGGGCGAAGTTGGGATTCGCGCAGATCGGCATCATAGTGGAGGGAAAGGTCGTCAGGCCATTTCTGGTTGCCACAGCGTCCCACACCCAGAAGGTCACGCCAGTGATAGGTGAAGAGTATTGCCCTGTCACTCTAAGCCAAGGTTCCTTCCAAATATGGGACCCATGACCGCTTGGTCCATGAAGCACCAGTGTTTCTCGGTTAACGGGCGGCTCCACTCCAGCATGAAATGCAACTGAGCCGCTTGATAATACTTCAATAGGCAGGGGACCGCCAGCCCCCCTCTGCTTTAGGAAGGTATAGTGTGTGATGCGATATGCGTGCAGGTTTCCGGTCCCATTTACATTTTTATATCGCCGTCTGGAGTGTAGCTATGGTGTTGGGTGGTGGGGCAAGAGGAAGTGTTTGGAACAGATAGAGTATTTGTGGCAGAATTGTCATTTTGATTGCAGCAACTCTGCCGAACCAAGAGAGTTTATGTTTTCCCCTTGTCTCTAGGTCTTTTAGTACCACCCTTGAGAGGGAAGCATAGTTCACATGGGCTGTTTTTGTGGCCGACGTTGATAGGTCGATGCCAAGGTACGGGATGTGCGATGATGTCCAGATAAAGGGGAATCTGGAGCGCAGTTCCTCCTCATGTGCAGGAAGGAACGACAGGTTCAGAATTTGAGATTTCTGTGCATTCACTTTGAATCCTGAAATGGAACCGAATGTGTGTAATACGTCAGTGATCACCGGGAGTGAGACCATGGGCTCTGAGAGAGTGAGGATCACATCATCAGCATAGAGTCTAATAAGGTGGTAGTCGCCCCCAAATTTGATGCCTGTTATACGGGGATCGGCTCGCAGTCTTTGTCCCAGGGGCTCCATGTAGCGAGTGAATAGGAGTGGGGAGAGCGGACAGCCCTGTCTCGTTCCTCGCCTTATCGGAAACGGCAACAACAACATTCCATTGACTCGGACCGCTGCCTTGGGCTCTTGATAAACACATTTTATCCAGGTCAGGAACATCGGTCCGACCCCGAAACGCTCCAACACCTGGAAGAGGTAAGGCAAGTGCACCTTGTCAAACGCCTTCTCCGCGTCAAAAGTAAGGAGGAGTGCCTCCTTGCATGATCTGTGCATTTTATCTATACGATGTAAGAGTCGCTTTGTGTTATCCCTACATTGTCGATGGGGTATGAAACCAGCCTGATCCGGGTCAATAAGCCTGGGCAAATAAGGGATGAGGCGTTGTGCTAGGATGCCAGTGAACAGCTTGGCATCTATAGTTAAAAGTGAGATGGGTCGAAATGATCCACATTTCTCTGTGTCCTTCCTGGGTTTGTGGATTACCGTGATGATCGCATCGAGCATGCTGGGAGCAAGGGTCTTGGTCTCTGTGAAAGAGTTGAAGAGTTGTGTGAGTATTGGGGCCAGCTCAGGACAGAAGATTTTATAGAGAAGCTGGGTGTAGTCATCCGGGCCAGGCAACTTCCCGACTTTAAGACGGGAAATAGCCAATATCACTTCTTCTATCCTGATTGGTTTGTCGATGAGAGCTGCATCCTTTTCCCTGAGTGGGGTGATGGTGCAATCAGCAAGGTACGCAGAGGGATCAAGGGCGATCGCAGAGTCTTCCGCGTATATCTCCCTGTAGAATTCGGAAAATGCTTCCGCAAATTGCGTATCAATGCACGCCTCACCTCGGGAGGGGGAGCGCACCATCTTGATGGTGCTGGTGTTGCGCTGTGCCCTTAATTTGTGGGCCAGGAGTTTCCAGCAGCGGTTGCCCCCAATGTAATATTTATATTTGAGCCGTGCTAAAGCGTACTCGGCCTGATCCCAATCCAATCTTTTCAGCTCAAGGCAAATTTTCTCTAGTTCTCTCCAAACTCTGGGCTCTCCCGTGTGCTTGTGAGAGTGCTCCAGTGCAGCCACCCTTTGCTCTAACAACGCTCTCTGGTCCCTCCGGGCCATGTTTTCTTTTGCCGAGATCGAAATCACCTCTCCGCGTATGACTACCTTGAGCACCTCCCAGAACGTCTCCAGACGGGTTAGCCCATTATCATTCTGACTAAGGTAGTCTATGATCGCCTGTCACACTGCGTCTACAGCATCCCGGGACTGCAAGATCGTGTCCCGAAAATGCCAACCAGAACCCGGGGCTCGGCTGAGGTTGAGTTGGGCTGTTAAAGTTATAGGAGCATGGTCCGCTAGAGCTCAGGGTTTTATCGTGGTCTCCTGGACCCGGGATCAGAACTCAGAAGAGGCCAAGAAATAATCTATGCGTGTGTAAGTCTTTGTGGCAGCCGAGTAAAACGAGTAGTCTCGGAGGTTCGGATGAGCCTTCCGTCTGATATCCTCTAGATCGCAGTCTGCAAGCCACTGCAAACCAGCAGGAGTGAGAGCCCCTGCCTGCCCGTGCTATTGCCCTCATCGGTCTAAATTGTTGTCCATAACAGGATTGAAGACCCCACCCACGAGTATAGCTCTGTCGGGGGTAATGAACGTCAAAGACAAAGCCTGTTTCATGAATGTTTCTTGTTGATTGATAGGTGCACAAATGTTGGCTATTGTGAAATGGAATGAATATATTCGCACTCTGTAGGCCAGGTACCTGCCCTTAACCTCATGAATCTTAGCGATGAATTCCCCATGGAATGCTCTAGAAACCTAAATTGCCACCCCCCATGTTTAGTGGGAGCTGAAGACCAGTACTGCTGGGGAAACCGTTTGGAGCGCATTCGATACTTGTCTTTAGCCAGCAAGTGTGTCTCCTGTAGTAGGCAAATATGGCTTTCAGATCGCTCCAGAAAAGATAAAATCGCCAGCCTTTTCGAGGGATTATTAAGGCCCCGGACGTTGAGGCTTAGCCACTTAAATGTCAAGTGTATGAATGCGGGGTGGAAAGCAGTGGCAAATTGAATAAATTTAAGACTTTTTGATCTGTGGGTACACTAGGTTAATAACTTTGAGCTTTCACCCAGACAAGTAGTGTTATTATTCCATAAGGTGGGCAGCCGCCCACTCCAAATAATAATCAATTTTCTTACACCTCCTATTCTGTGTTTTTCTCTGAAAAATAAGGTGTTGCAGCTGCAGTCAGTGATTATTGGATGGAATTTTTCATATCTCGGATCTTTCCCCCACGTTTTCCTTTATTAAGTTTGCCAGGTTTGGCCTGCATAACTTTATCAGGGGAAAAGTTCAAGCTTTATTTTTCCTGCAAATCCTGAAATTTCGACTGGTCGGCAAACACAAGTTTACATATGGGTTGGAATTTACCACCTCACCAGCTATCAGGTCCACTGATTCTGAAAACCCACCAGCCACGCTAGAAACACAGTTTTTGTGATGAACTCTGCTTTTTATGTAAGCTGAAGAAGAGTGACTCATTCTTAGACAGCAATTACAGCTCATTTAGAATACAGCCACAGAACACTGAATAACAAATTAAACTGAAGTGTTGTCCCCTTCTGAAGTAGACCTTGCTGTACCTGTTAATCAGTCTGTCTATCCATCACACGATGAGAAATTGAACGAGACATCTAAACACAACAAAACAGGTGAACATATTTAGGAGCTATTTATCTGCAGATCATTGATGCCTAACAAGAACATTTTTACAGCAAAATAATGAGCTTCTTCACAGCATTCTGACAAGCAAATACGACTATTTGAATCTATGAGTAAATAGACAAAGGCCCTCATTACAGGTGCATGTCTGAATTCCAATCCCTGTAAAAATACGTGTTAGCAGGGGGATCAAAATTACAGGTGGTGTGATAATTATCACACTTTTGCAGGTTTCCCCTAATAGCTTCCCACTGGTCAAACCTGCTGAAACTTAGTGGGAAAGGGTTAATGAAAAAGTAAAACATGTGGAACTTGGTGTGTTATGCTGGATTCTCTAGTTGAAAGCTCATATTAGGAGGTATTTAGCACGTGGTAAATACCTCACCTCGAGGTAGCGGTATGTACCAGATCTGCCTAGAAATGAGCACCTATCTGTTTTTGATGAGCTGGCAAGAGTGATTTTATTTGCAGTTATCAATAAAAATTGGCACATGTTACGTTGCATACATGTTCACATCCATGACTGTTCTCTGCTGCTTGACACTGTTATGGTATCAAATGTAATTGCCCTGCATGGTCATGTTGTTCTGATCAATAGTCAAATGTTTTTGAAATGGCACTCCTTAGTAAGATGCTCAGTCAAAACGGTGTGCGTTGCTGCGCCAAATTTGGCAGCGTCACGCAGCATCATTTTCGCAACGCAGGGATGCACCATATTTAATAGAATACGGTGAATACCTGTGTTTCTCCTGCGCTGGTGCTGAATTTTGCTGAAGGGAACCAATGCAGCAACTCTTGCCCCATTGTGCAAAGATGGCTGCATTGAGGGGGAGATTGCTTTTGTGCAAGAAGGAACACATTCCTGCTTAAAAACATTCTTAAATGGCTAATTGCTCTTTCTATGTGTAATGCAGCACACATTGAAAGAGCAAAAAAACGAGGAAAATTTAAAGCATTTCTCCTTGTTGCGCCCTGCTAACGCCACCCCTAGGGTGGTGCTAGATTTTTGTGCTGCCTCAGGTTTACAAAAATCCGTAAATCTGGGACAGCGTCAAAATGCAATGGGTGTTGCTGTGGCAAGCCTACAGCAACCCCCATTGCACGCCCCTTCCACCAAAATGCTGCGTTTGAAGGAGCTGTATTTACAAAGGGGCGTTACGCCACAAAAAGTGGCCAAATGCCAGCTTGTTAATATGTGCAGTGCATATTGCCACCAGAGCGTCACTAAAAGATATGCCCGATAATATAGTATTAGAAGGAAAGGTAGGGGAAGCTTCAAAATTACGTATCTTTTGTAGATAGTGATCTGATGAAGGTCTTTATGAATGATACGTACAATATAGTCTTCTCAAAACCAGTCAATGTAGTAACTTGTGTTAAGAAATTTCTTAAGCCTCCACCAGTGCCTTCCTGGAAGCAATAAAAAATGACAACCAAATGCCTACAAGATGCCAGGTGGTTCTACTGCAATAAATCAAAACGGGGATCACTACTGAGATCGACAATATAATCTCCTTCAAACAGATGGACATGAAATGCTGCAGAAGCCACGGACAATCCTTGGCATATTAATGCTTTCTGAAATGATAAGGAATTAATTTAAAATGTACTCACTCATGATACAGCTTCCAATGAATCAGACTGTCTGCCAGATCCACTATTAGAACTGAAATGGCACACTTTCAAGTCCATGTAGCAAAACTGGTAAACTTATACTAGGGGGCAAGATCAGATTCTACCATGACATGCTGAAGTCCCAAAAAACTGTTCTTTTACCAGTTAAGACTCTGAAGAAAGTGGTACAAAAACATAAGGCCCAATTTAGGACCCGACTGTAGGAAAGTACCCTCTTTTTGGCACGTAACCCGATATTTCTGCATGATGTCAGTGTGTTTGACTGTGTCACTGGGATCCTGCTAATCAGGACCCCAGGGCTTATGCTCTCTCCTCTAAATTTTGTCACTGCATACTGGTAACTCAGTATTTCACCCAAAATTGGCATACTGGTCACCCCTTATACTTCCCTAGTATATGGTACCTAGATACCCAGGGCATTGGGGTTCCAGGAGATCCCTATGGGCTACAGCATTTCTTTTGCCAGCCGTAGGGAACCCATGCAAAGGCTTCTACAGGATTGCCATTGCAGCCTGTGTGAAATGGTGCATGCACCCTTTCACTGCCATTTACACAGCATAAGGTCACTTATAAGCCACCCATATGTCAGGCCTTCCAACCCTGAAGGCTGGGTGCAGAGTACCTGTGTTTGAGCGCACAGTGCACTAGCAGAGGTGCCCCCACGCCGTCCAGGACCATTTTCCCAGAGTTTGTGAGTGCAGGGATGTCATTTTATGCATGCACTGGACATAGGTCACTACCTATGTACAGCTTCTCAATGGTAACTCCGAATATGGCCATGTTTGGTATCAAACATGTTGGCATCATACCCCCTGGCTTTTGCAAGCATTGGTTATATGATTCCATGCACTCTGGGGGCTACTTAGAGGACCCCCCAGTACTGCCATTACAGACTTCTGAGGTATTCCAGGCAGTCCCCGCTGCTGCCACCTCACAGACAGGTTTATGGCCTCCTATTGCTCAAGCAGCTCGAGCCCAGGAAAGCAGAATAAAGCATTCCCTTTGGGAGAGGGGTGTTACTCTCTCTCCTTTTGGAAATAGGTGTTACAGAGCCTCTGGAAATGCTTGAAGGGCACTGATGGGATCCAGCAACGCAAACCAGACTGCATTCATCCATTTGGCGTGGAATATCTTCTGCACCAACTAGGAACCGTAATCCATCTTCTTGGGTGCAATATTGACTGTTGTTTCTCATTGGTGATTCCTCTTTGGCAACTTCATCCAGGTTAGCAGGGGCTTATGTTCTGCTTCAACTCTTCAGTGCTTCTGGGACTTGGTCCCCTCCTTCCACAGGTCTTCAGGTCCAGGAATCCATTGTTGGTGTCTTGCAGTCTCTTCTGGTTCTTGCATAATCTTCTTTCTCATGTTCTTGTGTGTTCTAGGGAAGTTACTGTGATTTATTCCTGCTTTCCGGGGCTTTGGGGTTGGTTCTATTACTTACCTTTGGTGTTTTCTAACACTCCCCATGTACCTCTAGACACTTCATTTGCCTAGGTGGGAAACCGACTTTCGCATTCCACTTTCTTAGTATATGGTTTGTGTTTCCCCAGGCCCTTATCTAACTATTGTGATTTTCACTATTTGCACTGTTTTCTAAATGTTTTCCAGCTAATTCTGCATTCTAGTGTGTATACTGTGTATAGTACTTACCTCCTAAATGAGTATAGTCTCTAAGGTATTCTTGGCATTTGTGTCACCAAAATAAAGTACCTTTATTTTTGTAATACTGAGTATTTTCTTTCATGTGTGTGAGTACTGTGTGACTACAGTGGTATTCCATAAGCTTTGCATGTCTCCTAGTTAGGCGTTGGCTGCTCATCCACACTATCCCTAGAGAGCCTGACTTCTAGACACTGACTACATTTCACTAATAAGGGATAACTGGACCTGGTATATTGTATAAGTACCTTTGGTATTCACGACAAACCAGGCCAGCCTCCTACACCGACAACATAGACCTGAAGTCCAAGTTTAGAGCTGAAGTTTAAGTTTAGACCGAAAGTCTAACTTTAGACCTGAAGTCTGTGTTTAGACTTCATGTCCAAACTTCATGTCTAAAGTAACACTTTAGGTCTAAGGTTAGACCTCAATTCTAACTTAAGGCCTAAAGTCTAAGGTTAAACTTCAGATCAAAACCTAGACTTCAGGTCTGCATTTACCTTTGTGAATCAGACCCTTAGAGTTTGACAGACAGAGTACTCTTTGGAACAGTGATAGAGTACCCTAGTCTGCTAGCTGGAAAGTAATGGCCGGCAGAGGTTTTGACATTTGTCAGCCACCCTATTCTAAGTGGGTGAATAAATGGCAAGTTTTCACAATCCAACACTGTCAGATAAAACATGACTGTAAGGGGCAGTGAAAACTGCAAAATGACAATTAAGTAAGGGGGTTATTGCTTTTTTTTTACTTTCAAAGACAAAGTCCCAGTTTGAGATTTTCTTACCTTCCACCCATTATAAGGATATTGCAAGCCTCCATGCTCCTTTCTGTGATTATGGAACTCCAAGGTGACGCGCAATATTCTTATCATGTACTTAGAGGGTATTAAATGACAACTCTGAGTAGTTGCAGCTCCAAGGATAAGAGCTATGAATCCCATGGCACAACTGTAAAATTTCCTTTTTCTGGAGAGTGGCATTTTAAGGGGGCAGTATTTACCGTTCAAAGACTTCCCAAATCATCCTTGATTTGTGGGATACTTCCTATGCCCTCTAAGCAGTGTTTTCATTGCCCCAGGATCAATAGGCAATCCCATATTCCTCCCATCACGTAAAGGCACTATAACAAAAGTTTTATGTTGTTGAAAGCCAAGCAGAGTGCAATGATTGTCTAACTGAACAAAGGGAAAATGTTAATTTGCTAATCTATTATCATCTGATCCTTTGTGAATATCGTTCCATTGAGCATGCAAGGATTAAATATCAAGACACGTATAAGTTTAATTTTTAAAATCTGCCCGGCTCCTTTCTACAACACGGGTATCTAGAAAAATACAAACCAGATTTACTCCAAAGTACAGTAATTATCTACTCATAGAAAATATACATTTTCTTACCAAGTTTGTTGTAATTCCATTGCCCATTTCTTTCTAAAAAAACTGACAAAAATTCCTATGGGACCTCAATTTGAAACACTTATTTAGGCCCTTCTCTATGTACGGATGTTCATGAAACTTAACATGCCAACAATTTTACATGGGCCACAGGCAGTACCACACAAAGTAGCCTCTTCAAACAAGGGCCATATTTAAACGGCAGATAGACCTTTGGGTCATTTAGCCCATGGCTGTACTATTAGTATCCCTGTGCTAAAGCAATGGCCTGTGTCTTGAGCACAAGACAATGTATTTTGAGGTCTATGATGTGCCATGGCAAAAGATCAGCCTTGCATGGAAAAGTACTTGGCACAGCCCACGCCTAAGTCCAGCAGGCTAATGGGACTAATGAGTTATGTCCAGAAAATATTCTTACCTATTCATAACTAGCCCTTGCAAGTCACTCTGGAGATCCTAGGACAGTTGAAGATCCAGGCCTTGTCCCCAGGCAGAAGGTAACGGAACAGCAGGACAAGTAGGGCAGTAATCAAGCAGAGCAGCGGTCTTTCAGTACAATAGTCTAGCAGAGTGACATTCTTACCAGCAGCACAGCAGTCCTTCTTCCTGGCAGAGTATCCACAGAGCCAGATGTGTATGGAAGAGTTAGTGTCTGGGGTCTTACTTTTATACCCGGGTACCCTGGTTCTAGACGGTGGGAGAAGGTTCTAGACAGTGGCTTTGAATTGTATGGAATTTCTTACTTTCCCTGCCCAGGCTCCTAGCTGGTTGAAATGACAAAGAGGGCTGTTCTCAACTGAAAATTGTAGCTTATTAAATTTAATGAGGAATTTCCAATGTTATGCTATGTGAGAAGTAGGCCTCACAGTAAAGAAAAATAAATGAAGGGGTTTTTAACTACCAGGACATGTAAAATTTGAAAAGTACATGTTCAACCTTTTAATTAGATAGCACCCTGCCCAATGGGTTGCCTAGGGCCTACTGTAGGGATGACATATATGTGAGCCCGGGCATAGAACGCTGCTTTGCCAGTGGAGTTTGTGGAATTCGGGCACTCCATGCTATGTGGGATTCACGAATTCTGCATTCCCGCATGGAGCAGAGGTTGTTCGTGCACTGGAAATTTGGTTTTGGTGCTCTCTCACAAGCACCATGATACTCAAGGGCCATTAGAAAGTTCATATGAGACTTTTCGTATGCTTGTGGTGTTTCCGGCTATGCATGCAGGACTTCACATTTATACACGCTGCTTCCGGCCATGGCTGCAGCCAAAACAGTCCTGCTCGCAAGCCCAAATGCATCTGGAGTCAAGTTTCTACTAGTTAAAAAGTGTTTTTAGAGTGGATTATCTTCTCCAATTGACCCTTCAAGTTGTTTTTCAGCTTGAGAAGCCTTTATTCTTTTTTTTTTTTCAAACAGGAAGGAAGTGTTCCAGCCACTCCAACTTCTTGTTCCTATCCAGCACGCTCCTCCTAGTGGTTTGACCACCTCCTGGTCACTTTTCATTTGGATTTTGAGGCGGAAGAATCACTCTGTTTCTCTACTGGATATTCCTTTGGGTTTAAGGACTTTGTTTTTGTGCAATCACACAAGTAAGTTCAAACCTAATGAATAAGGGTGTTGTTTGTCTGCTTGGACATGCACCAGTATTTCTTTGTACTTTAAATTGAGTTAAAAAATTCATAATTAATAGTGGTGGGTGGCCCGGAGTTTAAGTATGGGCCGAGTTATTTATTTTGCATTTCATTGAATTCTGATCTTTTGTAAAGGAACATTGTTGACAGCGCAGTACCTATTCTTTTCTACATGTTTGTAACATTTGCAATATTTTATTTGGCTATGAGGCCTAGATTTTCAAAGGGCCATCTAGCCAGTATGCCCAGTACTAGTAGTCATCAGTGCATGAAATAAATATTTCAGTGGTATATGTTTTTAAAATTTCATTTAGGGCCGGGATGGCATTAGATTAAATTAAAAATGTTTGCTATTGATTGTGTTTCTTTTTGTGCAAAAAGTGTATGTATTGTGTGGTAATATTTGATGGCATAGGAGTATGTGTACTGCTGTTATGACATTTTTGTATCTCAGCTGATTGTCATGTTTTGCATTGCTAGATAAAATGATAGTGTTTTCTTTAGTGTTACCACCATACCTTCTTATTGCCAGTGTGTATGTGTGTGTTTGTGTGTGTCATTATCCACCATTTATCTTTGTATACCACACCATTTGACAGGGGTAATTTTGTGTAGTCTATGTCCATAGGCTTGCATGTGTTCTTTGTTCTCCGTGCTTCCTTGTTTGCAGTTGTTGTTTGACCATGTGGTTGGTGGCCATTTTGCCCATCCAGCCAGGGTCTCTTTACAAAACTTGCATGTGTTCTTTGTTTGCCATGCCTCCTTGCTCCTTGTTGTTGTTTTACCATGTGGCTGGCAGACATTTTGGGCATCCAGCCAGTGTGTCTTTGCCATAGGCTTGCATGGGTTCTTCTTTGTTCCCCATGCCTCCTTGCTCCTTGTTCTTGATGTTTGACCATGTGGATGGCGACCATTTTTTCCATCCAGTCAGTGTCCCTTTGCCATAGGCTTGCATGTTGTCTTTGTTTGCCTTGCCTCGTTGCTCCTTGATATTTTACTATGTGTCTATCAGCCATTTTGTGCATTCAGCCAGTGTTTTTTTTGCAATAGTCTTACGTGCAAACATTGTTAACTATTTTTTTTGGGGTCCTCAGTCACCTTCCATCATTCCACTCAAAGAGAGGGGGAAGAGGGTGGGTTCTTTCCAGTGCAGATTTTACCGATTTTGCACATACCCCACCTCCACAAGACCACACCTGTCTGGAATGCATCAGAACTTGCCGTAACCACATACCAATATATTGTCGGTATATAGTGGTATACTCGGAAGTGTGTATAATTATAGGACGGCACCAAGCTTACTGCACACCCATATCCTCTCCTATATCCAACCATTGTTTAAGTGGGTTCCAAAATCTATTTCTCTTACTGACCTCCCTCGTATCTAACTTCAAATTGTACATTAAGGAATCTTTCCAGTCTGAAAAAGTAGGAGGGGAAACACTGATCCATTTTTTACAACTCTCCCTCCTCACCACAAGCATCATGTAGAAAAGCAATTTAGAGCCATCCCTATTGATCTTCCATGGTTCATGCAAACATCCAAAAATCACTAACGGGGTGCTTACCTTAGAGCTTATAGGGAGTATTTTGTTGATTGCTTCACCAACCTCATCCCAAAACTTACTGAGTTGTGGACATTCCACAAACATTTATAGATCATCTGCAGATGCCGACCCACACTTCTTGCATCTGACCATGTTGCCTTGGTTGGGTCTGGAGAGCTTTGCAGGTGTCCAAAAGACTTTATGAACTTAGAGCAAATTATTACTTCTTAAAGCAGCCGTTTTAACTGTGTTATAGAAAAGTGTAGTAGATACTTGCTACAAGTCTTTTTGCTGAAGCTCTGGCAAGCACTCTTTCCATAATTCTTCCAGAAAGGTAAATTCGCCACCCACAATATTCATAATCAGCTAGTACCATCTGGCCACTTCCTTCTTCAGAGGGTTTTCCAAAGACATCTGCTCCTTCCAGTTATTAGTACCCCCCACTTCTTCATTCAGATTTCTCACCCAGCTTTTTATCTGGAGATATTTAAATTTGGGCAGATTACCCCCTGCCTCCCCATTAAGGTTTTCATACAACCTGACTTCTCCATTATAACAGAATTGTCACTACTCCGAAAGTCCTGCTTCTTTCAATGGGGTTGCCAAATCATCCTTAGTCCACTCCGGTGAACCTGGGGAGACCCAAACAGGGGCATGTTTGCTATAGCACGACAGGTTTGTAACCCTCCTTACCGCGTACCAAAGTTTTGCTAAACCCTGTAGCACCTTAGATTGGACTTTCTTAAAGAATTTGGGGTCTCCATACTTATGTAAAAAGCTCTTCTGCGACTCACAATTTTCCTCCATCATTGCTATCAAAGTCTGCCCCAGCTCCGAGCGACCTGGTTGATTAAAGATCTCCCTCGCGTTTTTCAGAAAGAAAGCCCATGCGTAATGTTGCATATCCGGTACCGCTAGCCCTCCTTTCTCTTTCTTTCTTCTCAACTTTTTCCAAGAAATATGGACTCCTTTAGACAACCAAATAAAACTACTAATTTTCCCCTGGAGTTTCTTTAATGAATCTTTGTTGTACATTAATGGTATTGAGTTGAAAATAAATGTGAATTTAGGTGCAGTCACCATCTTAATTAAATTTACCTGCCCTATAATGGTAAGAGGGAGATTTATCCCATATCTTCATTAACTGATCTACATCCCTCATCACCTTCATAAAATATGTTTCTGTTAATTTACTTATATCATGTGTTATGGTGATCCCTAAATATTTAACCCCCTCCTTTTTAATTACAAGAACATTGTTAACTATTGATCATTTGTTTATTTTAAGTTTATATTTTAATTGTTATGTATTATTCTATTTTGAGTTCTTATTTCTTTTGTATTTTAATGTTTTATTTACATTTTGCTTTTTTATTTTAAGTTTAACTGTAGTTTTTTTGCTTTTTTTATTTTTGAAATTTTGTATTTCATTTTATTTAATGCTGCATTTCACCTTGATCTATAAATCCATTACTCCATTGTTCCATCCAAAAAAGGCACGTAGCAGCACTACAGCATTCAGTTTGTTTAGGTGTATAATAATTCAGTTTCTTCCCGAACACCCTAGCTGTGGTGTACTGCTGACAAATCAGCAGCATAAATATTTTTTTAATGAATATTCCATTTCCCCTAGACCACCTTGCTGCCATAGGTTTTTAAAGGATTATTCCATTTACACATGCACCTCTTTCTGACTACCACAGGTGTCTCCTTCAAAACGGATGGAGATAAATCAAAGAGCTATATCAGCATGTTGTGCTGTCTGATTTGGAATGAAACTTTATGGTGTAGTGTGGTCTGACTTTACAATATTTGATTACATTGGTATTTATTACATAAGTAACAAACCACACTAATATTGGATTTGTCTGTATCAAACATGCAACAATACCAGGTTGCACTAACTACAGGTTTCTCTTGCTTGGTTGCTTTTAGGTGGTGCACAAGGAAAGAGACATCACTTGAAGGCCTTCACATTTAAGTCCTTAAATCACTTCCGCTTGTGCAACTTAGTGCCACTGCCAACTGGGAACTTTAAGATGGCCCCAAAGAACGTTGCTCCCAAGAGAGTGGTTAGTAAGAAGAAGCGGCTTTCCACAGTGGTGTGCAGATCACAGCCTTTTTCACAAGACAGTTGCCTTGTAAACCAGTCTCTTAGGAGGAACCTGGAAACAACACTCCTGCATCTACAGCACAACCTCAACCTAAGCCCAAGACCATGTCCATCAGTGAGGCAGCCACTGCAATCGTGGTGACACAAACAAGCAGTGACGTTGGAATAGATTTGTCACTTTCGCAAAGTAGTTCCCAATCATTTAAAGAAACAGAGCAAAGTGGACAAAAGCTTCAGGGAGCAATAGTAGATCTTCCAGAAGTTGGAGCAGAACTTAAGGTCGATCTTCCTGCCGAGGAAGAACCTCTTCTTTTAGATTAAATGGATCCCAGATCTCCAGCAAGAAAAAGGAAGGGCGCTACTCCACCTTCTTCTCCAAGCTCTGCTTCTGATGGTGAAGATAGGGACATGGAGTGGACCCCAGAAGGGTCCAGGAGACTTCTGAAGAGGCAAGGGAAAAAAAAAGTTCCAGAAAGCCTTACAATCAGGGAAGGGGTTGATGGTGAGGAGGATGATGACGACGAGCCAGTCATTGTGGAAGCTGGCACAAAGAAGTCCGACATTACTATCCAATCTGCTCCAAGGGATGTGGAATGGGCAGCACTGCCAGCTCCCATATTTGTAAAGCCCCAGCAGAGGCCTGTACCAACCTGTGCCTCAGAACAAAGTATGTACTGGAGAGACCCAATTGACACACCCACTTCCCTCCAGTTTGTCTTCAGGCATTGGCAGTGGCCCAGTAAGAAAGTACTTCTCCCCACTTTGGGACATTTTTCCAATTCACAGATAGGAGGAGAACATTGTGATATGCTTCATTTGCCACACAAGTGATCATCGGGGTAAGCCTGGTTCACAATATGGTACTGGAGGCCAGACGACCCATATAAAAAAACATCATGCTATTTGATGGGAGGAACACTTAAAAAATTGTGAATGTGGTTGCAGTGGTGAAGGTGAGTATAGCTAGGAAACATCAGGTACAACTGGTCAAATTATGGTAGAAGGTGAGGAAGAAGCGGGTGACATCCTCTTTCAAAGCAGCTCTGTCCCATCGGTGTGCCTGAACCACCTGCTTCAGCAAACTCACAATGGCACAGGAAGTCTCAGAGTGAGATAGAGACACCACGGCATACTGTGACTGCATCACAACGCACATTGAGTCTACCCCCCCCCACACATCTCAAAAGTCTCCTGCGCCAGTAGCCCCAGAAAAGAAGAAAATCCAGGCTACTATTACTGGGATGTTTAGGCAGGAGGGACCCTATGACAACAACTACCCAATGGCACATTTGTACAATGGGAGACCAAAATATTAACGCTGGACCTCCTCCCTTTTTCTTTTGTGGAAGGAGTGGGATTCCTAGAGTTTGTGGCAGCCATCTGTTCAAGATGGAATGTTTTTTTGGGGTGCATAAAAGGGGGCCCTAATTCCCCAGCACCCTGGGGTTTGCATTACCTAATTTGAGAATTCCTAACAGTAATTCGCAAATTCGGAAATGCAAAACCATTCGCACCTATGAGCTTACGGGCCCAGAGGGATGAATGGAGCCTCATTCCCTAATTGCGATTCGGTAATAGCAATTGCGATTTTAAGAAATCTCTATTACCGACTCGCAATTTTCATACATCCCATTTTGCATTTCTACAAGAGCGATTTCTTAAAATTTGCTATTTAAGAAATGCAAACCGGGAGCTTGATACATCTGGCCCATAGTCAGCAACATACTGACCACCTGCAGATGAATCTGCACTCATTTCAGCCGTTCTTTTAAAGCCTGGAAGCAGTTGCAGATTATTCAGCGTGCTAACACAGTACCAGTTAAAGCCCTGATACAGGAGGTGCCAACACATTGGAGCCCCTCCTATTATATATTGCAACATCTGTTTGAGCAGTACAGACTGATCAATGACTATGGCCCTCATTCCGAGCCTGGCGGGCGGCGGAGGCCGCCCGCCAGGCTTCCCCCCTCCGAAATTCCGCTCCGTGGTCGTAAGACCGCAGAGGGTATTCCGAGTTTTCCCCTGGGCTGGCGGGCGGTCTTCACAAGACCGCCCGCCAGCCCAGGGGAAAACTCCCTTCCCACGATGACACCGGCTCGTAATAGAGCCGGCGGAGTGGGAAGGTGCGACGGGTGCAGTTGCACCCGTCGCGTATTTCAGTGTCTGCTTTGCAGACACTGAAATACTTTTAGGGGCCCTCTTACGGGGGCCCCTGCCGTGACCATGCCATAGGCATGGGCACGGCTGGGGCCCCCAGGGGCCCCGCGACTCCCCCTCCCGCCATCCGGTTCCCGGCGGGAGAACCGCCAGGAACTGGATGGCGGGAGGGGGAGTCGGAATCCCCATGCCGGCGCAGCATGCTGCGCCGGCTTGGAGGATTCCTTTGGGGCAGCGGGAAACCGGCGGGAGACCGCCGGTTTCCCTTCTCTGACCGCGGCTGAGCCGCCGCGGTCAGAATGCCCCGCGGGGCACCGCCGGCCTGTCGGCGGTGCCACCGCGTCCCACGGCCCTGGCGGACTTGTTCCGCCAGGGTCGTAATGACCCCCTATGTCATTCTAAGAGGAGGGGATGCAATTGTGAAAGCTATGACCATGGATACTGACAAATGGGGCGTAGTCAAATGCCTTACACAGATGATGCTCCCTTTTGAGGTTTTCACATTGGAAGTTAGGAAGGAGGGAAGTACAATGGGCCAAGATATCTGGTTGTTGCATCCGCTACAGGAGCAGCTCAAGCAGGTATTTAAACAGTTTGCACTCGGAGGTGTGAACAAAGCGCATGTCTTGTTGGAGTGTCTAAGCTATCACTTGCGATGCAAGGCTGCAAAATGGCATTACGAAGTCCAAAGAGTACATCTGTGCCACCCTACTTAATCTTTGCTACAAAAATTTTTTGCCTCTTTCATTTCTTTTTTTGAAGGGGCTCTTTAAAAATACCAGAGGTGGATTGTTGAGGAAGCCAGAGAACTGGAAGAAGATTAGCTGTATTTTAGAGTCCCACTCCGCAGTTCTGGGGTGCCACCATGAACTTCCTGAGAGGGCAGTCTCATCTCACAGCAGCCAATACCAGCAACAAGAAGACCAGCAACGACAGCATCATACGAATTGGACACAACATCTGCATTGGCTTGGTTTTAAGTGCCAGGTCTTAAGTCCAGTGCAGAGGCGAAGGCAAAAGAGGTCAAGCAAGTGGCAGCAACAATAATATTTCAGAATATGTTCCAGGAGTATTTGGATGACCCAAAAGTGGTATATGTGGATCGAAACCTATTGGTGTTTGGTATGGGAAGATGCTGCAATGGCCACAGCTTGGTTGGCTGGCAATAAAGTATCTGGCTTGTCCTGTAGCCAGTGTGTCTGCTGAATGAGTGTTCAGTGCAGCTGACACAGTTGTCATGGTAAGAAAGACCAGTCTTTCACCTCAAAACATGGAGAGATTAACCATGATCAAAATAAACCAGCATTTCACCCACCCATGCATCCTTTCCTTTCACTCATTTCACCCATCCTTTCTTTTAACCTTCCGTTCTTTTCCGTTTCCGTCAAGCCATCATTTTTAGTGTACATTATGTGAGCTTTTGCTGAGTTGCATATAGAAGAGGCCATAAACCAATCACCACTGTAGCTGATAAGATGGGGGTTCACACCCTTGTAGCTAGTGGGTATAATAGTAATTGTCAGGAAGCAAGCAATGTAACTTACCATCACCCGTCCCTGCCGCTGCTTCTTCCCCTGCTCCTTCTGCTCCTGCAGCGGCACTTGACAAGCTGACGGCACTCAGTGTGGCTAGAAAAAAACATTATTAGATCATTTTTTAGATGTGAGATATGTCTCCCCTTGATTTTATTAATTAAAAAAATACATAATACATTATAATATAAAAATAGGAATTTTTAAGGCTGGAAAGTTGTTTACCGTGATTTTGTAATTGTCCATCCACACACCAGACTTTGTTGTAGCTTTTAAACTTACTATTTCAGGCACTCAAGTGCTTTCAAGTTATATGCATGGTGATCTGTTTCAAAAGACTGTCTTAGGCACGCGAGTGCTCTTGAATTTCGGTGCGTGCCACTAATTCCATCTTTCTCTCTGCCTCATGACAGCGATTGCAGTTCAGGGCAAGATGTGAGGAAAAGCGTTCTTTCCACAGCTCTCACACTTTATCAGATGTTCTGGAATTGAAAAGGGGTGAACAGAATAAAAGAAGGACTATTTTCTCGCAAGAATAACCCAAGATTTAGCTGCCATGTTTGTCTGGGTTCAGTTGCATAGACTAGACTATATTCATGTTGAAGCATTTTTTTCAAATAAAAATGAATTAGTTAAAGTTCACAGTTACACAGTTTACTCTACCTAACAGGAGAATTTATTGACATAGATTGTTGTAGGTGTGCTATAGTAGGTTTAAAGTTAAGGACGTTGTCCGGATCTACAAGTAGGAAGGTATTGTCAGATTGGGAATTGTAAGATGGATCCTGTACAGGAGGACAATTGTCAGCCATCAGGTAGTAGGATGACTGAATAATTAATTTAGAAGTTAATCCAGCATGAAATGAGGTCTCAGGTTAAGGAGACAATTGATACTTTGATAAATGCAAGGAAAATAAAAGAATTGGTTTCAGGAGATGAGTTGTACTCAGGAACCAATTGCAAATATGGGGGAAACACAGAAGGAGTGTGATTTATTGACTTCAACTTTTGCACTTGCAGCTAATGTATTACAGGGCTTCCAAAATACAGCCTTTTCTGTAGAACAAATGGAAATTCAAAAATATCAAAAGACAAGAGCCAATGTAGATAAAAGAATGAGCAAGGTAATGTTAAGACTATAATTCCTCAGTACAAACCACAAAGGAAAACAAAAAAGAGGCACAGGATATTTCATAAGTGTAAACTGTTTCAACTACCAAAGCCCAGAGAAACACTGATATTACTAAGGATGGATCTTCCCCTCCTGCTACTTTTTATTGGACACAGAAAGGAAAAGTGTTCCCTGCAGCTTTGCTGATGAGGCTATTTATGTACCTCATGATCGTTCTGTGTCCCAGACTTGATGCCATTGCTCATCAATGAACCTTGTTGGTAAGTGATGTCTCATTCCTGACCCCACTCTCAAGTTTTGATGATCTCCCTACTCCTTCCTTTCAAGTATAAATGCCCTCACAGTTTTGAGAATTGTATATAAGGAAACTGTAGCCTAAATGCTGTCTGACTTAAATTCAGTACCCTAAATATTGTTTACAAAACTGTTGTCCATTTGGTTGAGATTTTCTATTATTAACTCAAATGAGCAATAGTTTTGTAAATTATATTTAAAACATAGTATATGAGGGCATATACTGCCCATGATATTCTAGAACCACACTGTCCGAGGAGTTAGTGATGGTTTGCCACTTTTATCTGTGGACTGGCCACTACTTAGACAATTTCCTAGACCATTTCGGCTGGAATTTCCCAACAGACTTATTTTAAACCACATTATCTTTCACCTTCAGTGAACTTTCCCAGATCTGTAAACTAAGAAATAAAGTTCTGGAAAAACACATTAATGTCCAGTGTCTGAATAATAACGTTAATTCCACTATTCTGGGTTGTCAAAAGCATTTTCTAAGCAAGGGCAATATTTAAATGACATTTGTGAATGATCATAGCCAGGACATGAATCTCTGATTATCCAATAGAATTCAAATGAGTGGCTCCAATTAGCCACCAAAACTGAGGGCCTGATTATGACCCTGGCGGACGGCGGAGGCTGTCCGCCAAGGTACCGCCGCTGAATGACCGCACCGCGGTCAAAAGACCGCGGCGGCCATTTAGACATTTCCTCTGGGCCGGCGGGCGCTCTCCAAAAGAGCGCCCGCCGGCCCAGAGGAAATGCCCCTGCAACGAGGACGCCGGCTCAGAATTGAGCCGGCGGAGTTGCAGGGGTGCGACGGGTGCAGTTGCACCCGTCGCGTATTTCAGTGTCTGCTTAGCAGACACTGAAATACTTTGCGGGGCCCTCTTACGGGGGCCTCTGCCGTGCCCATGCCATTGGCATGGGCACGGCAGGGGCCCGCGGCACCCCCTACCGCCATCCTGTTCCTGTCGGGCTAACCGCCAGGAACAGGATGGCGGTAGGGGGTGTCAGAATCCCCCATGGCGGCGCAGCAAGCTGCGCTGCCATGGGGGATTCTAAGGGCAGCGGTAAACCGGCGGGAGACCGCCGGTTTGCCTCTTCTGACCGCGGCCGAACCGCCGCGGTCAGAATGCCCTGCGGGGCACCGCCGGCCTGTCGGCGGTGCTCCCGCCGACCCTGGCCCCGCCGGTCTTAGACCGCTGGGGTCAGAATGACCCCCTGAATGTCATCTATGCCAATCATATTGTGAAGGTTTGAGAAACTGCTTAAGTATCCTGAAAGACTAACTAATTTTCTCTGCTAATACCTTAACAATTACTGGCAGACTTTCACCAGAGCATTCAATAGCATTTTGTTAGAAATTATGGGCCTGATTACAACTTTGGAGGAGGTGTTAATCCGACCCAAAAGTGACGGTAAAGTGACGGATATACCACCAGCCGTATTACGAGTCCATTATATCCTATGGAACTCGTAATATGGCTGGTGGTACATCCGTCACTTTACCGTCACTTTTGGGACGGATTAACACCTCCTCCAAAGTTGTAATCAGGCCCTATGTCTCTAGTAGGCAGTGGTTAGCACCCTGTCCAAGTAGGGACCCTCACTGAAGTCAGGGTAGGGAAGCCACGCAGCTAAGATAACCCCTACACACCCCTTTGGTAGCTTGGCATGAGCAGTCAGGCTTATCTCAGAGGCAATGTGTAAAGTATTTGTACTTACAGAGTAACACAAAGAAAACACCACAAAAGTATTCCTCATCAGTTTAGAAAAAAAGCCAATATTTGTCTGAGTAAAACAAGACCAAGAAAACAAAAATCCCAAATACACAAGCAAAAATGAAATCTTAGTATAGTGCTTAGAAACAGAATAGCTCTAACTGGGGCTGTCGCAACATCTTGATGGAGTCGTCCCATGCCGTTTACAAGGGAGTGCTGGCCAGTCACAGAGTTCCATCGACCTCAGGTACAGTACCTTGGAAAACAGGGTAACAAAGATGTTGCACGGAGTCGGGGAGGTGAAGCGCCATGTTGGTTTCTTACTTCTACCGAGGAGGTGAGGCATCTGTTCCTTACGGTTGATTGGGAGGTGATGTGACGTCGATGGCGAGGCATTGGTTCCTTACAACAAGGTAGATCGATGAACCCAGCAGGTCAAGAAGCGGCATTGACTTTGTGATGCTGCAATAACACCACAGGGTCACAGGTGCTGCAGCAGAGTCGAAGTCGAGTGTCACTGACATCAGTGACCCAGCACTCAGGACTTACACTATGGCAGGACTTCCGAGGCACTGCAATGACATCAGTCATGGTCGTTGCACTCATTGGGGACCATGGCTCAAGTGCAGACAGCGGCATTTAAGTTGGGCAGCAGAGCTGATTCCGATGTCACTCTGGAATGGATGTACTTGATTTCTTCTTCGTTGCACCAGAACTCACTCCCAAGAGCTCAGGAACCGGATTTGGTACCACTTGGTAAGTCAGGACTCTCAGAAAGCAAACCCAGGTGATGGCAGATGAAGTCTTTGATGTTCCTGCGACTTCTTAACAGGAGTCAAGCTCAGTCTAAACCCTTGGAGAACATTTGGAAGCAGGATGTAGAAAACAAAGTCCAGTTCCTTCACTCCCAGGACAGAAGCAGTAAGCAGTAGGCCAGCAAAGCAAAGCAACAGGCAGAGTGACAGTTCCTCCTACAGCATCCATCTTTTCTTCCTGGCAGAATGTCCTCAGTCCAGAAGGATTCTAACTTTGTGGGGTGAGAGGTCAAGTATTTATACCCATTTTTGTCTTTGAAGTAGGCAAACGTCAAAGAAAAGTATTTTTAGTGCACACAAGCATGCCTTTCCTGCCCTGGCCCCAGACACACTCCAGGGGGTTGGAGACTGCTTTGTGTAAGGACCAGCACAACTCTATTAAGGTGCCAGTGTCAGCTCCTCCCACCACTCTAGCTCAGGAAGAGTTATCAGGATATGCAGGGTACACCTCAGCACCCTTTGTGTGACTGTCTAGAGTGAATTCACAAACAGCCCAATTGTCATCCTGAGCCACACATGTATTCCAGACAGGCAAAGGCATAGGATGGTTAAGTAAGAAAATGCCCACTTGGCCAAACCAAAACCCAATTTAGCAGTACTTCACTAGCAGGACATGTAAAACACACCAGTACATGTCTTACCGGTGCAGCACCACTTCTCTTGCTCCCCTAAAGCCCCCCTACTGCCACCATGTGTGGGCGGTATTTAAAATAAGGTGCACCATGGCACAGGGTAAGGGGCAATAGTGTTAAGATTTGTGATGCTATTGATGTACTGTTCATGGTTCGCAGCTAAATTTTGGTGTTCACCTCGAACAGTACATAGGGGCCCATTGTAGCTAATGCTGTGCTCCTTTTTAACCCCTGCTCTGAACAGGCATTAGAAATGCTGAAAAATGGTGGAAAGAAATCCTTTAGATTTTTTGACCCATTTGTTTGGCCTCCCTAACAGTGGAACGCTCCCTTTGCATACATTATGCCTGGCACAGTCATAATGTAGCGCAAGGGGTTGCAAAGTAGTACGATCCATGCATTGCGTCACTTTGTAAATACGACGCAGTGCTTTTTGAAGTCTAACGCCACATTAGCATCAAAACAATTATGCTAATGTGCCACTAGAGCTTCTTAAATCTGGGCCTTTGTTTCTTGGTCTGAGATTATTTTTAGTCAATATGTTTCACCACAAAAACACTAAGGGCCAGATGTATCAAGCCTTTTTGCATTCGCAAACGGTGCAAATGCCCGTTTGCGAATCCTAAAATGCATTTTATGATGTATGAAAGGCATTCACAGTGGGATAACAAGAAATCGCAAAAATAGCAATTTTTAGAGAATGAGACATGAATTTGCGTGTCGCAAACAGCGTATCGCAAATAGCAATATGATTTACTGATTCACTTTTTGCAAAACGTTAATTGCGATGCAAAATAGCGATTCACAGATAACGATCTCCTAAATCATGCCACTATTTGCGAGATGCAGATTGCGACACGCAAAAACAGAATCGCAATGCGATGTAGCAAAAAATCGCAAATAGCAAATATTTGCAGAATGGCCGTTTGCACATGCAATTTACCACAAATTGAAAGCAGGTGGTAACCAGGTGCAACCTACATAAAGAGGCCCAGAGTGCCTCAGCCCCTCTTCCACAATGGCTGCACTCTACATCGTGGCGAGGAGAATGAGGATCTTGGCAGGTTTGAGGAGAGGGAGGAGGAGACAGGAGCACATTTTCAGAGTGCGCATTACCCCTTTTGAGCAGACTGAGGAGGAAATGTATTATAAGTATAGGTTAAGCTCAGCCATGATGCTTTACCTGATAGCTGAGTTACAGCCCATGCTGTAGTGCACAACACACAAGACCAATAGCATACCCACCCATGTGCAGGTATTATGCTCCCTGCACCTACTAGCCTCAAGGAGCCATAAGGGGTCATAACAGCAGCTGGAGGGATATCACAGAGTACCATTTCTCAATGCCATGCTGAGCAGAATACAACTGTACATAAGATTCCCCAACACCCCACAAGCATTACAACAAACTAAAGTTAACTGTTAGCAGATAGCACAGTTCCCACATGTCCTAGGTGCCATTGATGGGACACATGTAGCAATCTGTCCACCATCGGCCACCGAGTATGTGTATCGCAACAGTAAAAACCATCATTCTATGAACACACAGGTGATATGCTATGCTTCCTACATCATTACCGATCTTGTGTCCAGATACCCAGGGAGCACGCATGACTCCTACATCTTTCGCCACAGCGGGATACACACAAGACTGCTAGCTGGGGAGTTTGGGGAAGGATATCTACTAGGTAATTTGATAGTTCTGAATAATGCATGATGTCAGACAGCAAATTTACTAATTTTACTCTCTGTGCATTCAGGAGACAGTGCCTACACAGTGCGCACCTTTATGCTAACGCCCTTCCTGAGCCCTGCCACTCCAGCAGAGAGGAGGTACAATGCTGCACATAGGGCTACCCGCAATGTGGTGGCGCGCACTTTTGGGCTGCTGAAGAGACGTTTCAGGTGCATCCATAGGAGTGGGGGTGCAGCCCTGAGACAACATGCAAAATTGTGGTCACATGTGCCATCCTGCACAACATAGCAACCACCAGGGGCATACCAGTGGCACTCATGGAGCCAGACTCAGATGAGGATGATGATCCCTTACCACCCCTTCTACCAGCAGACAGGACCAGTGCAGCAGTAGGCAGGCAAAGACGTGCTGACATCACACGCAACCATTGTTTATGTGAGTAATGACAAATCCACTTCAATAGTTAGCATCTTTATTACCTTGACTTCAGGTAAACAATGTGCCATTAGGACGTAGCTATTCACAATAGGCAGACATGAACTATTAACAGTGTCACACTATTAGCGTCATAGCATGACTTTATTTCTACATGTTGAGGTGGACCCCTGTAGCCCTCAACATCACTTCTTACGTCCACGCACTCCACTTGAGTGCTCAGTGCCCTAGCTGGCACCTCTAGTAGCAGGTTCACCTGCAGTATTGTGTCTGGCACTGCAACGCCTCGGAGCAATCACAGGGACTGTCAGACTGCTGAGGCTAGAGGAATCCTTACTGTCACCAACACCCAGTTCGCTGGTTGTGGTACTGCGTGCTGTTTGCATGGCATCCACTACGTTGGTAATTTGCACCAGTCCCTGTGTAATGTCCCAACTGCAATGTGCCATCTCCACCTGTGTGGCAATGGCATGCCGTGATATCTGGGCTGTTGAACTTGCAAGCCGATTGACTGATCTACAAAAGGTATCAAACTTTAACAAATATTGGTGATGGCACCTGCACTGGCAGATGTGCTCCTGCCCTATCTCAGTGCAGAGTTTCCCAATGGCCTGTGTCAACTCCTTAGTGTTTTCAGCAACCCTTTGTTTTCCCTCAATCAAGGTTTTCAAGTGCTTGTTTTGTAACCCCATATTGCTATTGTGAGACAAAAACTGTCTGTGCAGTGACTTGAAATGTTTGCATTGCAGGCGCTGCACCTTCAGCATGGAAGCTTCCAGGCCGCCAAAGATTGATGGGCCCACTCCTTCTTCTGTGACCTGTCTGCCTGCACTGTGGCGCCTCCTGAGGGGAGTTGACTGACGCTGGCACTGGTGCAGGGACTGCTGTCTTCCTGTGGGGCTCGCCTCTGATGGTGGTGTGGGTTCATGTTCTGGCATCTCATCTGAGTCCAGGTTGTACTCTGGCAGTGATAACACCCTTGCCCTGCGTCTAGTCAGTACAATACTGTAGGACTCACTGGTATTTGAGTCTGACTGTGGCAGTGTTTCTGCTTCCCCCACTTTTTCCGATCCTGCAGCAGCAGGGACCGAGTAATCTGCAAGGACAATGTGCAGCATGTCAGTTCTAGCATTTGTCACAGATTTCCACAGTGTTGCCCTTCATGTACAATTAAATTGTGTCACCCTGAGTTGTTTGTGGTGTTTTTCTATGTGGCTGCCCACTATCTTGCTATTTATGTTGTGTATTCACCTTAGGGTTGTGTACTACCACTCCCATAAGGCACTGTTGAGTTGTATGTAAGATGTGACATGGACTACTTTTCATTGTGCATCAAGCTATGTTCTACTTCCTGAGGGGCATGTGTACATGCACTTGTACTGGCCTTACCTTTGCTGGTGCTGGGTGTCCCTGAGGTGTCAATGTCAGTTACACCACTGACAGCTTCTGGCAGCAATGTGGACTCCACCAGGTCTTCCATAGGGGGGGACGGTGTGTGGGTGGATGGTCCGCCTCCAGTGCTCCTTGCCACCCTAAGCCTGCTGGCCACCCTCTCCTTGGCACGGGACAGCAAGTCGTACCATCGCTTGCGTGTCTCCTCCACAGAGCGATGTGCAACACCCACTGTGCATATTTTTGTCTGGATGTCAGACCAGAGTTTCCGCTTCTCACTCTCAGGTACTTGGAGAGAGGTCTTGCCAGAGAGTCTATCATGGTTCCCAACAACCTCCTCAATGAACACCTCCAATTCTTTCTCAATGAATTTCAGCTTCCTCTTCCTGTCTCCCTTCTCCTTCCCATTGCCAGCATTGGCCATGTTGCAGTTTGATCCTGGGTTCCTCACAATGCTGACTCCATGGTGCTGGGTTGTGTCTCTCTCACTGCTCCTATGGGTGTGGCTCCTGGAACCAGCATGGGCTGACTCACTTCCTGCTTGTGATGTCATCAGGCTGCTCCGGTTTGCCATTTTCGCTATTTGCGATTTTCAGTTACCGAATCGCACATTTTTTTGCGATTCGGTATTTGCATCTCGCAAATGGCGTTTGCGAATTTTAAGAAATCGCTATAAGCGATTTTCAAATTTGATACATCATGTTTTGCATTTCTAAAATTACGATGTGAGAGAACAGGGCTGATTGCAGTGAGAGAACATTTTGCCCCCATTTTCCATTTTTTTCTGGTGTTTCCTGACTCTGATGGTGCCCTGGATACTGCTAACCAGTTCCAGGGCCTGTGCTCTGTGTAAAATCAGTATGCAAATTAGGCTAATTATAATTGGCTAAGTCAACCTACCTATAGGGCCTTAGTATATGGTAGGGCATGTAGGTTTAGGGACCCTAGCATAGGTAGTGCACCCACAGGTGCACTGCTGAGGTGCACAGTGTCATTTTAAAGGCAGGCCTGCCTTGCTTGCTGCTTTTAAATTAAAGTTAAATGCAAATTCGATTTTGGAATTAAAAGTAGTTGCAAAGTCTTAAACTACCTTATTTTTACATATAAGTCACCCCTAAGGTGTGCCCTATGTGCCCCCATGTAACTATAAGCAGGGACCTTATAAAAATTGTTTTATAAGCCCTGGTGAGGTAAAACATCCAAATTCGATTTTCCCTCATTGTAGTGAATGTCCTCCATAGGCTAGAATGGGAATACTTTATTTTAATTTTAAAAGTCCCCTTAAGTAACAGATACCAGAAGTTTGGTATCAAATTAATTGTTATAATAAATCCCTGAACTTCCAGTTGTTGGATTTAATATAACTTGTTCAGGTAAAGAGTTTTAAACTTTACCTGAAAAGTTGCCAACTTCAGCCCTGCAGTGTTTTTGCTGCTGTGCTCTGATTGGCCAGGCTGCCTTGATGAGGTGTGAAGTGGCCTGGCTCCACACAAAGAGATGTGCCTGGGGGATGAGATCTCCCCTCAGCAGATGGTGAAGCAGGAAGGGGGAGGGCTGCCAAACTGGTCTTCAAAGGCAGGGAACGACATTTGGAGCAACCCAGCAACACCCTCACATCCTGCAAACCCAAAAAATTAGGTGCCCCATTGAGTAGATTAGGATATGGCAGGAGAGGGGTGTGTTTAGGATTTTTAGCCACACCAGTGGGTGGGCTCAGCCATATGTAACCTCCAAAAATCACTTTCAGCCATGATGGATTTTTGAGGAATGTTGCTCCCTGGGACTGATTGTTGCCACACTTCCCAGGAAGTGTTCATCACAGGGGGAAGGACCATGCACCTGATTGGAGAACCAGGACCCCCCTGTTTTTCACCCAGGAGCAATAATAAAACAGGCAGACCTGCACCCACACCTCAGATCCCTATCAGATTTCAGCAAGGAAGAACTACAGGAGAAGAAGGACTGCCCTGCTGGACCCCTGACCTGCACCTGAACACTGCACTCTGGAGGACTGCACCAGCTGCACACTTGCTTAACCACTAAAATGACTTTACTTGTCTTCTACTGCTTCAAGAAGGTACTCCCTGTTTGCTACAGGTACAAAGGAGCTGCCCAGAGTCCCCTGCATCAAGTCCTGCAAGCAGAGCCCAGCTGACCAGCATCTAGTGGCCATTTTCGGATTCTGACCAGGTGCATTCTGGGAATTGTAGTCCCAACTCCCAAGGAGCAACTCAGAGCTTCTGGAACCTTGGATCAAGGTGCGGAGGACACAAAAAGGACCTCTGGAAGAAAATCCAGAAGTTTGGAGACGTTTGGAGCAACTCCATAAGTTGAAAAGGTGCATTGTGGGAGTTGAAGTCCCAGACCCCAAGCGGCACACCAGAGCTTCTGAACCCTTGGCTGGTGCTGTGGACCACTTTCCTGATTCATACACTTCTGAAAGTAAGTGTGACAGTGTTACCTCGTGGGTGGCCTGAACTCTGGACTTTGTTCCTTTCCAGTGTGACCTTTTTTAACCCTTGGAGCGCTAATTGCTACTATGCACTAGAAAGCATTAATTATTTAAAAAATTGTATCTCCAGTTCCCCTTATCTGATTTTATTCATTTTGGTGTCATTTTCAAGAGAAACATATATCACCTATTTTTATGAATTGATTTTTAATTTTTAAACTGTTTCCTGTGTTTTATTTAATTACTGTTTTTTTATATTTGAATGCTTTACGCTTTTTCTCCTAAGTTAAGCCTTGTCGCTCGTTGCCAAGCTACCACGGGTTGAGCTAGGTTCAATTTACTGAGACCTGACTGGACCTCAGTGGAGGTTGATGGCCTATTGCTAAGTGTAGGTACTTATCTGCCCTTACCATTAGCCCATTTTTCAACATTTTTGGTGCACAGTGGTGGGATCTAGTACTTGTGTTTAGTATCACATTACAGTTCTAAGAAAAACAAATCAAAAATCCTTTAAATTGTCCTAGTGCAAAAATTGTGTTTAATTTTAAATTTGGATTAATTTCAATTATTGCATTTTTGTGATTTTTTTAAATTCTTGTTTCCAATTTTTACAAATAGTTTTTTTGTTGACACAAAGCTAGGGAACCATGGAGCTTGATCTGGCCAGCCTACCCACACTGACAGTAGTCCAGCTTAGGGGGTTGTGTACTGCAAGGTGGTTGCCTGCAAACACTGACCTCAGGAAGCATGTCCTGATTAAATCCCTGACAGCATGGGCTGAGGCCCAAGAAGTAGGCTCAGAGGAAGCTCCAGAGGAGGAAGAAGCAGGGGGTGATGCTAGCTCCAGCCACTCAGGGGAGGGAGGGCATCTGAGCCTAAATGAGGAGGATGAAGACCAGTCCTTACTGAACACAGTCACTAGGGGCATACCCAAAGCTAGTTGGGGGAAGGAGGTCCCTTCAGGAGGAGAGAACCTGTCCCTCAGGGAAAGAGAGCTGGAGGCCCAGCTAGCATTTATAGCTTTGGAAGCACAGAAGCTGGCCCTAGAAGAGAAAAAGTGGGCAATGAAAGACAAAAGAGATGGTGGCAGCGACAGAGAAGCTGAGATGTCCATGGGTGGGGTTTTTTGCCCCAGATTACCCAAGGGGGTGGTTCCTGCCTATGTAGAGGGGGATGACATAGATAAGTGGCTGGGGGCCGTTGAGAGGGCCCGCCATATGAGGAGAGTTAAGCCTCAGTATTGGAGTTCACTTCTTTGGGAGTTGGTCCCCAACTCTGGGAGGGATAGGCTCCTAACCTTGAGGGGGGAGGAGGCAGATTCATACCGCTGTATGAAGAGATGCTTAACTAAAAAGTTTGGTCTGACCTCAGAGCAGTATAGGATGAAGTTCAGGGACACTCAGAAGGTCAATACCCAGTCTTGGGTTGACTTTGTAGACACCTCACGTGAGGCACTAGAGGGCTGGATTCATGGTAACAAAGTAAATACTTACGAGGGGTTTTACAATCTGATCATGAGAGAGCACATCTTGACCAATTGTATTCAAGAAAGGTTACGCCAGCATCTAGTGGACTCTAAGCTGACCAACCCTAGAGAGCTGGCGGAGGCAGCTGATGAGTGTTTGAGAACCAGGGTGGTTGTCAAGTCCCAACGGGGAGACTCCAAGAAGGGGGGGTAAGATCCCCAAAACCCTAAGGAGGGAGGTGGTAATCCCACCACAGAGACTCCCTCTGTACCCCAGAACCCTAAGAAGGAGGAGAGTAAATCCAACTCCCACTCTGACAAGCAGAGACAGGGTGACCCAGGGTTAAAAAAGCTCTTGGACAGTAAGGCTTGCTTTGACTGTCAGCAGACAGGTCACTTCAGAGGAAATGCAGCCTGTCCAAAGAAGGTGGTTAGCACTGGGCTGTCCAGTGTAGCCATGGAGGAAGACTCCTCAGATGATGAAGTCCTCCGAGCATTGGGCTGGGAGACAGGACCAGGTGGTAAGCTGGTGATCCCTGAGGGTGGGAGTAGGCACTTTCACCCCATTCAGGTGAATGGGATCCCTACCAGTGATCTGAGAGACACCTGTGCCAGTCACACTATAGTGAGTGACCCGTTTGTGACCCCAGACATGTATGTCCCAGGAGAGACCAGGAAAGTCAGGATAGCCACAGGGGAGGTCACCTCCAAACCTGTAGCCATAGCGCCCCTAGAGAGGGAGGGTATCCTTGGCTTGTTTAGGGTGGTAGTCAGTGCTGACCTCCCCCTAGATTGTATCCTGGGAAATGACCTCCCAGAGGTGAGTCTGGTCCCAGATGGGGCGGTCGCAAAGGGCGCCCCCCCAACACAAAGTCCTGGGGAGTCAGCCCCTACAGTTAGGAGACAGGGGTCCCCAAGAAAAGGAAGAAAGAAAAGGAAGAGTGGGCCACTCTTAAAGAGAGCTCCAGGGAGCCAAAGGCCTTCTGCCTCAGTAGGGGTGGAGCACAGAGTTGGCACTGGTGAGGCCTCACCTGACCCCAAGGAAGTCCTGAGTAGTCCGGCAGCTGTCCAGATGTAGGGTGTAGCCCCTGCACTGACAGAAGGGAGAGTGGAAGGAGGGTGTCTGCCACAGGAGGCGGTAGCCCCCCATTCTAGACAGCAAGAGGGGTGCCAGGACCCCACAGTTGCCCCTAAAGCAGCTCAGCCACCTGTCAGTGGAGAGCTTAGGGTGTGGTTCTGGGTACTGACAGCTGTCAGTAGCCTCTGCTGGGTGCTAGCCTTCCTGGCAGCACTGTACTTGGCCTGGGAGGCAGACCCCAGGGCCAAAAGCAAAGTGGGCCCCCTGACACTGTTGGTCATGGTGGGGTTGCTCAAGTGTTGAGTGACCTCTGTGGGTAAGCTAGGTGTTGCCCTCGCTAAGTTAGGGGTAGGGGAGGTGGGCACCTCACTACCCATGTTGGCAGAGAGAGAGGAGGAAGACCCCCCTACAGGGACGTTTCAGTTTGAGATGGGTCCTTTCACTGTTGGGATGGATTCACTACCCAGAGGGAGTGACCATGGAAGAAGGATGTAAGGCAGAGTAGGCCCTGCAAAGGGACAGCCTGTTCTCTTCACTGTCTTCCTCGCCTGGCAAACCAAGAAGACTCTCCCAGGGTTGGGACGAGTCTCCTGGGCGTGTGGGCTGGGGGGAGCTTGTGGAGAGAACAGGGCCGATTGCAGAGAGCCCCTAACTTTTTGCCCCCATTTTCCACTATTTGCTAGTGTTTTCTTGACTCTGATGGTGCCCTAGGTACTGCTAACCAGTCCCAGGGCCTGTGCTCTGTGTACAATCAGTATGCAAATTAGGCTAATTATAATTGGCTAAGTCAACCTACCTATAAGTCCTTAGTATATGGTAGGACATGTAGGTTTAGGGACCCCAGCATAGGTATGCACACCTAGGTGCACTGCTGAGGTGCCCAGTGTCATTTTAAAGGCAGGCCTGCCTTGCTGGCTGCTTTTAAATTAAAGTTACAAGCAAATTTGACTTTGGAATTAAAAGTAGTTTCAAAGTCTTAAACTACCTTATTTTTACATATAAGTCACCCCTAAGGTGTGCCCTATGTGCCCCTAGGGCTGGGTGCCATGTACCTATAAGCAGGGACCTTATAAAAATAGTTTTATAAGCCCTGGTGAGGTAAAACAGCCAAATTTGTTTTTCCCTCATTGTAGTGAATGGCCTCCATAGGCTAGAATAGGGAGACTTTATTTTAATTTTAAAAGTCCCCTTAAGTAACAGATACCAGAAGTTTGGTATTGAATTAATTGTTATAATAAATCCCACAACTTCCAGTTGTTGGATTTAATATAAATTGTTCAGGTAAAGCATTTTAAACTTTACCTGAAAAGTTGCCAACTTCAGCCCTGCAGTGTTTTTGCTGCTGTGCTCTGATTGGCCAGCCTCTGGCAGCTTGGCCAGGCTGCCTTGATGAGGTGTGAAGTGGCCTGGCTCCACACAAAGAGATGTGCCTGGGGGAGGAGATCTCCCCTCAGCAGATGGTGAAGCAGGAAGGGGGAGGGCTGTCAAACTGGTCTTCAAAGGCAGGGAAGGACATTTGGAGCAACCCAGCAACACCCTCACATCCTGCAAACCCAGACAATTAGGTGCCCCCTTGATTAGATTAGGACAGGGCAGGAGAGGGGTGTGTTTAGGATTTTTAGCCACACCAGTGGGTGGGCTCAGCCAGATGTAACCTCCAAAAGTCACTTTCAGCCATGATGGATTGTTGAGGAATGTTGCTTCCTGGGATTGATTTTTGCCACACTTCCCAGGAAGTGTTCATCACAGGGGGAAGGACCCTGCACCTGATTGGAAAACCAGGACACCCTTGTTTTTCACCCACGAGCAAGGATAAAACAGGCAGACCTGCACCCACACCTCAGATCCCTAGCAGATTCCTACAAGGACGGACTGCCCTGCGGGACCCCTGACCTGCACCTGGACACTGCACTCTGGAGGACTCAGCTGCACAATGGGCTTCACCACTAAAAGGACTTTACCTGTCTTCTACTGCTTCAAGAAGGGACTCCCTATTTGCTACAAGTACAAAGGAGATGTCCAGAGTCCCCTGCATCAAGTCCTGCAAGCAGAGCCCAGCTGACCAGTGGCCAGTGGCCATTTGAGGATTCTGACCAGGTGCATTCTGGGAATTGTAGTCCCAACTCCCTAGGAGCAACTCAGAGCTTCTGGAACCTTGGATCAAGTTGTGGACACTTCAAGGACACAAAAAGGACCTCTGGAAGAAGATCCAGAAGTCTGGAGACATTTGGAGCAACTCCATAAGTTGAAAAGGTGCATTGTGAGAGTTGTAGTCCAAGACCCCAAGAGGCACACCAGAGCCTCTGAACCCTTGGCTGGTGCTGTGGACCAGTTTCCTGAATCAAACACTTCTGAAAGTAAGTGTGACAGTGTTACCTCGTGGGTGGCCTGAACTCTGAACTTTGTTCCTTTCCAGTGTGACCTTTTTTAACACCTGGAGCGCTAGTTGCTTCTATGCACTAGAACGCATTTAATTATTTAAAAATTCATATCTCCGGTTCCCCTTATCTGATTTTATTCGTTCTGGTGTTATTTTAAAGATAAAAATATAGTCTATTTTTATAAATTGATTTTGGATTTTTAAACTGTTTCCTGTGTTTTATTTAATTACTGTTTTGTGATATTTGAATTCTTTATGCTTTGTCTCCTAAGTTAAGCCTTGTCGCTCGTTGCCAAGCTACCAAGGGTTGAGCTAGGTTTAATTTACTGAGACCTGACTGGACCTCAGTGGAGGTTGGTGGCCTATTGCTAAGTGTAGGTACTTATCTGCCCATACCAATAGCCCATTTTCCAACAAACGATTTCTTAAAATTCGCAATTTGGAAATCGCTACCTGGAATCTTGATACATCTGGCCCTAAATGCTAATTCGTCATTGCTTAATGACTGATGGTAAGCAAAAGAAATTAGCTTGACATTGCAATTGTCATTCGTCTCTTTATCTGTGCATTTAGATAACTATCAATGTTCACATATCTGTGGGTGCTAAGAGGCTGACTTTCAGTTTTATGAATATAATACTCTGTTGCAAAAATGGATTATCCTGCCTGTCAAACTGGCAACCTATACTTCTTAGGGAGCTTGCTAGAAAGCTCCTTCTGAGCGCCCAAGATGAGGCAGTTGGAGGAAGGTCATTACACTACCTGCCCTAATTAGGGAGAAGGTGTGAAGTCTCTCCTTTAGGTTGAACACTCAAGCGATCTGGCCTGTTGTAATCTATCTGTGGGCTTTTAACTACACCCACCACACGCCCATCACTATCACTCGTACATGGGCTTGCCTTTCAAAAATCCTGTTATCATTGATAAAGACTTTACATTTGCCCCTCCTTGGGGCAGTTTTGTTACCGCCTTGGCCATCAACCCTGTTACATAGATAATTGCACTTTTGGAGATACGTTTGACTGAGAGCAAACTTATTCTTCCTTTTGTGTCTCTCCTTTGCCCTCAAACTCATGGCGGCCGTGGTGCTTTGAGTTGACTTGCTTATGTCAACTGTTTTACTTTTCATTTTCAATTGATATGGCACGAATAGTCCAGTTAGTAGTTTACAATGCTAATAGTTCTAACTCCAGAAAGTGTAAGACCCATTATAATGCAAATGCTTCTTTCTGTCTGTCACTGATAGGCTAAACATGAAGGCGAGTGACAGATAGATAGAAATAATCAATCTCTGCAGCCAGGGGAAAAAAACTGCCTGGAAGTTGGGGTCATAGGATTTTTGTTTTTCAGCAACAATCTTCTACTTTGGATGTTTGCTTTTGAAAGATGAACACTTTATTAAAGTTTGGTCGACATCATCAAAATCAAAGATGGCCATCCACAAGACGTTTTGTTCCTAGACAGGAATCGCCATTGTGGTGGCTCCTGTTAAAGTACATAGATCGCCACTGGACCCGCAGTGACCTTTTTCTTTGGCCAACGCAGACCAGTAGGGTGGTGGACATAATGTCCACAGCCACCCTGATGGACGGGATACCATTGGCCAAATCAGAAATCAACCCCTAAGTGTGGAACTACCTTTATGCAATGAAAACATCCTGTTACAATGTACCATTCAAAAGAAAAAATATTTCGAACAACTATACACTAGGTGGACACTGCAAAGAACAACAGCAAAACCCTCACTCACGCTGTCAGTTACTCAGTTGAACTCCAAATGGTGTCTGCACTGAAACCTCTCTTATTTACAGCGTTTGATTTCTCTTCATCACTAAATACAATGAAAAAGCAAACGGTCGTTTTCCACTTACTGCTTTTAATGACTCATTTCAGGTTTGAAAAAAAACATATTCCTCATATCATCCTAATCACAGGAAATCATACAATTTGGAAAATCCATAAACTGCAACAGCATCAGCAGTGTCATCTCGGGTCTCTGGTAACATTTACGAAGCATTTGGTTTTCAGCTTGGAAGTTACATTATTTATTAACTTTTTTTTTTATCTATGATGGGATAATGCCCAGGAGCATTAGAGGGCCTTCCAGTCCAACAGTATAAGAACCTGTAAAGAGCTTCTTACAAAGAACTGCATAGACAGAAGTGCTCACAAAGGCATATTAAATAGCAATGCAACATGATAATGTATGGTAGGGATATAAAGAGTTATGTATAGCAGTGAACATATGCATATTTACTGTTAGTCTATGATCTTGTGTTTCTCTGCACTGGCGTGTACATTTTCCTGCCTCTAACTATCGAATACTTCTTGTCCTAGTCCGAACCCATTGGGAGGAGAAGTCGTGAGCCCTGGCAGAGAGGAAACACCATTAGGGGAATAGGCAGCAGCGATTCTGCAAGTGTCTCGAAGCATGGAGGTAAGGTTTCCTAAAGGACAGGACACAAGATAACAGACAGAGCAGATTTTCAAAGATGCTGCGCAGCGTTGTGTAAGAGGAAAAGAGCAGGACGGCGTCACATCTATTAAGATATGAGGCCATATTTATAGGCCTCTAGTCCAGAGAAGTGTCACTTTTTGTGACACTCCTGCCGCGCTAAGCACTGCGACGTATTTACAAGTTGGTGTTCATCCACTTTTTGTGGCTTAACGCCACATTGTAATTATGTCCCCTTCCCACGCAGCACTGTGCGTGGAAGGGGCATGCAATTGGTGTTGCTGTGGGTGTGCCACAGCAACACCGAATGCATTTTGATGTTGCCTCAGATTTATGAAATTTCGTAAACCTGAGGCAGCGCCAAAATCTAACACCACCCCCAGGGGTGACATTAGCAGGGCCCACCGAGGAGGAATACTTTTATTCCTCGCATAGAAAGAGCAAAATGCCAGAAGTGATCGTTTATGTGCGGGAAGGGGTTCCTTCCTGCACATAACCAATCATTTGAACATGACGCTTTAGTTCTTCTGTGTGTGCTGCATTGTGCAGCACACACAGAAGTGCCAAAGCGCCATTAGTGATTGTTTATGTGCAGGAAGGGACACCTTGGTGCAAGGATGCCTGCGTTGGCGCTGGCAGCTAAATTTTGCACTGGAGCAGGGGGAATCGCAGGGGTGCGTCGTATTCAGTTAAATATGGCGCATCCCTGCATTTCTAAAGTGACACAGGGCGGCACTGCCAATTATGGTGCAGCACCGTGCTGCGCCATTTTCTAGTAAATCTGGCCCATAGTGCTCCAGCTCCCTTCCGTAGCTCTGCTACACAATATGGATGCTCAGAACCACGCAAAGATACATTTTCACCTTAGTGTCTGTGTGATGTTTAGCATATCTTTTGTACTGGAATGTTACATTTTCAGAATGAAATACAATGCTTAAACAAATTTTAAAACTTTTTCAACTTTGGATTTGTGCTGTGCATTGCGACACACATGCAAAGTCAGAACTAATTTCTCATTTTTAACGCAAGCCTTAAAAGAGGTATTATTTGTTTGTGCAAAGTACTGTTCACAAATGTTAGTAGATAAGGATTTGTGTCAGAAACCGTAGATGGTTGCATGAGGACACTCATGTATCACCCATTGTGTGCAACCTTGAATTAAAGCAACACAAAGTAACACTAGCAGTATGTGTTACTTTAGGGCTAATTGCCAGAACAGATAAAGTTTTGTGAATGAAAGCAAATCCCACATACACATCTTGCACCTATTTGCTCTTATATTATCCTGTACACTTACATTGCAGCCATATACAAAGTCTATAACGCAGATACTGGCATGTGTTTTACATAGAATGAATTGTGTTTTTGTTGTTATCAGTTGTATGATTACAACATAATCATATTATGGATATCTCATACTCCTAGATCCCCGCTGACTTCACAAGAACTTATATATCTCCTTACTTTTGACTCTACTTACCTGACATTCCTTGTAGCCAATAAAACCATGGAAAGCAGTTTGAATATAATAGAATAAGTGCACAACTAATGAATAACTTCAAATCTTGAAATTAACATAGAAGCACATAACAGACAAGCATAAAGTGGTAGGATTGACGTTTTAGATGCCAGTTGCAACCCCTTGTTATCCCTAAATGACTCCCGTGCCATTGGTCACTATCCCGAAGGATGCCTGACTCTCAGTTGTTCATCCCTCGTAAAGTATGGTGATTTACAGAAGCGCTCTCTTACATTTCCGTGGATGCTAGAGACTAGGGAGGTTGCTTAACAGAAAACTGAGACTCGAGGGAAAGCAACTATTGTGGAAAGCATCGGATCACAATAGCAACTGGTGAAGGACACCAATGGCTTTTTATCCCAGGAGTGAGCACATTATTACTATTTTGTAATGGAGTGAACTTTGGGTTCCGGAGAAGTCTGCAACCCTGTGTAAAGCGTTTACAATTTTCCTCAAGGGTAGTAAGCTCTATATATATGTAATTACAATTACAACACGGAAAACAAGGTAAGAATATAAATTCGTTATTGTGATCCAGAAGAAGAGAATAGAGTCAATGCATAAGCAACCTCATGAAATGAAGCTTCACTTCCCTTAGGCTGCACATGACAAGTCAAACCAGCATGATAAGGTTCCAGGGGGTTCCAATTTCATAAAACATATTCCAACATCATAACAACTTTAAGACAAGACACAACACACTTCCACTAATCTAGCAGTACACAACAATTTAACACAGATAACACTGAAACTAAAGACATTAAATATAATCCATTTTCCAGGTAGGCACATGTGTGACATGAGCACTTTGGGAACAAATTCAACAAGCTAACAAACCCGGAAACTAATAGAACTCTGCTTGGAATCCACAAGGATTCCACTATTGGTATTCATCTTCTCTTCATTAAAAACTGATTCCCCTTTGAACATTGCTTCCCTCTTTTTGGATCAATTCTTTATTGGTCTTTTTCATTTTACAAACAGTTCACCTCCGGTTGCTCACCTTACATTGATTAAAAAAAATATCATGGTACATTTGACAACACTTGCACAAAATGTTTTGTGCTGCCTGTTTTGCCTAGTCATCCGGTGTGAGGCATCTCTTATGCCTTGACTATCTTGGTATCCCAAACATTGTGTACCTAGTGACTTTTTCATGATTGATAGAGGAACATGACTGTTGTAGGCTCTGGCGAGGAGGGAACTGTGATGATGTCCGAGATCCTAAAAGTAACTACGGAGCAGGGGAAATAGAAGAAAATAAGGGAGTAAAATGAGTATTGGCGCAGCTTTGCTATGTTCAAGATATATCATCTGAAGAGCCTTGCTTGCTGAGTGGAGTTCCCGTTATATCGACTGACTCTTTTTCTTTCAGTAAGGACAGTGTGATCTATTTGTCTTCTGTTTACTGCTGCGCTCCATGTATTACATTAAGGTTTCTGATTCAAAGCTTAGTTATGCAAATTGCCAAGTGTTCTACCCTCTAGTTCAGTGTCATCAAATGGCTAGAATGCTTCACAGGGGTGCAAAAAAGTGCCCCCATATCTAGTCTAATATTGCTGTTTGATCATCAATAAGTTTATATGTATTTCATGCAATGGTAGCTAGTTATAGGACAAGTTGTGTAGGTGTAGCTGCTGTTATCATATGCCTAAGAATCCACAAATAGGCAGCAGGATGGGATGGTATTCATCTATGTCTGCACAATATAGCATTATCTGTATCTTAGTTATCATTGATTATGGCACATTTCGCTGACTGTTGTATTTGACGATTTACTGGTCTCACGTCATACCCACAAGGCAGCAGTTCAGGTCGCTGTCTGTTGGGTACATGCCCATAATATGTGCATGAGGTCACATTTCGTGGCCCCACATCTCCACCATGAATCATTGTTGGATATTTAGACCCTTTTTGGTGTGTTTGGAGACCAGTACCAATCACGTAGAATCTAGCCTCTCACAGGTCTCTGTCACTGTTGTCTAGAAGATATTTCCAGTTTCATTGGTGATATCTATTTTCTCATCTTGTCTGCCACCCATGTCTAGTTTCCTGTTTTAGAGCATGATAGATTTCTTTGATAAAGATGTGGTACACATTACATATCATGCCAAGTATTATCATCTTTTAATTTGTCTTGGTTTAGCATGGGGCTCCTTCCACACAAAGTTTTTATAGGTTTTCATGAGAAAACAGGGCTGATTACAGAGACCCCCTGACACATTTCCCCCATTTTTTACTTTTTGCTGGTGTTTTCCTGACTCTGACCTTGCCCTGGGTACTGCTAACCAGTCCCAGGGCCTGTGCTCTGTGTACAATCCGTATGCAAATTAGGCTATTTATAATTGGCTAAATCAACCTACCTATAAGTACCTAGTATATGTTAGGGCATGTAGGTTTAGGGACCCCAGTATGGGTGGTGCACCCATAGGTTCAATGCTGAGGTGTCCAGTGTCATTTTAAAGACAGGCCTGCCCTGCTGGCTGCTTTTAAATTAAAGTTACATGCAAATTCGACTTTGGAATTAAAAGTAGTTCTAAAATCTAAACTATCTTATTTTTACATATCAGTCACCCCTAATGTGTGCCTTATGTGCCCCTAGGGCTGGGTGCCATGTAACTATTAGCAGAACCTTATAAAATAGTTTTATAAACCCTGGTGAGGTAAAACAGCCAAATTAGTTTTTCCCTCATTGGGGTGAATGGCCTCCATTGCCTCCATAGGCTAGAATGGAGAGACTTTAATTTAATTTTAAAAGCCCCCTTAAGTAACAGATACCTCAAGTTTGGTATCAAATTAATTGTTATAATAAATCCCACAACTTAGTTGTTGTTGATTTTAATAAAACTTGTTCAGGTAGAGAGTTTTAAACTTTACCTGAAAAGTTGCCAACTTTAGCCCTGCAGTGTTTTGCTGCTTTGCTCTGATTGGCCAGCCTCTGGCAGCCTGACCTGCCTTTGTGGATGAGGTGTGAAGTGGCCTGGCTGAAAGAGATGTGCCTGGGAGAGGTGATCTTTCCTCAGCAGATGGGGACATAGGAAGGGGGAGGGCTGCCAAACTGGTCTTCAAAGGCAGGGAAGGACATATGGAGCAACCCATTAGATTAGGAGAGGGCAGGAGGGCAGGAGGAGGGTGTGTTTGCGGTTTGTAGCCATACCAGTGGGTGGGCTCAGCCAGATGTAACCTCCAAAAATGATTTTCAGCCTTGATGGATTTTTGAGAAATGTTGCTCCTTGCGACTGATTTTTGCCACAGGAAGTGTTCATCACAGGGGGAAGGACGCTGCACCTGATTGGAGAACCAAGACCCCCCTGTTTTCAACCAGGAACAAGGATACAACTGGCAGACCTGCACCCACACCTCAGTTCCCTACAGGAAGAACTACAAGAGAAGAAGGACTGCCCTGCTGAACACCTGACCTGCACCTGGACACTGAACTCTGGAGGACTGCACCAGCTGCACACTTGTGCTTCACCACAAAAGGACTTTGCCTGGCTTCAACTGGATCACTAAGGGACTCCCTATTTGCTACAAGTGAAAACTTGCTAACTAGAGTCCCTTGCACCAACTCCGGAAGAAACCAACCAGCTGACGCACTGTCCAGTGGCCAAAAAGGAGTCTGCGCCAGGTCCATTCAGGGAGTTTTAGTCTGCACCCTCAAGGAGCATCTCAGAGCTTCTGGGACCTTGGGGTGGGCTGTGGGCCTCAAAAGAACTTTAAAGGAACATCTGGAAGAAGATCTAGAAGTTTGGAGAACTTTGGAGAACTTATTGAAAAAAGCTCCATAAGGGGACCGACCCGCCACGGCAACTCTAGCCGGCTTGCCTCAACCATGACGCAGCCTGACTTGCAGGTTCATGCCAGTGAAGAAATTCTCAAAACAAGTGACTAAGTCTGAACGTAGAAAGTTGACCGGGACTTCCCAGGCAGTGTGTCAGAAGAAGGCTACAGGGACCTCGGATCAAGATTCAGGTTTGCTTCGGTCGATGGATTTTCATTTTAAAAAAATGACTAAGTCCGAAGGTAAAAATCTCCCGCGACGCGTATCCGAGGAAGAGTTCCAGGAGGTCAGATTGGACTATTGACTTGGTCCCGCTGAAGAAAATCTTTAAGAAAATGACTAAGTCGGAAGGTAAACATTTGACTGAGGCCTCTCGCAAGCTGTAGCTGAGCAGGGCTCCATCACAGTTGGCCTCAAAAATTGACTTTGCCCTCTTCGAGGTGCGATGAGATGACCAGATTGGCGCTATTCATTTCTAAGCCCTAAAAAACATTAATTTAAAAAAAAAATCATATCTCCAGTTGCCCTGATCCGATTTTAATTGTTTTGGTGTTATTGTGTTTTGTGTTTTACTTATTTACTGTTTTGTGATTTTTAACTGCTTTAGACTTATGTCTCCTAAATTAAGCCTTGTCACTTCTTGCCAAGCTACCAAGGGTTGAGATGGGTTTAATTTATTGAGACCTAACTGGACCTAAGTGGAGGTTAGTGGCCTATTACTAAGTGTAGGTACTTATGTGCCCTTACCAATAATTAATTTTCCAACAGTTTGATTATGGAAAGTGTTGGTATCCGTATAATTCATTCTGTACATTGATGGACCTTTGTGCTTTATGCTTGGGGGTTATCCTTCACCTGTCAAAATATGTTAATGAATAAGGATGGATGACCACAAAGACATCCAACACATGAGTCATGAATAAGGGTGAATATCTCCTTCCAAAAAAGATCAGCCAAGGATTTGACCACCATATTGACATCTGCATTGATCAGCAAGATCCGTGTGTAACTGGCAAAATGCTGAGGGGTCTTTATCTGGTTAGAATATTAAACTTATAAACGCCTTGTTGAAAACTCTCTTCAGCACGCCTGTGCTTTCCTCTTCCCTAAACCCCTTGTGTAACAATGGGACCATAGTTGTTATGTTAAATTTGTGAAATTCACAGAGGAACCCAGAATCTTTCAGGACCATGATCTTATTGAATGATATTTCTTTCTCAAGTAGATCCCTGCCAGATTCAGACAAAATGGGGATATGAATCCCTTCCAACAATGTCAACTCTGCCTATATATCACAAGGACACTCCTATAAATGACGGTGTTCCAAGAAATATGCAAAAATATTTACAATCTTTATAGAGTGTGTGACTAAAGTACCTGTTTTGTGTCAATGCCAAGAACTGGGGTTTGCAGAATTTGTGGCTAATCCCTGCTTCCTTCCCTAAAGGGTCAACTCAACCCTTAGGAAACATGTCAAAGGTTTTGAAGACAACCCTAATATAGAGTAACAGGAGGTGAGACTAGGGAGAAAAAGAGACACACTACTATAGGTCTGTGGTGTGAAAATCCAGACTACGGTCACAGTGTCTCTGAAGACAAGCACCTATTAGCAAGTCTCTATCTACTAGTGAGAGATATTATATGCACATATCAAGAAGTCAAAACAAACAACAACAAAAATATACAAGCAGTGGCAACAGCAATATGCCACCAGTCATAGCCATTTGGTGTGTAAGCAGCTCAGTCTAAGTAAACAAATGCATTTACATATTTTGCAGCTTCCAACCAAACACAGCAAGGGTGGAGTTGAGTACAAATTTCTTAGAGATTAAGGGGGTCATTCCGACCTCGGTGGTAAAAGTCGCTTGCCGCCGGCCAGAAGGCCGCCATAACACCGCCACGGTCATTCTGACCCGCAACTGGCAAACCGCCAAAAACCCGACATCCACAATATTCCGCCACACCAAAGGTCAGCGGGAAACTGGCGATGACCAAACCTCCACCATCACGCCAACAGAAATACGCCCATGCCATTCCGACCCACAAATCCCCGCAGCGGTCTTTCAACCGCGGTATTCTATTGGCGGTACACGCCGCCGCGGTCAAAATACACACACCTTTACAAAACACAGCCACATTGGATAATTCAAAATACACACACCTGAGACACATACACACACCACTCCCACACACCCAATTAACTATAAAACACACACCCACATCACCCACAAACCCCTACGACCACAATTGCGAGTGAAGGACAGAGAGAGAGAGCACAGCATAGAGTACACCATCACACAGAGGCAAATCACAACATCACCCACACACTTTCCACGCACAAAACACCATACACCACCACACTCTACAACACATACACCACCCCTCACCTCATCCACACCACCCCATGGCACCCCAAAGACACCCCAGGTTCTCTGACGCAGAACTCAGGGTCATGGTGGAGGAAATAGTACGTGTAGAGCCCCAGCTCTTCGGGCACAGGTGCAGCACACCGCCATTGCCAGGAAGATGGAGCTATGGCAACGAATAGTGGACAGGGTCAACGCTGTGGGACAGCATCCACGCAATCGGGACGACATCAGGAAGCGATGGAACGACCTACGGGGGAAGGTGCGTTCCATGGTATCAAGGCACACTATTGCGGTGCAGAAGACTGGCGGCGGACCCCCACCTACTCCCCCAGAATTCACAGCATGGGAGGAGGAAGTCTTGCACATCCTGCATCCTGAGGGCCTCGCAGGAGTAGGCGGAGGAATGGACTCTGGTAAGGCAAATCTTCACTACTTCATTCCCCCCACCCCACCTGCATGCCAAATCATACCCCCACCCTCATCACACCGACTCCTTGCTAATGGCTCACCATCACAACCCACCCATCCCAAAACCCAGCCCTGCATGCCACCCCAAAGCATGGACATCCATCCCCAAAGCATGCCCACTGCACACACCCATCACCCCCACAAGCCACCGTCACAAAAGCCCCCACAAGGGAATGCCAGCACTGGGGGACACGGCCACCCACCCATTACACAAAATGCCACACACAGATGCAATTACCATACTCTTATACCTCTGCAGGACCCGAACGACACCACACCGCCACGGAGGGTCCAGAGATGTCCATCCCACCCCCAGAAGAGGTCCCCAGTGATGACAGCAGCTCTGTCTCCCTGGACCCTGATGACCAGCCCGGCCCATCGGGGACCTCGGTACAGTCGGTTCCCCACAGACAGCCACAGGCTACACCAGACCTAACCCCCTCTGGGAACACCAGCACAGCTCCCACCCAGCGGGCCCATGCCTCTGTCTCCAGGACACGTCAATCAGCGGTGTGTCCACCACTACAGGGCACCCAGGTTGACCCACCACCCCAACAACAACAGGGACCTGGGGGCAGTGGTAGTGGGCACACCGTCCAGGGGACAGAGGTCCAGGGAAACAGGGGAACTGGGAGGGCTGCTGTGCGACAGGGGGGGGACAGGCCCAGGGAACCGACTCTCAAAGAGGCCCTCTCCTCCATCATGGGAGCATACCACCACTCCCAGGAGACGATGGCTACGGTACTGGCCAGGTTCCAGGAGATCCAGGTCATGCAGGAGGAACAGTACATGGGGTTCAGAGAGGAACTGAGGAACATTAGTTCCGCAATGGGGACCATCGTCGTGGCCCTAACCCAGATAGTCACCACATTGCGGGACCATGTGGCACCACAAAGGGCCCCTGTCACTAGCCTGGACCAGGAACAGCCTACCACCTCCGCCGGCGCTAGTGGATAGGAGGCCCCCACACAACGACGGGCCACCAGAACCCCACCTCCTGCAGAAGAAGAACCACCCCGCAAGCGGAACTTGAGATCTCACAAGAAGACAGAGTAGGATTGCAAGACCCCCGCCAGCAAACGATACCCCCTGATGTCATCCCACTGTCCCACATTGTCACCCTGTCCAACCTTGAACTGCCCCTGCTCCATCCTTCCACAGGAATATGGACAATGCACCTGTGCGACTGAGAACTGGACTCTGCCATGGACATTACTCCACCATCACCCATCCCCGTTTTACAATCATGTTCCATAAATTTAGCACTTGAATAAAATCCCTTTTTGCACTAAAAAATCTGGAGTCTGCATGTAATTTGAACAAATGTATTAGACATAACGGTGCCAAAATGTTCAGTTACATTGTGATGACAACATACCACTGTCACACAGCTGTAGTCCATGGGCAAACAAAGCAGAGGTCACGCAGTGGGGCCCACAGCTCTGAAAACGGAAGGGAAAGTCACAACTCAGTTAACAGGAACTGGGGGGAACTCAGACAGTAGAGAGGCAGGAGACTTTAAGTAAATGTAAAATGGCGGGGTTGAGTCGTACCTGTGTGCTACTGAAAATACTGTTGTATCACTGTGTCCCTGTTGTCTGTGTCGTCCCCGTCGTCCTCCTCCTCTTCACTCTCCACAGACTCCACAGCTGCTACAACACCACCATCTGGACCATCCTCCTGCAGGAAAGGCACCTGGCGTCGCAAGGCCAGGTTGTGAAGCATACAGCAGGCCACGATGATATGGCACACCTTCTTTGGTGAGTATATTAGGGATCCCCCTGTCATATGCAGGCACCTAAACCTGGCCTTCAGGAGGCCGAAGGTTCTTTCTATAATCCTCCTAGTTTGCCCATGGGCCTCATTGTAGCATTCCTCTGCCCTTGTCCTGGGATTCCTCACTGGGGTAAGTAGCCACGACAGGTTGGGGTAACCAGAGTCACCTATTAGCCACACACGGTGTCTCTGTAGCTGTTCCATCACATAAGGGATGCTGCTATTTCGCATGATGTACGCGTCATGCACTGACCCAGGGAACTTGGCATTTACATGGAGATGTACTGGTCAGCCAAACAGACCACCTGGACATTCATAGAATGATAACTTTTTCTGTTCCTGTACACCTGCTCACTGCCACTTGGGGGAACCAAGGCCACATGTGTCCCATCAATGGCCCCAATGATGTTGGGGATATGTCCAAGGGCATAGAAATCACCCTTCACTGTAGCCAAATCGGCCACCTCAGGGAAAACAATGTAGCTCTGCATGTGTTTCATCAGGGCAGACAACACTCTGGACAAAACCTTAGAAAACATAGGCTGAGACATCCCTGATGATATGGCCACTGTTGTTTGGAATGATCTACTTGCCAAAAAATGGAGTACTGACAGAACCTGCACCAGAGGGGGAATCCCTGTGGGTTGGCGAATGGGGGACATCAGGTCTGGCTCCAGCTGGGCACACAATTCCTGTATAGTGGCTCGGTCAAGTCTGTATGTCAGTATGACATGTCGTTCTTCCATTGTCGACAGGTCCACCAGCGGTCTGTACACAGGAGGATTCCTCCATCTCCTCGCAAGTCCCAGCGGACGGTGCCTAGGAAGGACAACATGGGGCACAGAGTCAAGCAACCCATAGGTACGTAACCACAGCTTGCACAGTACACGATTCGCTATGCATTGAATGGCTTGTATGAGAGGCAATGCAAGGCCTAGGCCTGTGTGACGCCGTAGAAATTCAGCCATGTGGGCCCTTGAAATGGCGGCTGCCTGACCTGTGAAGTGTGACAATGGGATGTGAGGTCAATGCGCTGGTGTGGCACACCGTGGCGGTAGGCGGTCGAAGACCGCGGCGCAAAGCAGCATTGGTTAACATAGAACCCTATGGGTCTCAGGAGCCAATGACGATGTGCGCCGGCGGTTGCGGTACGCACCGCCGCGGATGTGACCGCCATTTTCTAACTGCTTAATAACTCGAGACCTGATCATCCACAGGAGAGGACCTATACTGCAAGTGCTGCTGTGAACTCGGTCTGGAAGAGACAATGGCTGCTGCGACTGGGGAAAGGGCCCCTGCCTTCACATCTGAGGAATTGGATAAACTCGTTGATGGGGTCCTCCCCCAGTATGCGCTACTCTACGGTCCTCCAGACCAACAGGTAAGTACACTGGGAGCACGTAGTATGGGCTATGCCTGTGTTGAGTGGGGTGGATGTAAGATGGTGGGGAGGCGAGCGTATGAGGATAGCAACGCGCGACAGATGAGAGCATGTGCCACATGGCAAGGTTGGGGGGGGGCCACTCACATTGACCATGCAGAAAAGTGATGATATTTCTTTTTCCACCCTGTCCATGTCACATAGGTCAGCGCCCATCAGAAGATCGACATTTGGCGTGCCATCGCCAAGGACGTCTGGGCCCTGGGGGTCCACAACAGACGGGGCACCCACTGCCACAAGAGGTGGGAGGGCATCCGCTGCGGGAGCAGAAAGACCGCCGAGGCTCTTCTGGGATGGCCTCCCAACGTAGGAGGGGTGCCAGTCGTCAATTGACCCCCCTGATGTCCCAGATAATGGCGGTGGCCTACCCCGATTTGGATGGGCGCGTGAGGACATCACAGCAGACACAAGGGGGTGAGTATCAGCACATTCTGCTATATTAGCGCACAGTGGAGGCGTCTGGGTGGGGGAGGAGGGCTGTGGCTATCTCTAGCCAGGGCGGTATCTGTAGGCTAGGCCCCTCCGTTAGACATGGCCCTGTGCCCCCGCCCCCCACCTCTGTAGGGTGCTAAGTACAGCTATCCATGGCCCCGGCTCACCTATGTGTGCATTTGTCGTCCAAAGACTTGTAGGCCAAGTCACAATAATTGAGTAGTGTACCCCGAGTGCGCGGCGTAGTGCAGGGGGCTTCTGTGTCTGTCCTCTCCGCCAACGGTGCCGCCAATGCATGCACTCAACATGTCTTTCTTTCTTCTCTCCCCCCTTATTTCTTGGTTTTCCTACTCATGTGTGCATTAGCATCATCAGGCGGAGGAGAAGTGGCATCGGCACACGAGGGAGCTGCATCTCACATGGGCCCGGAGGGCCCTGCAACCGACTCGGACTTAACCAGTGAGACGGAGGGCGAGGTGGGCTCCACAACGGGGACCCGTGGAGACGTCAGCGACACCGACACGTCCTCGGAAGGGAGCTCCCTTGTGGTGGCGGCAACATCCGTGCCCACCGCTACAACAGGTACAGCCGCCACCCAGCGCACCAGCTCCGCCCTCCCAGCAGCCCCTCAGCTTTCGCCCCGTGCCCGCTCGGCCAGGAAGCCGGCCATCTCCTTCGCCCCTGGCACCTCAGGTCCTGCCTCAGTTACCCCTGCTGCCCTCAGTGAGGAGGTCATTGACCTCCTCCGGACGCTCTTTGTTGGGCAGTCTACCCTTTTGAATGCCATCCAGGGGGTGGAAAGGGAGGTGCATCGGAGCAATGCATACCTGGAGGGCATTAATTCGGGTCAGGCTGCCCATCAGCGATCGTTCAACGCTCTGGCCTCAGCACTGACAGCAGCAATTGTCCCTGTGTCTAGCCTCCCCCCTCCAACTTCCCCAACCCAGTCCCACTCCCCTGTTCCTCTGCCTATCCCAGACACACCTACAGACCAGCCTGCACACACATCAACACCCAAGGGCAGCTCATCCAGACATAAGCACCACAGATCACACAAGTATTCACTCAGGCAACATCCACATGCAGACACAGCAACACCCACTGCCTCCACTGTGTCCCCCTCCTCCTCGTCTCCCTCCTCCCTCCCTGTGACGTCTCCACTCACACCTGCATGCACACCACCATCAGCCAGTACGTCCATCACCACCACACCCACCAGAACAGTCCGCACACGTGCAGTCACCACCCCCACTACCATTTACACGTCCCCTGTGTCCTCTCCCAGTGTGTCTGTCACCCCCTCTTCCAAACCACACAAACGCAGGCAGCCACCCACCCAACAGCCATCCACCTCACGACAGCCTTCGTCACAAGCACCTGCACCCAAAGACAGCACACTTGACTCTCCTACAACCACATCCTCTTCCTCCACTCCCATACCCACTACAACTACCCGTCCCTGTCTTTTGAAATTGATTTTCCTTTCCAACCTTGACCTCTTTCCAACAACTGACCCACCCCCTCCATCTCGTAAGAGTCCAACCAGCACCTCAGCCACCACAAGCCCTGCACCTACTAGGACCATCGTTCAGGGCTATTGGAGTCCACCAGCTCCTAGGGCAGGAACATCGGCCAGCAGCAAGGGGACAGCCAGCCCACCCCCGGGAAAAGAAGCAAAAAAGTCAAGGGGCGGTGCCACAGGCCTGAGACGGCTGCCCCCAAGGACACCAGCCTTGCACCGTCACCTGGCCCATCCACCAAGGGAGGCAAGGGCCCCCGAGATTCTTCTAAGGAGGGCAAGGGCCCCAGAGAAACTTCCAAGGGAGGCAAGGGCCCCAGAGATTCGTCCAAGGAGGGCAAGGGCCCCAGAGAAACTTCCAAGGGAGGCAAGGGCCCCAGAGAAACTTCCAAGGGAGGCAAGGGCCCCAGAGATTCGTCCAAGGAGGGCAAGGGCAGCAGGGCGAAGAAGTCCGGCAGCAGGCGAGCTGCCCAGGAGGACCCCACCAGCCCCATTTGGGGTGTGACGGAGGACACCCACGGGCCCAGGAGTCCAACACAGGAGGGCCCAGCAAGCGATAGGTCGGATGGCGACTGAACGGGAATGATTGCCCAGATCTGGTTCCCTAGGAACACAAGACAAGCACCCCTGAACAGGGCCCCGCCGTGAGAAGAACTGCTCTGCTGGGCCCTGCCGTGAGAAGAACCGCTGAACAGGGCCCCGCCGTGAGAAGAACCGCTGAACAGGGCCCCGCCGTTAGAGGCACCGCTCCGCTGGGCCCCGCCGCAAGAAGAACCGCTGAACAGGGCCCCGCCGTGAGAAGAACCGCTGAACAGGGCCCCGCCGTGAGAAGAACCGCTGAACAGGGCCCTGCCGTGAGAGGCACCGCTCCGCTGGGCCCCGCCGTGAGAAGAACCGCTGAACAGGGCCCCGCCGTGAGAAGAACCGCTGAACAGGGCCCCGCCGTGAGAGGCACCGCTCCGCTGGGCCCTTCCTGTCAAGCACCGCTCCGTTGGGCCCTTCCTGTCAAGCACCGCTCTGCTGGGCCCTTCCTGTCAAGCACCGCTCTGCTGGGCCCTTCCGGTCAAGCACCGCTCCGCTGGGGCCTTCCTCTCAAGCACCGCTCCTCTGGGCCCCGCCGTCTCTGCACTGCTCCGCTGGGCCCTTCCTGTCATGCACCGCTCTGCTGGCGCCTTCCTCTCAAGCACCGCTCCGCTGGGCCCTTCCTCTCAAGCACCGCTCCGCTGGGCCCTTCCTGTCAAGCACCGCTCCGCTGGGCCCTTCCGGTCAAGCACCGCTCTGCTGGGGCCTTCCTCTCAAGCACCGCTCCACTGGGCCCTTCCTGTCAAGCACCGCTCCGCTGGGCCCTTCCTGTCAAGCACCGCTCCGCTGGGGCCTTCCTGTCAAGCACCGCTCCGCTGGGCCCTTCCGGTCAAGCACTGCTCCGCTGGGGCCTTCCTCTCAAGCACCGCTCCGCTGGGCCCTTCCTGTCAAGCACCGCTCCGCTGGGGCCTTCCTCTCAAGCACCGCTCCGCTGGGGCCTTCCTCTCAAGCACCGCTCCGCTGGGCCCCGCCGTCTCTGCACCGCTCTGCTGGGCCCTTCCTGTCACGCACCGCTCCGCTGGGCCCTTCCTCTCAAGCACCGCTCCGCTGGGCCCTTCCTGTCAAGCACCGCTCCGCTGGGGCCTTCCTCTCAAGCACCACTCCGCTGGGGCCTTCATCTCAGGCACCGCTGGCCCATTGGCAGGGCCGGATCTGTGTCGGGCAGGGCTTCACGAAGCACTCTGGGCACCATGCCTCCTCCATAACCAGTGGAGTCTGTAATCCACCAGATGGACTGTGGCTTTGCACTCCCCAGGATGGTACAGTGGGCAATCCACACACTGAAAAGACTTGTGAGACTGTGGCTTTGCACTCCCCAGGATGGTACAGTGGGCAATCCACCCACTGTAGAGACTTGTGAGACTGTGGCTTTGCACTCCCCAGGATGGGACAGTGGGCAAGGAGGCCCCTCGTGGATCTGGCGTCGTGGACTCATGTGGCTGAGGTGCCCCCCCTTCCCTTCCCCCTGAGGTGCCTGTGGTTTTATTATCTGATGCCCCAGCAGTGTTCTCTCCAATGGAATCGGGTTTCGCGTGTGGGCTTTGCCCATGTGTTTATGCACATTGGCCCACGGACAATGGCATGTAGCCAATATGTGCCAGACTTTTGGACTATGTTAATATTCTTCATGTTGTGATTTTTTTTTTTTAATAATCTAATATGTCACTGAAGTTCACATATGCTTTAATATACTTCTATTTTAATGATCATTTTATTTTGTCTTTGAATTATTCCGGGGGGTTTGGGGGGTGTAGATCTGACTTGTTGCTCTGCATTGGTGTGTGGGGATTGGGGGGGGTGTCGCGTATGTGTGTGCCCGTAATCTTTTCTCCTCCCCCCTCCCCTCTGTCGTAGGTGCAGTACTCACCGTTGTCTCCTGCGGCGGCGTTCGTGCTCCTGGTAGAGGAGCAGGTAGACAATCGCTGGTAGGATGTTTAATTCGGGTTCCATGCTGTCCAGATTCCTCGTGGAGTGTATAGAGGTGAGTGTTTTCCCGTTCGTGATCTGTTATCGCCGTGTTTTTATCGGCGGGGCCCCCGCCCCGGAAAAGGTGGCGGATTGGTGGGTCGTGATAGGGTGGGCGGTACATTGTCTGCCGCCTGTCTGTTGGCGGTGACCGCCGCGCTGTTTGTTTGCCCCGCCGTGGCGGTCGGAGTGTTAAAGTGGCGGGCTGTGTTGGGGGTTCCCGCCAGGGTCAGAATTCCATTTTTTGGACCGCCTGCCTGTTGGCGGGTTGGCCGCCGCTTTAACACCCACCGCCAGGGTCGGAATGACCCCCTAAGTCTTTGAGCTGTTTTTTAAACACTGACAAAGAGGGTAATGGCCGAATTTCATGGAGTATCGAGTTCTGGATGCTGATTGCATATCCTAAGAAGAATTGAGTCAATATCTATTTTCCTGAAGACTGGTATTTTTAAGTAGTAACACGTCAGTACTCCGAAATTGAAAAGAGCTACCACAGAGTTTCAGTTTCATGTCAAGTCAGTCCAATCAATATGAATAAATTAGTTAATGAATAAGAAGGCAACTTTGAACATGGATCTCCTTTCGGTAAGAAGGCAGCCTAGGGAAGACAGGGTAAGAATAACGTGATCATACAGGTCTGCTCCTGAGACCAGACAATAAAAAGCATAAAGGGATATTTTGGCATGAGCTAGGTGAGTTTAGGGAATTCCAATTAAGATAACATTTGCGTAGTGTAGTCTGGATAGGATCATTGCTTGACTATCTTTTATCAAGTCGTAGGTAGATAGAAAATATTTGATGCCCTAGATAAGCAAAAGTGGACAATTTGTGGTCTTTGTTGCTGAGTTGCTATGGTTCAGATGAGTTTAATTTTTCTAAATCTAAGGCTAAGTCTAAGTCTAAAGATTTGGAGTATTCTGAAATGGCAGTGGGATAGCCTATGATGTTAGAGGACTAGTACCACTCTTATTGGGATGGATGATACATTAGGTGCAAAGAGAAAAAAACTCTGGGCATCATTGTGAGTTTGGTGATCTTTAGACCGCCAAACTCACAGTGGCGGTCAGACCACCCACTCCTAGCTGTCTGACCACCAGATTACAACCTTGGCGGTCAGTCCACCGGGAGACCAACACCACCATGAGGATCGCGGATCTCTATGGATTGACGGCGGTCAGAGTTGTGGTCAGCCACGGTGGTGCTCCATGGAAAGGCTTGCAGAAATCCAGTGCTAGGGGCCCTAAGAGGACCCCTGCACTGCCCATAGGCATGGCATAGGCAGTGCAGGGGCCCCTCTGCCAGCACCCTTGGATTTTTTTTTTGTGCCAATTTCACGGAACGGGAGCGACCCTTTAGGGCAGGGTTGCTCCCCTAGGGGACACATTTATTTTAGGCCATTTCTGCCCCCCTTTGGGGCAGATCTGCCTATTTTAATTAGGCCGATCTGCCCCCAAGGGGGGGCAGAAACCACGAGGCTCCAGGTATTATTTTTTTTAATTTGTTTTTACAGACGGGGCGTGACCCGTTAGGCAAGAGTCACTCCCTTGGGGAGCAATTTTATTTTAAGCCATTTCTGCCCCCCCGGGGGCAGATCGGCCTATTTTTGTTAGGCCAGTCTGCTCCCAAGGGGGGCACAAACCACTAGACACCAGGGATTTGTATTTTTTGGGGTCAATTTCATGCAAGGGGCATGACCACTTAGGCAAGGGTCATTACCCTGGGGGGCAAATTAATTTTAGGCCATTTCTGCCCCCCCCCGGGGGCAGATCAGCCTATTTTTATTAGGCCAATCTGTCCCCAAGGGGGGCAGAAACCACTAGGCATCACTGTTTTTTTTTGTGCCATTTTCACGGAAGGGGAGCGACCCTTTAGGCAAGGGTCATTCCCTTGGGTGACAAATTTATTTTAGGCCATTTCTGCCCCCCTTGGGCCTATTGCTATTAGGCCAATCAGCCCCCGGGGGAGGGCAGAAACCACTTAGGCACCAGGGATTGGTGTGTATGTTTTGTTTGGGGGGTAGCCGCTTAGGTAAGGGTCGCTACCCATGGGGACACATTATTGTTCGTCATATCTGCCCCCTTGGGGGCAGATCGGCCTATTTATGTAAGGCCCATCTTCCATAAAGGGGGACAGAAAGCCCACCAGAGACCAGGGAAGATTTTTTTTCAAAAAAAGAGTGTGGGGGTTTGACCATACCCCCACCCCAAATAAATGGGGACAAAGTTGCCCTGCCCACTGGTGGGTAGATGGGGCAATTACCCCCGATCCACTCCCCGGGGGGCAGAAAGCCTACTAGATGCCAGGTAATAAAAAAATAAAAAAATAGTGGGGTGGTGGCTACCAACCAGTATGGGCATGGTTATGCCCCCACGCCAACTGAAGGGGGTAACAGTCTTTCACCTCTCCCTCGCACACTAAAACATCTTATCCCACGGAAAGCAAGAGGACATTTGATTATTTTGGGTTTTGCTTTTACATTTGGGGCATGAGAGCTTGTCTAACTCTCAAAATCGTCCCACTTGGAATGGTGAGGGCTGAACCTTTTTGGACTTTGGGACGCTGCTGTGTAGAAAAATCTACAAGACCTAGACACATCTGAAAAGTATGTATAACCAAAAAGAGAAGAGGGATAGGGAGATTAACTGGTCTAGTGTAAAGTCATATAAATCAAATAGGTACACTGTTCCAAAACAGCAGAAGAAGACAAAACTCCACTACGCACATTCCAAAATAGAGTCAAGAGCCCATTGGATGTCATGCTTCACCATAGGGCCTGCTCCTCATCAGACTGACGCTGAAATATCTGATGGGCCCCTCTAGGGGGCTCTTTGCCAGAGATCTTAAACAGTGATGCATGCCATGGTAATCTGGACATAGGGAAGAATCTAAATCTAAGTCCTGAGAGGAGCTAAGGAAAAAAATAATCCTTGATGCCTATTTTTCACTCTTTATATGTCACCAAATTAATTGCTGTATACCCGGCATACAATAAAATCCCATTGAAAGGTGCAGCTCATTTATTGGCTCTGGGTAACTAGGGTTCTTGATGAACCTACTAGCCCTATATATCCGTGCAACTAGAGGAGTCCAGCAGATGTAATGGTATATTGCTTCGGAAAATCTGACTTCGCAGGAAAATGTTACAGATTAAAATGTGGAGAAAAATGGCTGCTTTGTTTACCTCAATTTTAATGTTTTTACTACTTCACCTGTTATTTTCTGTAGGAAAATCTTGTAGGATCCACACAATGACCCCTTCAGAATGTTGTCTACTTTTCAGAAATGTTTAGCTTTCCGGGATCCAGCATTGGTTTCACACCCATTTCTGTCACTAACTGGAAGGAGGCTAAAAGCACAAAAATAGTAAAAATGGGGTATGTCCCAGTAAAATGCCAATAGCGGGCCTGATTACAACTTTGGGGGAGGTGTTAATCCGTCCCAAAAGTGACGGTAAAGTGACGGATATACCACCAGCCGTATTACGAGTTCCATAGGATATAATGGACTCGTAATACGGCTGGTGGAATATCCGTCACTTTACCGTCACTTTTGGGACGGATTAACACCTCCTCCAAAGTTGTAATCAGGCCCATTATGTTGAAAAATGTGATTTTCTGATTCAAATCTGCCTGATCCTGAAGTCTAGGGAGATGGTGATTTCAGCAAAGCAAACCCTTTGTTGATGCCATTTTCAGGAGAAAAAAAACACAAGCCTTCATCTGCAGCCCTTTTTTCCCTTTTTGTTTTTAAAAAACTAAACTTTCGCTGTATTTTGGTTAATTTCTTGGTCTCCTCCAGGGGAACCCGCAAACTCAGGGTACCTGTAGAAGCCCTAGGATAATGGAAAAATTGATGCAAATTTGTCATGGGTAGCTTATGTGGACAAAAAGTTATGAGGGTCTAACCGCGAACTGCCCCTAATAGCCAAAAAAAGGCCTGCCACCTGAGGAGGAAAAGGTCTGGCAGCGAAGCGGTTAATATCATTGTAAAAAATATTGAACTGGAAAATGTTGTTGCATATAATATTTATTAGTTATTTTGTATGCAATTTATTGAAGTGTGCTTTATTTTATGTATTCTTTTTTTCATTTGTGTTTTAATTAAGATAATTTAAATAATGAAATTGTTGAAAATGTGTATTTTTTAATGCATAAAAATAACAGCTTTATTTGGTTTTAAGGGAGAAGTGTGGGGAGGGTTTTAAAAAGTGGTTATTTTTAATTAAGTTTAATGTTAAATATGGTAATGGTATGCAAATTAATATTGCAAAATGTATACATTTACGTTGTTACAAGAACAATTTTTATATATATTTATTTTGAAGCACAATTATTTTTTAAACATATTTTATTGTGAATAATACAATATATGTTAAAATAAAAATTTATGTAAACATACATAAAAATAAGAATCAATATAGTAAATCATATTTAGATCCATATTTAAATGTTAGTTTAAAAAAAAAAATATTATCATTAGAATATTTGAAAAAGATTCTGTTGAAAATTATGACATTGCAATTTTATTTTAGATTTAACAAATTGCTGTTATATATTTTCTAGTATTTATGATTATTTTGGATTAGGATTGTATTTTTATTTTATGTTTCCTTGTTTAGGAATGGGGTAGTTAATAATTTCAAAAGTACAATAATTATCAATAGTCCTAAAATAATCTTTTATATCTTAATGTCTAAATATGAATGTAGAGGTTTGTAGTTTTGGTTAGTATACATTTTAGTTGTCTTTATATATTCTAAATTTTGTGTGAGTGTGGAGTAACAAGTGTGCATAAAAAATTTCCAGTTTGTAGTATCATGCATAAAATGGCATAGTTGTAGAAAATATCACTCCATTAATGTGTAAAACTTTCCCCAAATTGATGTAGATTATATGGGTAGTAGTAACTGTGACACATTTAGGGCCTCATTATGGCTTTGGTGATCAGAATGAGCCGACCATCAAAGCCGCAGGGAGGAGGCTGCCGTCATACCAATGGCTTTCCCCTTCCCCCAGTTGTATTACAATGTTTCCTCTAGGCTGACCGGAGGAAACATCATACTACCACGTTTCTGCCGGTCAGACCAGCGGAAACAGTGCCACATCTTTGGCCTGGGCAGTGCACAGGCAACCCCTGTGGCCCCAGCACTGGGTTTCCACCAGCATTTTTATGGCAGGGACCCTACCATGAAAAGGTTGTTAGAAAGAGTACTTGTAATCAGCACAGCAGCGACAAACTCAGCACTGCTGTGGCTGACCATGACTCTGATTGTTCCCACCCAGTCAGGATGTATGAACTTGGTGATGTCGGTGGTCCCCTGATAGTCCATCTGCCAGGGTCGTCATCTGGTGCTCAGACAGCCAAACTCGTAATAGAGCCCTTCGTGTCAAACACGTTGTTAAAAATAGCTCATGTTGCATTGTGAATACATTTTATGATTTTATTATATTTGTATTTATTAGAAATAGTTTGTGTTATTTAATTAGCATTGTTGGTGTTTAGCAATATAATTGACAAAAGTTAGATGTCTGTTTTTACATTTTTATACATATATATCCCAAATTAAATATACACATTTATATATAGATTGATAGCTTTTTCAGACTGTTTAACATTTTTTAACTTTTTCTAAATTGTTGTATATACATATTTTCTAAATCATTTTAACATTTATTTTATGTTTTGAACAATTCCATATATTTTATACTAATATTTAATTTATACTTTACATATTTGAACTTTTTCTAACATTTTCAACATGTTTTACATGTTTGATACTTTTTAACATTCCTATACATAGATAAATAAATTTTTAAAAAATCATACGTGTTTACATTAAACATTTACATCAAATTCAATTGCATTGATTGTTGCGTAGTTTCCATTTTGTTCCTGTTGTTTAGCGTGTTTTTATTTTTTCTCTAAATTATTTTATATCTGTATTTTCAAAATCATTTCAACATATGTTCTTAGTATATATTAAATAATTGTATACACAATATACTATTTTTAATTTGAACTTTCCAATTTGTGACATTATTTATAACATTGTTAAACATGTTTTACATGTTTAATATTCTTTTAACATTTTTAACAAATTTTTACATTTTGTCAATTCATTTCTATGGGGAGATAATCCTACTTAGTTTCATTTAGAGGCCATTTTTGACACTACCTTTTTTTAGCACTACCTTCTATTTTGAGGCTATTTGTATCATTTTTAGTCTATTCTCTGGGATGCAGGTCGCACTAAGGTGCTGCTGTTCACTGAAACAAATAAGTCCTCCCTAAAGGTTTTTTAAAGTATTTTGAGGGAGTGGTTGTGGCTGTGGTTGTCTAAAGGTTAGTTATAGTGCTGCTGTTTCTGGGTTTAGGTATACTTAATTGTGTTAAACCTACTGTTATTACTAGTGTGTAGTTTGGGGTTTTTATACACTGTTTTAGTACTGTTTGTTATGTTACATTGTGGTATGTATTTTTTATGATGATTAAATGCAGTGTATATGTATATGAATTTTTGGAAATAATATGCGTTTTGCGGGTGGTGTTTGGGGTATGGTGAATGTGGTGGCCCTGTCTGGGTATGTTAGGGTGTTGTCTGGGGGCATGGTGGATGTGGTGGCTCTGTCCATTGGTATTGGGGTGGTTTTTGGGGTTAAGGTGGATGTGGTGGCTGTGCCTGGGTGTGTTGGGGTGGTGTCTGGGGGTATGGTAGATATTGTGGTGGTTGTGAGAGGAATGAGTGACTTTAGTGCTTAAGTGCTTGTGTGTCTTGTGATGTTTGAGTTTATGTGTGCTGCTTGTGGCCGTTGAGGTATGTGCGTGGGTATGTGTGCATGTGCTTTGGATGGGTATGGGAATATGGAAGTGGATGGGGAAGAGGAAAGTGTTGGGGGGAGGATTGTGGTTGCTGGAAGGCTGCCATAAGGGAGGAGGCAATAGCTTCAAAACGTTCTCTGCAGGTCAGACATAGCACTCTGAGGGGCATATTTATACTCTGTTTGCACTGAATTAGCTTCATTTTTTAATGCTAATTCAGCTCAAACTTAACGCCATATTTATATTTTGACGCTAGACCCATCTAGCATCATAATATTGGAGTTAACGTCATTTTTTGGATGCGTGAAACTCCCTTGCGTCAAAGCAATGCAAGGTAGGCGTTCCCGTCCAAAAAATGACTCAAAGCCCCTAGCGCCATATTTATCCACCCGGGCAAAAATGATGCACGGGTGGGAGGCAGACCCAAAAAATGACATTAACTCAGATTTGCATCACATTTTTATGCCTGGGTCAGACCACGCATTAAAATGAGGCAAACTCATCATAACTTAAGGAAAACACACAGAACCAACATTACCAACCAATAGGATAAGATGGAGGTGCTACTGATACAGCTTGCGACACGATGCAGAGGACAGCAACAACTACAGCAATCACCACCACCGCAACACGGCCCACAAAAGCAACACAGAAGGCAGGAGAGGGTCTTCAGAACCAGGACAACCCTCCTTGGCCTCATGGACCAGGACATCATAAGGGCCTAGAGACTGAACCGGCATGCCATACTACACCTGCTGTACCACATTGAGACACTAATCACAGACAGCCTGCAGACCCCACACAACATACCTCCTCTGATAAAGCTGCTAGCTGTCCTGCACATGCCGGCGAGTGGCTCATTCCAAACAACAGGTGCCCTGGTTGCTGGTGTCCCACAGCTGTCATTCTGTGTGTTTCTGCCAAAGATGTTAAACGCTATAATCTCTTTGACACCCCGCCACATCAGCTTCCCCAACACCCATCAAAAGCAGCAGGAGACAAAACAGGGGTTCCACCAAAATCATGGCTTCCCGCATGTGCTCGGTGCAACTGACTGCACCCATGTCCGGCTCGTTCCACCTGCAGAAACAGAGCACTTATATCTGGAATCGCAAGCACACGCATTCCATTAATGTGCAGTGCATAGTGGACAACTGTGGACTCTTCATAAACATTTTTGCCAAGTATCCTGGGAGTGTCCATGACACCTTCATATTCTGGCACAGCAGGATCAATGAACACTTCCAGGATGGACAATAGGGAAATGGTGTCAACATCAGGGCAGTGCGCACTCTACGGGCGACTAGAAAGCAAAAACCCAGCACTCTTAAGATAACATAATTCATGCATTGTGCTGATATGTCGTTGTTTAACCTTTTGTTTTGCAGAGTTTAATCCTGAAGACTTATATTAAAGGCGCATGTAAATACTGTTCATTTGCAATGTACTGCTGCAGACTTTCAGTGTGTCAGGGTGTGGTCACTTTCCAGGGCCTTCTAGAAGCTTTCCCTGCACCATGTCTGGGTGTGGTTTGTGGGCTGGGACAAGATTCTATAAAAGGGAGCCAGCCCAGCTCCACGTGCTCACTATTCAGAGGTCCCGAGGCAGAGCAGCAGCAACTTCCTGAGCTCCTGTTCCGGAGGCCTACTTTGATCTTCCAGGCCTCGCCCTTTCACTGTGTTTGTCGATTCTTGATCAGGGCAGTAAGACGGAGGTTGGGCTGGACCCCCGATTCCATTCTCGAAGGATTTTGAGTTCTTGGGCCTAATTAGCATGATAAAACTATTTTGCTCTCGTGCGTGTGAATGTGCGCTTGATGTTTAATGGTATTTTACATGCTGGCATTCGAATCTGCAAGATGCGCGATTCTTTCCTCGTGTACAAATCTTGATATTCATTGTGCACTACGATTTTATGACATTTACAAGTTAGCTTTCGAATCGGCAAGACGCGCGATTCATTTCTCGTGCTTAATTCATGTTATTCATTGTACGCTACCATTTCTTGGCATTCATATGGTGGTATTCGAATCGGCAAGATGCGCAATTCATTTCTTGTGCTTAATTCATGAAAGTCAGTGTGTGCTACCATTTCTTGGCATTCACATGGTGGCCTTAGAATCAGCAAGACGCGCAATTCATTTCTTGTTCTAAATTCATGATATTCAGTGTGCGCTACCATTTCTTGGCATTCACATGGTGGCCTTCGATTCGGCAAGATGCACAATTTATTTCTTGTGCTTAGTTCATGATATTCAGTGTGCGCTACCATTTCTTGGCATTCACATGGTGGCCTTCGAATCGGCGAGACACGTGTTTCATTTCTTGTGCTAAATTCATTATATTCATTGTGTGTTATAATTTCGTGGCATTTCCGTGGTGACATTCGAATTGGCACAACGCGCGAATCATTTCTTGGGTTAAAATCACAAAGTTCATTGTGCGCTACCACTTCATGGCATTTACTTGGTGGTCTTTGAATCAGCAAGACGCGCAATTCATTTCCTGTGTCTAATTCATGTTACTCCTTGTGCACAATCATTTCATGACAGCTACAAACCTTGTGGAAATCTGTAATATGTTTAATTCATGTTCCTGCATTAGAAGAAAACAAAAGTGTTTCAAAATTCTAGATGTTATATTGTATGTGCATAACAAGTCTCTCAAGTGTTATTCATATGGTGTTATAAGAAATCATTCAGATTATTTCCTTGTCCTCATGCCAAAGTCTATGCCTGAATTTGAAAGCGTAATTCTAGAAAAGGCTGATGTTTATAATTCATGTGGAACATTTCATTGAGTGGTTCAGTAGAATGTTGTATTAATCTTACTTGATTCCCACACAGGTATTCAAAACATTTTTGTGGCCTTGTTATTAAAGTCCATGCTTAAGTTATTCATTTTTCCAGTATGACAATGCTTAGAGTTAGAGTCTAGTAATGATTAGTATGATATAATCTTGATATTGTGTGTTCTAACCTTTTTGCTTCCTACAGGTCTCCTTCCCAGCTGTTCCCTACCTAATTCCCTTTTTCCCGACTTGGACTCTCTTAGACTCTGTGACATTCTAATCAGAGTATTGGAGCTGTATTGTGGTGGACTTTTTGGGAACGTGCACGGACCCCGACGATCTGGTGACTCTGACAAAAGGCCTACTTGTGGGTAAGTCAACAAATCTAGCAATATACACACAACACACCAACCCTGTAGGACACACAAGACATACACCACTACATAAACACATGGCTAGGGTAACACATATCTGCAGGTAACAATACATATGCACCATGCTGCAGTACAGCACAATGAGTGCACACCACAAACACATACACCCACATGTATGTAACACACCCACAACTTGACAGACACACCACATGAAGGACAGGTGCAGATATGTACCCTTTGCTAACAGAAGAACTACACAGACCACTACATGTGCCCACAGGTTGCCTACTACGTACACTTCACACACAGTACACCAAACAAAGAATAGAACAGCAATGTCAATGGCATACACCATGCTCATGTTACGTAAGTCTCATATAGGCACAGATCCCTCAACTCATTCCGTGCAAGTCACTGCCAGAAGAAACATCAAATGCCAGACAACTGCTGCCAATACCAACTACATCTCATTAACACATACCTGACTTACCTTTAGTGTGCATAGACATCTGCCTGGCGGATTGGGTCACACAAATAGGAATACAAAATGAATGCCCATAACATACCATGTGCAAGATTTGTGATAACTGGCACCACACCTACTGTACTGCCACCTCACATGCACCACTTACAGACCCACAACACCATCATGTCAGTACCATAAACAATAAATGGACCACCATGGGCCAGAGTCACTGTTAGACAGTGCAGATTATGAATGCCATAGTGGGATCCTGTAGGAGAATTCAGGACATCACTGACCTCACATGCACTGGGACAATAGCCTGTACTGTGCATGTGTTGACAGTATAAATGCTGAATCATGTGTTGGAAGATAGGAGAGACACTGGTAGTAATGCTGATCATCCTGAAACAATGGGATACACAGCCTTGGGCACCTGATGGCTGCCAGTAACATTAGCTGGCACTCTGGATCACCAAGGGACGTATGTAAAAGCTACCAGTGCCATTGTCATGGCCTGCACTGAATGTACAACTTGGCAGATGACCACTCTTTTGTGACTTGAAGCCACATTGTTAATCGGCCACCCTCCCATGAAGTATGTAGCTTGGAAGGGGCGTGCAGTGTGTGTTGCTGCAGGACTGTCACCACAAGATGCATAGCATGATGATGCTGACTCAGGTGTAGGTGTCACCTAAAACCTGAGGCAGGGCCAACATCAAACACCACCCGAGGGATGACGCATGTAGGTTGCAATAAGAAAGTAGTCTGTGCTTTGAACTCTTATGAATGTGCCACCAATGCATGCTGCATACTGCTGCACACATAGAAAGAGCCCTTTGACCATCAAAGCAGCATATGTAAAGGGTGGTGTCCCTTCCTGCACAGATACATCCACCTCCACAGGGCAGCTAGCCAAGCACCCTGGTGCAAGGTTGGTAGTATAGGTGCAAGGCTGCATATTAGCCACTGATGCAGGGGACAACAAAGGGTTGCCTAGTAACATGTCACACATAGGGCATACTTGTGTAGTCAAAATGTTGCAGGACAGTGCTGCCAATGTTGGAGACGTGTTGTGCATTGTCACTTACTCATATCAATGGGCCTAAGTGTCCCACATCATCTGTAATGACACATGTCAAAATGGATGGATTGTCCAGGCTCTGTAGTGCTACCACGTTGCCACCACATTTGACCCTATTGTGTTGTGAGGATATGTTATGTCTCCCCTAGTGATTGCACACTGATACAAAGGTGCACTACACAATACATGGTACATACATACTGACCATCATTTAGAATTCCAAATCATATGTCCCAGGTCCGTGAGCCAAACTTAAGATTGTCATGTCCAACAACACATTGCTGAGAAAACCTTGTAGAAGGCCAGGAACTCACACCATACCACAAACACATATGAGTCACAACCAACTCAAAATATCAAGTGCCATGCTCCACGACAAACCTGTTGTGAGCCTTGACAACAACTTATTCCTTTCATTTTTTGCTGTGGATCAGGGTTATGGCATACAGCCATGATTTGTGACCCCATTTGCCAACCAAAGCACGTGCATATAATGAGGGATAACTGAAGACATGAAATATCGTGGAGAGGACATTTGGCTTCCTGAAGTCAAGATTCAGGTGCCTGGACTTCACAGGAGGCAGCCTCCAATATGCCAACATGTCTGCAAGATCATAATGACATGTAGTATCCTGCACAACATATGTGTGCAGAAGAATGTCCCCTTGTATGAGCAGGTTGATGACCTGCCTGAGGAGGAGAAGGTAGATGGTGGTGAAGAAATGGAGGGGGAACAGCACAACACAGCTGCTGGGATACGCCGCAGACAGCACATAGTTGATAACTTCTTCACTTAAAAATTACTTAACTCACCTTGTACATTTTGTAAATAAACACCTCACTTATTCAAACAATCCTCCTTTGGTCTCTTCAGTCTCGGCAACACATACCTTAGGATTGTGAGTCTAACCTCAGGGAGCATGTTACAAATACGAATCTGAAAAGTACTGTTGCAACATCCCATGTGATACGTAAGATAGTACTGCCACCATCACACACATCAGTAATACCCTCATCACTGGTGTGTGACAACAAAGAACACAATCTATGAACCACAACATATATATTACATCCACATTGCCACCTTGTTCATCAATAGCTCATCACACACAACTACAACATGTCCAAATAGGAGTTAGGCAAGGGGCTCGTCCAAAATTAGAAAGACAGTAATGTTGGAACAGAACACTGTCACAACTCAGTGTGAGAGTTGCAATGGCTGCATGGAACATGTGTGACAAGGGGGGACATCATTAGTAACAATGGTCATCATGATTAGCCCAGGTATGACAAGCAATGGAAGAAGTTGGGCCTGCACAGTACTTTCATGATAACAGTCCTGCCACTGCCATGTGGCCCAATCTTGACACAGGGTACACATGACCTCACACTTTGCACGGACACGTCTGTGGAATGCACATCAGTACGGATAAGAACATATGCAGCTAGGGCTGCAGGTCCACCACACAAAAACAACCATTGCTAAATGTAATATGTTGAATCAAACATTTGTGGTCAAATCATAATCTGGGTGGAATGTATGCATAGTGAGTCACACACAGTATGTACCAAAGATGTACACATGTCAGACATATGCGGATGCCACACACAAGTCACCATAAACTCCAAATCTACATACGGAGACAGTTGTTGAGTAACATTTCCCAGACAGCATTGTTCAGCCATCATCAACAGAGTCTGAGTTGTGTATTTTGTCTTAAATATTATGCTCTGTAATCCAACTTCACACATCACAAACAAAAACACAATTCAAAATCACAAGCCAGAACTATTACATTGTACTCACTGGCATACATATGTGAATACACTGTTGTCATACATGCATACACATGCACAAAGTGAAACTATTTGCATGCTGTTGACTCTGTAACACACACATCAGTATAACAGACCAATCACACCCTCATCCCATTGTTGTGTGGACTATCACATGTGGCCATACACAATATGCCACACTGCAGCACAGCCTATGTAATTTGTATGTTGATACAGGGTGCATCTATAGTTAATGGAACAAAAACATGCAATCAGGAATTCAGTCAAAAATATTGCCGCAAATGCATCTAAAACATCCACAAATGCAAAGTATATGACACATGGGCCCTTAGCGTGAATTCCACCTTCACACTCTTCTCAATGCTGATTTTCAGTGAATTTGATGCATGAAGGTAATGTGTTGATAAAAACGATGCACATATGTCATGCATCTAAAATACCCACGCAAATATCACATGCGTCATATAAATACACACATAACAGAAAATGTGACGCACGGGGACAGGCAGTGATGTAGTAGGAAATACTGTTTACAAGCACGGTACAGTGGATGTACTTTCACTTTCTTTTTACATTCTGTGCCTCTTTTGACTGTGTGGTTGTGTTCTGAAGTTGGTGGTGTGACTTCATTGCGTATTGTATCTTGTGGTGTCCCTCCTGTCGTGTTTAGTTAATTATTGTCTGTATTTTGTCCCAGTGTTTGTAAATTTGTGTGTTTTTGTCTATAGTTGTATTTGTACTGTGTGGTGTCTGTCCGGGATAGTTGTTACGTTGGGATAGTTGGAATTAGTTATTGGGCTTGAGTTTCCTTTACTGTCATAATATGTCTGGTAGGGGGAGGTTGACCAAAATGGAAGAGGAAAAGTTGGGTGGCCTTGTGTGGTTGGTAGCCCACTACCTACCGTTGATGTTGGAGAAGGGGGCCGGGTCATACAGGGTTACCGGACCAAGGTGAGGCAGCTGTGGTGGGGCAAGGTGCTCCACCACCTGAAGAGGGTATTTCTGAGCACCAGGAATGAGCACCAGCTGAAGCATCGCTGGGCAGATATGGTGGATAGAGAGCAGGATCTGCTTTATCATCTTGTTGTGGAGATCGGTGGCCCTGTTGGTGATTCTCACATTGGCAAACTATTTGCTGTTCACCACTCTTTAATAACAGTAGCAGATGTGTTGGAGTGCTGCATGCAATGCTTGTGACGGGTTGCATGCAACCAGAATGAAGTGTATCTGCGCCAGTCTATACATGGAGTTCACATATCCTACCATTATACTAATGCAGGTCAGATGTCTGGTCAGTCATGCACAACCATCACTAAGTCACACATTTCAGGGGCCATGGCGACACCTGTGCCCGGCATAGTGTCATGTATGATACACCAAGACACCGCCAGCCTACCATACCTACCTGGATTGTGTCAATAGCAGGGCAATGCACGTATAGCGCTACATTGTCATAATTTCACACACATGATCCCTGCCATTATGTTAGCAAAAGGGGCAATATAAATGGGGCATTTGATACCATCAGACAACTTTGCCACATCAGTCATGGATTACTCAATGCATGATCCTTGCAGACTAATAATTGAGCCGCTTGTTCATAAAAAGTGCCTTTGGGTATCTTGCAGGACAAGCTAGAATGCCTGAGTCAATTGTCTTGCAAAGCACCAGGGTATTGTCATGTATTTCTTACACAACTCCCCCTTATACCATGGAGTTCCATCTTCTATTGATTGCCCACATATGGTTGTTGCAGGGTGTGGCACTACATGATTCTCAGGTCTATTGTAAGTGTGCAGATATGTGGCTCTCACTCACCTGAGTGTCAGTGTCATTGTGTGTTTGTACCTGTGTGTCTGTTGCACTGTTTTACACAAGGATAACTAGCTCACTCCTCTAAAACAGCACACACTGTAATTTGTTGTCTACTAGTAGTGACTAAGCATAGTTTTCCATTCATATTTTACAGGTCGACTTGCCCCCTACACAATCAGTGAAGTGGCGAGATTTGAGGACCCAGATGTATCCAGTAAGTGTGATAATGTGTGACCTGTGAAGTAAACCAAGGTTTGGTGTGAGTGAGTCATGTGTGTTGAACACAATGCTAGATGTGATAAGCTGTCAAATGATCAGATATCAAAGTAGGCTGGGTGATGACATTGTGTCCCATTGAAATGTTCCCCATGCACCATCAGAGGGTCATATCTTGTCAGGCTTGTGGTGCTCAATAGGCAGCATTGTGTAAACAAGGTGATTACAGCCACATGTAGGACCATATGTAACTAAGAAGTGCAAGGCTGTGAGAATATTGGCAGTGGGGCACGCCGTCATTCTCACAACACAGGGATGCACCATTTTGAACCCAATTTGGTGCTTTCCTGTATTGTAATGAATATGGAGGACTAGGCATGCAATTGTCCCCCAGCATGGCTCTTCGTATTTTGCACTCCATGTACATAACACTTATGTGGAATGTAATAGGTGTGCATGCAGATCAAGGCCAACCATGCGGTGCCATGGAAATGGGTGTGTAAGGAAAAGTGTTGGCAGATCAGGTATTGATTGGTGTCTACACCTGGACACATGAATGTAGATGTGATAGACCTATGGATACCAGCTTCCTAGTTGGCAGCCCTCCTAACATATAGTCCACTCCCTGACTCCATGTATGTGGGCATGCCTTGGTGGATCACCAGGACAGTTGAGATGATCGATTGCATGGCCACCCCCCCTTGGGCACAGAGGGAGAGGAATACCAAATATTTATGTAGATCTGATGCTCACAGTGTAGGTGACAGTCATATTGATCAGGCTTGCATGTGTACCTATCAGCACTGACCCCTTATGGTTACCAACTGCATCGCATCCTCCCAATCCCATGCTTAAGTTACTGGTGATGTATGGTTGAAAATTGACACAGATGATGAGTACCTTTGGGACTGAACTATGTGAGGTTTACACTGCCTTTGTATAATTACATTTTGCTCAAAAGCAATGCACATCTCATTTGGTTTGGTTCCTAATCTTGTTGTGTGTCGCTTTGGTGTCACTAAAATGATGCCATTGCAGCATTGTCGTTGCATTTATCAGGTCGTTGTCTTTTCCGGAATGTGAGTTGGAGTGCATGTGCAAGTAGATGTAGAGTGTAAGCCAATAATCTGTACATACTCCACACAATGCTGATACTGATGGTTGCCTGTCTCCATCTAACAGCTGCCAACATGAGCAATGAGGAACTGCGAGCATTCCAGAAGAGGGCAGTCCGCTACAGATATATCTTGGCAGTGTAATCTGAGTTCTGGAGGATGGCACGCCACTATCACACAGAGAAATCAACTGGGGAATGGCGGACATTCACCCAAGTGAGCCCCACACTGGCAGTGGCCACAACGAGGAGACCAAGCTCCACAGCGACTACAGCCCCAGCTGCAACACCATCAATATTGGTGCATCAGTCCACACCACCTGCTGCAATGGACCAGAAAAGGCTGCAAGATCTGCAGAGGGACGTAACAGTAGTCTTGAAAAGCTTGGACAGTTTAGAGAAAGAGGTGGTAGCCAACACGAAAAGACTAAAGTACATCAAGAAAACCCTCAAGAAGGCAAAGCTGTGATTGTCTTTGGTACTCTCACCCCCAGTTCTGTCCCCTCCCTCCTCATTTGTATTAATGTTTTATAGTGGGTTTTATGGGGTTAGTGTTAGGTTAGAATAGTTATGTAGTTTAGTTAGGAAAAGTGGGTTTAGGGGGTGGGGGTTGTACTTTTTACATCTTACTTTGTTGGGGGGCTAATGTTGGGGTATATATGTGTTTTAAAAAGAATATATATATATATATATATATATATATATATATATATATATATATATATATATATATTTGTTTAGATATATTTAGTATATGTGTAGTTTAGTATATGTTGTCCTGCATGTGTCTTGTAACATAAGGGGGTTGGGGGCAATGTTTAGAGTGTGTTGTTAAATGTGTTAAATAAGTTTAGGATAGGGTAGTTAGGGTTAGTTGTTGGTTAAGTATGGTTAGAATAGGTTAGGTTAGGATAGGTTTTCTTGATTTCCTTTGTTTAGTCGTTTGGGTACTCCCTTACTGTATGTGTCATATGCTTGTTTCTCAGGGTCTTCCCATGAGTGCACAGTGAATATTGTGTGTTGGCCTAGGGATTCCTTCCTGCCTCCAAATCCCTCTCTTGACATGTTCATCACCTGTTTACAACTGAGCTGTCACATTGGCAACAACAACACATCTACTTGTCTATGCATCAGCCATCCAGTGTACCCACCACTCAAGGTGACTATGTTGACTTTGTATTGGACAGGTAAGTGTGGTAATTCAGCTGTCAGTGTTAGGGTCCTGTATAGGAATGTTTGGCACTGTGGCACATCTGACAACAGCCTACATTTAATATTTATCCTACAAAACTGACCAGTAGCAATTACAGATAAGGTTAAGTACGTCTGTTTCACACCAATGTGTTCCACTGGTACTCCCACCTGACGATTTTGCCCGAGAACTGTTTCACAACCATTCCTGCTGTATTGTAGTGGGTGAAGCATACATGTATTCTACATTTTTGACATACTTAGTGAATTTCTTGCAGGGGATGAGACCAGCATTGTTGTTCATCATGTAGGAACCTTGTGCATAGATATGTGTCCCCATATTCCTGCACTCTTCTACTGACACTCTGTGACTAAAGACATGGGGCCTGATTCTAACTTTGGAGGACGGTGTTAAACCGTCCCAAAAGTGACGGATATACCACCTACCGTATTACGAGTCCATTATATCCTATGGAACTCGTAATACGGTAGGTGGTATATCCGCCACTTTTGGGACGGTTTAACACCGTCCTCCAAAGTTAGAATCAGGCCCATGGTCACACACATCCCAATTCCTAATCGTACTAGATGTGTCACAATACACAAAAACATGCTGGTTGTGTAAGAGGTGTTCATTTATAAGTGTTGTAGCGCAATATTCACAATGTTCAGGTCTGTGACCCCATGAGTGAAATCCATACAATTGTGACACAATAAAAGTCTAGGGTTGAGGGACATGTCATGGGACATGCTTGGGTGAAGCGTTGTTAAGTGCGGAGGAACATGATTTGCCAATTTGTAGGTGAGAGACAATGGCAGTCCTTAGCAGACAGGTCAACAGTGTGTCTTTGAAGAGTGCACATATCCAACTGTGCTAACACTGGCATCATCTCAAGCACAGCACAAAGGAAAACACTGCCCAAGTGTCGTGGGCTGGTGCTACCGGGAACTCTTACGGATGAAGATGATCTGTTCCACATCTTCATCCTCCGATGTGTGTGGTGTCTCCTCTGCCCTTGATGGTGGTGCTGGGGCGGTAGAGGGGGCCACTCACACTTCAGTGGTCGGAGATGTGGACTCCCAATTCACGGCAGCTGCCATATGTGGAACAACATATGGCATCACTGCAGCAAGGAGGAACTGCTCATTTTTTAAAATAGCATCAACATCCCTGAAGTAGGCAGCCATGTCTGCCCTCAGAGAGGCCACTTCCGGGTGCATAGAGTCCATCTTGTTCTCAAGCATGCTGCTGCCAGTTTGGGAGGGCAGTTGTTGTGGCCTCTCCCTCAAGGCAGCAGCTATCCTTCAGACACTGCTGGACTCCATGCACTGGGGAGTGTGTGCCTCGTTTGTCTGCAGTTTGTTCAGTGGCCGTAATGAGGCACGTGCGCATACCCTCTAGGCTGGCTGCCATAGTCTGCATCCCACCCGCGCCTCCTTGGCCAACTCGCGCTGTACTCCTGCCACTGTCCTTTCAATGCTGGTCCCTGGGTCCTCGGAGCCCTCAGCTGTGTCTGTGCTGGCAGGTCGCACTATTGATGTGTTGGGTGGGGCATCTTGGATGGCTGCTACATTATTACACCTCCTTGCAACTGGAGGTGGTGTCTGGAGGGATATGATGACTTTTTGGAGGGTCTGTTGACTGATGGTTGTCATTGGAGTACTCCACGACAGGCAGATCAGCAGGTGAGCCATCATTCTCTGCTATGAGATTTTTTTAAATCAGTCTTTCTGTGTTGTGCCAGTTGATTTGTCACGTCACTGACTTGCTATTGGTGTCTCATTGTTATCTAAGTTCCCAAAAATTGTTCCTGTACTTCATGGTTGCAGTCTATCAGCCCTTTGCCCCACCTGAGTGTCACATGAGGGGAAGCTCAGGTGGGGCAATTTGCTGCATCATATCGACTAGGTGTGATGTATACTTTCTGTGGCTTGACCCCATCTTATCATTGTCAACCCTCACTATGCATCCATTTGCATGGTGAGGCCTTGCAATGGGTGTTGCAGTGCTCAAGCCACAGTACCACACATGTCAATATGTCACTGTCCCAGTCTTACATGTTTCACTTACACCCATGCGGTACAGTTACCTTGCACCACCCCAGGGTTGCCATTGCCAGGACACTATGGCCCTCATTATAACATTGGCGGTATTGATTGCCTACCACCGCGGTGACGGCTGCCAAAACACCGTCGCCGTGGCTACCTACCATCCACTATATTCTCACCGTAGCCGGAATTCCGCCAGAAGGATGGCGGAATTCCGGCTGCGGCCATGGCGGTGGACGGTGGTAAGGTGGCAGTGCTGCCAGCAGCAGCACCACACCAGCAGAGCACCGCAGACCGTATCATGACACATACAGAATGGAGTGCTGGGGACCTGGGCTTGGCTGTGCACAAAGGATTCCTTGGAAATGTGCAGAGGAGCCCTAGCAGCTGCAGTTCACGCGGTGCACAGGATTACTGTCTGAAGAGGGGAGGCAAGGACTTACCTCCTCCAAATTTGGACAGTTGGACCACTGGACAGTCTGGATCACTTGGGTCCACCACCTGTGTTCCACGGGCCATGCTTGTCAGGATGAGAGGGTTCCCAGAGTACCGGTGACGCTGAAGTTTGGTGCGTGCTGAAGCAGGGGGGGAGGTTCCGTCAACCCACAGCAGATTTCTTTGATGCTTCCAGTGCAGGATGAAGCCAGGCAGCCCCCAAAGCATGCACCACCAGGAAGCAGTCAAGGAAGCTGGCAGGATTAGGCACTACAATGTTGCTGGTAGTCTTCTTGCTACTTTGTTGCAGTTTTGCAGGCGTCCTAGTGCAGTCAGCGGCCTATCCTTGTCAGAAGTCGAAGAGGGAGATACAGAGGAACTCTGATCAATTCTTGCAAGTCGTTATTGGAGGAAAAGCCCACTGGAGAGACCCTAAATAGCCCTCATAGGAGGATTGGCCACCTAGTGAGGTAAGCACCTGTCAGGAGGGGTCTCTGACATCACCTGTTGTTACTGGCCACTCAGAGGCCTCCAGAGTGCCCTCACACCTCTGGGTTCAAAATGGCAGAGGTTTGAGACACACTGGAGGAGCTCTGGGCACCACCCCTGGGGTGGTGATGGGCAGGGGAGTGGTCACTCCCCTTTCCTTTGTCCAGTTTCACACCAGAGCAGGGGCTGGAGGTTCCCCGAACTGGTGTAGACTGGTTTATGCAAGGAGGGCACCATCTGTGCCCTTCAAAGCATTTCCAGAGGCTGGGGGAGGCTACTTCTCCCCAGCCCTTAACACCTATTTCCAAAGGGAGAGGGTGTAACACCCTCTCTCAAAGGAAATTCTGTGTTCCGCCTTCCTGGGACTGGGCTGCCCAGACCCCAGGAGGGCATAAGCCTATCTGTGGGTTGGCAGCAGTGATAGCTGCAGAGAAAACCCCAGAGAGCTGGTTTGGCAGTACCCAGGGTCCATGGTGAAGCCCCAGGGATGCATGGGATTGGCACCCCAACACCAGATTTGGCATGGGGGGTCAATTCCATGATCTTAGACATGTTACATGGCCATATTTGGAGTTGTTTTATTTATTTTATTTAAATGCATTCGGTCCAAAAAAAAATTGGACCATTCAGAATTAAAAAAAGAGAAGCACAGTCTTACATAGTTGTGTAAAATCCATTGGGATCGCAATAACTCATCATAATTCATAATAACAGTCATTTAAGATACTATAAAAAATCTAACAATCAACTAGCATATAAAATGTTTCAGTAAAATCCTTATAACTAAGATTAAAATCAGACTTAAAATACGACAATTAGCAAGTTTTGGCATAAAAAAACATCTCTGTAGGCTTGTGCGATCACAGTTTGCTCCTACAGAAGTCGCAAGTTCTTGCTGAAATACAGAAAAGGATGTCGCATATGAGTTAATAAATTCACAATAATGACAAGGTACGTGGCATATTTTAGAAAATAAAAGAGGAAACGAAGGAATATGAATCGTGTTGAAATCTCCCTCAATAAACAAACAAAGGTTCAGCCTAGAGCTCTAGGGGCCCTTCACAGAAATGAGCCTACGACGAATACACCAAACCTCCGATAAAAATTTGGTAACTGAGGAGGCAACCAGTGTGGATGTTTCATATTTGCATATTCTGGTGGCATTGGCTCTGTCCAACAATGATAGATTTTTGCAGAGGGGGATGATCCACTTTCCTCTAGGGCTCTTGTATGAGGGGCAGAAGAACAGAATATGCTTGATTGTTTCTTTATAATGAGGGCAAGATATACATCTGTCAGTTGAAGGGACGCTGGATGACCAGTGGGCCGTATAATTGTTAATAGACAGGGGACCATATCTAAGCTGTAGATAGAGGGCACGAGCATATGGTGGCATGGGGAGGTTCATGAAAGTCTCGGGCCGGGGTTCATGTTTGAATTGGAGGAATTCTGTTGTTAGCCTACCCAGCCCGTTTTGGCGCAGTGTATTTTCATTGACTTTTTCCCAGTATCTTCTTTTAACAAGTTGTCTCGCGTTATTGGGAATCAGTTCTGGTTGTTCCCAGTAATGGGAGAGACCTATTTTAACCCAAGCAGATTTCATCTCCTGCAGCCATTGAATTTTGAGTTACCATTGTGAAGCTACATTTAGGTATTGACCTATATGTAGTGCACGCGTGTAATGGTGTCCCTGCACTCACAAAGTTTGGGGAAATTGCCCTGAACTATGTGGGGGCACCTTTGCTAGTGCAAGGGTGCCCTCACACTTAGTATCTTTGCACCTAACTTTCATTAAGTGAAGGTTAGACATATAGGTGACTTATAAGTTACTTAAGTGCAGTGTAAAATGGCTGTGAAATAACGTGTGCGTTATTTCACTCAGGCTGCAGTGGCAGTCCTGTGTAAGATGTGCCTGAGCTCCCTATGGGTGGCAAAAGAAATGCTGCGGCCCATAGGGATCTCCTGGAACCCCAATACCCTGGGTACCTAGGTACCATATACTAAGGGATTATAAGTGTGTTCCAGTGTGCCAATTAGAATTGGTCACTAGCCTATAGTGACAATTTTAAAGGCAGAGAGAGCATAAGCACTGAGTTTCTGGTTAGCAGAGCCTCAGTGACACAGTTAGTCACTACACAGGTACACACATTCAGGCCACAAACTAAGAGCAATGGGGTCTTGGCTAGCAGGATCCCAGTGAGACAGGCAAAAACAAACTGACAGACATGTAAAAATGGGGTTAACGTGCCAGGCAAGATGGTACTTTCCTACAGCCATTGGCGTTGGAGCTGGGATTGGAGAGTTCCTTCACGAAGTTCAAGAGCTCCTTGTGGCTGTTTACATTGTTGATTCGGTCTTTGAAGGTGGTTCTCTTGGTTGCTCATATGAGTTGGTGGTGTCTGCGGATGGCGTTTTTGAAGGCTGTGTGGTTGTACAGTGTCTGATCTTGGTGCCACTTTCTTTCGAGTCTTCAGCAGGTTTGCTCAGATTCATGGAGGTTGGCGGTAAACCAGAAGGTCTTTCTGTCGGTGAGTCTGTTGGAGTGATTCTTGATTAGGGAAAGAGTATTGGCACAGGTGTCAACCCATTGCCTGAGGCTGCGGGCAACTGCATCAGTGTCAGTGGTGTCAATGGGTGGGTTCCTGGAGAGGGTCGCGATAAGTTGGTCTTCGGTGACCTTGTTCCAACTGTGGTGGGGGATCCGTTGTGGGTGGTGGTGTGTTGTGGGTTTCTTGAAGGAGAAGTGGATGCAGCAGTGGTCTGTCCAGTGGAGTTTGGTGGTGTGGCTGAAGGTGATGTGATTGCTGGCGGAAAAAATAGGGCCGAGTGTGTGTTCTGGGGACGGGGTCAGTGTCGTGACGAGCTGTTTGAGGCTGAGGTTGGAGAGGTTGTCTAGCAGAGTAGCGGTGTTGTTGTCATTGGAGTTCTCGAGGTGGAAGTTTAAGTCCCAGAGGAGTATGCAGTCAGTGGATGCGAGAGCGTGTGTGCTGATTACATTGGTGATGGAGTGGCTGAATTGCTGTCTGGGGCTGGGGGGCCGTGTATGAGGGTCTCTCGGGGGGTGGTGTTTGGTTTAGTGTGGATATGGAAGTGCAGGTTTTCGGCGGTGCTGAGGGTGTCTTCGTGATCCTGATGTGTATTAACGTCTCAACAGATGTTAAGTTCCCTTGATATGTAGATTCTCCTAGACAATCATCAGTGTAGTGTGTTTCTGGTCACAGGTCACATATAACCGTGGTTCACCGTACCCCACTGGTGACAGTATTTTGGTGATCAGAACATGCTTTACAATATCAAGGGGCCCAAGAGGAGCAGATAAGTGTATTATGTGCACATATATGTTGCAATCAAATCAACAAAAGCAGTTATATCATTATTGAGCATGGAGCCTGTTTCTTATGATCCTGACAGAATCTTTTCATTCTTGTAAAAGATCCCTCAGCCACCGATCTAGCTGGTGGCATTTTCATCATCGGAGTCCCATCCTGGGTGCCTTGTGCCTCTGGGTTGTGCTTCCAGGCCTGATTACAGCGGAGAAAGTCAGACTTTTTTTGTGTGTGTGCACCTGAAGCCTGATATGTGCATAAACTAGAAAAATTGTGATGTTTAAATTGCCTAGAGGGTGTCCTTGTACCAATATACTTATTTTAATAATACTTGTGCTGGCTGACGAGATTGAAAACTACAGGGCATATTTATGAAAATTGACGTACATCTGCCCTAGCACAATTTTGCGTAATTTTTCTTAATGCCCGCTAACGCTATTCCTTAAAGCCATCTATGCACCATATTTATGAAATGATGCACCATTGGCGCTAAGTAATGGCTAGCATTAAAAAAAAAGATGCTAGCCGGGTGTGTGTGTGGGGGGGGGATTGAATGGCCATAGTGAGTTTGAAATGATTTTAGGCACGTTAGTGGCAAAACTTATGCTGTTAATGAGCCCAGCTTCGTTTTTTGATGCACAAACAGCCAAAAATATGACTCCTGTCCCCAACCCAATGCCCACCACAGGGGGCAGTGTTCCCTGGGCAAGCCCTACATACCCAGTTCCAGGCAGGGGGCCCCATGTAACGGGACCCCAGTGGCACACCACACACATACACAAACACTTACCTGCAACTTACCTGGGATGGGCTCTCTCCTCCTGTGGTGTCCCTGTGGTGTGGGTGGTGATGTTGCTGGGGCTTGGGGTGGGAATCTTTGTGCCCCTTCCATGGTGTTTAGCCTTGGAAATGGGCTGGCCTGCACTCTAACACCTGGTTTGACCCAGGCGTTAAATAATGGCACTAAACACCATTGTTTAGGCCCGCCTCCCACCCAAGCGTAGTTTCTGCGCCGGGTCTAAGGTGATGCTAGGGTTACATAAATATGGGCCGGCATGTGGTGTGTCTGAAGCTATGATGTACTCCAACATCTAGTTGAATGTCAACATGTTTCAGCCGTTGGTCTATGTGCCCCAGAGGGGTCAAAATTGGCTTTCTTCAGGACCTATTTTGTGTTTTTTATCAGCTCACTATGACTGGTGCTTATACCACCCCAACAGCTTTAGCCCACTCGGGTCAAGTATATGGTTGAAGACCCCCGTTCATCCAATGCCCACCCCAACCTGTATTCTCTGAAAATCAAAGGTTTTATCAAGCTTTTTTTAGGGAGGTTAGGAAGTGGAAGAGCCAAGCAAAAGAGAGGGACCCAGGTCAGATGGGAGGACAGATCAACAGGCCTGCATACAAAGAGTATGACAAAGGAACTAGTAAAGAGCACAAGCAGGGGCTCACCATCACAACAAATCTTTCAGGGATAACCCCTACAGAAACCCAGAAGAGAGTTTTAAATAAAGGACTAGGGTTTATCATTACTGTACTCTGGACAAGTTTGAACTATATTGTGAACTGGCTGAGTTCTTAAAAAAACAAAGACTAAAATCCCTCTTTGAAGAAACAAGACATCAGACACAGGGCAAACGGGTGACACAGATCTGAGGGTAAAATCTTTCCTTCTTCCTCCCCCAGGGTCAGTACCGAGAGAGATACAAGTTTTTGAACAAGCTGTATAGAATGACATAGAAAGGATTTGGGTAATGCAACGAAGAACATTTAGGAACATGGCAAAAGAGGAATGGATGGCACTAGAGGAGCTGAAAAAAGATGGCAGGTTAATCATAAAGCTAGCTGATAAGGGGGAAGGAGTAGTCATATAACCCAAGCAGGACTATGACACTGAGCGCCGCCAATGATTGAGCAATGAAAATAATTACAAAATACTCTTAAATGAGCCAACACCAGTGCTCAGTTCGGAAATACTCAAATTGGTGGAGCAGACTGAAGAAAATGGTTGGATCACCAAAGAGGAGGAAGAATTCTTACAACCTAAGAACCCAAAAATACCCTATTTCTACACTTTACCCAAGAATCATAAGAACAGAACACAAACACCAATAGTTTCTGGGTTAGGGTCCCTACTGGAGCTTCTATATATTGTGATTTTTTCAGGCCAATAGTACAAAAGACAGGTACTTATCAAAAGGTCTGTTGAGGCTATTAAAGGACGTGAATTTTGACCCCAAAACAATCATTAGTGAATCTAGATATGAAAAGTCTCTACACAAGTCTGCCAAAGGAGGAAACCCTAGAAGTCTTCAAAATGACATTGGAGGAAGATGACTGGGATTTTCTCTGGCACCTAGAAGGTCTGTGGTGGAATGTGCCCATATACCGTTAACAAAAATGTATTTGAGTACGAAGGCACCATGTTTTTACAGGTCTTTGGTGCATCAATAGGGAGTACCTTCGCCCAAGTGTAGCAGGCTTGTATGTTTATAACAATATAGCCTTAATTACAACAATCCCTTCAAACAAAGGATATTATTATGGAAACGTTGTATTGATGACATCCTGGTGATTTGGAATGGGGATTTAGAAACTATTCCCTCATTCCTTACTTGGAATAATGAGTGTGACAAGAATTTGAACTTCACTCATACAGTTGACAGCCTTTTTGGATGTCACAATATTTGCTGAGGAAGAAAACTGTCCACTTGTACATATAAAAAAACAACAGATAAAAAACACTCTTTTAAGGTACAATGGTTTTCATCCAAGACCTTTACTCGATAATTTACCTTATGGAACATCCTAAGGTTGAGGAGAAAGTGCACAAACATCTCAGATTTTAAAGATCAAGCAAACAACTTGATAAAAAAAAATAGGACTAGAGAATATCCTAGGAGGATAATTGCAAAGTCCTTAAAATGAGGCAGGAATCAGAATAGTGAGGCTCTATTGAAGGATATACCACATGCAGAGACATCTATACCACTGACATGTGTGACTACCTACAGCACAATATCTAACCAAATAAAGAAGTGGTAAATAAAAAATGAGCAATCCTATGGACTGGGAAATTGGATTGGAAAAAACCTCTATTTTCCTTTAAAAGAGCAAAAAGCCTGAAAGACAGTCTAGTTAGTTGTCCAACACACAAAAAAACAACCTTATGACAACTGTATGGGACACCTGGGGTTTACTAATGATTATTGGGCGTTATACCTCTGGGAACTGTAGTGAATGTCATCTTACATGCACAGTAAAATCAATGGAAATTGGAATGAGGAAAAATATGGACCATAAGAGGACACACAACTGTAACACTAGTAATGTGATCTACCTAATAATGTGCCCATACAACTTATGTTTTATCGGAGTGACTAGTAGAAAGATAAACACCTGTATCTGTGAACATCGCAGCAATATCAGATGCAGGAGGAGTACTAAAGAACTCACAGATCACTTTTTAGAGATGGGCCACACTCCAAATGACATGCAGTGGGAGGTCTTAGAACAAGTAGAAGGGCGAAAAGAAAGTATGGAAAAGAGACTGTTTGAAAAAGAACAGAGATGGATTTATCACCTTTTTACTTATAGAGAGGGCTTAAATGACAATATTTCTTGGAATTCAGTGGAACTTGGATAAGAATTTCCCATTAACCGAGAACATGGCCCCATGTAAGATTGGTTATTCCCAGCATCAGTTACAGTACAAACAATATTGGCTTTTGATAGAGACAGTGTTTTAAAATGACAAAGTTCACCATCAGAACAGTGCCAGTGGTCCCTAGGGGGTACAAAGTAGAACATTAATAATAAAAGAACTTACATCATGCCCCATTGGATATAATAGCAGAGATCACAGCATTACTAAACATGGTTGCATGTTAATGGTATTGCCACATATACCAAACTGTCCCAAAATGGGGTCCTAGTGAAGAGTTTCAGGGCATTTTGGGCAAACTATATTTTGCTAAAGGAGAAGTGACCAAAAGTAAATAGGAATGTTAGGTTGTTACCACCCCCAATGAGTGGCGTTTTTTTCAATAATCATCAGACTTTTATCCCTGTTGGCATCAAAGGCAACTATATTTTACAAAAGGAGAAGTGACTGAATTTGTCATCATGAGGCATTGTACTATAGGGTTAAAGTGGTGTCAACAATACAATATAGGTGTAACCATAGAAGTACAGACAAGACTGACCTTACGACATGCACTGCACACTTCTTTCCAAGGGGCTTTGGGCGAATATTGCAAGAAGAGGACAAGCAGGTGACATCAGACGACATGGCAATGCTGACGCTCCAAAGATGAGGACGGCATGTACTGCACGTATCTTTCTAAGATGCAGTAGGTGCACATTACTCATGAGTGTGAGCAAGTGACGAGATGCCACGGCAGGTGTGTCCACAAGACTACAGATGCCCCAATGTGATTTTGGCATCTGCCAAATGGAAGAAGGACATAAGGAGAAAGAAAAGAACTTTGATTACTTTTCAGAGGACCCGGGGTCAAAATTAGACAAAAGGAGGGTGACATCCCTTGAAGACGAAAGTGGGGTTTCGAGAGATGGCAATATTTTTTATAAAGAGTGAGTGGTGAATATGTGATTTTAATATCGTATACCAATTCGTGGTGTGTGACTACAAGGCTCACCCCCTCCGGACCCCCATTAAGTGAGACAAAAAGGAGGCAGAAGAAGGGAATTTGATTTTTACAATTTACTTGGACATATGCATGCTAGGGAGTATATGTGGGCACCATCATGCTAACCAATTTAAAAAATACCATTGAGAAAGTGATTCCCTTATTGAAACGAGCTATATATAAAAAAAATGCCCACTAGTTATCATAACTGCACGCAGTGTGCCCAGGAACCATTATATTTGGTGCCATTAGGTGATTAAACCAGAAAATTATTCCTCAAAATACCAATAATGCTTAATACCACACAGCATTGGCACAGTGTAATGTAGGGACGATAAATACAATTCTAAGAGATATTGATATTGTTTTGAGCCACGTTTTGCAAATACATGGAGAAGTAAACTGATTGGCTAAATATAGCTTTGGTATTTATAAGGTACCAGGACTTGGGACAAAGACATACAATTGAGTTTCCAAATGCTTGAGATGAAGGACTGATGGTGGGATCAGTTAACTATTGACAGTAATGTAACTATGGATCTGCCTGCTGTCGGTGTTACTCTCTTTCGTCTTTTTTCAGATTCTCAAATGGAGCAGTGCTATTACCAATAATGAATCTGTGAGTAAACAGAATATTGTATTAGCATCAACCTTAGTGAGCTGATGAAAAACATAAAATAAAGCAAGTCTATTTTGACCCCACTGGGGCACATAGACAAATAGCTGAAACATGTCGACCTTAAACTAGATGTAGGAATGCATCATAGCTCCAGACACAACACATGTAGTTTTTAATTTTGTCGGACACCACCAGTATTATTAAAATAAATACATTGGTAGACGAGCGCCCTCTAGGCAATTTTAACATCACACTGGTTCTAGTTCATGCACATATCAGACTCCAGGTGCACTCACACAAAAAACATATGACCTGCTCTGCTGTAATCAGGTGTGGAAGCACACCCCAGAGGCACTAGGCACCCAGGGTGGGACCCTGATGATGAAGCATGCCACCACCTTGATCGGTGGGTGAGGGGTCTTTTACAAAAATTAAAAGATTCTGTTAGGAACATAAGAAACAGATTCTATGCATGGTAATAATATACCTGCTTTTGTTGATTTGATTATGATTTGTGTGGGAAGTTAAGCAGGTATGTTTTCCTTCTTACTCGGTCCTGTGTTGACTTTCACATATATGTTGTAGATGTATGTCTGGACAACCACTGGGGTCCTATTTGATACTTGGGTAGTAGACAGTTTTGATGTGTAATGGGTGTAATGTATTTCGAGTCATTAATGGTTTCTCACATGACTTTCGTGTTACTCATTAGATATGTTGATCTTAACACAGTAACTAATGCTCCAAATCATTTTATTCCACAAATAGGTAACCTGGGAGCGAGGATGCGATAACCTTTGCCTACCGTCCATTACCGGACCTTCCGACCATGGAAGAATGTGACATAATAAAGCAGTTCCATCTGAATAGGCAAATAATCCAAGATCTAAGTTGTCAGTTGGAGCCAGATCTCATGCCTCAAAACTATAATGCACCATCTACACCACCCATTTGAGAGACTCATGGCAGTATTACACGTCCTGGCCACAGGGTAATTTCAATATACAGTGGCTATATGTGGTGGCATATTACAACGTTTGTTCTGTGGTGTTTTAAAGGATGTGCTATCAGCAACAATGAAACACACTGAGAGCTATATCAGGTTCCCCAGATGTGAGGATTTAGCCAATGTGAAGGTTGACTCTATGGATTTAGTTGCCTCCTAAATTTTGGAGGAGTCATTCATGGCACCCATATTGCATTGGCGCCACTGCATGCCAGTGAACAAGTCAATGGCAACAGGAAGCATGCCCATTCGATCAATGTGCAAGTTGTTTACTTGATAGATCTATATATTTCTAATGTCTGAGCCCAGTTCTCAGGTTTCAGCCCATGATTCCTTTGTTATCGGGAACAGCACAGTAACTCAGCTGATGTCACAACTGCTACAGTAGAGGGCCTGGCTTGTTGGTAAGTTACATCTATTGTGATCTTGTGTGTGCAATGTCAGTTGCTACAGTCAGGAAGTGTGTCTCATTGTGGCACTTAGTCTCATTACAAAACAGGAGACTTAGCATATTCCAACCATCCTTGCTTGTTAACACCACTGAGGAATCCAACTACGCCAGAGGAAGTCTGTTTCAATGAGGCCCATGAATGAACATGGCAGCCAGTTGAGCAGGCTTTTGGACTCCTGAAGGACAGATTTTACTGTCGAGACAAGACTAGGGGAGCATGACTCTATTTACCCAGGAAGGTGTGTCAAATCACCGTAGGGTGCTGCATGCTTCATCGCATTGTCCTGAAAAGGGAAATTCCTTACATACCAGAGGACTGGAAACCTGCAGTGCCACCGGGTGAGAATCTGGAAATGCCACATTTTGGAGATGTTGATTTGTTTGTGTGAGATTTCTAACATGGACTGCATTCGCCAGACGTTTGCTATGTTAATTGTGTCATATGTATGGATTCATAACTATACTCCATGTTTTAGAGTTTCTTTAGGTACTTCCACCATGACATCTTCATTAGGACGTTTCTGAGTTGTGACATTGGCAGGTATATTGTGCTGTTTGGACACACAAATTGGGCATGGATTGTTCCTGGGAATGTAGATCACAGACTTTTGGGTGTACAAGACCTGTGCCAAGACAGCTTGCACAGTGACTGGATGGAAGTTTCAAAGACTCCATTGTACTTGCTCCATGTTATGTGATGGCCCTAATGCATCATGTGTGTCATATTGTGGTCAGAAAGTATGCAAGGCCTAATTCATTTAGTTTCTATTCACATTGGCTAAACACTCTTTTTGTATTACCTTTATGTAGCTGTTGATGTGTTTCATCATTGTAGGCCAAAGTGCCTGTGGCACATCACTGACATTTGTTTGAGTCATACCACTATATGCAGAAGCACTTGATTGCTATGACCATGTGCTCAGAAACTGTTGTGCTGCCTCCTGTCCGAGTCTTGCATTACATGGTGTTGGATTCCTTCTGTGAGATAGATGATATGGCTCCAGCTGATGACATCAACCAATTTCATGCTTGCCTATTCTACAGGACAATGTCTGATATATCTCTTCCTTCCATGGTCTGGAGGTCTGTACTTTTACATTTGATCATTTACCCTGTATGATTCAATCATGTATGATTTGTTATGTTTCAAACATAATGATAGCCTATGAGCTGAACAATTTCCTAAAATCTCTTCTTTGACAAGACACTTTTATGTATGTGTTTTTATGTAGAGTGGTTGTAATCCTGAGATGGACACTGTGTACACGCAACATATCCCTGCTTCCACAAGCAGCTTGTTTTTCCATTGTATGGTTCACATGTTCTTACATATCTACATTGCTAAATGTGAAATTTAAGATAGCAGACAATGAGTTTGTGATTGGTGACTTAATTCACAGTGCTAAGGGTGAAAACAAACTTTTGGCAAAAATAACAGAAATGAAAAGTGAAGGGGTCAGTCATGTGAATGAAATAATCGGAGTAGATGCAACACCATCAGAAGTCTAAAGCCCAGAGTACTCCTCCCATCAGAAATGGAATGGGGTCAAGGGTCAGATCACAAATTGAATGTGTGACACACAAAGGAGGACAGTGAGGATGAGGTTTCTTGCTGGTAGTGTCTTGCCGTCTGCATCTCCTGGATTAATTTATGGACGTCCCTGCTTGCGAGTGTAGGGGTGTTCAGCTGCTTCAGAGGCAGGTGTCTGAGGGTGGTTGGTCTTCTGGCAGGGCCTCCCTTCCTGGGTCTGCTGTAGATGTACTTGGGCTTGATATAGTTTGTCCACAGAAAGGGGTAGATGTTAGGGGGAAAAGTGCTGCTCAGGGTTGTATGGATGTACCTCAGCACCCCTGTTAATGGTGGCCATTTTAAGATTATGGTCCTCCATATGTTGGCTCGTGTCCCTCTGCAGATGCTTGATTTCCTGGTGTTAGGTAGATAGACCCCAAGACATGGCTGATGATATCCTGGTCGTGAGTGGCAAGGACCGTCATCCACATCCACATGTCCAGGAGTGTTGTCATCACTGAGGGCTTCATCCAGAGATGGTGTTGGGAGTGTGGTCAGTGGACAATGTCTTGCCAGAGCTCTGCCAGCTCGACCTGTTGAGAAATAGAGTAGATTGTTATTGATTGAAGTGTGTAATCTACATTCAAAGGTTTTGTGTCACTGTAAGCAGAGACCTTGGACAATCTTAAGTGGCAGGTTTGCTGACTGGGCTATGTGACTATGGTATTGAAGCTGTTGACATGACGTGTGTGAAGCTTGCAGAAAGTATTAGACTCAAGCAGCTCATTAGACCTGCTCATTAGTTGCATTTTAGGTGTGGGAATGAACATGACATCTTAGAAACAGTTAAGCCAACACAGTGGAGAGGAGTCGTGTATTTGACCATTCCAAGGTCTAGTTGTGTGAGATGGGGTGAACACACAACTTTGTTGTATATGTAGTTGTAACCATCAGATGAGCAGTGCTGTGTCAATGTGTTAACTGCCACTACCAATCTGATGAAACAGTTCAACACCTTAGGACTACGTGATATACATACTTGGTAAAGTGTCATTCCTGTCCTCAATAGTTTCATTTTGAGATACCAGGACAAGAGCAAGCTAGATAGATGGAAAAGTCTTTGAGTTGAGCATGATATTTACATTGCTCACTCCCATGTGAGTGAACATCGTTTGAGAGATGGTACGCAGGAGTATTTGGACAAGTGCAGAAATTGGTGTGAGGTACAGAAACAGGGCCTGCTGGTAGTTGTAGTCAGGCCACTTGCTGACTCCCCACACTACACAACTGCTAAACTCCCAGGGGAGGGTACATCATTTAAAAGACAACATACAGGTGCATTTGGACAAGTGCAGAAAGGTCTGTTGGTGTAAGGTACAAAAACAGGGCCTCCTGGTAGCTGTAGTCATGTCACTCTATGTACTTCCCAGCACTTGACAAATGCTCAGTCTTACTTATCTGTTGCCACACTGCAGTTAGGTTGGACCATGTATTTACATGTTGACACATACAATGGGTCCTGGGATGATCTTTTGATATTGAAAGACTGACAGACCCCATTCCAACATATGGCATGTAGTGGGGATTGATACATGTGATATTCTGTACACCAATGTACATTGACCAGCTTACATCTCTGCAACTCTCGGTATTGCATGTTGGGAAAGTAGATGAACAACACAGTGGCAAAAGGTGAGATGTGAGCATTCCGGACATTGAAGATTTGAGAAATGTTTTGTTTTGTAACCCACCAGACTCCACTCCCCCAACTATTCCTGTCAAGCCTTCAGGATGCAAGATGGCCAAGACCTTCTATTACCAGGGAAAGAGTTGTAATGAGGACCAGGAGGACCACCACCAATTTTCAGGGACTTCATATGTTGCCTGGAGGCCAGAGAACGCACATCCCCCCTCAGGTCATTCCACCTCTTCCTAATGTCCTGCTTTGTACACATGGTGATGCCTACAGTATTCACTCTGTCTATCCTTTGCCACATTTCCATTTTCCTACTGAAAACAATTGTGGCTCTAATCTTATGATTTCATCCAACATGACTATCAACTCATTCTCAGAAAAAAAGGGGATTTTAGGGATGTGACATGGATGTAAATTTAGGTGAGTAAGAGGGACTTACTTAACAACAAAAAAGTGGAATAGGGAGTAAATGGATAAAAGTGCAAGAAAGGTGTTAAATGGGATAGTGAAAAAAGGAGTGCCTTCTCTATCAATAATGAGAAAAATGGTGCGCTCTGCTCTCTTTTTTGCAGTGAAGAGGCAAAGGATCATGGTCTGGAAAGAGGTGTGTTTTATAGTGTGATTTGCAAGTATGTCCATTGGATCAACGTATGTCAACTGTGTTGTTTTTGAATCCATCCAATGGGCACTTGACTGTTGCTTTGCTTAATGCATACCTCGGCAGCCGACCATCATGACATGACCATAACGAGGAGACCACCACATGTGTTTTTTTAATGGGCTTGGTGGTTCCGTGCGGCCATGACGGCAATGAAGTGCGCACGCCAAGATTGCAGGCCACCGTTTAGCTGCCAGGCAGCCATTTGTTTTGGCGGTCAGCGTTTCAGCCTGCATACTTAGTAATATGGTGGTCTGGAGACCGCCAGTGGAGTGGTCTTTTTGTGACCACTGCCTTGAGGTCTGGCAGTATGACTGAAAACACTCCTAATCAGGCTGTACGTCAGAAGGTAAAATCGTTTGCCCAGGAGGGACCAAGTTGGTGAATGTGATCTGAAAATCATTGCTTTCAGAGTCAATTTACACCTGGGTCCTGTTCAGGTTAAATTAGTGATTTTAGTGATTAACCCTAACAAGGATGGTGGTAATTAACTAAGGTGAGTATTGAGAACCCCTAGCTACTACCCCAATTTCTTACAGTCACAAAGTGCATCTCACTCAAATTGGATGCCCTCACAGGGTTGGTGGGCAGATAGTGTCATCAGGCTCTCATGGCTGTGATCACATTAAAAAAAATACATGTTTTTTTTAAATGCAGCCTGTTTGCCTTAAAGGAAACAGGCTAGCATTTAAGAAAATTCACTTTCTTTAAAAAAGCTTGTTTAATAGTTTATCCTCTGGACTTCTACCAATTGCCAAATAAACTTTTTTTCATTTAGAAAAGGGAAGAGCTCCTCTTTGTGAATGGGAAACCAGTTCTTTTAGAGAGTTGTAACTGATCAATGGTTTGGGTTTGAAAATGTGGTCACAAACCATCAGCAGCGACTCATCAATAGGGGGCACCAGGGTGATGCCCTTCATAGATCATTCAACTCCTCCAAATACTTGCACCATATCTTGCAGCTTTTACAGGAAAACAAACAATCTTACCAACTGTTTGTTTTCATACAAAACACTGCAACGTCATGTTAGCACCAGAGAGGGCTCCATCATGGCCATTTGTATTGTGCATATGTGAGGTCTTTAGCTCTTCTATCCTGGCCTCACTCATTCACATTCTAGAGCTGACATGCATCGTAAACCTTGGGTCGTGCAGCATGTGAGCTAATGGAGCTTTGGTGGGGCTTGTCTGTCATATGCTCATATGCCATATCAAAAGCTAAGCTAATGAAGGAGGCTTGACCTCTGACTAAGGGTGTGTGGTAAACTCTGCTCCGTTGGTGGAGTTTATGAGTTTTGCAACTCGGCTCTCCAGTGGGAGCATGTAGTTCAGCAAAAACTCCACCACCCGTCACTTAACAGAGTTTACCTGCCCAAGGGATTCATCCGTGCAATTCACTAATTTATTATGTCCATCGTGGCACTCTCGGGGTCATATAACAACAACAACCAATCCAGAGGCAGAACATATTCAATATGACCTATCTGAGAGTTGTCTGAGCGTAGAGGAGGTACTGATTAACGTGTAAGGTGATTGGAGCATTGGGGACATCTCAGCCTATCGTAGTGTGCCACACAGTTATTCTGACATGCTGAATAGCTGTCTGTCACTGGACCAGCAGAGTGAACTGCTGTCTGGTGAGCCAAGCTGCCGGAAGCCAGGTGCTGGCACTGCCACAACTAGGGGGCACAGAGCACTGTGAGTTCTGCTACCTAGGGGAAGGGAATGAGCTGGCTGCCATGCAGTGCCTCAGGGGCAGCCTGGCAGGTGGGGAGCTGCTGCTGGAGGCAGGTGGAGTCACGATGTCTGTGCTGTCCAGGTACGACATGCAGGAGCTGGTCCAAGAGAGCAAGGAGCCTGTGCCGCTCAAGACCTTCAGACAAGGTGAGGGGCCTGGTGGGCAAGGTTGTGTGTAAAGTGTGTTCATCAAGTGATACAGGCTGTGAGGGTATCACAGGTGCTGCGCAAAGCATATCACAGGAAGCCATCACATACTTGGCATAAAGTGCATCACGAGATCTGTATAAAGTCCACCATGCCACAAGCTCTTCACAAAGTGCATCCCACGTCACAGCCAGGTAGTCAGCAATGAATACTGTAGTGTGTCATGACCTCTTACAGACTCTGTGTCAGGGGTTGTCACACATATCACATCACACAGGAGTTCTGCACAGTGTATATTCCAGACTTTTCACCACATACGTTTCTGCCAAAGTTTCATACACAGAACTGCTTTTTAGGTTTTGTGCAGGGCCTCTCACGCAGGCTGAATTCCAAACTCCATCACAATTCCTGTCACACACGCTCAACCACAGACACTGTGATGTGTACAGGCTATGTTATACAAGGTGTGTTGTATTCTTCGCAGCATACATTTTAGATATAACACATTGTTAAATGGAAAGCTCCTGTCAGACAAGGTCTGTCTTTAACTAAGTCAGTGAAGTTGCATAGGACCTGTCACAAATGCTATGTCTCTGATACATAAAACCCTTCACTGTCTATTACGGTTTCACTATTATCACTCAAGCTTTCTACCTGTCTGTGTGACAGGGCATGTCATTGGCTTGCTGTGACACACCTGCCACTGCTTTGTCAAACCATCTATGTTACTGTCTCTGTGAAAGGTTTTAGCACTGTCGCACAAGCGCCTGTTGTTTTTTCCACAGGCTCTCTCTGTTTTAGTGGCTCAAACTGTCTCACATGCACAGCCAACAGACCATACGCACCCTCAACCCTCATGTCTGGTAATGAGCCCTCAACAGGAACATCAACAGATCAGCATCCAATGAAAGCAAGCACTGCGTAGAAAGACAAACTTTCAGTGCACATTCAAAAGGGCACCAGAGGCACCAAACTCGGGCTGCACACAATGCAAAACCGGTCTGAATGACAGACACCAGTCACACTCCAATCGCTCCAGGAGTGGTGCTCCAAAGTACTGCATCATGCATTCACAATACAGCTGCACTGGTGAAGCACTTTCAGTCCTCCTTGTTGTAACGGGACAACCATTGTGCAGAAAAAGTAGCACAACCATTGTGCAGAAAAAGTAGCAATAGCAAAATGCCGCCTATTATAGCCAACGTTACTGGAAATCCCCTGAAAATACTGGAAAACATTGAGTTTATGGCTGAGATTATTAGCCAAATATAGAGGAAAATGTGTAAACGAAACCAGAACCAACAGCTTTAAAGAAATGTGTGATTCCAGTAGGACTGCACACATTAAATATCTGTCTTACGAGCTCACCAAAGTATCTCGGAAAGTTAGTACTTTTTGTGGCTTAATGCCACCTTGTAAAAACGGCCCCTTCACACGCAGCACTTCTCATGGAAGAGGTGTCAGGAAAACTACTGCCAGCGTTGTTAAGTTCTTCCCTCAGCAAAAACGATTCCCCTTTTCATTGTACCCACATTGGTTTCAGCGGCGTTCTCACTCCCGATGGCTCTTGATGAGGCTGCTCTTAGAAATAGCTTCTTGAGGTTTAACTGCCACTCAAGATGGTGGCTGCAAATCCTTGTGAGGTCTGCACTCTAGTGTTTCTACCTTAGTCTCGTGCTGAAGCTTCCCTCCAGCTGTTTCTCTCTGGGAGCCCCGTACTTCAACTGAGGAGAATGAGTACTGTTCCTGAGGCACTTTGTTTCATAGAGAATTCTTCCAGTTTTGAGTAATTAATTATTTTTCTTGTTACGGTGTGCACACCAGCTACTTTTTCACTTTTGAAGAAGCTGAATTTTTTCCTTCTTCCAACAACTGGCTATCGGCTTTCTTAGGAGAATTTGTTTTGGCTTAACAGAACTTCAATCAACTGCAGTAAGGAATCCTTTTGTATGATTCTTTTGTATGATTTTCAGACTTGCCAATATATTTATGTACATATACATATATATGTACATATACATTCAAGAACTCTTTGCTTAGCAGACTTGTCAGTCTTAGAGACAAACCTCAATGTTCAGACTAATTCCTAGAGACTGTGATTGAGAAAACTGAACCTTGAGAAGGAGTTTTTGTTTCCTGTAAAAGACATTAGTACTTTGTATATTTGTGAACTTTTGAAATGTTTTCCATTGAACCTTGGAAACCTCTGACTTCTGAAGAAAGAAGATATTAAGTTAACATTGTTCTCTAAGAGAGAGGCTAGTCTCTCAAAAAATCCAGGTTAGGAGAACGATAGAATTGGGTGAATATGAATGGCTGAACAGTTGAATGCCCAGTAGGAATGTACTTATCTATGCTCTTATCACCCGACTGCAGGTCCTTCCTTTAAAGAAATCCCAATAGGAAGAAAGGTGCAGGTTTTCAGAGAGACACACTGAATATCCTATCTTCAAGTGGGAAACACAGGCTGGAACTGGATCTGGAGGCGGTCTCTCTTTTTCTATTCCCATTCCCCTTTCCTCCTAGCGGATGCGGGGTTCAGATAATCAGTTAAAGTCTGAACCCGATTCTGTTGGAGGGAGTTGGGTAAAAGGCATCTGCTCCTGTGGAAGTTTGATTTAATGGGTAATCTCCTGACAAGAGGCGTGCAATGGGTGTTGCTGTGGGCATGCCTGTAGTTGTTCAAACGATTTCCACCCATTCCGTCTCAATGTCTATCACAGTAAGGAGATACCAAACCTGCTTCATGGGGAGCGGTCTTTATAGTAAGATACCTCTTCAATGACATTCCCCCGCCCAAAATATTTTTCTCATTTTGTAGCCCTTTCCACTCATTGTAGGTGTACTGCTTTTACAACCAATTTGTTTGTGATCGGATAGTGTTCACAGTCTTTTGTCCCCACACAATGCAGCTTGGAGTGCAGAGAATGCTAAATTTATAAATATCTTGCAACTCTTAGACACATTTAATGGGATCTTGGGAATGGGCTAGAAAAAAAACCTGCAATTTTCAATGACAATACATCAAGGGGCATATTTATACTTTTTGATGCAAAACTGCACTAACGCAGTTTTGCATTAAAAGGTTTAGCACCGGCTGCACTATTCCTGAGTGCCAGTCGTGTGCCATATTTATAGAATGGTGCAAGCCAGTGCAAAGGGTAGGCTAGGGTAAAAAATAAATGACATTAGCCAGGTGGGGGTAGCGGTACGGGAGAAGGGGGTTTTGCACCAAAAATGGCATTTGGCTGGTTAGAGGCAAAAAAAATGCCTCTAAAAAGCCTATCGTCATTTTCTGACGCAAAACCATCCATACCACATGACTCCTGTCTTGGAAAAGACAGGAGTCATGCCTACCATCCCAATGGCCATTACAGGGGACCAGTTTCCCCTGGGCATGGCCATTGTACCCTGTGCCATGCAGGGGACCCCAAGTTGGCCCCTGATTGCACTTGAATTAAAAATGCTTACCCATACTTACCCTACTTACCTGGGATGGGGTCCCCCATCCTCCGGTGTCCCTCTGGTGTGGGTGGGGGTGTCCCTTGGGCTTGAGGTTTGCACCTGTGGGGCCAATCTGAGGTGTATAACCATGGAAATGGGTCCATAGGTCCGCTAATGCCTGGTCTGACCCAGCAAGCTTTGCACCATTATTCACCCCCCCACCTGTGCGTCATTTTAGCATGGGGGATAAATATGGGGCTATGGGGTTAGCACTATTTTTTATATAGGAACACTTACCTTGCATCTCATTGACACAAGGTCGATTCATGGATCTAAAAAATGGGGCAAACTCCAATATTTTGACTTTAGAGATTCCAATGCAAATCAAGTGCTTAAAAAAGAATAACATAATATAGCTTTCTTTGTTACAATAGGAAGTTTGAGTCATGCAAAGGCCATGGAAATGTCACAATAGAAACATTTCTGCTGAGTTAGAGTTTGTTTGGAATTTGTTAACATTAGAAATCAAGCAAGTCAAACGAATATGAATCATGCAAAGTGCAGAAAGGAAAGTGAATGTTTAACATGCAGCTTTTGGTTAGCCCCAGATTTCACGCATATGGGTCATTGATTACATTGTTTTTATTTTTAATGAACTCTAGCACTGTCATATCAACAGGGGTGACATTGCTTGTGTATCGACTCTAAGGGGTGGATCCTGTGTGGACAAGAGAGTCCAGTCATTTGCCATCTTTGACTGTGAAGCTCAGTAATATTTCCAGGCATCAGGCAGAACTATTACTCATTATAAAGCCCTCAGCAGAGTGCTCTTAGAGCTAGCATTTTGGCTGGGGGAACTTCCATTGCAGAATAGTGTGCGCACCTCAGTTTCCTGGATCATAAAAGCATCTGGCATCCAGTATGCTGTTTTGCAGTAAATAGAGACATTTAAGTAGTGTTATAATGTCATTTAGGGCACCTAGTCTAGAAGGGAGAGAAATAGTCTTCTCTAGTGGCAACCATCATCTCTATATTGGATCACTGCATTGTTCAGGTTAAGGTCAGTGAACTGCACTCCATCCCTCGTAAAGTATATATCAAGATATTTAAACTTCTCCACCTCACTTCTGAAAGGGTAAACAATAGTGTGGTTCGAAGATTAGGGCAAAAGAGAGTTGCTAACTTTTTTGAGAATAAAATGTTACAGTTTCATGTAAGAGGGGGCAGAAACCTCTAGGCACCAGGGATACATTTTTTTTTGTTTTTTTTGTTTTAAACGTGGGGAGTGACCGCTTAGGCAAGGGTCGCTCCCATAGGGGGCAAATTATATTTAGGCCATTTCTGCCCCCCTTGGGGGCAGATTGGCCTATTTTAATGAGGCCAATTTGCCCCCAAGGGGGACAGAAACCACTAGACACTAGGGAGTTTTTTTTTTTGTTCGTGAATTTCACGTAAGGGGAGCGACCCCTTAGGCAAGGGTCGTTCCCCTGGGGGGAAAATTTATTTTAGGGCAGATGAGCCTATTTTAATTAGGCTGATCTGCCCCCAAGGGGGGCCGAAACCACTAGGCACCGGGGATTTTTGTTGTTGTTTTACAGATGGGGAGCTTCCCCTTAGGCAAGGGTCGCTTCCCTGGAGGGGCAAATTGTATTTAGGCCATTTCTGCCCACTTTGGGGGCAGATCGGCCGATTTTAGGTCAATCTGCCCCCAAGGGGGGCAGAAACCACCAGGCACCAGGGATTTTTTTTTTGCGCCGTCACGCAAGGGGAGCGACCCTGTAGGCAAGGGTCGCTCCCCGGGGGGGGTGGGGGAGCAAATTAATTTTAGGCCATTTCTGCCCCCAGGGGGGCAGAAACCTCTAGGCGCCAGGGCAAATATATATATATTTTTTGTTTTGTTTTTTTAGAGATTGGGAGCGACCCCTTAGGCAAGGGTCGCTCCCCTGGAGGCGCAAATTGTATTTAGGCCATTTATGCCTGCTTTGGGGGCAGATCGTCTGATTTTAGGTCAATCTGCCCCCAAGGGGGGCAGAAACCACTAGGCACCAGGGATCTTTTTTTTTGCGTCGTCATGCAAGAGGAGCGACCCCGTAGGCAAGGGTCGCTCCCCGGGGGTGGGGAGCTAATTTATTTTAGGCCATTTCTGCCCCCCCAGGGGGCAGAAACCTCTAGGCCCCGGGGCTAAAAAAAAAATGTTGTTTGTTTTTTTAGAGATGGGGAGCAACCCCTTAGACAAGGGTCGATCCTCTGGAGGGGCAAATTGTACTTAGACCATTTCTGGCCCCCTTGGGGGCAAATCGGCTGATTTTAGGTGATTCTGCCCCCAAGGGGGGCAGAAACCACTAGGCACTGGGGATCTTTTTTTTTGCGCTGTCACGCAAGGGGAGCGACACCGTAGGCAAGGGTCGCTCCCCGGGAAGGGGTGGGAGGGCAAATTTATTTTAGGCCTTTTCTTCCCCCCTTGGGGCCGGCTGAGCTAGAGGCCAAAATCTACAGGTAGGCACTTTGCAAAAAACACCTCTGTTTTCTGTCAAAAAATGGGATGTGTCCACGTTGTGTTTTGGGGCATTTCCTGTCGCGGGCGCTAGGCCTACCCACACAAGTGAGGTATAATTTTTATTGGGAGACTTGGGGGAACGCTGGGTGGAATGAAATTTGTGGCTCCTCTCAGATTCCAGAACTTTCTGACACCGAAATGTGATGAAAATGTGTTTTTTTTTAGCCAAATTGTGAGGTTTGCAAAGGATTCTGGGTAACAGAACCTGGTCAGAGCCCCACAAGTCACCCCATCTTGGATTCCCCTAGGTCTCTAGTTTTAAAAAATGCACAGGTTTGGTAGGTTTCCCTAGGTGCCGGCTGAGCTAGGGGTCAAAATCTACAGGTAGGCACTTTGCAAAAAACACCTCTGTTTTCTGTAAAAAAATTGGGATGTGTCCATGTTGTGTTTTGGGCCATTTCCTTTCGTGGGCGCTATGCCTACCCACACAAGTGAGGTATCATTTTTATCGGGAGACTTGGGGGAACATAGAATAGCAAAACAAGTGTTATTGCCCCTTGTCTTTCTCTACAATTTGTCCTTCCAAATATAAGAGAGTGTGTAAAAAAAACATCTATTTGAGAAATGCCCTGTAATTCACATGCTAGTATGGGCACCCCGGAATTCAGAGATGTGCAAATAACCACTGCTCCTCAACCCCTTATCTTGTGCCCATTTTGGAAATACAAAGGTTTTCTTGATAGCTATTTTTTACTCTTTATATTTCAGAAAATTAATTGCTGTATACCCGGTATATAATGAAAACCCAAGGCGGGGTGCAGGTCATTTATTGGCTCTGTGTACCTAGAGTTCTTGATGAACCTACAAGCCCTATATATTCCCGCAACCAGAAGAGTCCAGCAGACGTAAAGGTAAATTGCTTTAAATAATCTGACATTGCAGGAAAAAGTTACAGAGTAAAACGTAGAGAAAAATTGCAGATTTTTTACCTCAATTTCAATATTATTTTTTTTCAGTTGTTATTTTCTGTAGGAAACACTTGTAGGATCTACACAAATTACCCCTTGCTGAATTCAGAATTTTGTTTACTTTGCAGAAATGTTTCGGTTTCTGGGATCCAGCATTGGTTTCATACCCATTTCTGTCACTGACTGGAAGGAGTCTGAAAGCACAAAAAATCGTAAAAATGGGGTATGTCCCAGTAAAATGGCAAAATTGTGTTGAAAAATTGGGTTTTCTGATTCAAGTCTGCCTGTTCCTGAAATCTGGGAAGCTGGTGATTATAGCACCGCAAACCCTTTGTTGATGCCATTTTCAGGGAAAAAACCACAAGCCTTCTTCTGCAGCCCCATTTTCCCATTTTTTTTAAAAAAAACGAAATTTTCACTGTATTTTGGCAAATTTCTTGGCCTCCTTCTGGGGAACCCACAAAGTCTGGGTACCTCTAGAATCCCTAGGATGTTGGGTAGCTTACGTGAACAAAAAGTTATGAGGGCCTAAGCGCGAACTGCCCCAAATAGCCAAAAAAGGCTCGGCACAGGAGGGGGAAAAGGCCTGGCAGCGAATGGGTTATATTTTGATGCTAGACCTGTTTAGCATCAAAATAATTGTAGTTAGCACCATTTATAGGATGTGCAAAATCGCCTTGCATCAATGAGATGCAAGGTAGGAGTTCCCGTCCTAAAGATGATGATAACCTCCTAATGCCATATTTACCTCGTGGCACAGAAATGATGCGCAAGGAGGAGGCAGGCCTAAATAATGGTGCTAAGCCTGTGTAGTGCCATTATTTAATGCCTGGGTCAGACCAGGCGTTAGGGTGCAGGTAGGCCCATTTCCATGACTAAACATGATGGAATGGGCACAAAGATGCCCACCCCAATCCCAAGCAACACTACCACCCACACCACAGGGACACCACAGGAGGAGGGAGCCCATCCCAGGTAAGTTGCAGGCAAGTGTTTGTGTATGTGTGTGTTGTGCCATTGGGGGCCCCTTACATGGGGCCCTCTGCCTGGCACAGGGTATTTTGGGCTTGTCCTGGGGCAGTGGTCCCCTGTGATGGCCATTGGAGTGGTGGGTATGACTCCTGTCTAAACTTAGACAGGAGTCATTTGTTGGTTGCTTGTGCGTCAGAAAATGGCACGAGGCTGACTAGCGGCAGAAGTTTTGCCGCTAACCAGCCTAACGTCATTTCTTACCCAGGAGCGCCATTCTCCCTAATGCCATCCCCCCTAGCTACTGTTTTTTTTCATGCTAGCCATTCCTTAGTGCCATCATGCGTCATTACTTAAATATGGTGCACAGCTGGCACTACGGAATGGCGTTAGCTCGCCCTAAGTAAAATGATGCACAAATGCGTTAGCGCAGTTGTGCACCATTTACATAAATATGGGCCATAGTGTTCTAATGTTTAGACGTGTAGTCTTCTAAAGCCAGATTGGTCAGATTAAACCAGTGTTCTGGCAGCAAGACTCAGGTAACTCATCAAACTCTTTGCTCAAATCTTTCTAAGTTTAAAACTTTGTTAGGGTGAAATGAAGCATAAATAGTCTCAGGTTTTCTCTCCTTATCTAAGACAATGATGGTGGTGAACCGTAATCATAGGGAAACCTACCCTCTCATCAGTACAGGAAGAACAGTGACAATATATGTTCAATTGGCCTACCAGCCAAATATTTAGCAGCAGTTCTTTCAATTCCCAGTCACTTTCTATCTTCCACTAGATCGTAGGAGCAGGCAGAGCTCCTGGAAACTCAGCCAAAGCCTTTTGAGGTAGGCTCTGAGTGGCTAAATACAAATTCTGAAAGTACTTAGCGAAACAACGTACCATGGTGTCATTCTCGGTAATTATATTACCTTCACCCTCCATTTTTTCTCACACCCATCTGTATTTTGTTTCTCTTAATTGATAAATTCTCCTAGCCTTGTTATCGATTTCCTCAGTCTCATCTGTTGCATTGCATAGCAGCTACTAGTCTCACAATACTCCAGTTTCATTAGTTCTAGTAGTTCTGTTTCTGTCCAGGTTCTCAACACTTCACTTATTTTTTTCTCTAACCTAAGGAGCTCTTCCTCGACCCCGGTAACATACTGTTGTCGTTTTTTTATAATACCCATGGAACATGATATTGCATGGAACCTTATCACAGATTAAAAGCCTCCTACAGTCAGTGGGCGAAATGGACGGGGTTGGAGGTGCACAATGTGCTCCTACGTTTTTAATATATGAAAAAACGTTCCCCTACTTTTCTTGAAAAGAAAACTGTAATGGGAGAGTTAATTCTGCTATCAAATGGTTCTGCTAAAATATAATTCAGAGAGTCTACTGGCCTGTGAAAACGAAGGCAGGCAGGGAACAGTAAACAGGTCTTCTTACCAGGGTGCCTACCTTCCTGAAAGAAATGCAAATGGGTGCAACTGATGAATCTGCAAATTTAAAGGGTGCTATAGAGACAGTACTGGCTCTAATTGATGGAATCACTTGACGCCTTGCGATGACAAATATTTAGGCCTAGATTTAAGAGGGCCTAGCACCATTCCAACGCCATATTAGTATCACTTTTTTTACTCTAATGTTGCGCTGAAAGGCCAAAAAATCTGTGCTATATTTAATAAATGGCGCAATGCCTCCATTGCACCACTTTGTAACCTCTTGCGCAACATTTTGCCTGCAACAGGCATAATGTATGCAAGGGGGGGCATTCCAGCGCTAGGGGTGCCGAGAAAATGGTGCAAAGAAATCTAAGCAATTTATTTGCATCATTTTTATCTGCATTTACAACGCCTGCCAAAAGCTGGTGTTGAAGAGACGTTCCCATTGTTTTCAATTGGCTTCAGGGTGCTCTGCAGGATAAGCTTAAAAAAAATTGATGCTAATCATGCAAAGTGCCAGACTAGCGTAAAAAATAATGATGCTGGTATCCCTGACTACCGCCATGGTGCACCATATTTTAAATATGGCGCACACATGGTGGCGTTAGGGGGGCACTAAGGGGTGCAGCACCACTTTGCATAAATCTGCCCCTTACTCTTTTTGAGTGGTAGTGCAAGGGGATTACCAGCTGAGCTGTGAAGTATCTGCTTTTAAGGGGCAGCTATATAAAAAAATGCATCATGTGAAGTCTGGGTATTATTAAAAACAATATTTTGAAAGCACCTTTTTATCTCTTTGCACATTTTGTAGCAGTCTCTCGTACACTGTCTGATGACTTACATATTCCCAGTGCTTTTTGTCACAGGCTTGGAACTTGTAGCACTAAAAATACACAAGTCAGTATTCTTCACTGCATCAACCAAGGTTACTCCCACACCTCTGCAGTGCATTAACTAATAGAGGTTTCATAATGTCCTTTAGTGCATTTGCCACTGATGAACTTAACTTGTTTTAAATGTATTTCTCATTTAAGCTGTGTGCTATGTATATGTAGCTACCTGATGGATAATTTGTTTTTTATCAACACCTCACACTCACTGAGCCTGCTCCCATTGCATGCAGCATCACAGTTCCCATTGTCTTTTTTATGCACTTCTACTACTGCCGGGGCAGTATTTGAACTCATAGATCCCACATCCTTAGTAAAGTTGTAGTGTCCAAATTTCAAACTTCCACCCAGATGGATGGCCATATTGAACAAAGTCAATAACTCAAGAAAAGGGAATGGTCTGGGACCTCACATGGTAGGAATTGTGGACTGGAGAACCTGTAAGCATGGACACTTTGCACAAGTATATAATCTATCAGGAATAATGTGTTATAAACATCAGTGTAGCAAGAGTATTTGTCTATCCTTGATGTGCACCACCTCCATTTACCTGCTAATTCCAATGCTGACATAAATTGGTTAAGGGCCCCTTCAATTATCAAAACCTCATCAGTAGTCGTAACAGTATGGGACCAATCCTATCCAGTGTAATGGTGGATAAGCATGGTGAGAGGTGCACTGATACAAGGACCACCTTTTCACCATTCCAGAGTCATGAGGTTGCTGCATAAGATCCTTGGGCATCAAGCCACTTTGGTTGCACCACAAAGTGTGCAGAACTTTGAACCAGCATATAATCTCCATGAGAACCCGATTTGAAACTGGAATGGGCTATTGAACCTATACCTGCTCTGATTCAGTTGTCAACAATCAGTAGCCCTCAGATGTTTTTTTAAGGGAATACAGTCAGCATTGTCTCCATATTTTCTGCAGCACTGTCCATCTTTTAATCTTATTTCCATGTGCATTAACATTCTAGTAGAGGAATCTAAGCATACCTATATGCGTGCCTGCTATTTCACCAAACTTTAACCAGTGCCCACACTTAGGCATCTCCCTGCATGTTTTGATACTCAATGCACACCCAGAGCTCAGCCACTGCTGCAAACTGTCTTCTAGCCAAAAGATTAAAGAGAAACTCAATACCAACTACCCCACTACCAACTACCCCACTCTGCTTTACCATGCAGTAAACATATGAACTTTAGATCCTCCTACAAGTTGAGTTAAATGTTAAAGAGAGAGAAAGAAGAGGAGCAGTACACCAGAGAGGCAAGGAACTCCCTCCCCATTATGATGGTTATTCAATTATCTCACCTTAGAAAGTAAACAACAGGATTGATATATTAGCAGAGATAGGATCAGATTGCAGCATCATTAAAAACATCATAAGCTGGACCTTTAGTACCATTTAACAGTGAAAGACAGATAGGTGGGGTCAGAAAATGAGGTCTGATGAGCTTTATTAAATCCATCAGCTTCCTATGTTAGTAAGAGAGCAGTGGAAATAGAAATGGAGTTCAGCCTCTCCTCAATGAATATTGAAATTTTCAGGACGGCCTTTGCACTGGGCACTCCTTCTGCTTCCGAGTAGCTCCCCAACATTCGCTCAGTCATTAGTGAAAGCCATTCCATTATCGCTCCAGTATGTCCTGTGAATTTTTCGGGTTGAGTTTGACAACTATTGGTAGTGGAAGGTCCTGAGTTGGTCTGGGCTCAGTTCCTTTCAAATCAGTCCTAAGCATCCTTTTGTGATGTAAAATGGCAGGATCTCACTTGTGACATTACTCTCAGCTTGACTAGCATGATATACAAGTCCTCTAAGCTTAGCTCCCTGCCTGTATCTAAGATAGCATCATGGTCCCTAAACTAATAAGGGTGGCTGTCATTCCTCTAGGTTGAGATCCAGGTTTTGAAAGGGGGAATGGAGCCCAGTGTGCCTGTCCCACCAAGAAGAATGTTGAGAGGTTTTAAGGGTCAGATTTAAGAGAAAATGATGGCGTTTATCACTGCGCCAAATTTGGCAGCATCGCGCACCATAATTTTCACAACACAGGGATGCGCTGTATTTAATTGAATTTACTGCTGTGCACCAAAGCAGTAATCCTAGTACCATAGTACAAGTATGGATGCATTGAGAGGGAGATTGTTTTTGTGCAGGAAGGAACTCCTTCCTGCACAAAACAATCTTAAATAGCAATTTGCTCTTTCTATGTGTGCTGCAGGATGCAGCACACGTAGAAAGAGCAGAAAATGAGGAGAAATGAAAGCATTTCTACTCCTTGTGCCATGCTAACACCACCCCTTGGGTAGTGTTAGATTTTGGGACTGCCTGAGGTTTACGAAAACTCATAAATCTGGGGCAGTGTCAAAATGCAATGGGTGTTGCTGTGCCTCGCCCATAGCAACACCCATTGCACTCCCCACCGCACGCAAAGTGCTGCGTGTAAAGGGGCCGCTTAACGCCACCTTGTAAATAAGATGCAGTGCATAGCACCACCGGACTGTCAATAAAAGTGATGCTCCGGTGGCCCTAGGGGCTCTTAAATATGCCCCCTAGTTTGCATATCAATCAGGATCAGTAATTTGTCAAACAGATTTACAGACAGCTCTTCCACCTGTTCATGTACACCCACAATTTATACATTGTTGCACCTGTATACACCGTTCCTCCTGTATACACCGTTCTTGCGATTAAAAAATGTATTTCAATTATCAAAGGTTTGCTGTCTTCCTTCATTGTCTCAGTGTCAAATGTATGTTCTCCTACCTGTGTTTCCATGGTGCTAACTCTGTCTGACACCTTGTGTGGGTCCATGAGAGTAATGTTCACATCTATTTCTCATGATGTCAAATTTATTCTCCAGTACAGTTCTATATTCCCTTATTGAAGTCGACATCTCCTTCAAGGATGTTTCTATCAACTCACCTCCATAATCATTCTCTGAAATCTAATTCACTGCTCTCCCAACCCTAACACATGTTGATTCTCTCTGGAATTCTTAACTGTCCACACAGATTCTTTGGGTTAATTTTACTCCCCAATCTTGGCCCATATTTGTGACTTGAGAGGGCACCGCAGGGGAAAGTGTGTCTTGTAAGTGGGGAGCATGAACAATCCTATTCCAGTTGACAATTGAAACTGTAACTCACACCTGAACTCTCAAAGCACGGGGGTTCAGGCATGCAGAAGCAAGAGAGTGTGTTCTACTGTAGAGCACTTTCATCGGGGCTTCTTGATGTCCACTATCAGCTGAATAGTTTATTGTATTTCTTGCAATGTTAAAATGAGCTCCACAGGCAGTCAATTCCAGCAGCCAGAGACACCCGCTACGCGATTGGACCTTTCTCACAGGGGCCTGCACCCACTCATGCATTTGGTGCCCACATCACACTTTCATGATCCCCAATGAAGGCTAGACTGACTTCAGGAGTTATAATGTGCTGCCTGCTGTATGCCTTGCTCTGTGCACCAGGCCTCTGTTGCAACAAAAGACATAGGCCCTCATTACAACCCTGGTGGTCTGTGGTAAAGCGGCGGTAATATCGCCAACAGGCCGACGGTAACAAAAATGGAATTATGACCACGGCGGAAACCACTCAGACAGACACTTTAACACACCGACCGCCACAGCGGTATTAACAAGTATCACGGTGGTAACCGGCAACAGCCAGGCGGAAGACAATGTACTGTCCACACTATAACGACAGGCCTATTTGCCACCTTTTCCGGGGTGGTACGAACAACATCAAAATCACGGCAGAAACACAACACAGAAGTCAAAGGACTCACCTCTGGAGACTCAGGGAACAACCACGACTCCATGGAGCACGAGCTGCACATAATTCCGATGCTCGTCTACCTTTTCCTGCATTATGAACACCAACTCATGGACCCACACAAGGTGTCACCCCGACCCTCAACGCCATACACACAATCAGATGCACAAACATTACATATCCACCCCGAACCCCTCAGGAATAATGCAAGGACAAAATGATTGGAAGAAAGTGAGTGTAATACGATCAAATAACATGAATAAGTGCATCAAAATACAAAAGTATATACATATTTACAAATGTGGGGACACTGCCCAGTCCTCAATGTCCGTGGGCCACAGGGCCACATCACATAGGCCAAGGCCCCACCTCACTCTTGCAACAACATGGAGAGAACACTGCAGTGGCATGAGGTCGAAAATACACAGGCACCTCAGGGGGATGGGGGATGGGGAATGGGGGGGCACCTCAGCCGGAAGATGATGCAACACTACTGGTCCTGGAGTGCAAGGCCACAGTCTCTCTAGTGGGTGGTTTGCCCACTACTTGGCCTGGGGGAGTGCAAGGCCACAGTCTCTCTAGTGGGAGGTTTGCCTACTGCTTGGTCCTGGGGAGTGCAAGGCCGCAATCTCTCTAGTGGGTGGTTTGCCCACTGCTTGGTCCTGGGGAGTGCAAGGCCACAGTCTCTCAAGTGGGTGGATTGCCCACTGCTTGGTCCTGGGGAGTGCAAAGTCACAGTCTCTCAAGTGGGTGGCTTCTCCACTGGTTCTAGATGGGGCCTTGTGCCCAGTGTGCTTCATCCAGGGAAGGATGGGTGAGTGGATGGCATCTCCACTGGTTCTGGAGGGGGCTTTTGCACAGTGTGCTTCATCCTGGGAAGGATGGGGTGAGTGGATGTCTTCTTCCACTGGTTCTTGAGGGGGCATTGTGCCTAGTGTGCTTCATCCTGGGAAGGATGGGGTGAGTGGATGACATCTCCAGTGGTTCTGGAGGGGGCCTTGTGCCCAGTGTGCTTGATCCTGGGAAGGATAGGGTGAGTGGATGGCTTCTTCCACTGGTTCGGGAGGGGGAATTGTGCCCAGTGTGTTCATACTGGGAAGGATGGGGTGAGTGGATGGCTTCTTCGACTGGTTCTGGAGGGGGCATTGTGCCCTGTGATGCAGATCTTGAAGAGTGCAAGGTCACAGTCTCTCACCTGGGTGTCAGACCCACAGGATTTGCAGGGGGCAGGACGCACAATAGCCCATGGAGGCAGGACCACACACTGTCCACGGTGGTGATGGCTGCTCAGTGGTGGCAGTGGGGGGGCTGGTGTTGGTGCTAGCAGTGGTGGGGGGGAGCTACAGCCCATCCCCGGCAGCCTCGGATGGCAGAACCACCATGGTTGGTGGTGGGGGCTCAGAATGAGTCCCAGCATCAGGTCTCCTGTCCTTCCTGACTGCTGGTGCAGGCCCCTTGCCCTTTCTGTCAGCAGCTGGGGATTGCCCCTTGCCCTTCCTTCCTGCAGCTGGTGGTGCCTCCTTGCACTTTCTAGATGCTGCTAGTGGTGTCTTGTTGCCCTTCCCTCCTGCAGCTGGTGGTGCTTCGTTGCCCTTCCTAGACGCTGTTGGTGGTAACTCCTTGCCCTTCCCTGTCGTAGCTGGTGGCGCCTCCTTGCCCTTCCTTGATGCACCTGGTGCAGGCACCCTGTTAGTGTTGTTGCCTGGTGCCCAGGATCCTCTCCCACCTGTAGTAGCTGTCAACACTACTGTGGCCGTGGACTGAGTGGCTGAGGTGCTCGCCTGGGTTCTGAATGCCCTGGCCCAATGAGAAGGACGGGGGGAGTTAGTAGGGAAGAGGTCAACGGTGGAGAGGAAAAGCTTCTTAGGGACATTGGGGCAGGAAGAAGGTGATTGTTTGGGAGTGGAGGAAGAGGAAGTGTTGAAGGAGGTGTCTGTCTGTTGTGTTTGGGTGCATGGGCTGGATGCTGTTGTGAGGTGGATGGCTGTTGTGTGTCTAAGTGAATTTGTGTACTTTGGGAGGAGGGAGCACAGACAGTGGGAGAGAACACATGGGACGTGTGCATGGGTGTGGGGGTGGTGACTGCCACTGAGGGGCGTGTAGTGATAGGTGTGATGGTGGTAGTGGATGAGGATGTAGTGCATGCAGGTGTGAGTGTAGAAGCTACTGGGAGGGAGATGGACGAGGAAGAGGAGGGGGACAAGGTGGAGGCAGTGGATGTTGGTATATCTGCATCTGGATGATGTTTGTGTGAGTGCCTGTGGGATGATGTGTGGTGCTTGTGTTTGCCTGAACCACTCCTATGTATTGTCCTGAGTGCATGCCTGTGTGCTTGGGATATGTTGGGGTTGAGGGGAATGGGATTGGGTAGAGGACGTTGGATGGGGGAGTTTAGAAACAGGGACAATGGCTGCCATCAGGGAGGAGGCCAGAGCCTGGATTGATCTCTGTTGGGCCACCATGCCAGAGTGAAGGCCCTCCAGGAATGCCTTTGTTTGTTGCAAATGGGCTGCCAGCCCCTGGATGGCAATCACAATGGTTGACTGCCCAACAGAGATGGATCACAGGAGGCCAATAGCCTCCTTACTCAGGGCAGCAGGGCTAACTGGGGCAGGGCCTCAGGGGCCTAGCCGAAGGAGATGCCCATCCTCCTTGGTGAGCGGGCACGGAAAACATGCAGAGGGGCTGCTGTGAGGGCGGTGCTGGTACAGGAGTGGCGGCTATACCAGTAGTTGGGGTGGGCACAGAGGTGTCCGCTACCACCAGGGAGCTTCCATCGGAGGATGTATCACTGTCAGAACTGTCCCCTTCAATCTCCGCCGGGGTGCTCCCCTCGCCCTCCGTCCAACTGGTGCCATCACCATTGGTGGATTCGGCCTCCTGGGCCCTGTGGGATGCAGCTCTTCCCGTCGCCGGTACCTCTGCTTCTCTGCCAGATGATGCTAATGCACAAAAGGACTGGGTGACAAAACAGAAAGGGGGAGAGAGACAAAGGATACAAGGATACCCTTGGTAAATGGCGGCAACAACACCACAGTTTGAGTACACAACACACACTCACTGGGAACAGCCCTACGCACTAGGCAATGCACTAACAGTCACAATGCTAGTCACCAGCCCATGGACAGGGATACCGAATGCCAATTGCATCATTCCTGAGACCCACAGACACCTGCCCAGTAGTGGAAACCTACTAGCTTGGTTGGAGGAGGTTTACATCAGACCCTGCCCAACATGGGCCCTACCCTGCAATGTCCGGCCTGGCCTCGGGGCACCCACAGGCCCACATCCCCCACCCAGATGCCACCCCACCACACGCAAGTAGTATGTTGGGGCACTGTACTCACCCCCTTGTGGCTGCTGTGATGCCCCCAAGCACCCATCCAACTCCAGATAGGCCACCCCCAGTATTCGGGCCATCGGGGGGTCAGGGTTCGACGGGCACCCCTTCCTCGTTGGGAGGCCATCCCCGGCTGGGCCTCCACCGTGCCCAGCTTCTCAGGTCCTCCCACCATTTCCAACAGTGGATGCTCTGCCTGCTGTAGACCCCCAGGGTCCGTACGTCCTTGGCGATGGCACGCTACATACCCTTTTTTTTATGAGCGCTGACCTGCAGAGAAATACACATAGGAAAAGGTATCAGTCAGACCGTTCTGCCTGTTACATTCATGGCCCACCATAGCCCTCACAACCCCTTACGCACAGACATTGCCCACCATACATGCAGCACGCTGCCCAAGGCCCTTCGACCAACCCCCCACACGAGGCCCTCACACACAGCACTCCATGCATTCATGCCCCATGCATCATGCTCACAGTGTACTCACCTGTTGGTCTGGAGGCCCATACAGCATTCGGTATTGGGGTAGGACCCCATCCACCAGTCTCTCCAACTCAGCAGCGGTGAAGGCAGGGGCCCTTTCCCCAGTGACACAAGCCATGGTCGGATCTAGACAGGTCACAGCAGCACTTGCAGTGTAGGTCCTCTCCTGTTGAAGGTCAGGTAGAAAGTGAGTGAACAGATAGAAAATGGCGGTCACGTCCACAGCGGTGCGTACCATTACCGCCGGCATACATCACCATTGGCCACTGTAACCTATAGGGCCCAATGGTATCCAATGAGGAGTTGTAAGGCGGTTCTCAACCTCCTCCTGCAACTGCGCACAACGTCAGCGTAATTACCTAATTTCCACATGTCCCTCCAAACAGGACAGGCGAATGTCATTTCAGGGAGGGGGCAGGCCATGGCACCTAACTGCATCACAGTACACATAGGCACCATTTGGGCCTATCCAACAATATACTGTTACAGTCACAACATGCAATGCAGTGTAATGTTTGGATGTATGGAATACTGACCAGCTGCTCACCGTTTGCCCCCTAGATTGCAACCGTTGTGGATGAATAGAAGATGGAGACATCCCCCCATGTACAGGCTCCTGGTGGACTTGGCAACAATGGAGAACAAGCACATTATCCTCACCTATAGATTGGACAGGGCCACAATCACAGAGCTGTGTGCGCAATTGGAACCTGACCTGATATCTGCTATCCGCCAGCCCACTGGGATCCCCCGTCTTGTGCAAGTCCTATCAGTGCTCCATTTCCTGGTAACTGGCTCCTTCCAAGTGTCAGTGGGCTTGGCAGAAGGAATGTCTCAGCCAATGTTCTCAATAGTGCTGACGAGAGTGTTGTCTGCCCTGATTAAACACATGCGCAGCTACATCGTTTTCCCCCAGGTGGAGGATTTAGCCACAGTGAAATCTGATTTCTATGCAATGGGACACATCCCCAACATTATTGGGGCAATAGGTGGTACACATATTGCATTTGTCCCTCCCACCCCCGGACAAATGAACAGGTGTTCAGAAATCGAAAGAGCTTTCACTCCATGAATGTGCAAATAGTGTGCCTGGCGGACCAGTACATCTCCCATGTCAATGCAAAGTATCCTGGGTCTGTGCATGATGCCTTTATCCTGAGGAATAGCAGCATTCCATATGTGATGGCTCAACTCCAGAGGCACCAGGTGTGGCTAATTAGTGAACACTGGTTCCGACCCAGTGGATGTTGGTGTATGGGTATGGTGTAGGCCATATAGGTTAGTGTGTTTAACAGATGTCCCTTGATATTTGCAAGTGACTCTGGTCACCCCAACCTCTCATGGCTACTAATCCCTGTGAGGAATCCCAGGACAAGGGCAGAGGAACGTTACAGTGAGGCACATTGGCGAACAAGAAGAGTAATTGAAAGGACATTCAGCCTCCTGAAGGCCAGGTTTCATTGCCTCCATCTAACAGGTGCATCCCTGTACTACTCACCCAAGAAGGTGTGCCAGATCATCGTGGCATGCTGAATGTTGCACAACCTTGCCTTATGTCGCCAGGTGCCTTTTCTGCAGGAGGATGAGGCTGGAGATGGGCATGTGGCAACAGTGGACCCTGTGGACAGTGGAGGTGAGGAGGCAGAGGATGAGGATGAGGACAACAGAAGTGCAATAATACGACAATACTTCCAAGGACACACAGGTAAGACACTGTAAATTCACTTTACATTGACAATTTTGTGTTTGACTTTGTCACTGGCAGGCTGATTTTCCCACTTTTATGGCCACTTACTGTACCCTTTGGCATCTCTATTTTCAGATATTTGTGCACCACTATCGCTCTTGGTGTGTTGACTACAGCCAACTACAGGTTATTCCTATGTATACATTACTGTACAGTTGTATTGCAGTGTTTAAAGCTTGTTAAACATAGTTCAATCATTTGACAGACTCCATACTTGTATTTATTCAAATGGTGTTTATTTAAGTGCCAATAAGTAGAGGGGGTGAGCAATGGGCTGGGGTGATGGTGGAGTAATGTCCAGGATAGAGTCCATTCTATTTGTATGATAGGTGCTTTGTCCAAGTAGAGCAACAGCAGGTCAAGGTGGACAAGGTGACAGAGTGGGACACAAGTGTGACAATCAGGAGTGTCTTATTTCCTAGCAGGGGTCTTGGCAATAGTCTCTGGCTTCTGCCTGGATCGCAAGGACATTTGCGGGTGGTTCTCCTTCTGCAGTGGGTGGGGTGCTGGTGGCCTGTTGTTCTTGTGGCGGGGCAACCTGTCTACTAGCGGCAGCGGAGGTGGAAGCATGTTCATTGGTTTGGATAGTGTAGGGGCCACTAGTGTGTCACTGCCTTCATCATGGTGTTGGCCATGTCTGCCAACACCCCTGCAATGGTGACCAGGGTGGTGTTGATGTCTTTCAAGTCCTCCCTGATCCCAGGTACTGTCCTTCCTGCAGCCGCTGGGTCTCCTGCAACTTGTCCAGTATGTGGCCCATCATCTCCTGGGAATGGTGATATGCTCCCTTGGTGAGTGCCTCCAGGAGAGTTGGTTCCTGGGCCTGTCCTCCCCCTGTCGCACAGCAGTCCTCCCAGCTTCCCTGTTGTCCTGTGCCTCTGTCCACTGAACTGTGTGCCCACTGCCACCGACCCTAGGTCCCTGATCATCCTGTGTTTGTGGTGTGGCCTGGGATCCCGGTAGTGGTGGACACACTGCTGATTGGCATGTCCTGGGGAAAGAGGTATGGGCCCGCTGAGTGAGTACTGTGCTGGTGTTTCCTGAGGGGGGAGGCTCTGTGATGGTATGGATCTGTGCCTGGGTTACCGATTGTCCGGTGGTCCCTGATGGGCCAGGTTGGTCATCCAGATCGAGGCGTCCAGTGCTGCTGTATGTTGCTGGCACCTGCTCTCTGGTGACGTTGGCTGGGGGACCTGTGGGGATGTAAATGCAGTGTTATTGTTTCTGCGTGTGACATCTTCTGCATGGGTGTTTTGCCCCCTATAGTTTTAATGCCCTGGCAGCTTAGCCTTCAGTGGGTAGTTATTTGGTGGGCTAGGTGATTCTATCTAATGTGCATGCTTTAGTAATGGGTATCCATGCAGGCCTGTGATGGGGGTCCATGCATTAGTGTTACATGCAGGGCTTGGTATTGGGAGGGGTGGACTGTGATGGTGGGGTGTGTGTGAGGTGGTGGAGTGATGGGATTGAGGGTAAGGGTGAGGGTTTCTGACTGCATGCAGGTAGGGGGTTGACAGTAATAGAGATTTGACATACCAGAGTCCAGTCCTCCTCCTACTCCTGCCAGGCACTCAGGATACATGATTGCCAAGACTTGCCCCTCCCACCTTGTTAGTTGTGGGGGAGGAGGTGGGGGTCCACCGCCAGTCCTCTTTACAGCTATTTGGTGTCTTGCTGCTGTCCCATGGCATTTTCCCTGTCCATGATTCTCTGCCATAGCTCCATCTTCCTAGCAATGGATGTCTGCTGCACCTGTGCTCCGAATAGCTGTGGCTCTACCCAGATGATTTCCTCCACCATGACCCTTAGCTCCTCTTCTGAGAACCTGGGGTGTCATTGTAGTGCCTTGGGTGTAGTGTGAGTGGAGTGGGTGAGGGTGTGTGGGGTGATGTGTTGGGGTGTGTGATGTATGGTGTGTGGATGGTGTATAGGTGAAGGTGGTGTGTGGCTGTGGTCTTGTCTGTGGTCTTGCTATCTCTCTGTTGGCCATGGTTAGTAGTCATAAAGGGTTGTGGGTAATGTGGGTGTGTGTTTTATAGTGGTGTGGGTGTGGTGTGTGTATGTGTGTCAGGTGTGGGTTTTTCAAATTGTCCAATGTGGTGTTGTTTTGTTAGGTTGTGTGTATTTTGAGCACAGCGATATGTACCGCCAATGGTTTAGCGCTATTGAATGTTCGCCACGGTGATTCATCGATCATAATGCTGTGGGCGTAATTCTGTTGGTGTAACGGCGAAGGTTTTGCTATTGCCAGGTTATCACTTTCCTTTGGGCTGGTGGACTTGTGTGTGTGGCTGTATAGTGACGGATTGCTTTGTGTGTGTCATAATATGGGTGGCGGTAATCTGCTGCGGCGGCAGTATGTTGGTGGCAGTCAGCATGGCGGTAAGCCAATGTCATAATGAGGGCCATAGTCATTATGTACCGTGGCCATCTCTAGAGACCTGGAAGGGCCATTCTCATCTAAAGACGTATGATGTGCACCCAGCTTCTGCTCCTGACAGCCAGTTCCTTGCTCACAACACCAAGGCCCAGGTTTATACTTGCTTTGCGCTGAATTAGTGTCATTTTTATTTTTACGCTAATTCAGCGCAAACTGCAAACGTAACTTCATATCTATATTTTGATGCTAGACTAGTCTAGCGCCAAAATATTGGAGTTAAAGCCATTTTTTGGCAGCATGAAACCATCTTGTGTCAATGAGAATGCAAGGTGAGGGTTCCCGTCCAAAAAATTACTCTCAGCCCCTAGCGCCATATTTATCCATCTGGGCAAAAATGATGCACGGGTGAAAGACGGACCCAAAAAAATGACCCCAACTCTGATTTACATCAAATTTTAATGCCTGGGTCAGACAAGGAAATAAAATGAGGCCCATACACCACTACTTAAGGAAAACTCACAGAAGCAACATCACTAACCCACAGGACACGAAGGAAGTGCTATGGCTCCAGCTTGCGAGACGACACAGAGGATAGAAACAACAACAGCAACCACTACAAAGTGGCCCACAAAGGCAACACAGAAGGCAGGAGAGGATATTCTGAAACAGGACAACCCTCCTTGGCCTCAGGGAACAAGACACAATAAGGACATACAGACTCAACCGGCAAGCCATACTACACCTGCTGCACCACATTGAGCCACAGATCACAGCAAGCCTGCAGACCCCACACAATATACCACCTGTGACAGACGCTATTCTCGGTGTTTCTGCCAAAGGTGTTAGACACAATTATCTCTCTGACACCCCGCCACATCAGCTTTCCCAACATGAAGCAAAAGCAGCAGGAGATAAAACAGGGGTTGTATCAATTTGATGGCTTCCTGCATGTGCTCAGTTCAATTGACTGCACCCATGTCCGACTTGTTCCACCTGCAGCAACAGCGCATCTATACCAGAATCGCAAACAGACGCATGAATGTGCAGGCCATAGTGGACCACACGGGACTATTCACAAACATTTTGGTCAAGTATCCTGGGAGTGTCCATGATGCCTACATATTCCGGCACAGCAGGATCAACGAACACTTCCAGGATGGACAATATGGTAATTGCCTACTTGTGAGTAAGTCAACAAACCTAGAAATGTAACCACAACACTTCAACCCTGTAGGAGACACACGACATACACCACTCCAAAAACACATTGCTAGAATAACACAGATGTGCAGGTAACAACAAATATGCACCATGCTGCAGTACAGCACAATCAGTGCACACCACAAACACATACAACCACATGTACGTAACACATCCACAACTTAACAGGCACACCATGTGGAGGACAGGTGCAGATATGTATCCTTTGCAAACAGAAGATGTGCACAAACCACTACAAGTGCCCACAGGTTGCTCACTACGTACACTTCACACACACAGTACACCAAACAAAGAATAGCACATCAAAGTCAATGGCAAACACCATGCTCATGTAACGTAAGTCACACATAGGCACAATTCAAACAAATTATTCCGTGCAAGTCTGCCAGAACAAACATCACATGCCAGACAACTGGTGCCAATACCAGCTACAACTCATCAACACATACCTGACTTACCTGTAGTGTGCATATACAACTGCCTGATGCATTGGGTTACACACACAGGAAAAGAATATCAATGGCCATTGCATACCATGTGCCAGATTTGTGAGAAGTGGCACCACACTCACTGTAGTGCCACCTCACATGCACCACTTACTGACTCACAACACCATCATGTCTGTACTATAAATAATAAATAGCCCACCACAGGGTAGGGTCACTGTTAGACAGTGCAGATCATGGATGCCAGAGTGGGGCCCTGGAGTACTAAATAGGACATCACTGACTTTGCATTCACTGTGCTAAGGGCCACATTTACTAAGTAGCTGAGCTCCATCCCATAGCCTGCACTGTGCATGTATGTACAGTTTAAATGTTGATTCATGTTTTGGAAGATAGGAGAGACACTGGTAGTGATGTTGATCATCCTGAAACAATGGGACACATACCCTTGGATACCCGATGGCTGGCACAAACATCATCTGCCACTCAGGATCACTAAGGGGCCAATTTAAGAGCCCCCAGTGCCATTGTCATGGCCTGCACTGTATGTACAAGTTGGCTGATGACCACTCTTTTGTAACTTGAAACCACATTGGAAATCAACCACCCTCCCACGGAGCACTTAGCGTGGAAGAGGCTTGCAATGTGTGTAGCTGTAGGTCTGTCACCACAAGATACATAGTCATAGACATTGTCACCATATCTGACCCTGCTGTGATGATATGTCATGTCCCCCCTAGTGATAGCACACTGATACAATGGTGCACTACATAACACATGGTGCATACATACTGAGCATCAGTTTGGATTCCAAAATATATGTCCCAGTTCCTTAAGCCAATACCCAAGATTGACATGTTCAACAACACAGTGCTAAGAAACTTTGCACAAGGCCAGGACCTCACACCATACCACAAGCACATATGAGACACAACTAAATCAAAATAACAACTGTCATGCAACATGACAAACCTGTTGCAAGCCTAAACAACAACTTACACCTCTTATCTCTTGCAGGGGATCAGGGTTATGGCATACAGCCATGTATGATGACCTCATTGCAAACCCAAGCACAGCAACAGAGCATGCATACAATGAGAGACACCGTAAGACACGCAATATCGTGGAAAGGATATTTGGCATACTGAAAACAAGATTCAGGTGCCTGGACCTCACAGGAGGCAGCCTTCTATATGCCCCACACATTGTGTGCAAAATCATCCCGACATGTGCTATCCTGCACAACATATGTGTGCGGATGAATGTCCTGATGTATGACCAGATAGATGACCTGCCTGAGGAGCAGGAGGAGGAGGAGGATGGTGGTGATGATATCGAGGGGGAACAGCACAACACAGCTGCTGGGGTACGCCGGAGACAACACATAGTTGACAACTTTTACACTTAATAACCACTAACTTCACCTAGTCAATTTTTTAAATAAACACTTCACTAATACAATCAATCCTGCTTTGGTCTTTTCAATCTCCACTACACATAGCATAGGAATGTGAGTCAAAGGTCAGGGATCATGTTACAAATAGGAATCTGACAAGTACTGTTGCAACATTGTATCTGATGTGTAAGATTGTACTGTCACTATCACACACATAACTAACAGCCTAATCACTGGTATATGACAACTGAAGGTCACAATCTATGGACCACTACATATTTTGCACATCCACGTTGCCAACTTCTAAGTCAATAGGTCATCAGACACAACTACATCATGTCCAAATAGGATGTATGCAAGAGGCCCACACATGGGGTAGTGGATGTCAATAAATAGAAATTAAGTCATGTTGGAACTGAACACTGTCACAACTCAGTATGAGAGTTGCAATGGTTGCATGGAACATGTATGACAATCATTAGTAACAATAGTCATCATGATTTGCCCAGGTATAACAACCAATGGTAGAAGTTGGGCCTGCGCAACATATTCATGGTAATCTGTCCTGCCACTGCCGTGGGGCACAATCCTGACACAGGGTACACATGACCTCACACATTCAACGGACACGTCGGTGGAATGCACATCAGCATGGATGAGACCATATGCAGCTAGAGCTGCAAGTCCACCACACAAAACCAACAACCATTGGTAACTGCAACAAGTTCAATCAAATGTTTTTGATCAAAACATACTCTGGGTGGAACGTAGGCAGAGTGTGTCATACACACTATATGCCAAAGATGTGCACATGTCAGACAAATATGCAGGCTTCACACAAGTCTCCATAAACTCAAAATGTACATATGGAGACAGCTGTTGGATAATAATTCCTAGGTAGCAATGGTTCACCCATCATCAGCAATGCCTGACCTGACCTGCCATTGCAGCCTGTGTGAAAAGGTGCATGCACCCTTTCACTACAGGTCACTGCACCAGGTCACTGTAAGTCAACCTTGTGGTAGGCCCTTCTAGCCTAGAGGGCAGGGTGCCGGTACCGGTGTGTGAGGATACCCCTGCAGGAGCAGATGTGGCCCTACGAACTCCAGCTCCATTGAATTGGACTTCGTAAATGTGGGGAAGCCATTTTACCCTTGCAATGGATACAGGTCACCACCTGTGTCCAGCTACATAATGGGAACTCTGAAACTGGGCATGTTTGTTATCAAACATGTTGGATTCCTACCCCAATACTGTTACTAGTATTGGTAGTATAATTTCGTGGACTCTGGGGGCACTTTACAGGACCCTCACTTTGCTCCTACCAGTCTTCTGGGGTTTTACGGACAGCCTGCCCTGCTGCCACCCCTCAGACAGGTTTCACGTCTGAAGTCAATGCCGAAGACATTTTAGCCTTGGCTATTTTTGGTGCAGAGCCCGGAGGTGGGGCATCCGAATGTCCTTTTTGTATCAGACCATGGCCTGAAGGCAGTGGCGGATAGACAACCTGTTAGTGGGGCTTCTTCAAAGTCTTTGCATGGGAGGTCAGGGCTGATGTACTCACAGGTTGTGCCAAGGTAGTGTGGGTGAACACTGTTTTCACTACAGGTCACTACACCAGGTCACCGTAAGTCATCCCTATGGTAGGCCCTCTCAGCCCAGAGGGCACGGTGCAGGTACCTGTGTGTGAGGACATCCCTGCAGTAGCAGAGGTGCCCCCACAAACTCCACATCCATTGTCCTGCACTTTGTGAGTGAGGGGCCGCCATTTTGCGCATGTACTGGACATTGGTCATTACCTATGTGCAACTACATAGTGGTAACTATGAACCTGGGCATATTTGGTATCAAACATGTCAGAATCACACCCCAATACTGTTGCAAGTATTGGAAGTATGATCCCATGCACTCTGAGGACTCCTTAGAGGACCCCCAGCATTGCTACCACCAGTCTTACAGGGTTTTCTGGGCAGCCCAAGCTGGTGCCACCCCTCAGACAGGTTTCTGCCCTCCTGCTGCTTGATCTTATCAAGCCCAGGAAGGCAGAACAAAGAATTTCCTTTGGGAGAGGGTAGGGAACACCCTCTCCCTTTGAAAATAGGTGTGACTGGCTTTGGATGGGTAGCCTCCCCAAGCCACTGGTCTGCTTTGAAGGGCACATTTGGGGCCCTCCATGCATAAACTAGTCCGCACCAGGTGGGGCTCAAGACTCCTCCAGAGGGTCCCTGAATTCTGCCATCTTGTTTCTAAGGTTGGTAGGGAACTCTGGGAGCATCTGAGTGGCTAGTCCAGGCAGGTGACTTCATAGCTCTGCCCTGATATTTCCCCGGACGTGCATCCTCAGAAGACAGCAACTCTGCAGTCCACACTAGAAGAAGAAGAAGTAGGACTCTCCCTTGGAGTGAAGGAGTCATTACCCTGCAACTGCAGGCACCAACTGCAATGACGACCGGCTGCGTAGATCTCTCATTTTGAGTTGCATGGATCCTGCATCATGGGTGGTGGACCGAAGTAGTCCCCTTGGTCCTCTCTGCTGGCTGTCCCACTTTGCTGGAGGTAAGTCCTTGCCTTCCCACGCAGGACAGTACCCCATGCACTGCATCTCTTGCATTTACCAAGGCTTGTTGGAATCTCCTCCACAGGATCTTCAGGCTCTGTTTAGCCCCACCCCCCAGCACTTCTTCCTGCGACACACAGCCCTCTGCGTGCTTCTCCTGCAGCGTGGGATCCCTCTCCAGTTTTGCCTTGTGAACTCCTCTGCTACTCCAGGTTCCTCTTCCAGTGGGTCTTCTGTTTACTCTGCCTTGCTGAGGGTTCTCCCAGGACTCCCTGCCACCTGTTCCCCACCCACACGCCTGGGTTGAGTCCTCCTGGGCCTTGCTGGTCCCCGGCAGCTCCACCTTTGCTTCATCGCTACTCCTGCCTTTGCCAAGGCTTGTTGGTGGGTTTTCCACACCACTAACTGACTGCACTCTTCCGTCCGGCGTGGGATGTCAACTGCATGCTCCAGGAACTCTTCTCTGACCCCAGGGCTGCCTGCATTGCTGACCTTCGTCCTACTGTCGACCAACTCCTGCAACTAGAGACAGGTGGGTAGTGGCTTCTGCCACCACTGGTTACTCCTGCGACTTCTGGACTTGGTCCCCCTCTTCCACAGGTCTTCATCTTCAGGAATCCACTGTTGGTTTCTTGCAGTCTTGTCTGGGTGTTGAATTTTCTTTCTTTTTAGTCCTTCTGGGTGGTTTGGGGAAAGTACAGTAACTTGCTCCTTTTTCCTGGTCGCTGGGGGGCACTGTGGTACTTACCTTTGGGGTTTCCTAGTTCCCCCAGCTTCCCTCTACACATTCCACTTACCTAGGTGGGGGTCCTGCATTCACATTTAATTTTTCAGTGTATGGTTTGGGCTCCCCCCTAGGATCACTTCTGTCTATTGCTATTTGCACTGTTTTTCTATTGCTTTCTATGCCTGATTACTAGTGTACATATATAGGCCCTCATTAGAACATTGGCGGTAAAAGCCGCTTAGCGCCGTGCAGAGGACCGCCAACACACCGCCGCGGAATTCTGCCACAGCTATTATGACCCACAATTCGGAAACTGCTCAAATTCAGACACCCACACAAGTCCGCCACACCAAAGGTCAGTGATGAACTGGCGAAAACAAATCCTCCACCGTCACTCCAACAGAAATACGCCCACACTATCACGACACACGAATCCACGCGGCGGTCTTTCAACCGCGGTATTCCATTGGTGGTACACACCGCTGCGCTCATAATACAAACACATTTACAAAACACAACCACATTGGACAATTCAAAATACACACACCTGATACACATACACACACCACTCCCACGCACCCAAGGCAATATAAAACACACACCCACATCACCCACAAACCTCCATGACAAACAATTCCGAAAGAAGGCCTTAGAGAGTGCACCAGCAAGAACAACAGCATCCACAGGCACACAGCACCATCACCCACAGAACTTCCACGCACCTCACACAACACACCACTACATATCACCCCACATATCACCACACACTTCACTCCACACATCACCTACACCACCCCATGGCACGGCAAAGACACCCCAGGTTCTCAGAGGAGGAGCTCAGGGTCATGGTGGAAGAAATCGTCCGGGTAGAGCCACAGCTATTCGGAGCACAGGTGCAGCACACCTCCATTGCAAGGAAGATGGAGCTATGGCGAAGAATAGTGGACAGGGTCAACGCAGTGGGACAGCACCCAAGAAATCGGGAGGACATCAAGAAGCGGTGGAACAACCTACGGGGGAAGGTGCGTTCCGTGGTCTCAAGACACCACCTGGCGGTTCAGCGGACTGGCGGCCCACCCCCATCTCCTCCCCCACAATTAACAACATGGGAGGAGCAGGTCTTGGAGATTCTGCATCCTGAGGGCCTCGCAGGAGTAGGTGGAGAATTTGGACTCTGGTAAGACAATTCTTAACTATTACAACCCCCACCCTGCCTGCATGCTATCATATACCCCCACCCTCACCCTCACACCCAGCACCCCAACTTCTCACATATGTCCCAACATCACAAACCACCCATCCCAACACCAAGCCCTGCATGCAACAACAAAGCATGGACACCCATCACTAAAGCATGCCCACTGCACATACCCATACAACCCCCTAAACCATCCTCACACAAGGTCCCACACAGGAATGCAAACACTGGCGTACACGGTCACCCACCCATTGCACACCATGACACACACAGATGTCATAACCATCCTCTTATACCCCTGCAGGACCCCTACCCAACGTCACCAGACAGGAGGGTCCACACATGTCCACACCACCAACAGAAGAGGCCCACAATGATGACAGCAGCTCTGTCCAACTGGATCTAGATGACCAGCCCGGCCCATCTGGGACTTCGGGACAGTCGGTTCCCATCACCCAGTCACAGGTCACTACAGAGCTTCCACCCTCTGGAAACACCAGCACAGCACCCACCCAGCGGGCCCATACCTCTGTCCCCAGGACACATCAATCAGCAGTGTGTCCACAACTACAGGGAACCCAGGATAACCCTCCACCCCAACAACAACAGGGACCTGGGGGCAGTGGTAGTGGGCACACGGTCCAGGGGACGGAGGCCCAGGAACACAGGGGAACTGGGAGGGCTGCTGTGCGACAGGGGGAGGACAGGCCAAGGGAACCCACTCTCCACGAGGCCCTCTCCTCCATCATTGGAGCATACCACCACTCCCAGGAGACGATGGCAACGGTACTGGCCAAGTTTCAGGAGACCCAGCCCCTCCAGGAGGAACAGTATATGGGCTTCAGGGAGGAACTCAGAACCATCAGCTCCACCCTGGGCACCATCGTAGGGGTGCTGAAGGAAGTACTCAACACCAGGAGGGACACTGTGGCAGTGCAAGGGGCCCCTGACCCTAGCATGGACGATGAACTGCCCACCACCTCCGCCGGCGCTAGTGGACAGGACGCCCCGCCACAGGACCACCACACCAGCACCCCACCCCCTGCAGAGGGAGAACCACCCCGCAAATAGTCCCTGAGATCCAGGACAAAGAGCACGATGCCAGGACCCCCGCCAAGAAATGAGACCAACCTGATTGTCATCCTACTGTCCCACTTTGTCACCCTGTCCATACTTAAACTGCCCCAGCTCCACTTCCTATGCCCATATGGGCAATGCACCTGTGAGACTAATAGACTGGACTCTGCCATGGACATTCCTCCGCCATCAGCCCTTACCATTTCACTACCCCCTCCAATACTGAGCACTTAAATAAACACCCTTAAAGCACAAAACAATCTGGAGTCTGTCTGTGATTTCGAAATAGTGTATTAGCAATTACAGTGACAAAATGCTCTTTCAAGTTTAATGTCAACATACCTATGTCACACAGCTCTAGTCCATGAGGAATCTAAGTAGATGTCACACAGTGGGACCCACATCTGTGAAATCGTAAGGGAAAGTGACAACTCAGTGACCATACACTGGGTGAAAACAACAGACAGTAGAGGTGTAGTAGTGTTAAAGTACATGTAGTAGGCAGGTTTGTATTCTTACCTGTGTTGCACTGGAAATATTGCTAGATCACTGAGTCCCTGTTGTGCATGTCTTCTTCCCCTGCTTCCTCGTCTTCACTGTCCACAGGCTCCACAGCTGCAACAACACCGCCATCTGGACCATCCTCCTGCAGAAAAGGCACCTGTCGTCGCAAAGCCAAGTTATGAAGCATTCAGCAGGCCACAATGATCTGGCACACCTTCTTTGGTGAGTAGAATAGGGATCTACCTGTCATATGGAGGCACCTGAACCTGGCCTTCAGGAGGCCGAAGGTCTGCTCGATCACCCTCCTAGTTCGCCCATGGACCTCATTGTAGCGTTCCTCTGCCCTTGTCCTGGGATTCCTCACTGGGGTCAGTAGCCATGACAGGTTGGGGTAACCAGAGTCACCTGCAAATGGTGAGGGACAACTGTTAGACACGCACTAACCTGTAGGAATATCCCCAGACCCAGAAACCATTCCCACTGACTTGCTTCCAGGTGTTCACCTAATAGCCAGACACTGTGCCTCTGGAGTTGAGCCATCACATAAGGGATGCTGCTACTCCGCAGGATGTAGGCGTCATGCACTGAGCCAGGGAACTTGGCATTCACATGGGAGATGAACTGGACTGCCAAACATACCATCTGTACATTAATCGAATTATAACTCTTCCGGTTTATGTACACCTGTTCACTCCTGTGGGGGGGGTACCAAAGCCACATGTGTCCCATCAATGGCACCTATGATCTTGGGGATGTGTCTCAGGCCATAGAAATCCCCTTTCACTGCAGGCAAATCCTCCACCTGAGGGAAAACGATGTAGCTCCGCATGTGTTTCAGCAGGGCAGACAACACTTTGGACACTACGTTGGAAAACATAGACTGGGACATCCCTGATGCCATGGCCACTGTTGTTTGAAGTGACCCACTTGCAAGGAAATGGAGTACTGACAGCACCTGCACTCGAGCGGGGATTCCTGTGGGATGGCGGATTGCTGACATCAGGTCTGGCTCCAACTGGGTACACAGTTCCTGGATTGTGGCACGGTCAAGCCTGTATGTGATAATCAAATGTCGCTCCTCCATTGTCGACAGGTCCACCAACGGTCGGTACACCGGAGGATGCCGCCATCTCTTCACATGTCCCAGCGGACGGTGCCTATGAAGAGCAACAGCGAGCACAGAGTCAAACAACTCAGAGGTACGTACCCACAGTTTACACAGAACACCAATCATACACAAAAGGTGGCCTGTATGTGTGTTGAGTCTAGGCCTAGGTATGTGTGACGCAGTTGGAAATGAAGCCATGTGGGTCCCTGAAATGGCGGCTGTCTGACGTCTAAAGTGGGACAATGGGATGTGAGTTAACTGCGCTGGCGTTGTACATCGTCGCGGTAGGCAGTCGAAGACCGTGGCGCAATGCTGCATTGGTTAACATTGGACCCAATGGCGATGTACACCGGCGGTGACGGTACGCACTGCCGCGGACGTGACCGCCATTTTCTATCACTTCAATCACTCGATACCTGATCTTCGACAGGAGAGGACATACACTGCAAGTGCTGCTGTGACCTCGGTCTAGAAGAGACAATGGCTCGAGTGTCTGGGGAAAGGGCCCCTGCCTTCACATCGGAGGAGTTGGAGAAGCTCGTGGATGGGGTCCTCCCCCAGTACACGCTACTCTATGGTCCTCCAGACAAACAGGTAAGTACACAGGGAGCATGTTGTATGGGCTATGCCTTTGTGGAGAGGGCTGGATGTAAGAAGGAAGGGGGGAGAGTGCTGCATGCATGAAAGACGGTGAATGCATGTGCCACATGGCAAGGGTAGGGATGAGGGCCAATCACTTTGACGGTGCAGTTGGTAATAACTTCTCTTTGTCCCCTGTACATTTCATGTAGGTCAGCGCCCACCAGAAGAAAGATATTTGGCGTGCCATCGCCAAGGATGTCCGGACCCTGGGGGTCTACCACAGACAGAGCACCCACTGACGGAGAAGATGGGAGAACATTCGCCGCTGGAGCTAGAAGAAGGTGGAGGCTCAGCTGGGGATGCACCATGACCCCCCCTGATGTTCAGGATTGTGGCGGTGGCCTACCCGGAGTTGGATGTGTGCTTGAGGGCATCACAGCAGAAACAAGGGGGGGAGTACACTCTCATTCTGCTGACTTTGCGCACAGTGGAGGTGTCTGGGTGGGGGAGGTGGGCTGTGGGTTTCCCTAGGCCAGGGAGAGTTCCATAGGCAAGGCCCCTTTGTAAGGCAGGCCATGTGGCACCCCAGCCCACCTCTGTAGAGTGCCAAGTACACCTAGTCATGCCCCTGTGTCATCTATGTGTGCAGATGTCATCCATAGCCTTGTAGGCCATTTCCCAGAAATTGAACAGTGGAGCCCAAGAGCGCGGCGTAGTGCAGGGGGCTTCTGTGTCGGTTGTGTCTGCCAAAGGTAGCGGTAATACATGCACTCAACATGTCTTTCTTCTGCCTTCCCCCCCCCTTTTTGTGGTCTCCCTGTTCTTGTGTGCATTAGCATCATCAGGCGGAGGAGTAGTGGCACCGTAGCACAGGGGAGCTGCATCCCACATGGCCCTGGAGGGTGACACTACGGAGTCTGAATTCACCAGTGGGACGGAGGGCGAGGGGAGCTCCACGGCGGTGACAGGAGCTGACACCGGCGACACAGACTCGTCCTCTGATGGGAGCTCCCTTGTGTTGGCGGCAACATCTGTGCCCCCGCATCTACAGATACGGCCGCCACCCCCAGCAGCCCCTCAGCCTTTGCCCCGTGCACTCTCAGCCAGGAGGGTAGGCATCACCTTTGCCCCAGGCACCTCAGGCCCTGCCCCAGTCACCCCAGCTGCCCTCAGTGAGGAGGCCATTGACCTCCTCAGGTCCCTCACTGTTGGGCAGTCTACCATTTTGAATGCCATCCAGGGTGTAGAGAGGCAGTTGCAACAAACCGATGCTTTCCTGGAGGGCATTCATTATGGTCAGGCGGCCCTTCAGCAAGCTTTTCAGACTCTGGCCCCAGCACTGATGGCAGCCATTGTTCCCGTCTCAAGCCTCCCTCTCCAACTTCCTCAACCCCGATCCAATCCCCTGTACCTCAGCGTGTCCCAAGCACACCTACAGACCAACATGCACACACCTCAACACCCAAGGGAAGCTCAGGCAAACACAAGTACCACACATCCCACAGGCACTCACGTAAGCATCACACACATGCAGACACACCAACATCCACTGCCTCCACTGTGTCCCCCTCCTCCTCGTCTCCCTCCTCCCTCCCAGTCTCGTCTTCACTCACACCTGCATGCACTACCTCTACAGCCACTACGTCCCTCTCCAACACACCCACTACCACACCCGCTCACATGCAGTCACCACCCCGCTACCATTCACACGTCCCCTGTGTCCTCTCCCAGTGTGTCTGTGACACCCCCTCCCAAGATACACAAACGCAGGCACACACCCACCCAACAGTCATCCACCTCACGACAGCCTCCAGCACATGCACCTTCACCCAAAGTCACCAAACGTACACCTCCTACGACCACCACCGCTTCCTCCACTCCCAAACCCCCTCCAGCTACCCGTCCCAGTGTGTCCAAAAAACTTTTCCTGTCCAACCTTGGCCTCTTTCCCACACCTCCCCACCCCGTCCGTCTCAAAGGTCCCGAACTAGCACCTCAGCCACAACATCTCCGGGACCAGTGGTGCCTGTAGTCACCGGAATGTGGAGTGCACTGGTCACCAGGGCAGCCAGTGTGGCACAGAGCCACAGCACAGACAGTCCCCCACCTGTGAAGCATCAGAAGTTGGCCAGTGCCCGGCGGGAGAGGGGGAAGACTCCAGCCACCAAAGCTGCTCCCAGGGGTCCCGTTGGGAGTGTGGAGTCAGCTGTGACACCTTCCAAGGTGGGGAAGGGCCACAAGAAACCCGGCAAGTCTAGGAAGAGCAGCACAGCAGAAAAGACCGCCATCATCCCCGCTGCCCAGGAAGCCACCGCCCGCACCATCCCAGCTGCCCAGGAGGCCACCACCAGCACCAGCCCAGCTGCCCAGGAGGCCACCGCCAGCACCAGCCCAGCTGCCCAGGAGGCCATCGCCAGCACCAGCCCAGCTGCCCAGGATGCCACCGCCAGCCCAAGCCCCGCTGGGCCATGAAGTACCGCCAGCAGCTGAGACCCTGTAATGGAGACCGCCATCTCAAGCACCTCTGAACAGGGCACCGCCATCTGAAGCACCGCTGAAAAGGGCACCGCCATTTGAAGCACCGCTGAGCAGGGCACCGCCCTCTGAACAGGGCACTGCCATCTGAAGTACCGCTGAACAGGGCACCGCCATCTGAAGCACCGCTGAACAGGGCACCGCCATCTGAAGCACCACTGAACAAGGCACCGCCATCTCAAGCACCGCTGAACAGGGCACTGCCATCTCAAGCACCGCCAGCCCATGAGCGGCAGGGGCACTGATGCAACTGAGTCCGTCACGGGGTGAATGATGCACTCTGGGCACCATACCCCCTCCAGAACCAGTGGAGACTGTCATCCACTACCTCTGTCCTTAACAGGATGAAGCACTCTGGGCACCATGCCCCCTCCAGAACCAGTGGAGACTGTCATCCACTTGTGAGACCGTGGCATTGCACTCCCCAGGATGGAACAGTGGGCAACCCACCCACTGTAGAGACTTGTAAGACTGTGGCTTTGCACTCCCCAGGATGGAACAGTGGGCATGTGGCCCCTTGTGGATTTGGCATTGTGCATGCACTTAAGCGGCTGAGGTGCCCCCCCTTTCCCTCCCCCTGAGGTGCCTCTTTTCTTGGTATCTGATGTCCCTGCAGTGTTCTCTCCGTCATGGTCGGGGATCTTGTGTGGGCCTCGCCCATACCGTGTGGTCCCAGTGTTCCACGGACTTTCTTAGTGCACTACCTGGACTACTATGCTTGGTATATATTTTGTACATGGTGTATATATATTTCTGCCTACTTGTTTTTAATATATTACAATGGTTACACTAATTTTCTATTGTCTTTGCATTCTTCCGGGGAGTTTGGGGGGTGTAACTGTGATGTATTGATATGCATTTGTGTGTGTTGTAGTGGGAGAGGGTCGGGCTGTTGCGTGTGGTCTGTCCCTGTTTTTTGCCTCCCCCTTCCCTGTGTCGTAGGTGCAGTACTCACCGTGGTCTTCGCCACCGGCATTCGTGCTCCTGGTAGAGGAGCAGGAAGACTATTGCAGGTAGAATTTGGAGTTCCGGGTCCATGGTGTCCTCGTTCCTCGTGGGGTGTGTAGAGGTGAGTGTTTTCCCTTTGAAATTCCTGTTTCCACCGTGTTTTTATCCGCAGTGAATCCGCCCCAGAAAAGGTGGCGGATTGGCCTGTCATAATAGTGTGGGCGGTACATTGTCTCCCGCCTGTCTGTTGGCGGTGACCGCCGCGCTCTTTGTTTGTACCGCCGTGGCGGTCGGAGTGTTAAAGTGGCTGTCTTTGTTGGCAGTTTACGCCACGGTCGTAATTGCAATTTTTTTACCGCCGGCCTGTTGGCGGTCTTACCGCCGCTTTAACACCGACCGCCAGGGTTGTAATGACCACCATAGTGTGTTACCTCCGATTGGGGGGTTGCTTCTCTAGTCCTTTTTGGCAATTATGTCACTAAAATAAAATACCTTTATTTTTATGCCACTGAGTGTTTTCTTTCATGTGTGTAAGTGCAGTGTGACTACAGTGGTATTGCATGAGCTTTGCATGTTTCCTAGATAACCTTTGGATGCTTATCCACAGCTACCTGGACCTGGTATAGGGTGTAAGTTCCTTAGGTGCCCACCACACACCAGGCCAGCTTCCTACAAATAGTTATATTATGTTTCAACACCAAAATACTTTTAAGAGAATAAATACTTTTGCAGTTACATTGATATAGCAAGTAAGTCACATTATTACTCAAATACCCTTTTATGCGGAAAGGTTCCAAAGTAATTTTACTGCAAAAGGGTCCTTGCAAACAGTTGTCGGGTCCCCTGTGGATTGTGGGGTGATGGGGTGAAGGTCACAAGCAAGACCAGCGATAGTTTTACCTGGTGTTTGTCCTTGGTGGTGTTGCGTCAAGGCGCACACTGTTCTTTGAGCCACCTGCAAGAGGAGGGACAAAAAGTGCAGCTGGACAGAACTGGAAGATGTCCTCTGCAATTCTGACGTCCCTCAACCACTGGTCCTCAGATGTTCTCATTGGAATCCGGGTTGGACTTCAACAAGACTTGGTAGTTGCAAGGGGTGTGGTACCCCAGGCACTGGTGAAGCTCGGCTACGGTTGATCCTGATGTCTTCTTACTTGGAGGGTAGATGGAAGTGGCCTCTTAGGGCACGGTAACTCCCTCCTGGGCGGCTGCTGCAGTGTTGGACCCAGTGGCCAGCAGAACGGTGAACCGGACATTGCGGTTGGTGCCTGCAGGAATCAGGGAAGTGGCTCCTCCACTCCAAGGGAGATACTAATGGGCTGGCGAAGAACTGGAGAACTTCTGAGGCTTCTGGAGACATCGCAGCTGCAGGACGAGTCAGGATGTCACGATTGTCGGGACAGATGCAGGTGAGTAGGCAGGGTTTGGAATCAAAAAGTCCACCAGTCATCCACAGTTCTCGCTACTTTTGGGCTTCTTTGTCTTCTTCTCGGGTAAGACAAATCTATTCTTCTGGTCTCAGGGGGCACCACCTAAGTAATTTAGAGACGTTTATGAGAGTTTAAAGTAGTTGCCAATAGACTACTTACCCTTGGGATGACTGCACCACCTATATGACCACTTCCTGTGGGAAGTGGGCATAACCCTATCCCAGAATTCCTATTTCCTCCTAAAACAAGATGGTGGAACCCTTCCTTGAGTGTAAACTTCAGGTAGCCCAAAATAGGGTGTGAATAGCCCAAAGGTGGAACACACCTATTGCCTAACTAATTTTACTGCCTGTACTGTGCCAAGTGGGCCTCAGGGCAGGGAGGCAGCAACTCCTAGGTTTTGGGAAGCTGCGGTTGCATACCAAAGGTGGCAGGGTCTTTAAAGTCCCTGGCCTTGGTATGCAGATGCCCTAGCCATCCTGCTAGAATAGGTGATAATACCTTCCTCTGGAGCAGGCATGGTCATGGTTTCTGGCCTCGGGATCTCACCTCCAGGGGGTCAGAAACATGATTGTGGTGGTAGGCTGGTTGAAACCTGTCAGCCAGCACAATAAGAGACTAGTATTTTTCAGGGGGCACCTCTAAGGGGCCCTCTGGGTGAACGTCATAAGAAATCAAAAGCTGGCATCAGCCTGGATTTATTAAGACAAGGTGTTATATAACAAACAGCATAAGTTTCAGGTAAGCCATTATGTAGCTATGTAGCTGGGGAACTCATAATTACAGTGTCCAGGAAATACCTTAAGATGGCTTCCCTGTTCACTTGCAATGTCCAGCAATCAAACTAGATGTCACAGAGGCATAGCTACTCATGCACATATGTCCTTGCATCAAATATAACACACCCTGCCTTAGGGCTCCAAGGCCTGCAGTAGGGGTGGCTTACATAGATTTAGATGCAGTGAGTGGGGCCTGGCAGACAAGGGGTGTACCATGTCGTGTTTTGTCAGGCTTGCATCATGACAAGCAGACTGCAAAGACAGGTGTGTGCACTTGTTTTATGGGGAGTCCATGAGGGTGGCACAATACATGCTGCAGCCCTTAGGGACCCTCTCCTTGGGTCGGGGGAGGTGTCATGGAGGGTGGCCCAGGCTCTAGGTAGCACGGGTACCATTTACTAGGGACTTAGAGGTAAAGGAGTGTGTGCCAGTTGTACAGAATGTTACCTGTTTTAGTGAAAGAGCACTGGCACTGGGGACATGGTTAGTGGCAATCCAGTGCAACTCAGTCGAAAGACCGCAATACCAGTGTGCAAAAAGTGGGGAATGACAAAAATGCCACTTTCCTACACAAGTAAAGGCAAATACGTTCGAACAGTGCAGGAAAAAAACATCAGCAAGGTCATGAAGATGTTGCCCAACCTTAGATTCTCATCAACTTCGAAAAATCATCAACCACAGCAGAAAGGCAAAAAACATTTCTGGGTGCAACCCTAAATTCAGACAAGGGGATTTCCAGTTAACAAGAGTCAAAGCAATGGTAGATCAAAGTCACCTCTACCAGAAGGGCCAACATCTGATAGTAAGGTCATTGGGGAAAATGATGGCCACATTCAAGGCTATACGTGACACCACTGCAGTAGTGGCTGGAACAACAGTGATCTCAAGCAGCTGGAAGTTGGGGGCAACTTGTGGTTACAAAGTTTTGAAGGTGGTGCAATTGTGGAACCTAATAAAACACCTCTGTGGGAAAATCATTCAAACTACCAATTACTTCAGTGGCCATCGCAATGGAGATATATATATACAGAGGTCTGTGTGTGTGTGTGTATGTATATATATATATATATATATGTTCGATGGCATATGTAGCTGCGGATGTGCATGCTGTACATGCATCTGTCGTCTGGTGTTGGGCACGGGGTGTTGAAGGTTGTTTTTCTTTGGGGGGCGTTCTGTAGTCTCGGGGTCGGTGGCTCCCCCTCTTCGGCTCCGTTGTGCATGGGCGTCGACTCCATGCTGGATTGTTTTCTTTCCACCATCGGGTTCAGACGTATTGCCTTTCGCTCCAATAGTTCGATTCCGAGTAGCTCAAAAACTCTTTATTTCTCGTCGGTTTTGTTTCGATCGCGTTACACCTTCTATCGACACTTCGGTACCGTCTGATCAAACATCTTTACTCGCCCTTCGGGGCACCCGCGCCCAACTCTGGCCTCGTCGGGCTGACCGCGTGGAAGCCTCATGGACCGGACTCCATTCCGATTCTGTCCTCCGTGCCACGCTAAATACCCTTATACGGACCAACATCTCGTCTGTAATCTCTGCCTTTCCCCAGACCAATGGGAAGAAAATTGTGAGGCCTGCAGATCCTTCTGATCCAAGAAGACGCTCCGAGACAGAAGACCACGGAGACTCGAGATGGCATCCAAAAGCACCGAACATCTCAACATCAAAGAGGAAGAGATCATGCAGACCGTTGTCTCCGTTCGAAGATCTGACACTGCAATTGAAAAATTGCGTAAAGACTCAGACACTGCATAGGCCATGGGTGCACTATACACCACACAATACAGGAGATCCTTTCGGAAACCACAGTTTAGAGGTGGATTTAGGCACTAAAAGTGATGTCAAGTGTCTTTAGAGTTAAAAGATTACTGTAAAAGCAATAAAAAGTGTCTTAAGTTCTCCTAAAAACAACAAGTGTCTCTTGCAGGGCAAAGTACCTGGTTTGCGTTGCAAAACCCTTGCAAGGGACCACAGAGGAGGTGATGCGTGGAAAACAGTGGGTGTGCGTCGGTTTTGCCCCTTCGCACACAGACTTGCGTCATTATTTTCCATGCGGGGAACACGTTGCGTCGATTTCTGGCACGCGGACTTGGATCCTCTTCACGTTGTGGGGTTTTCACATGCCCCAGGGATGATGCGTGGAATCCTGGGCTTGCGGAGCGAATTCACAGCGGCTGTGTCGGTTTCAGTAGGTGATGCGTGGAATTTTCTTCCGCGCGGCAGGCGCTGTGTTGATTCCCCTCAGGAAGTCAGGCGGCGTCATTCTGAGTCGGCTTGCGTCGAGCCAGTAGGGCTGTGCGTTGAGGTTCCAGTCACGTCGCTGGCACTGCATCGATCTTCTGTTTACGAAGTCAGGCTGCTTTGTTCTGGACTTGGTGTGTGGTGAATTTTTCACCGTGAGTAGGCTGTGCCTCATTCTTGGCAGGCAATGCGTCAAATTTTCTCCGTACAGGGATTTCAGCTGCAGGAGAGAAGTCTTTTTGGGTTGAGACTTCATTGAACAGGAGGCAAGCTCTATCCAAGCCCTTGGAGAGCACGTCTGCAGCAAGGCAAGAAGGCAGCAAGACATCAGGGCAACAGCAAGGCAGCAGTCCTCTTTAGAAAGCAGTCAGGTGAATCCTTTAGGCAGCCAGCAGTTCATATTGTCAGGGTGCAGGTTCTGGTTCAGGTTTCTTCTCCAGGAAGTGTCTGAGGTGGTAGGGCTAAGGCCCTGTTTTTATACCCAAATGTGCCTTTGAAGTGGGGGAGACTTCAAAGAGTGGCTTAGACGTGCACCAGGTCCCCTTTCAGTTCAATTCTGTCTGCCAGGGTGCCAGTAGGGGGTGTGGCAGTCCTTTGTGTGAGAGCAGGTCCTCCACCCTCCCAGCCCAGGAAGGCCCATTCAAAATGCAGATGTATGCAAGTGAGGCTGAGTATCCTGTGTTTGGGGTGTGTCTGAGTGAATGCACAAGAAGCTGTCAACTAAACCCAGCCAGACGTGGATTGCAAGGCAGAGAAAAATTTAAGTGCAGAGAAATGCTCACTTTCTAAAAGTGGCATTTCTAAAATAATAATATTAAATCCAACTTCACCAGTCAGCAGGATTTCTGATCATACTAAATATGACCTTCCTACTCCTTTCAGATCAGCAGCTACCACTCAAACAATGTATTAGGGCAGCCCCAATGTTAGCCAATGAAGGGTGCAGGCCTCACAGTAGTGTAAAAATGAATTTAGGAGTTTTACACTACCAGGACATGTACACTACACAGGTACATGTCCTGCCTTTAATCCACACAGCACCCTGCCCTAGGGGTTACCTAGGGCACACCTTAGGGGGGACTTATATGTAGAAAAAGGGAAGTTTTAGGCTTGGCAAGTACTTTTAAATGCCAAGTCGAATTGGCAGTGAAACTGCACACACAGGCCTTTGTATGGCAGGCCTGAGACAATGTTAAGGGGCTACTGAAGTGGGTGGCACAATCAGTGCTGCAGGCCCACTAGTAGCTTTTAACCTATAGGCCCTGGGCACATATAGTGCACTCTAGTAGGGATTTATAAGTAAATTAAATAGCCCAATTGGGTGTGATCCAATGTTACCATGTTTAAAGGGAGAGAGCATATGCACTTTAGCTCTGGTTAGCAGTGGTAAAGTGTGCAGAGTCTAAAAACCAGAAAAAAACTGTATCTCAAAAGTGGAGGGAGACAGGCAAAATGTCAGGGGTGACCACCCTAAGGCTGCCAGGTCTAACAGTTACCCAGGCACAGTCTCATACCACTACAGAACCTCCCCCCTCAGGAAACACCAGCACAGTGCCCACCCAGCGGGCCCATACCTCTCTCCCCAGGACACGTCAATCAGCAGTGTGTCCCTCACTATAGGGACCCCAGGGCACCCCACAAGCACAGGACGATCAGGGATCTGGAGTCAGTGGCAGTGGGTAAATGGTTCAGGGGACAGAGGAACAGGACAACAGGGAAGCTGGAAGGACTACTGTGTGACAGGGGGAGGACAGGCCCAGGGAACTGACTCTCCAAGAGGCACTCACCAAGATCCTGGGAGCATACCAACATTCCCAGAAGACGATGAGCCAGATACTGGACAAGTTGCAGGAGACCCAGCGGCTGCAGGAGGGACAGTACCTGGGAATCTGGGAGGACTTGAAGGACATCAACACTACCCTGGTCACCATTGCAGGGGTGCTGGCAGACATGGCCAACACCATGAGGAAGGCAGTGGCACACCAGTGGGCCCCTGACACTAGCCAAACCGATGAACAGCCTTCCGCCTCTGCTGCCGCTAGTGGACAGGAGGCCCGCCACAGGACCAACAGGCCACCCGCACCCCTCCCCCTGCAGAAGGAGAACCACCCTGAAAACAGTCCCTGCGATCCAGGCAGAAGTCAGAGACTATTGGCAAGACCCCCACCAGGAAAGAAGACTCTCCTGATTGTCACCCTTGTGTCCCACCCTGTCACCCTGTCCACCTTAAACTGCCATTGCACCAATCCCTATGCCCCCTTGGACAATGCACCTGTGATCCACATAGACTAGACTCTGTCCTGGACATTCCTCCACCATCACCCCAGACCATTGCACATCCCCCTCTACTTATTGGCACTTGAATAAATACAAGTATGGAATCTGTCAAATGATTGAACTATGTATTTGTTTAACAAGCTTTAAACACTGCAATACAACTGTACAGTAATGTATGCATAGGAATGACCTGTAGTTGGCTGTAGTCAACACATCAGGAGTGATAGTGGGGCACAAGTATTTAAAACGAGAGATGCCAAAGGGTACAGTAAGTGGCCATAGAAGTGGGAAAATCAGCCTGCCAGTGACAATGGCAACACAGAATTGTCTATGAAAAGTGAAGTTACAGTGTCTTACCTGTGTGTCATTGTAAGTATTGTATTATTGCACTTCTGTTGTCCTCATCCTCTGCCTCCTCATCTTCACTGTCCACAGGGTCCACTGCTTCCACACAGCCATCTCCAGCCTCATCCTCCTGCAGAAAAGGCACCTGCGACGTGAGGCAAGGTTGTGCAACATACAGCATGCCACGATGATCTGGCAGACCTTCTTGGGTGAGTAGTACAGGGATCCACTTGTTAGGAGGAGGCAACGAAACCTGGCCTTCAGGAGGCTGAATGTCCTCTCTATGATTCTTCTTGTTCGCCCATGTGCCTCATTGTAACGTTCTTCTGCCCCTGTCCCGGCATTCCTCACAGGGGCCAGTAGCCATGAGAGGTTGGGGTAACCAGAGTCACCTGCAAATATCAAGGGACAACTGTCAGACACACACTAACCCTTGGGACCACACCAAACCCATACATCAACACCTATTGGGTGGGAACGAGGGCTCACCTATTAGTCACACCTGGTGCCTCTGGAATTGAGCCATCACATATGGGATGCTACTATTCCTCAGGAGAAAGGCATCATGCACAGACCCAGGATACTTTGCATTGACATGGGAGATGTACTGGTCTGCCAGTTACACTATCTGCACATTCATGGAGTGAAAGCTCTTTCGATTTCTGAACACCTGTTCATTTCTCCGGGGAGGGGGACAAATTCAATATGTGTACCATCAATAGCCCCAATAATGTTGGGGATATGTCCCATTGCATAGAAACTAGCTTTCACTGTGGCCAAATCCTCTACCTGTGGGAAAACGATGTAGCTGCTCATGTGTTTAATCATGGCAGACAGCACTCTGGTCAGCACTATTGAGAACATTGGCTGGAACATTCCTGCTGCCAAGCCAACTGGCACTTGGAAGGAGCCAGTTGCCAGGAAATGGAGCACAGATAGGACTTGCACAAGTGGGGAGATCCCGGGGGCTGACGGATAGCAGATATCAGGTAAGGCTCCAATTGGGCACACAGCTCTGTGATTGTAGCCCTGTGCAGTCTATAGGTGAGGATAATGTGCCTGTCCTCCATTGTTGCCAAGTCCACCAGGGGCCTGTACACAGGTGGATGTCTCCATCTCCTATTCACCCTCAGCAGTTGCAATCTAGGGGGCAAAACGGTGAGCAGCTGGTCAGTATTCCATAATTCCAAACACTACATTGCATGTTGTGACTGTAACAGTATATTGCTGGATAGGCCCAAATGGTGCCTATGTGCACTGTGATGCAGTTAGGTGCCTTGGCCTGCCCCCCCCCCCTGAAATGGCATCCACCTGTCCTGTATGGAGGGACATGTGGAAATTAGGTAATTCCGCTGATGATGTGCACCGTTGCGGGAGGTAGTCGAGAACCACAGTGCAACCCCTCATTGGATACCATTGGGCTCTATGGGTTACAGTGGCCAATGGTGATGCATGCCGGCCATGATGGTACGCACCGCCGCGGACGTGACCACCTTTTTATATCTGTTCACTCACTTGCTACCTGACCTTCAACAGGAGAGGACCTACACTGCAAGTGTTGCTGTGACCTGTGTCTGGAACCGACCATGGCTTGTGTCACTGGGGAAAGAGCCCCTGCCTTAACCACTGCCGAGTTGGAGAGACTGGTGGATAGGGTCCTACCCCAGTACCGAATGCTGTATGAGCCTCCAGACCAACAGGTGAGTACACTGTGAGCACGATGCATGGGGCATGAATGCAAGGAATGCTGTGTGTGAGGGCCTTGTATGGGGGTTGATGGAAGGGCCCTGGACAGCGTGTGGTGGGTCATGAGTGTAACAGGCAAGACTGTCTGACTGATTCCTTTTCCCATCTGTATTTCTCTGCAGGTCAGCGCCCATCAAAAATGGGTATATGGCGTGACATCGCCAAGGACGTGCGGACCCTGGGGGTCTACGGCAGGCGGAGCACCCACTGTCATAAACGGTGGAAGGACCTGAGATGCTGGGCACTGAAGACGGCGGAGGCCCAGCTATGGATGGCCTCCCAATGAGGAAGGGGTGACCATCGAACCCTGACCTCTCTGATGGCCCGCATTCTGGCGGTGGCCTATCCGGAGTTGGATGGGTGCTTGGGGGCATCACAGCAGCCACAAGAGGGTGAGTACAGTGCTCCAATATACTACTTGCATGTGGTGGGGTTTCATCTGGGTGGGGGATGTGGGACTGTGGGTGCTCCTAGGCCAGACCGGACATTGCAGGGTAGGGCTACTGTTGGGCAGGGTCTGATGTAAACTCCTCCATCCGAGGTAGTAGGCATCCACTACTGGGTAGGGGGCTGAGCGTCTCAGGTATGCTCCAATTGGCGTTTGGAATCCCTCTCCGGAGGCTGGTGACTGGCATTGTGACTGTTAGTGCATTGCCTAGTGCGTAGGACTGTTCCCTGTGTGTGTGTGTGTCGTGTACGCCAACTGTGGTGTTGTTGCTGCCATTGACCAAGGGTATCCTTTGTCTCTCCTCCCCCTTTTTGTTTTATCACCCTGTCCTTATGTGCATTAGCATCATCTGGCGGAGGAGCAGAGGCACCAGCGACGGGGAGAGCTGCATCCCACAGGGCCCAGGAGGCTGAATCCAACGCCGGTGAGGGCACCAGTGGGACGGAGGGCAAGGGGAGCACCACGGCGGAGACTGGAGGGGACAGTTCTGACAGTAATACCTCCTCTGATGGAAGCTCCCTCGTGGTGGCGGACACCTCTGTGCCCAACCCAACTACAGGTACAGCCGCCACTCCCCGTACCAGCACCGCCCTCCCAGCAGCTCCTCAGCATGGTTCCCGTGCCCGCTCACTGAGGACGGTGGGCATCTCCTTCGCTCCAGGCACCTCAGGTCCTGCCCCAGTTATCCCTGCTGCCCTGAGTGAGGAGGCTATTGACCTCCTGCAATCCATCTCTGTTGGGCAGTCAACCATTGTGAATGCCATCCAGGGGCTGGCAGCCCATTTGCAACAAACAAATGCATTCCTGGAGAGCATTCACTCTGGCATGGCGGCCCAACAGAGATCAATCCAGGCTCTGGCCTCCTGGCCTCCTCCCTGATGGCAGCCATTGTCCCTGTTTTTAAACTCCCTCTCCAACTTCCTCTACCCAATCCCATTCCCCTTAACCCCAACCTATCCCAAACACAGAGGCAGACCAGCATGCACACAAGACAACACAGAGGAGTGGTTCAGGCAAACACAAGCACCACACAACATCCCACAGGCACTCACACAAACACCATCCAGATGCAGACATGCCAACATTCACTTCCTCCACTGTGTCCCCCTCCTCCTCGTTGTCCACCTCCCTCCCAGTAGCGTCTATACTCACACCTGCATGCACTACATCCTCATCTACTACCACCATCATGCCTATCACTACATGCTCCTCACTGGCAGTCACCACCCCCACATCCATGCACACTACCCCTGTGTCCTCTCCCACTGTGTCTGTGCCCCCTCCTCCCAAAGTACACAAACGCAAGCACTCAGACACCCAACAGCCATCCACCTCACAACAGCATCCAGCCCATGCACCTGCACCCAAACACAGCAGACAGACTCCTCCTACAACCACTTCCTCTTCCTCCACTCTCAAACCTTCACCCTCTTCCCACCCCAATGTCTATAAGAAGCTTTTCCTCTCCACCGTTGACCTCCTACTACTTTCCCCCCATGCTTCAAGTCAGACCAGGGTGGTCAGAACCCAGGCGAGCACCTCAGCCACCCAGTCCACAGCCACAGTAGTGTCGACAGCTACGGCAGGTAGGAGAGGATCCCGGGCACCAGGCAGCAACACTGAAAGGGTGGCTGCACCAGGTGGATCTATGAAGGGCAAGGAGGCACCACCAGTTGCAACAGGGAAGGGCCAGAAGGCACCAACAGCAGCGTCTAGGAAAGGCAAGGAGGTACCACCAGCTGCAGGAGGGAAGGGCAAGGGGCAATCCCCGGCTGCTGGCAGGAAAGGCAAGGGGCCTGCACCAGCAGGCAGGAAGGACAGGAGGCCTGGTGTTGGGATCATTCAGAGCCCCCACCACCAACCATGGTGTTTCAGCTGTCTGAGGCTGCAATCAATCATTCGCAGCACCACCATCACCACCACCAGCACCACTGCCAGCAGCAGTAGCCCAAGTGGGCAGCCGTCCGAGGCTGCAGGGGATAGGCTGGAGCCTCCCCCCACCACTGCCAGCACCGACACCAGCCCCGCCACTGCCATGACTGAGCAGCTGTCACCGCCGGTGGACAGTGTGCAGGCCTGCCTCCATGGGCTGTTGTGCATCCTGCCCCCTGCAAATCCTGCGGGTCTGACACCCAGGTGACAGACTGTGACCTTGCACTCCCCAAGATCTGCATCACAGGGCACAATGCCCCCTCCAGAACCAGTGGAGAAGCCATCCACTAGAGCGACTGAGGCCTTGAACTCCCCAGGACCAAGCAGTGGGCAACCAACCCATTTGAGAGACTGTGGCCTTGCACTCCCCAGGACCAAGCAGTGGCGAGCCACCCACTAGAGAGACTGTGGCCTTGCACTACCCAGGACCAAGCAGTGGGCAAACCACCCACTTGAGAGACTGTGGCCTTCCACTTCCCAGGACCAAGCAGTGGCAAACCACCTACTTTAGAGACTGTTCCCTTGCACTCCCCAGGACCAAGCATTGGCAAACCACCCACTAGAGAGACTGTGGCCTTGCACTTCCCAGGACAGCGCACAGGGCATGTTGCCCCCTCCAGGACCAGTGGTGTTGTACCATCTTCTGAATGAGGTGCCCCCATTCCCCATCCCCCATCCCCCTGATGTGCCTGTGTATTTTCGACCTAATGCCCCTGCAGTGTTCTCTTCGTGTTGTTCCAGGAGTGAGGTGGGGCCTTGGCCTATGTATTGTGGCCCTGTAGCCCACGGACATTGAGGACTGAGCAGTGTCCCTACATTTGTAAATATGTATATACGTTTGTATTTTGATGCACTTATTCATGTTATTTTATCGTATCACACTCACTTTCTTCAATCATTTTGGGCCATATGTACGAACACATTTTCCCATTGACACAGAATGGGAAAAACCCTTTGCTACATCTGGCCCTTTGCACTTGGATTATTCCTGAGGGTACGGGGTGAAGATGTAATGTTTGTGCATCTGGTTGTGTGTATGGTGTTGGGGGTGGGGGTGTGTGTCACTCTCTTTTTCCTCCTCCCTCCCTTGTGTGTAAGGCAGCAGTACTCACCATTGTCGTCTTTGCCAGTGCTGATGTTCATAAAGCAGCAGAAGGTAGACGAGCATCGGAAATACGTGCAGCTCGGGCTCCATGGTGTCGTGGTCGTTCTCTGAGTCTCCACACGTGAGTCCTTTGATTCCTGTGCATTGTTTCCGCCATGCTTTTGATGTAATTGGTACTAACCCAGAAAAGGTGGCGGATAGGTTGGTCGGAATAGTGTGGGTGGTACATTGTCTTCTGCCTGGCTGTTGGCGGTTACCGCTATGATGCTTGTTGATACCGTTGTGGCGGTCGGTGTGTTAAAGTGTCTGTCTGTCTGAATGGTTTCCGCCGTGGTTATAATTCCATTTTGGTTACCGCCAGCATGTTGGTGGTATTAGCGCCGTTTTATCATCACTGCCAGAGTTGCAATGAGGGCCATAATGTCTGAAGATGTGGCCCATGTGTTGCCTTTTTCAAGCATTGTTCGCTAGCTAAAATCCTTTTTGATCAAAAACTCTTGTTTGTGCCCCAAATGTGATTTTCACTTGTAAGATGGTAAACCATGTTAAGAACATCAACAGAGAGAAAAAAGAAGTAGCAATTAATACAAATAGCGTTGCATAAAAAACTCAGCAACAAATATTTAGTTGAGGTTGACAGCAGTTTCTAATTGCAGTCGGCCTTCTGTCATTTCTATGTAGATATGCACATCTTCCCACAGGGTAAACAGTATTGACCATATCATATAAAGTTAGCACTGAAAGTGCCAAGTTAAGATGTGGTATCTGCCCAAGCTTTCTTACCATGTTAGGCCTTCGTTTATAAGTGCAGGGCTAACTTCAGATGCTTGGGCAAACAAGTGTATACACAGAGATCAGAATTCCTGGTTGTGTTATAATTATCATACCCTCACAGGTTTCACCTGATGAAATCAGGCAGGTTAGACACATCAAAATTTAATAGGGGAAAAGCCTGTAAAAAAAACAACAAAATGTGGGGACTAGGGGGCAGATTTAAGAAAAGTGGTGCTGCACCCAGTGCTGCGCCACTTTCCTTGCTCCCCTTAGCACCCCACTACCACCACCATGTGTGTGCAGTATTTAAAATATGGGGCACAATGGCGCAGGGTAGGTGGCAATAGCGTCAGAATTTTTGACGCTATTAGTGTACTGTTCAGGGTTAGCACCAAAATGTTGACGCTAAACCTGAACAATACATAGGTGCCCATTATAAATAATGGTGTGCCCCCTTTGAACGCCTGCTCTGAGCAGGCATTAAAAATGCCCCAAAAAATAATGCAAATAAATCTTTTAGATTTCTTTTCACCATTTGTTTGACCCCCCCGTAGTGAGGGAAAACGCCCCTTACATACATTATGCCTGGTGCAGGTATAATGTGGCTCAGGGGGTTACAAAGTGGTGCAATGCATGCATTGCACCACTTTGTAAATCTAGTGCAGTGTTTTTGCCATAATATCGCCACAGTAGTGTACAAAAATGTATGCTAATGTGGCAACATTATGGCGCAAGTGGCTCTCAAATCTGCCCCTATGTGTGTAAAAAACACATGCTTCATTTGCAAGGTAAAAACTAAGGGGCATATTTATAGCCCCTTGCCCCACTGTTGCGTAATTTTTTGTGATTCAAGGGGAGTGCAAAGTTTGAACTCACATATATGAGGCTACACAAAGCCACTTTGTTTGGATTTGAATGGCCTCATAGATATGGAGTAAAGCAAAGCAAGGCAGGGCAAATCACTGTGTTGACTTACTCTGCACAAATAAGGCATTCCATGGGCATTGCTTTTGGTGTTCCCATTCCTCTTTTTGTCCTCTATGTGTTCTGCAGTTAGTAGCATGCATAGAAAGAAGAAAAAGCTTCCCAGGGCTGTTTCTCTGCAGGAAGGTGCTTCTTTCTGCACAAAACAATCCTGCCTACATACAACAAAGACACCCTTGCACGGGTGCGGCATTGGAGCTAGGCTGCCAAAATGGCACCAGCGCAGTGGGAAGGGCCAGAAATATAGTATTGCTTAAATATGGTGCATTCCTGCCCTTTACCTTTGAAGCAGGGCAATGCAGCAAGGTGAGGTACTGCGCTGCCTTGCACCAAAAGTCATAAATTTGGGCCTGAGAATCACCCAGAAGTAATGGCATTTACTACACCTGTTAAATGCCTCACCCTATTCCACTTAACTCGAAATGAGGGCTGGAAACAGTGCTAAATGATTGTCACTGAAACTTTAAAGGAACGTGCTGCTCTTTGCTCGAAATTTAGCAACATCTGTAGGAATGCCAAATATAAGGACAAAGAACAGTAGAACACAACACAATCACATAAAACAAAGCAAACTAACAATACAAAAAGGCACAATAAAAACTGACTGAAACACAACAACCGAGGAACAGCACAGCAAACACAACAATGTACTAATGCAACACAAAAACACGGTGGCACAAAAAAACACATATCAGCAACACAATAAAATGCAATTCAACAAATATGCACATATATTTTGGTCACGCATTACAGCTGCTACAAATCTGCTCTCATAAAGCGTTGCTAAAAAGTGTTTGCACCAAGTGCTTACCCACCAATGACTTGCAATAGCGCTATCCGAAAATGTTTTGTTATGCTGCTCTTTATATCTGGTTCGGACACAATATCTCATACTCCTTCCTCAATTAGGTTTACACAATGCTACGTAATGCTACGTCTGCATGTCTTGATGCGTGCCCTTGTACTACAGTTTTTAAGTTGCCCTTTTCACTGCCATTTTAAATCACAAGGGAATGAACCTGGGTTGAATACACGGTTGCCCATCAACCTTCAGTGGAGATAATGAAAAGCAAAATATGAGCATATTAATATTATGCAAATTAATCTTACAAAACCTTGTCAGATCATGTCGTGTAGACCTGCTAACAGCTGTGATGAATATCAGCTACCCCTTTTGGACCCAGTAACATGCACCTTTAAGCCGCGCAATTGTCACTTAACCTTGACCAGTGCGTGACAAACGAGCCGTGCCTCTTAGCAGGAGACGCCATTTTCTCGGGAATACATGGGTTTATGCAAAGTCAGCACTCCCCTATAGTCATAGGATGCAAAGTGTGGATAATCACAGTGAAAGTGACTCTCAAGGTCGGGTTAATAAATGACCAAGACGGGTCCTGACTTTAATGCATGGGGTGCCTTGCCCAAGGCTGTTTTATGGATAGCTAGTGAAGTCGCAGATTTCGTTGAAATATTGGCAGAAAAAAATATAGGCCCGCATATGTATCTGTTTAGCTCTCACAATAACATTGAGGGCCAGATAATAAACCTTTTGAACTGGCGCTATTACTTGTGCTTAGTGATAACGGTGCTTTGTGTGCATGGCTTTTACCACCATATTATGAAAGAAGGCCTAGGGGGTTGACTATGTGGGACAAGAAAGTGTATGCATATTTTTGTGTGGCTTTTTATTGTGGTGCTTATGTGTTTTGTTGACCGTGATGTTGTGATTTTGTGCTGCATTATTGCAAGGTGATGAATTTTACTGTGGTTGTAGAGTTGCGTTCTGTTTTGTCTGTTTTGTTATGTTGTGCCCTGATATGTTTTAATTGTGTTATGCTACATTGAGTATGGTAATGTGCTAAATCGTGTTGTTTACTTTACGTGTCAACAAATGCTGTTACATTTCAAGACAAACAAAGCACATGATTTTTAAACTTCATGTGACAAGCAACCACTTACATCTCCAAGGTGGTAAACTAGTTCTGCTCTAATGGTTTACAGATTTAGGACTCCAGTCAGCCTAAGACTATGGAAGAGACAGTGGGCCATATCACATCACATTTTGGACTAGCACTGTTTCGTGTCCTTGGTGGAAGTCAAGGCAGGCCTTTCTCCAAACAAATGTTACTACTAAAGTTAAAACCGGAATCTGGAGGTGGTAATATGTGACAAGAACATTACCGCATATGTCTAGGGTGGCATTTTTTGTTGTGGTGATGTGTTCTGTTGTTTTTCTGTTGCTACGATTGTGTGCTGCATTATTGGAAGATGATGTGTTTTACTGTGGTTGTTGCATTGGGTTCGGCTTTGACACTTTTGTTGTGATGACCCAAACTATATTATAATTGTGTTGTTATGTTGGATTGCGCATGTTCTTGAGTGGTGATGAGTTGTGTACTTCCGATATGTCAATAACTGCTGGAATATTTTCAGCAAAAAGATACACGTGCCTTGAATCTTCCTGTGACAAACACCCATTTATCTATGCTTACAGTGGATAAATAGCACTGCTCCACTTCTCCGAATACTTAAGACACCAGTTAGCACAAAACTGTGGCTAAGTCTAAACTTAGCTCTCTAAGGGGCACATCATAAAAGTGATACAAACTTGCAAAAAACGTTCATTTTAGATTTACTTGCCAGTGAATACCTTGTATTGCACTACCAAAAGGTGCCTGAAAGTAACAAAAAGCAGGGCTTTGTGGTGCTTTGTGCTACATTAGAGGGTGCTCCATGAGTAGTACATGGGCGTTCCCATGCAACCACCAATGTTTTTTTATGAAAAACTCTATACACTAAAAATGGAAGCCATGGCTTTGTGCCTCTTTAAAAAGGAGAGATGCCTTTGTTTCTTCTAACTTTTCCCACTTTGTATGTTCGCTGCACTGCCCAGCAAACATTAAAAATGGGGAAATTTTTAAATCAGTCTAAACATAGGCCCATATTTACACTTTTTGACGCTAAACTGCGCCAACGCAGTTTTGCGTAAAAAAAATGAGCACCGGCTAACGCCATTCTGAAGCGCCATGCGGGCGCCGTATTTATTGAATGACGTTAGCCGGCGTTAGCCGCCGGCGCTGTCTGGTGTGCGTTAAAAAAAACGACGTACACCAGGCAGCGCCGGCGTAGGGGGAAAATGGCGTATGGGCGTCCAGAAATGGTGCAAGTCAGGCTGAGGCAAAAAAATCGCCTCAACCCGATTTGCGCTATTTTTTTACAACGCCCATCCCCCATTGAAATGACTCCTGTCTTAGCAAAGACAGGAGTCATGCCCCCTTGCCCAATGGCCATGCCCAGGGGACTTCTGTCCCCTGGGCATGGTCATTGGGCATAGTGGCATGTAGGGGGGAACAAATCAGGCCCCCCTATGCCACAAAAAAAAAAAAAAAAAAAATACCTACCTGGACTTACCTTAATGTCCCTGGGGTGGGTCCCTCCAGCCTTGGGTGTCCTCCTGGGGTGGGCAAGGGTGGCAGGGGGTGTCCCTGGGGGCAGGGGAGGGCACCTCTGGGCTCATTCTGAGCCCACAGGTCCCTTAACGCCTGCCCTGACCCAGGCACTAAAATCCGGCGCAAATGCGGGTTTTTTAGACCCGCCCACTCCCGGGCGTCATTTTTGCCCGGGAGTATAAATCCGACGCAATAGCATCGGAGTCATTTTTTAAGACAGGAACGCCTACCTTGCATATCATTAACGCAAGTAAGGTGTTCACGCAAAAAAATGACGCTAACTCCATGAACTTTGGCGCTAGACGCGTCTAACGCCAAAGTATAAATATGGAGTTAGTTTTGCGTCGAATTTGCGTCGAAAAAAACGACGCAAATTCGGCGCAAACGGAGTATAAATATGCCCCATAGTATTTTTTACTGAAAGAATCCCCTTTCAGTACAAAACCTTTGTTAGACATGAAACAGCCATCTTTTCCCTTTGCTGCAAAAGTGTGTGCATGCCGCTAGGCAGCCTAATATTGCAACAAGTCTAGGGAGAAAGCTGGATATTGCTGCATCTTAAGAGATATGATACTTTTTTGCTTCCTCCCTCTCACGCAGCGCAGGTCAGCAACTTTAATTGGTGTGCTACAGTGCATGACATCTTTGTAAATCTGGGCTCCATTGCTCACGTTATCTAAGAAAAATATTTTGTCTTAAATAAGTACTTGCAATGCTCACATTAGGTATTATGTATGGCCCTGTATCTTTACAAGTGGATATTTGTTACACTATCCTCCTGGGAACATAATCTCGTACATGACAGAATGTAGCACAGAAAATCCTGAGTGCTTGCAGCACTTTCACCAATAATCAATTTCTTTTTTACATGTGAACTTACCTGAGCGGATCCCAGGTAGCAGGCAATAGCCTTTCCTCACAGCGCATTGATTCTAGAAAGGACGCCCTGACTACTGTGACAAACTCCTGCAGGTGAGAGAGCTACACTAAAAGCAAATGTGAGAGCTAACCTTTTTCAGTTAGGTACACTGTAGTAAGACCACAACATAGTTTGTAAGGATTTCTCTGCTGACTGGGCAGATATACATGAAAGCTGAACACATTCTTTGATCATATGATTTACTCGTTTTACAAGGCCATTAGACTTGGGGCAGTACAACACTGTTTTGAAGTGGTATTGACATTCTGGCCAGAAAATCTCTCATTTCCACAGAGGTGAATTGCACCCTATCGTCGGTCACAGGTTTGCTAGGTATGTCTTCGACTATAAAGGTGTCAGTAAAAATTTCTATCAAATTTCTTGTGGTGATGTAGCTCACTCTGCAATAGGAAAAGTAACCTACTAGCACTAACATATAATTACCAGCGTGTTAGAAATGGGGTCTTTGGTTGGCAGTCAAGTTACCCCCTGTCCAAGCAAGGACCCTCACTCCAGTCAGGGTAAAAGAGAACCACCCTCAGCTAACCCCTGCTCGCCCTCTTGGTAGCTTGGCACGAGCAGGCAGGCTTAACTTCAAAGTGATATGTGTAAAGTATTTGTACCAGCACACACAGTAACTTAATGAAAACACTACAAAATGACACAACACAGGTTTAGAAAAATAGAAAATATGTATCTAAACAAAACAAAAACAAAATGACAAAAATCCACAATACACAAGTCAAGTTTTCAATTAAAAACCAAAAAGAGTCTTCACGTAAGTTCAAAAACAACGCTAACGCAATTAGCGTGGAAATATACCTGGGTGCATCAAAAATCACCCTGCACATGCGAGTGTGCATCAAAAAGGGGCTTGCAATGCGTCAATATCACTCATGAGCGAGACTGTGCGTCGTTTCTCCTTCAGTCGGGTCAGCATGCGTCATTTCTTCTCTCCCCAGGAGAGCGATGCATTGATCAGAAAAGCATTCTCGGGTCCGTGCAGGCCTTGTGTCGTTTTTACATGCCCAGCAATGTTTGCGTCGGAAATCCTGCTGCACGATGATCCAAAAACCATGCAGCGTGTGTTGCGATCTCAACAGCCTCCATCAGCGATGCTGCACGTTGTTTGTCCAGGCGTGGGAGTCGATCTTGGGGTTGCGTTGCAGGCGAGCATCGATTTTCAGCCGTGGAGCTGTCGGCGCGTCGATTTCTCAGCCGCAGATCGGAGTTGCTGATATCTTTTCCCTGCACAGCGCTCGGTGCGTGGATTTCTCACTCTTGGGCTGCCAGCTTCTCCTTTAAGGTTCCCAGAAACTGGATGGGCACCACTTGGCAGAGTGGGAGTCTCAGCAGAGGCTCCAGGTGCTGGCAGAGAAAAGTCTTTGCTGTCCCGAGACTTCAAACAACAGGGGGCAAGCTCTAAATCAAGCCCTTGGAGAGTTCTTCACAAGAAGGAAGGCAACACAAAGTCCAGTCTTTGTCCTCTTGCGCAGGCAGAAGCAGCAACTGCAAGCTGGCTCCATAAAGCACAGTCACAGGCAGGGCAGCTCTTCTTCCTCAGCTCTTCAGCCCTTCTCCAGGCAGAGGTTCCTCATGGTGTCCCGAAGTGTTCTCAGATCTGTTGTTTTGGGTGACCTTCTTATACCCATTTTGCCATTTGAAGTAGGCTTACTTCAAAGGAGAGTCTCTCTTGTTTATGAAATCCTGCCTTGCCCTGGCCAGGCCCCACACACACACCAGGGGGTTGGAGATTGCATTGTATGAGGGCAGGCACAGCCCTTTCAGGTGTGAGTGACCACTCCTCCCCTCCCTCCTAGCACAGATGGCTCATCAGGAAATGCAGACTACACCCTAGCTCCCTTTGTGTCACTGTCTAGTGAGAGGTGCAACCAGCCCAACTGTCAAACTGACCCAAATAGGGAATACACAAACAGGCAGAGTCACAGAAATGTTATAAGCAAGAACATTCTCACTTTCTAAAAGTGGTATTTTCAAACACACAATCTTAATATCAACTTTATTAAAATATGTATTTTTAAATTGTGAGCTCAGAGACCCCAAACTCCACACGTCTATCCGCTCCCAAAGGGAATCTACACCTTAATCATATTTAAAGGTAGCCCCCATGTTAACCTATGAGAGGAACAGGCCTTGCAACAATGAAAGACGAATTTAGCAGTATTTCACTGTCAGGACATAGAAACCACATTACTATACAGTATGTCCTATCTTAACCATACCCTGCACCCTGCCCTTGGGGCTACCTAGGGCCTACCTTAAGGGAGTCTTAAATGTAAAAAAAGGAAGGTTTAGGCCTGGCAAGTGGTACACGTGCCAAGTCGAATTTACAGTTTAAAACCGCACACACAGACACTGCAGTGGCAGGCCTGAGCCATGTTTACAGAGCTACTATTGTGGATGGCACAACCCACTAGTAGCATTTGATTTACAGGCCTTGGGCACCTCCAGTGCACTTTACTAGGGACTTACTAGTAGATCAAATATGCCAATCATGGAGAAACCAATCATCAAGACAATTTACACAGAGAGCATTTGCACTTGAGCACTGGTTAGCAGTGGTAAAGTGTTCAGAGTTCTAATGCCAACAGAAACAGGTCAGAAGAAATAGGAGGAAGGAAGCAAAAAGATTGGGAATGACCCTGCAAAAAGGCAAATTCCAACACAGACCGTACAGAGTTTCTAATAGGACGTTCTATGTGTAGAGCCAGTTATTCCCAAGGTCTGCTAGGGACAGTCACATGAGACAAAGGGGTTTTTCTGATGATTTTGGTTTTGTCACTCATGGCGCGGCTTACATTCTTTTTTACCTTGTTCTCGAAAAGACAGTCCATTGTGGGGAACCAGTAATTTTCCCTTACCTTACTCCTTGTAATGCTTTTCTGGGGGCGCCCTCCATGGGCCATATCTCCAATTCTATGCTATTGTTCTTTGGGGGGATCAATTTATTTCTTCTCCTTACCATATTGTCTTTTTATACTCCATTCATGTCTCACTTCCCAAAGTCTCTGATTTCACCTTCTAGATCATTGTGATTAGGTGGCCAAACATGTACACATTTTTCCTTGACCAGGGCCAACATGTATTAATTACAAGTATGTCTCTCCCATTCTTCTTTTGTGATACACTGAATGTGACAATAAGTATGGGTTCTTCTGCTTTGCTTTCTTGAAATGCATCATATTCTAAAGGCTATCTTGAAAGGCAGTCTGCTGCTACATTGTAATTACCAGGGGACTATCACAAAATATTAATATATACTTCCAGACCCAATAACCATCTGGCTGTGATGGCGTGGAGCTTTCCATCCTTTTAAATGAAAATATGAAAGTGAGTATTTTATGGTCAATGCATAAGGTAAAAGGCAAAGCCCATAAAGAGAACTTAAAGTGGACGATCACCCAATTACAGGCTAGCGCTTCCCGCTCAATGGTGGAATAATTGTGTTCCGAGTCCATGAGGTTGAGGTATACATGTGCCGAAATTACCCCCTTATTTTCTACTTTTTGCATGAGATTGGCCCCTAACCCTCTAGTGCTGGCATCTGTTGTAAAAATGGTCTTGCGGTTGACTGTGAAACTCCCTAAGATAGATGCTGCCACTGTAGATTGTTTCATTTTTTGTTAAATGCAGTTTTACATTTTAGGGTCTAAATAAACTGAATCCCTTTCTTTAAAAATCCCTCAATGGAGATACCTGGTCGACAAAGTTTTTTATGCATTTGGGCATAAATATAGCCAACCCAAGGAAGGCTTTAAGAGGTTGGTGGTGGTGCTTCTCTAACTGCTTCAATCAAGTTAATCTTGGGTTTTACCCCATCCCTGGGTATAGTGTGGCCTAATAAATCAATAGAACTTACCCACATTTGACATTTTTCTAATTTAATGGCTGTGCCTGAATTCCTTAGTGCAGAGAAGCATTCCCATAACCTGTCATTGTGGTCCTTCTTAGATGTCCTGTAAACAAGTATGTTGTCTTGGAAACAGAACATTGTATTTAGAGTGCATAACATGTGTTGCATGATCCTCTGAAAGACTGGTGCAGCGGATGCTAGGACCTAAGGGCATCCTGCAATATTGATAATCACCAAATGGGATGACTTAGGACATAAGGGATCTGGGGCCAGATGTAGCAAAGTTTTGCGAGTCGCAAATGGCCCGAATCGCTATTTGCGACTGTGCAAAATCGGAAATGTGATGCAAAAACCCCATTTCCGACTTGCAAAAAGCGATGTGAGCCGTTTGCGACTCGCAAAATTTGCGACCCCATTTTGCAACCCGCAAATAGCAAGTCGCAATTTGCGAGTCGCAAACCGTATGCAATTGCAACTCGCAAATTGCGACTACTCGCAGAAAGCCCAGTTTGCACTTGCAATTTACCACTAACTCAGAGCAGGTGGTAACCATAACCAAAGTATAAAAGGAGACCCAGAAGGCATCTGGGTTACTCAAGATGGCGGAGATATACCTGATAGCAGTGAGGAGGAGAGTCCACGCCGCGCAGCAGAGGAGGAGGAGGGGCCACAGACAGGAGAAGATATATAGAACAAGGCAGACTCTTTTTCAGTAAACTGAGGAAGAGATCTATGACAAATATCGCCTTAGCAGCGCAGCCATACTAGAATTAATTGATTTACTTAAACCACAGCTAGAACACCAGACTCTGCGTGGCTGCGCCATCCCTACGCATGTGCAAGTGCTATGCTCACTTCACCTCTTGGCCTCAGGGAGCTATCAGGGGGTCATTGCTGTGGCAGGTGGGGTATCTCAAAGTGCAGTGTCAAGGTTCCTCAGGGCATTCCTAGATGCCTTACTCACACACATGTCTCACTTCATATACCTACCAAGGAATGAGGCAGAAATAAACAGCACCAAGCTGGACTTTTACCGCATTGCCAACTTTCCCCATGTCATAGGATGTGTAGATGGGACACATATTCAAATATGCCCCCTTGCAAACCTGGAACATCTTTTCCGCAACATAAAGTGTACCCACTCACTGAATATACAGGTTGTATTATGTCATCACTGACATTGTAGCTAAGTTTCCAGGCAGTACCCATGACTCTTAAATTTTTAGGCACAGTGGGATACATCAACGCCTGGAACGTGGGGAGTTTGGAGATGGATACCTCCTAGGTAGAGCTACATGCACCTTGCAGACATACACACAGGTCACTGTGCACACCAACCAGGACTTTCTAACAGTGTAATGTTTGTGTCCAACAGGTGACAGTGCATATGCTCTAAGGCCATGGATTATGACTCCGTTCTTAACACCCAGCAATGAATGTGAGAGGCGATACAACAATGCACATAAGAGGACCAGGAACCTTATCGAACGCACCTTTGGACTCCTGAAAGCAAGATTCAGATGCCTCCACCGCAGTGGAGGTGCCCTCCAGTATACCCCCATTACAGCATTCAAAATTGTGGTTGCATGCGCCATCCTCCACAACATAGCCACCCGACGTGGGCTACCTCTCACCCCTGCAGACCCAGATCCTGATGATGAAGAGCAAGAGCAACCACATCGCCATCATGGGGATCGGAGTATAGCTAATCAAGGCAGACTGAGACGGGAACACATCGCAACACAATACTTTGGAAGGTACATGTCAACTCCAACCATACTCACCTATTGACCAAAAACTCCATTTGTTAAGTGGAACAAAAAAACTATTTAATTTGTGCAGAAATAGAACTATATACAAATAATGACTGTTCATGGGCATGTTAATGCAAACCATGCATGGGGCACATTGATGTCATGTGCCACATCAACAGGGCCAGGGTAATGTCTATGTCCTTCTGTGGCTCCTGCCAGCCTGGCTGGTCCCTGGTGCTTCTGCTGTGCTCTGCCTGGTACTCCGGAGCACCCTAGTGTCAGTGGCAGAGACACTGCTCACTGTAGAGCTCTCCTCGCTGTCCTGGGGTGTTTCCCCTGTGCCCCTGGACAGATGCTGTGCCTCCATTAAGTCTATGACGTGTGTGATACGTCCCAGGCCCCTAGCCACATCTCCAGCAAAATGCCCCATTTTGACCTGGAGGCCAACTGTCCTCCTCGACAGGCCTGTGGTATTCATAGCTAGCCTGCCGATGGATGTGGCCATCCTATCAAGTCTTTGCAGGAGCTGACGGTCCCTGCGCCACCCACCCTCGGCCTGGGCCAGTAGTCCTGCCGCCAGATCCCTCATGGCCAGTGCAAGGTCCCCAGTGTTTGTGGCTATCATGTCGATTCTGGAGTTAAGTTGCTGCATGCTGGCCTCGTTATTGCGGACAAAGCGGTGCAGCACACCACTAATCCTCACTAAAATGTTATTTTGTAGGCGCTGACCATGCAGCAGCTGTGCCTCACTGTTGCTGGGAGGATGATGGCCGGACGCAGCCTGCAGCCCTGATCTCCTGGACCTGCGTCTACGGCACAGCGGTGGCTGCCCTGTGTCTTTACCTGTCTCACTCCTGCCTGTTGCTGGCGCAGCCTCCTGGGACACAGTTGCAGCAGGTGTGGATATTTCAGGGATGATGTTGGCCGTGCAGGTGGGAGTGCTGGCGGCTCCTGAGCTGTCCTCATGGGGCTGGCTGCTGTGGGTTGTGGTGGTGTCTTGTGGGAGACCTGTGGGACATGGGGAACAGACTGTCAGTGTCTACTATCTGTTGCACACTTCCTAATAAACATTTGCCTATGAACTGCCTACTTGACTACATTTCCCATAATGCATCATTCTGGTGTTTGCTACCCTGAAATGGAGCTATCTTGGTTGAGCATGCCCCTGTGTACATGGTGGGTGGGGGTATGGCATTGATAGGGGTACAGGCATGTCACATGGTACTCACCGGTTGATGTCGTGGGCTCTGAGGTGTCCAGGTCCCCAAATCCTGACACTGCCTCCTGCTCCAGGGTTTCCTCCACCCTTTCTTCCAGGGGTGTGGGTGGTGGTACTGACGATGGTCCCCCTCCTGTGCCTCTCATCTCCCGGAGCCTTTCAGCCACCCTCTCCTTGGTCCGGAGCGGAGGTCATACCACCTTTTTTTTATTTCATCAACACTCCTGTGGCTCACCCCCAGGGAGTTGATTTTTTCCTGGATGTCCTGCCACAGCTGTCTTTTGGTGGCTTCTGGCACATTAAGGGCTGCCTTCCCAAATAATTTGTCATAGTGCTGACAGCATTCATCTGTCAGCACCTCCAGCTCCTTCTCTGAGAACTTCAGTTTTCTCTTCCTAGGAGTTCCTTCCATTGCAGCTGCTGTTTCTCCTGTGTGCAGTTCAGCAGTTAAAAAGGGTGTGGTCCTCCCTCCTCCCAGGTGTATTTCTAAACTTCCCGGCTGTGATGTCATCATCATGTGCCAGGAAGTGTTTCCAGAGTGTTCTGGAGTGGTTTCTGGAGTGTTCTGCAGCACCTGTAAGCAATTTAAATGCAACTCTCTATTTGCGACACCCACTCGCAAATTGCGAGTTCGTTTCTTGCACGGTCGCAAAAAGCAACCTCGCAATCGGCGGACTCGCTCACTGCGTTGCGACTCCGGGTGCGAGTCGCTATTTCAGCACTGACATTGTACCTGCATTTCGATTTGCGACTCGCATTTTGCGAGTCGCACCAACTCGCAAATTGCGAGTCGCAGATTTTTTGTTTCCTACATCTGGGCCCTGGAGTCAGGAAGAAGTTCCACCTGGTGATGGGCAGACGATTGATCAATTCCCCTGAAATATTAGCCACTCCGTATAAGACTTAGCATTTCATTGATTTGTGTAAGAGGGAACCTATCTACCCATATTTTTGCACTAAGGTGTCTTATATCAAAACACACATGCATCCCTCTTCCTTCAGCTTCATTTGCCACTACAATGGGAACAAGCCATTCATGACTCTCACTTAGTTCAATGACTCAGTGGGTTTCTACTGTGTTGATTTAGTCTTTTAAAGGCTCATTCATCAAATGAGGAATTGATCAAACTTTGTGGACCACTGGCATAGCACCATTTCACAATTTTATTTTGTGGTGGGACTCCATTAAAAGACAAAATGTATCCTCAAATAGTTCTGGGAATTCCCTGCATACTCCCTTGAACATGGTTGAATTTCCGACTAGAAGAACCTAGTCAGTGTAGTTGGTATCTAACTTCATTCCAAGCTCTTTTTGGTGTCTCCATCCCAACAGATTAGATCCTTGTTCTGCTATGCGTATCTTGCCTACCACAGAATGATCCTTTCAATATATGGGATTTGTTACCATGCTTGCCAGTGATATTGGATCTCTATTGCGTCCTCCTGGCTTAACACCTGCTTCTTTTGAATACAGCATTTTCCTGAAAACCTTAAAAAAAATAGGTTCTTATCAATAAGGGTGTAAGGTGAGGATGAATCGGCAAATGCCTTAACCACCTCTGATTCGGGAGAGTGGGTGTGCAAGTAGCAGGGTTAGATGTGTTGTAAGGTGTCCCCTGCACAGCTGTTATCCTCGACCTTGTCACCAGTGTTAAAAATATTCATAAAAAGTGTCAGTATATTTGACACAAGGTTTATTGGCGTTTCCGTGTAATAAACACAAACCTCTTCAGCCCACACCCCATACAGAAGTGCTTCACCTCAAGATTACAACTGTCATTCACGGTGAAAGGCACAAACATGACTGATAACAGGGGTGAAAAGGGTGAGCGAAACCAACAGGGAGAATCTCATAAGGGAGACAATTAATTGTTAATAACTATAGCTAACAAACGTGATAAATTTGTAACCATAAGATATACCGTATGGCACCTCACTTTCCATCGGAAAAAAATATGCATGTTGACACCATAAGGATCAAGAATCTGGTATAGTGAAACTATAAGTCCCAAAATGCAGTCACACCTGACATGTAATTAATTGGCAACCTTGAAGCATCTACCCTACCGGCCTCTATAGTTGCTAAATAGTAGCCAACTGTTTCCATGTTAATAGGGAAAGAATAAGTACTGAAAACATTCAATAATATACATAAATATAAAAGGATGAGTTAAGGAATTCTCTATATTTCTTGTGTTGTAAATCTAGCCTGACAACAGCAACAGTTCATTACATTCTTCACGCTACTTACACGTACATCAATTAGCAGCCATTCTTTCTGCTCTGCTTTTCCCCACATGAGAAGAAAATTTAGCAATAGGAGGCTAGGAGCAGCAATCCCCTTGATACTGACCAAGATGAGGGAACACTGTGGGCTCTGGTGCCACCAGCCAATACAAGAAAAACACAAACTGCCAGTACTAGTCCAAAGCAGGTCCCTGCACCACCCTTCAGAAAAATACAGGTGCACTTTTAAATGCGTACCAAAGGGGACACTTGCACCTGTGGAAAAAATACATAAGTATCAGGTACAATCAAAGTACACATTTAATTAGATGTGCCGAGGTAGTGTGCCAACTTACGAGGGGTGCGTGAAGTTTGCATAATTTGCTTTCATGTAAATCCGCAAAAGTTCTGCAAAATGTGAATCTGTCATTTAGTGCTATATTTTAGCATAACATGTGTCATTGCATCACTTGTTGACACAAGTACACATTTGTTGCTAAAATAATAGTCCAACAATGAAAAAACACTGCAAACAACAGTGGTCACATCATGTTGCTTCTGTGCATTTGCAGTAATGGCACTTCTGCTAAATATTATTGCGAGTGGCACGTAATTACACAAACTGGCATAATGTTGTAATTTTGGGAGTTTTGCTTTTTACAAGCATAAGGTGAATTTCCAGAGACAATGCAAATTATGAAGCTCATATAATTTACACTGTTCCAACAATATAAAGAAAGGAAGCACAGAGAAAGCACAGGGGAACTCTATTTCCAGGAGCAGAAAAGCCCGCACACACCCAATAGGATGCCAAGCTTCACTTTATGGAATCTCCCGCCTGTCTTGGGCCACTTTCCATGTGGCACATGCAACGTTTGTCCTTTAATCAGACGTTTAGAGAAACTAGACTTGGATCCAATAGGTACATGGCATCTCAATAAGCACACCAATTGCAATACACGCAATTGCGTTTACATGATCACTCGCCCTTGTGACCTGCTGTACATCGGTATGACCACTAGGGGAGCTAAATACTCCGATGTTTGCTTTAACGTAAAGATTCTGTGCAAGTTGATCTGCCTCAAATAGGTCTCATTATAATCAGTCTATATGTCTAAAAAACGTGTTAATCAAGACTTTCCAAACAGTTTGATATTATGTCCCTGGTTATTGCAATAATCCCATTCAATGGGATTCAATTTTTATTTGGGGACAGCATTTCTCATGTACTGAAGACTATGTTTAATGACTGTTCTTATGTTTATCTGCCTCCTTTGTCTTGAGTGAGACATTGAGTATGCCATGTTTTGTTATGTTGTTTGACGATATGCAAGTCGCAATTATTGCTCCATTACCATCTATGATTTTTGTCTCTGATATTAGCAGCAACAGTCCTAGGCTTTTATCTTCCCAAGGAGCCTAATCCTAAAATTAGGGATGGTAAACCCTTTGATTTTCATTGTATTGAATTATGGACTCCACACTGTGTGTGCACTGATTGAACACGGGTTGTGCTTGAATTTATGAAACACACCTTTTTTGTACTGTATTAATTTACCTTTTTTCTACAGGGCAACCTTTTGTCTAGTTGACCGGACGGACAATAGTCTTTAATGTAAGTGATTGGAGTTGTACCCCCCCCCCCTTTTTTTGTCCTTATACAGACCTAACAGTGTCTAGACTTTAAGTACTTCAGGAGAAGTTTTTGCTGTTTTTTGCTGGTCCTGATGAAGCATCATTGGATCCTTTTGGACCACGGACGCAAAACATGTCGACCCATGTCTAGAGGCAATGTGATAGTTTCCTTGGCCTGACTCATTTATAGAAAGTGGCTGAGCATCATTTCTCACATTTTCACTTTCACAATGTTTTTCATCTTGGTATAAGCCCTCGGTTTTCGCTAGTAAATGATTTGGGTGTTGAGGTTTAGAACCATTTTTTTTTTTTTCTCTCCTGCTTGATGAGAGTCTGCCTTTAGGCACTAACTTAGATACTCTACCTTGGCAGCCTTTACAAAAGATCTCCGGCAAAGAGCCCCCTTTCAGGGGAGCCCGTCAGACATTGCATGACATCCTAATGGGTGTGCAAAGGGCTCTTGCTCCTAAACCTCCGGGTTCCCTGTTTTGTCATTTTGGAACAGTGTACTCTTTGTTCTGTCATTAGTCTATTGGGAGAAAGTACACTGGACCAGTAATCTCCTTGTCCCTCTTTATTGATATTGGTATGACCACTAGACCAGTCAAGAATAGGATCAACGAACATCGAAGTAACATAAGATGTGCCTGTGCCGCTACTAGTCTTAGTGTAAATTTTTCAGAAGCACAACATGGCCCGATGACCTATGGTGGGTAGATCTGGTAGCTCCGAGATTCACAAGCAATGATTCTAGGTCCCTTTTCAGGATCGAACAGCGTTGGGTTTTCAAATTGAAACGCACATCTTGAGACTTAATGATGACATTCCATGGACACACCTAGCTTATTGATTAGATTAGGGTACACCCAATAATGCTTATATGAGTGTTCATTATTTATTTGTGCTGGTGTCCCCACTACACTCCACCTTTTTTACTATTGCTTACTCATTCCTGTTTCTTTCATTGTATTGCCTTGTTTTCTGCATTTACATATATATTTTTTTCATTTTGCCCTTTTCAAATTGTGCTTGGTGGCATCAGAACGTTTATTTTGATTATATTAGTCAAGGTCACTGTGTCTTTCACAGATACCAGCAGTTCACAGTGAATGTCTCTTTTTAGTGTCTATGACCACCTCGCAACTCGCGAGTGCCTTTCTTTTGTTTTGACAGTCCCTCGTCACATGACTGCGATCAACCAATCGGAGCGCCGGAAACACTTCTTGTTTCCGCGTTCACTTGCCCTTGATTCCTTTCCTTGTTAAAAACGCTTTGAGTGCGTTCCACCACCTGTTGCAGGAACGTGACCCCAGGTAGGTTCCCGGTTATGGACAGGCAAAACGCAGGTAAGTACCCTCTTGCGGTTGACGTTTTCAAGATGATTTTTGTTCTGTTTAATTCCCTGGTCACCACAATGATGCTATTTGCAGCAAGGCAGCGTGGCATTTATCTTTCGGATTTTATACATGACGTTGTGGGGAATGTATCTCTGTTTCCACTACAAGTTAGTATTTTCCCTTGCTACAAATTGGTATTTCCTCTACGACTGGTTTGGTCCTCCTTAATGTTCTTTAAGACCGGATAGGAGGTGATGAATCTAATAGACTGCTGACAGTCTTTCAACATGACATACATGCATGTGCTGATAGTTATAATTCCCCCAGTATGATCGAATTATGGCTATTGCAGTTGTATGACTGGATGTTTAAAACTTCAATACTGAAAATGTATTCTTTGTATTTTTACAACATTTTGTTCAGTACTGCGCACCTGTTTTTGGGCTCGTGCACCCCTAGGGAGCCGTTATCATAATTTGTGACGGTAAGCCTATGCAGATTTATTTTTCTGTCTTTTCACAGACTACTTATGAGCAAATTATTACAATAGTGTTTTCCACAAGCTACCAAATAATTTTGTATGCATTCCATTTCATGGTATATGTATTATTGCTTTTGTCAATACTTCACAGGGTGACCTTTTGACTACACTGACCAGAGGTGCAGTTGGTTTGAGTAAGTGACCGGAGCATATTTGTTAATTGGAGTCCCATTATGGTCTATGTAATATTCTAAGAAGAAGTTGTTTTTTTTGTAATTGGTCCTGATGAAGTGTCATTGGATCCCTAGTGACCCCTAGGACGCGAAACATGTCGACCTAGTATTAGAGGAGATAGGATAATGTCCGTCTCCCCTTGATACACATAAAGTGAGAGTGTATATGACAATTATCTCTACTAGCACTCTCTGTACTGCTTTTAATCTTGGCCTAAGCCCATTTCTTATTTATTAAATATGATGGTTTTGGTTTAGAGCCAATTTTAACCTCTATTTTTCTTCTCTTCTGACTACACCTATAGTTTGTATTCATCCTCAGCATAACTATACTTGGTAAAAGATCTCCGGCTAAGAGCTCCCCTTTTTTTAGGGGGGCCCATCAGACATCGCAGTGCCGGTCTGACGAGGAGCTTGCCCAGTGATTAAGCTTTACATCCTATTGGGTGTGTGAGGGCTTTTCTGCTCCTGGTAATAGAGTTCCCTGTGCTTTCTCTGTGCTTCCTTTTTTTATATTGTTGGAACAGTGTACTTTATATGAGTTCCATAGGTTATATTTGGGAGGGTGTACACTGGACCATTAATCTCCTTGTACCCCTCTTTTTTGAGTTGCAATGCAAATTATGCCAGAATTATTCAAATTTCACCTAGGCCTAATCACATCCCATTCATTCAAGAGGATCTGTATCTTAAGTCAGACCTGACACCTTTTACCTTAGGATCGCGAAAACTCAGAACCTGAGACCTAGTGCTTTGGAATTAATGCTTTGAGCTTAGAGCTTTAAGCACATAATTTAGAACCGAGAACTTAGAAACACTTTTTATATTTAAAACAAAATCTTAATCCTTACTGGTCCTTACACTATTTCCCAAGTGTATTCTGCTAATCTGTGTCCCAAGCAGCATAGGATGTCAATGCAGAGAGCAGGCCAACAGTCACACTTAAGTCCTCCTAGAAAGCACCGACTAGGGATGTTTGAAACCCTTAGGGTCTGATTTATTATTTAGCAGATGGGGTGAACTCCATCAGGGCAACAGAGTATATTACTTCATTCTCTGACTGAGCTTCTGCCCACCAAATTTAGAAATGACTTCCAAGCCAATGTTAATTTCTAATGCACTGGCAGGAACTGCCATCACAAATGTTCCTGTCAATGTTTTTTTAAGTTTTACACACAGCTCCGTCAACATAACTGAGCTCTCCATTACACTTTATTTTATTTTCACAAAGAAGATCCTGAAGTGGGGTTTGTTTTTGAAAATAAAAATTCCACCCCTGCTTCCAATGGGAGCTACATCCCATCATTAGGGGTGGATTTTAAGTTTTTTCTGCCCAGTACCACCAAGGTTTGCCTGCTAGTGAAGGAGAGTAAAAGACTGAAATATGTCTGCCCATGAGTAATATGGCCACGGCAAGACAGAATAGTCTCCCCATGGTCCAACTATGGTCCGCCCGCATTTAAATCAGGCAGGTGGACCATCATTTTGGTGGTAAGGATATTCCGTCACCTCTGCAATAGATTCTCCCTACCACCAAGGTATAAATCGGGCCCATAGTCATTCAGAGGAGAATCATCTGCTCTGCAGCCCTCAAGATGTCTGACCTGGTCTTCCGAGAACACAGAACCAAGTTATGTGGAATTACAACACACACTTTTCTCAGATTATATCAAAATACACCTTTATTTCGAGGTGCTGAGGTAGAGTGCTAACTGACAAGGATATATAGGCCCTCATTACAACCTTGGTGGGCAGCTGAAGCCGGCCGCCAACATCGGACCGCTGGGCGGCCGCACTCCCGTTGTGGTCATTTTGAGATCCCCGCTGGGCCGTGGGACAGTGCAGACAGTGAAAAGCTGCACGGGGCCGTGTCAGGGGGCCCCTGCACTGCCCATGCCAGTGGCATGGACAGTGCAGGGGCCCCCAGGGGCCCCATGACTCCCTGTACTGCAACCCTAAAAGGCTGGCGGTAGGGGGACTCGTAATCCCCTGGGCAGCGCTGCAAGCAGCGCTGCCCTAGCGGATTAAAACCGCCAGGACTGAAGTGGCGGTAAACCGCCGGTCCCGGCGGTGGGACCGCAGCACTTTCGCCACGGTCATAATACTGTGGCTTTTACCGCCTGCTTGCTGGTGGTGAAATCTGCCACAACAACCCGCCAGGGTTGTAATGAGGGCCATTGTGTTTCTGTCAGTCACCCAACATCTGCTGGGATTGAAAACACAGCCAGTATTCTCCACAGTCAGAAGTAATCAGGTTCCATATAAGATGAGACCTGTCAAGTCATAGTATTTTACGGCTTGAATGGTGAACAACAAAACTGAAACTAGACTTACTGCAACTAAAAACTGTTACAGCTTCTCCGAACCAAATATTAAGTAAAATACCTAACTTTTTGTCTCATACAGTGATATACGGCAATCAATGTGTAAGGACAGCAGATGGCTTTTTTTCAGGGTCAGCACCTGAGGAACGATAACCTGTTCAGAAATTCTTGTTGTTGAGGAGATGAGCATTGGTCAGTAGGTCAAAGGACACAAGCTTATATCTGCACATATGCATTTCTTTACTTCTCATGGGCACTGTTGTGATTTTTTTATTTATCTCCCATACACCATTCAGAAATTATGGAAATGTGTGCTACTGCACTGCCAAATTGGGCCTCTGCAACTTGCTATGAAATAAGTTGCATTACCCAACGAGATGTGAATAGGGTAAATCCCTGAACTAGCCACTTGAACAGAGAGGTACCAGCATACTCTAAATAATATAATAACAAATCATTGAGAAATAATTTAACAAAGCATATCCTGAAGTATCTGAAGGAAAAACACGAGTGGACACAAAAGAAAACATGAAGTGCTAGAGGTGATAGTGGTGTTTATAGGGGGCTGACTTCTTTTAGTCATAGAAAGAGAATACATCTTGGAGAAGCAGCAAGAATTCAGGAGGGAGAGAATAAATCTTATAGATGTAGGGAATGTAGGGATGAGGTAGGATATGAGAAGGTAATTGCTCATAGAGCATTGACCTGACTTAAAATATGTCAGCCATGTTGAAATTTTAAAGATTCCATATTAAGGGTATGTAAGGAAATGCCTCCTTGGCATGGTTGCCCCCTGACTTTTTGCCTTTGCTGATGCTATGTTTACAATTGAAAGTGTGCTGAGGCCTGCTAACCAGGCCCCAGCACCAGTGTTCTTTCCCTAACCTGTACTTTTGTATCCACAATTGGCAGACCCTGGCATCCAGATAAGTCCCTTGTAACTGGTACTTCTAGTACCAAGGGCCCTGATGCCAAGGAAGGTCTCTAAGGGCTGCAGCATGTCTTATGCCACCCTGGAGACCTCTCACTCAGCACAGACACACTGCTTGCCAGCTTGTGTGTGCTAGTGAGGACAAAACGAGTAAGTCGACATGGCACTCCCCTCAGGGTGCCATGCCAGCCTCTCACTGCCTATGCAGTATAGGTAAGACACCCCTCTAGCAGGCCTTACAGCCCTAAGGCAGGGTGCACTATACCATAGGTGAGGGTACCAGTGCATGAGCATGGTACCCCTACAGTGTCTAAACAAAACCTTAGACATTGTAAGTACAGGGTAGCCATAAGAGTATATGGTCTGGGAGTCTGTCAAACACGAACTCCACAGCACCATAATGGCTACACTGAAAACTGGGAAGTTTGGTATCAAACTTCTCAGCACAATAAATGCACACTGATGCCAGTGTACATTTTATTGTAAAATACACCACAGAGGGCACCTTAGAGGTGCCCCCTGAAACGTAACCGACTATCTGTGTAGGCTGACTAGTTTTAGCAGCCTGCCACAAACCGAGACATGTTGCTGGCCCCATGGGGAGAGTGCCTTTGTCACTCTGAGGCCAGTAACAAAGCCTGCACTGGGTGGAGATGCTAACACCTCTCCCAGGCAGGAATTGTCACACCTGGCGGTGAGCCTCAAAGGCTCACCTCCTTTGTGCCAACCCAGCAGGACACTCCAGCTAGTGGAGTTGCCCGCCCCCTCCGGCCAGGCCCCACTTTTGGCGGCAAGGCCGGAGAAAATAATGAGAATAACAAGGAGGAGTCACTGGCCAGTCAGGACAGCCCCTAAGGTGTCCTGAGCTGAGGTGACTCTAACTTTTAGAAATCCTCCATCTTGCAGATGGAGGATTCCCCCAATAGGGTTAGGATTGTGAACCCCTCCCCTTGGGAGGAGGCACAAAGAGGGTGTACCCACCCTCAGGGCTAGTAGCCATTGGCTACTAACCCCCCAGACCTAAACACGCCCTTAAATTTAGTATTTAAGGGCTACCCTGAACCCTAGAAGATTAGATTCCTGCAACTACAAGAAGAAGGACTGCCTAGCTGAAAACCCCTGCAGCGGAAGACCAGAAGACGACAACTGCCTTGGCTCCAGAAACTCACCGGCCTGTCTCCTGCCTTCCAAAGATCCTGCTCCAGCGACGCCTTCCAAAGGGACCAGCGACCTCGACATCCTCTGAGGACTGCCCCTGCTTCGAAAAGACAAGAAACTCCCGAGGACAGCGGACCTGCTCCAAGAAAAGCTGCAACTTTGTTTCCAGCAGCTCCAAAGAACCCTGCAAGCTCCCCGCAAGAAGCGTGAGACTTGCAACACTGCACCCGGCGACCCCGACTCGGCTGGTGGCGATCCAACACCTCAGGAGGGACCCCAGGACTACTCTGATACTGTGAGTACCAAAACCTGTCCCCCCTGAGCCCCCACAGCGCCGCCTGCAGAGGGAATCCCGAGGCTTCCCCTGACCGCGACTCTTTGAACCTAAAGTCCCGACGCCTGGGAGAGACCCTGCACCCGCAGCCCCCAGGACCTGAAGGACCGGACTTTCACTGGAGGAGTGACCCCCAGGAGTCCCTCTCCCTCGCCCAAGTGGAGGTTTCCCCGAGGAATCCCCCCCTTGCCTGCCTGCAGCGCTGAAGAGATCCCGAGATCTCTCATAGACTAACATTGAAAACCCGACGCTTGTTTCTACACTGCACCCGGCCGCCCCCGCGCCGCTGAGGGTGAAATTTCTGTGTGGGCTTGTGTCCCCCCCGGTGCCCTACAAAACCCCCCTGGTCTGCCCCCCGAAGACGCGGGTACTTACCTGCAAGCAGACCGGAACCGGGGCACCCCCTTCTCTCCATTCTAGCCTATGTGTTTTGGGCACCACTTTGAACTCTGCACCTGACCGGCCCTGAGCTGCTGGTGTGGTGACTTTGGGGTTGCTCTGAACCCCCAACGGTGGGCTACCTTGGACCAAGAACTGAACCCTGTAAGTGTCTTACTTACCTGGTAAAACTAACAAAAACTTACCTCCCCTAGGAACTGTGAAAATTGCACTGTGTCCACTTTTAAAACAGCTATTTGTGAATAACTTGAAAAGTATACATGCAATTTTGATGATTTGAAGTTCCTAAAGTACTTACCTGCAATACCTTTCGAATGAGATATTACATGTAGAATTTGAACCTGTGGTTCTTAAAATAAACTAAGAAAAGATATTTTTTCTATATAAAAACCTATTGGCTGGATTTGTCTCTGAGTGTGTGTACCTTATTTATTGTCTATGTGTATGTACAACAAATGCTTAACACTACTCCTTGGATAAGCCTACTGCTCGACCACACTACCACAAAATAGAGCATTAGTATTATCTCTTTTTACCACTATTTTACCTCTAAGGGGAACCCTTGGACTCTGTGCATGCTATTCCTTACTTTGAAATAGCACATACAGAGCCAACTTCCTACATTGGTGGATCAGCGGTGGGGTACAAGACTTTGCATTTGCTGGACTACTCAGCCAATACCTGATCACACGACAAATTCCAAAATTGTCATTAGAAATTGATTTTTGCAATTTGAAAAGTTTTCTAAATTCTTAAAAGACCTGCTAGGGCCTTGTGTTAGATCCTGTTTAGCATTTCTTTTAGAGTTTAAAAGTTTGTAAAAGTTTGAATTAGATTCTAGAACCAGTTGTAGATTCTTAAAAAGTATTCCAACTTTTAGAAGCAAAATGTCTAGCACAGATGTGACTGTGGTGGAACTCGACACCACACCTTACCTCCATCTTAAGATGAGGGAGCTAAGGTCACTCTGTAAAATAAAGAAAATAACAATGGGCCCCAAACCTACCAAAATACAGCTCCAGGAGCTTTTGGCAGAGTTTGAAAAGGCCAACCCCTCTGAGGGTGGCAACTCAGAGGAAGAGGATAGTGACTTGGAGGACAATTCCCCCCTACCAGTCCTATCTAGGGAGAACAGGGTCCCTCAAACCCTGACTCCAAAAATAATAGTCAGAGATGCTGGTTCCCTCACAGGAGAGACCAACACCTCTGAAATCACTGAGGATAACCCCAGTGAAGAGGACATCCAGTTAGCCAGGATGGCCAAAAGATTGGCTTTGGAAAGACAGATCCTAGCCATAGAGAGGGAAAGACAAGAGATGGGCCTAGGACCCATCAATGGTGGCAGCAACATAAATAGGGTCAGAGATTCTCCTGACATGTTGAAAATCCCTAAAGGGATTGTAACTAAATATGAAGATGGTGATGACATCACCAAATGGTTCACAGCTTTTGAGAGGGCTTGTGTAACCAGAAAAGTGAACAGATCTCACTGGGGTGCTCTCCTTTGGGAAATGTTCACAGGAAAGTGTAGGGATAGACTCCTCACACTCTCTGGACAAGATGCAGAATCTTATGACCTCATGAAGGGTACCCTGATTGAGGGCTTTGGATTCTCCACTGAGGAGTACAGGATTAGGTTCAGGGGGGCTCAAAAATCCTCGAGCCAGACCTGGGTTGACTTTGTTGACTACTCAGTGAAAACACTAGATGGTTGGATTCAAGGCAGTGGTGTAAGTAATTATGATGGGCTGTACAATTTATTTGTGAAAGAACACCTGTTAAGTAATTGTTTCAATGATAAACTGCATCAGCATCTGGTAGACCTAGGACCAATTTCTCCCCAAGAATTGGGAAAGAAGGCGGACCATTGGGTCAAGACAAGGGTGTCCAAGACTTCAACAGGGGGTGACCAAAAGAAAGGGGTCACAAAGACTCCCCAGGGGAAGGGTGATGAGACAACCAAAACTAAAAATAGTAGAGTCTTCTACAGGCCCCCAAAAACCTGCACAGGAGGGTGGGCCCAGAGCCTCTTCACAAAACAATGGGTACAAGGGTAAAAACTTTGATCCCAAAAAGGCCTGGTGTCATAGCTGTAAACAGCATGGACACCAAACTGGAGACAAGGCCTGTCCCAAGAAAGGTTCCACTCCAAACTCCCATCCAGGTAACACTGGTATGGCTAGTCTCCAAGTGGGATCAACAGTGTGCCCAGAGCAAATCAGGGTCCACACTGAAGCTACTCTAGTTTCTGAGGGTGGGGTGGATTTAGCCACACTAGCTGTCTGGCCGCCTAACATGCAAAAATACAGACAGCAACTCTTAATTAATGGGACTAGAATAGAGGGCCTGAGGGATACAGGTGCCAGTGTCACCATGGTGACAGAGAAACTGGTTTCCCCTGGCCAATACCTGACTGGAAAAACTTACACAGTCACCAACGCTGACAATCAGAGAAAAGTACATCCCATGGCAATGGTTACTTTAGAATGGGGAGGGGTCAATGGCCTGAAACAGGTGGTGGTCTCCTCAAATATCCCAGTGGACTGTCTGCTTGGAAATGACCTGGAGTCCTCAGCATGGGCTGAGGTAGAACTAAAAACCCATGCAGCAATGCTGGGTATCCCTGAACTGGTGTGTGTGAAAACAAGAGCACAATGCAAGGCACAGGGTGAAAAAGTAGAGCTGGAGTCTGGAAAAATGGCCCAGCCTACCAAGAGAACAGGAAAGTCAGTTGGGAAACCAACTGCAACACAGCAAAAGAAAGGGAACCTCTCTTCTCAGGAAGAAGTTCTGCCCTCTGAGGGAACTGAGCCTTTGGAGCTTGAACCTTACCAGGTTGAGCTCTTAGGCCCAGGGGGACCCTCCAGGGAGGAGCTGTGTAAGGGACAAGAAACCTGTCCCTCTCTTGAAGGCCTTAGGCAGCAAGCTGCTGAAGAGTCCAAAGGCAAGAAAAATGGAACGCATAGGGTCTATTGGGAAGATGGACTCCTGTACACTGAGGCCAGAGACCCCAAACCTGGTGCCACTAGGAGAGTGGTAGTGCCTCAGCTGTTCAGAGAGTTCATCCTAACATTGGCCCATGACATTCCCCTTGCTGGACATTTGGGACAAACCAAGACGTGGGAGAGGTTAGTCAACCACTTCTACTGGCCCAATATGTCCAACATGGTTAAGGAGTTTTGCCTCTCCTGCCCCACCTGTCAAGCCAGTGGTAAGACAGGTGGGCATCCAAAGGCCCCCCTCATTCCACTTCCAGTGGTGGGGGTTCCCTTTGAAAGAGTGGGTGTGGACATAGTTGGTCCACTGGAACCTCCCACAGCCTCAGGAAATATGTATATCCTGGTAGTAGTGGATCATGCTACCAGGTATCCTGAAGCTATTCCCCTTAGGTCGACTACTGCCCCTGCAGTAGCCAAGGCCCTCATTGGTATCTTTACCAGAGTGGGTTTCCCTAAGGAGGTGGTGTCTGACAGAGGTACCAACTTCATGTCAGCATACCTAAAGCACATGTGGAATGAGTGTGGAGTGACTTATAAATTCACTACACCATACCATCCACAAACTAATGGCTTGGTTGAGAGATTCAACAAGACATTAAAAGGCATGATCATGGGGCTCCCAGAAAAGCTCAAAAGGAGATGGGATGTCCTCTTGCCATGTCTGCTTTTCGCTTACAGAGAGGTGCCACAGAAGGGAGTAGGATTCTCACCCTTTGAACTTCTGTTTGGTCATCCTGTAAGGGGACCACTTGCCCTTGTTAAAGAAGGCTGGGAGAGACCTCTCCATGAGCCTAAACAGGACATAGTGGACTATGTACTTGGCCTTCGCTCTAGAATGGCAGAGTACATGGAAAAGGCAACCAAAAACCTTGAGGCCAGCCAACAGCTCCAGAAGTTTTGGTATGACCAAAAGGCTGCACTGGTTGAGTTCCAACCAGGGCAGAAAGTCTGGGTTCTGGAGCCTGTGGCTCCCAGGGCACTCCAGGACAAATGGAGTGGCCCTTACCCAGTACTAGAGAGGAAGAGTCAGGTCACCTACTTGGTGGACCTGGGCACAAGCAGGAGCCCCAAGAGGGTGATCCATGTAAACCGCCTTAAGCTCTTCCACGACAGGGCTGATGTCAATCTGTTGATGGTAACAGATGAGGATCAGGAGGCAGAGAGTGAACCTCTCCCTGATCTTCTGTCATCAGACCCAAAAGATGGTACCGTAGATGGAGTGATCTACTCAGACACCCTCTCTGGCCAACAGCAAGCTGATTGTAGGAGAGTCCTACAACAGTTTCCTGAACTCTTCTCCTTAACCCCTGGTCAGACACACCTGTGTACCCATGATGTGGACACAGGAGACAGCATGCCTGTCAAGAACAAAATCTTTAGACAGTCTGACCATGTTAAGGAAAGCATCAAGGTGGAAGTCCACAAGATGCTGGAATTGGGAGTCATTGAGCGCTCTGACAGCCCCTGGGCTAGCCCAGTGGTCTTAGTCCCCAAACCTCACACCAAAGATGGAAAGAAAGAGATGAGGTTTTGTGTGGACTACAGAGGGCTCAATTCTGTCACCAAGACAGATGCCCATCCAATTCCAAGAGCTGATGAGCTCATTGATAAATTAGGTGCTGCCAAATTTCTAAGTACCTTTGACTTGACAGCAGGGTACTGGCAAATAAAAATGGCACCTGGAGCAAAAGAAAAGACAGCATTCTCCACACCTGATGGGCATTATCAGTTTACTGTTATGCCCTTTGGTTTAAAGAATGCCCCTGCCACCTTCCAAAGGTTGGTGAATCAAGTCCTTGCTGGCTTGGAGTCCTTTAGCACAGCTTATCTTGATGATATTGCTGTCTTTAGCTCCACCTGGCAGGATCACCTGGTCCACCTGAGGAAGGTTTTGAAGGCTCTGCAATCTGCAGGCCTCTCTATCAAGGCATCCAAATGCCAGATAGGGCAGGGAACTGTGGTTTACTTGGGACACCTTGTAGGTGGAGGCCAAGTTCAGCCACTCCAACCCAAGATCCAGACTATTCTGGACTGGGTAGCTCCAAAAACCCAGACTCAAGTCAGGGCATTCCTTGGCTTGACTGGGTATTACAGGAGGTTTGTGAAGGGATATGGATCCATTGTGACAGCCCTCACTGAACTCACCTCCAAGAAAATGCCCAAGAAAGTAAACTGGACTGTGGACTGCCAACAGGCCTTTGACACCCTGAAACAGGCAATGTGCTCAGCACCAGTTCTCAAAGCTCCAGATTATTCTAAGCAGTTCATTGTGCAGACTGATGCCTCTGAACATGGGATAGGGGCAGTTTTGTCCCAAACAAATGATGATGGCCTTGACCAGCCTGTTGCTTTCATTAGCAGGAGGTTACTCCCCAGGGAGCAGCGTTGGAGTGCCATTGAGAGGGAGGCCTTTGCTGTGGTTTGGTCCCTGAAGAAGCTGAGACCATACCTCTTTGGGACTCACTTCCTAGTTCAAACTGACCACAGACCTCTCAAATGGCTGATGCAAATGAAAGGTGAAAATCCTAAACTGTTGAGGTGGTCCATCTCCCTACAGGGAATGGACTTTATAGTGGAACACAGACCTGGGACTGCCCATGCCAATGCAGATGGCCTTTCCAGGTTCTTCCACTTAGAAAATGAAGACTCTCTTGGGAAAGGTTAGTCTCATCCTCTTTCGTTTGGGGGGGGGTTGTGTAAGGAAATGCCTCCTTGGCATGGTTGCCCCCTGACTTTTTGCCTTTGCTGATGCTATGTTTACAATTGAAAGTGTGCTGAGGCCTGCTAACCAGGCCCCAGCACCAGTGTTCTTTCCCTAACCTGTACTTTTGTATCCACAATTGGCAGACCCTGGCATCCAGATAAGTCCCTTGTAACTGGTACTTCTAGTACCAAGGGCCCTGATGCCAAGGAAGGTCTCTAAGGGCTGCAGCATGTCTTATGCCACCCTGGAGACCTCTCACTCAGCACAGACACACTGCTTGCCAGCTTGTGTGTGCTAGTGAGGACAAAACGAGTAAGTCGACATGGCACTCCCCTCAGGGTGCCATGCCAGCCTCTCACTGCCTATACAGTATAGGTAAGACACCCCTCTAGCAGGCCTTACAGCCCTAAGGCAGGGTGCACTATACCATAGGTGAGGGTACCAGTGCATGAGCATGGTACCCCTACAGTGTCTAAACAAAACCTTAGACATTGTAAGTACAGGGTAGCCATAAGAGTATATGGTCTGGGAGTCTATCAAACACGAACTCCACAGCACCATAATGGCTACACTGAAAACTGGGAAGTTTGGTATCAAACTTCTCAGCACAATAAATGCACACTGATGCCAGTGTACATTTTATTGTAAAATACACCACAGAGGGCACCTTAGAGGTGCCCCCTGAAACGTAACCGACTATCTGTGTAGGCTGACTAGTTTTAGCAGCCTGCCACAAACCGAGACATGTTGCTGGCCCCATGGGGAGAGTGCCTTTGTCACTCTGAGGCCAGTAACAAAGCCTGCACTGGGTGGAGATGCTAACACCTCTCCCAGGCAGGAATTGTCACACCTGGCGGTGAGCCTCAAAGGCTCACCTCCTTTGTGCCAACCCAGCAGGACACTCCAGCTAGTGGAGTTGCCCGCCCCCTCCGGCCAGGCCCCACTTTTGGCGGCAAGGCCGGAGAAAATAATGAGAATAACAAGGAGGAGTCACTGGCCAGTCAGGACAGCCCCTAAGGTGTCCTGAGCTGAGGTGACTCTAACTTTTAGAAATCCTCCATCTTGCAGATGGAGGATTCCCCCAATAGGGTTAGGATTGTGACCCCCTCCCCTTGGGAGGAGGCACAAAGAGGGTGTACCCACCCTCAGGGCTAGTAGCCATTGGCTACTAACCCCCCAGACCTAAACACGCCCTTAAATTTAGTATTTAAGGGCTACCCTGAACCCTAGAAGATTAGATTCCTGCAACTACAAGAAGAAGGACTGCCTAGCTGAAAACCCCTGCAGCGGAAGACCAGAAGACGACAACTGCCTTGGCTCCAGAAACTCACCGGCCTGTCTCCTGCCTTCCAAAGATCCTGCTCCAGCGACGCCTTCCAAAGGGACCAGCGACCTCGACATCCTCTGAGGACTGCCCCTGCTTCGAAAAGACAAGAAACTCCCGAGGACAGCGGACCTGCTCCAAGAAAAGCTGCAACTTTGTTTCCAGCAGCTCCAAAGAACCCTGCAAGCTCCCCGCAAGAAGCGTGAGACTTGCAACACTGCACCCGGCGACCCCGACTCGGCTGGTGGCGATCCAACACCTCAGGAGGGACCCCAGGACTACTCTGATACTGTGAGTACCAAAACCTGTCCCCCCTGAGCCCCCACAGCGCCGCCTGCAGAGGGAATCCCGAGGCTTCCCCTGACCGCGACTCTTTGAACCTAAAGTCCCGACGCCTGGGAGAGACCCTGCACCCGCAGCCCCCAGGACCTGAAGGACCGGACTTTCACTGGAGGAGTGACCCCCAGGAGTCCCTCTCCCTCGCCCAAGTGGAGGTTTCCCCGAGGAATCCCCCCCTTGCCTGCCTGCAGCGCTGAAGAGATCCCGAGATCTCTCATAGACTAACATTGAAAACCCGACGCTTGTTTCTACACTGCACCCGGCCGCCCCCGCGCCGCTGAGGGTGAAATTTCTGTGTGGGCTTGTGTCCCCCCCGGTGCCCTACAAAACCCCCCTGGTCTGCCCTCCGAAGACGCGGGTACTTACCTGCAAGCAGACCGGAACCGGGGCACCCCCTTCTCTCCATTCTAGCCTATGTGTTTTGGGCACCACTTTGAACTCTGCACCTGACCGGCCCTGAGCTGCTGGTGTGGTGACTTTGGGGTTGCTCTGAACCCCCAACGGTGGGCTACCTTGGACCAAGAACTGAACCCTGTAAGTGTCTTACTTACCTGGTAAAACTAACAAAAACTTACCTCCCCTAGGAACTGTGAAAATTGCACTAAGTGTCCACTTTTAAAACAGCTATTTGTGAATAACTTGAAAAGTATACATGCAATTTTGATGATTTGAAGTTCCTAAAGTACTTACCTGCAATACCTTTCGAATGAGATATTACATGTAGAATTTGAACCTGTGGTTCTTAAAATAAACTAAGAAAAGATATTTTTTCTATATAAAAACCTATTGGCTGGATTTGTCTCTGAGTGTGTGTACCTCATTTATTGTCTATGTGTATGTACAACAAATGCTTAACACTACTCCTTGGATAAGCCTACTGCTCGACCACACTACCACAAAATAGAGCATTAGTATTATCTCTTTTTACCACTATTTTACCTCTAAGGGGAACCCTTGGACTCTGTGCATGCTATTCCTTACTTTGAAATAGCACATACAGAGCCAACTTCCTACAGGGTATCTTAGACAACTGATGCTAAGGTTAAATTATACTATAAATAAAGGACTGTCATGATATGAAAAAAACATTTTCTCAAGCTATTAAAATGCAAAGCATAATACTTAATACTTGATATATAAAAACAAATTAATTCAAAACACAAATGTGAGAATAGGATAATTGAAATGTTTTTTAACCAAATGCACAACAGTCTTAACCTAATAAATAACTGTGCTCATTTCAACACTGGCCAATGTAGGCCACAATTTCACAAATGCCTGGTGCTGCCTGCAACTCTCTTTTCAGCATGTAAGCATCTGTTTGCTTCAAGTTCACCCTGCACACAGATAATTCACGAAAAAATCAACTGTGTAAACACTGTTTTGAAATGTAATGGCACTTTCATATGTACAAAATTATGTTTATTTTCTTTAGGTTCTGTAGCACAGTGTTCAATGGAGATCAAAACGTTCCCAAGGCCTCACCTTATAGGACCACAGTGTGATTCTTCATGAGAACCTGCTATTGCACAAGTCACAACATTTGTATCAAGAGTTTATGTGTCTGAAAGATATCATGAATGGGAACAGCCTTATGTGAATCTGTGAGATAAGCTTGAGAATGTGAGCTCAGAAACGGTAGTGTTTACCCTTTAAAGTGATTGTTTCAAAACATGTGACTCTTGCACAATTGCATTACATGTATGGCTTCCATTATATAACTCATCGGGTTCTGTTTATTTTTTCTGTTTTACTATGAGCTTCATGCTATTTCTTGATGGAAATGCTTAATTGACTGGCCTAGTTATTCAACTTGCCTTCTGTAATGATTTTACCCTAGTTTTATTATACTATTTGTTCAATTGTCATGGTAAAGCCTAATGTGCTTCACAGTTTGTATCATCATTTTGTAGACTAGATCCAGCTGAGGAATATCAAAATCCTAGGAGGATTAACACTACTCCCAGTTGGTTAAAAATGCTTTACTCTGACATAGTAATGAAAAACACCATTAGATTTGGTAGCAGGGGATGGTTTGTGCGTCAAAAAATGATACTATGCTAACTAGCTGCAGATTTTTTGCCACTAATTAGCCTTCTGTGATTTTTTACCCACTAGCGCTGTTTTCTCTAACGCCATCCCTCATTGGCTAGCATCTTTTTTTGAGATGCAAGCCATTCCTTAGCGTCATCATGCGTCATTTCTTAATATGGCACAGAGATTGCGTTAGGGAATGGCGTTTGCTTGCGATACAAAAAAATGACCCACAACTGCACTAGTGCATTTATGAGACATTTTTCATAAATATGGACCTTAAGTTCAACAGAGGACTGAGTGGTAGCAACTGAGACAGAGAGGTAGTCGGGTGCCCAAATGTAACTGATGAACATTTTCAATATCTATATCAATCCACATGAAGGCATGAAGTAGAGGAGAATTTGGAGTCAATGATCACAGGTTTGAAGCAAGAGTTTAATAATGTTTCTATTTTATTAAGAGGTGACTTTAACTCTAACCGCTACTTTCTTCATCATGAGGATGAGCAAACCTCTTTGCAAGATTAATTGTGGAACATCCCACTGCAGAAGACCAGAAAATATAGGGGAAGAGATAAACACAGTGAGTGGTTTTTGAGCTTCATCAATGCTGCTGGTCCAAGAATTTTTAATGGTAGGTTACCATGGGATCATTCACTGGCTTCCACATATACTTCCTCAAAATCAGTAGAACCATAGATTACACCACACTAAGCCCACTATTGTTCAAGCACATTATTGATTATAAAATGGATCATAGGCCAACCAGTGATCATCTACCACAAATTATTAGCCCATCCAGCAGGATCATTACTTGTCAAAAATGAAATAAGTTGCTGTTCCATGCACTCACCAAGGATCAAACGAAATTGAAGTGGTCAGTACCTTCATCGCAAGCTATGATCTTTGAGAGTGTATATCTGCTGGAAAACTGGAGTTGTCCAGAGGTGGACTCATTAATTGAATAGTATCAATTTATAGAGAACTCACACACTCACTTCCAAAATTCAACCTTAAAAAGTGTTTATGTAACCGACCAAGCACATTCAATGACGATAAGATTTTCACTCAAATTTAAAGATCTGCAAAGAGGCCTAAAAAGAAATACAACTGCTGCAAAGAAAACCAGGGGATACCACTCAGGCGAGTAAGGTAAAAGATTTGAGGAAAAAGTCTAAAAAAGAGTTATGGCTAATAAAAAAACAGCAGCAAGATAGTTTCTGTGCCAACCTCCGCCATGCAAGCAACAACAAGAACTCAAAGGAATTTTGGAGAATTGTCAATAATTTAGAAACAAGCAACCTCTCAGCGAATAATAATGACACTGTATCAACATGGATAACTTTTTTACAAAATTATTGCTCAGGAAATAAAACATCTTCACAGCTTTCTTCAGGGCAACAGGACAACTTGGCCTTTAATTCACTTTCTCTTTGGAAAATGTCACCAGTACTTAGTTTCAACAAAACTACCTATATCAAACGGTTCAAAGAATAAGGAGCTTACTTGTGTACACTGAGGCCCTCATTACGAGTGTCGCGGTCTTAAGACTGCCACACTTGCGGCGGCGCCCAGACCACCACCAAAGTGGCGGTCCAACCTCCACATTACGACCGTGGTGAAAGCGCCATGGTTGGACCACCAGCACCAACAGTTTTTGGGTGCCTGATGGCCTGGTGGTGTTAGAGGACGCAATCAGCAGCACTACCCTGGGGATTACGACTTGTACGTCTGCCAGCTTTTGCAAGCCGGTTCCACCGTCATGCAAAGGCTGGTGGAGACAGGGTGCAGGGGGCCACGTGGGAGCCCCTGCACTGCCTATGCACATGGCATGGGCAGCACAGGGGCCCCCATGGACAACTCATTCACCTTTTTCGCTGCCTTTTTTACAGCCAGTGAAAAGTGCAACAGGTGTTGTCTCACACAACGCACCACAACACTGCAGCCAGCTTGATTACGAGCCAGCTTCAATGGTGTGGTGAGCTTCACACTGGACCAGCGGGCAGAAATGATGTGTCTGCCCGCTGGTCCAGCTGGAAACTCATAACAGGGCCAACGGTTGGAAAACGGGATTGGGGGTTTTCTAACCCAAAATGTTTGGCGGGTGGCCTTCACCGCCTGCTAAACTCATAATGAGTTAAAGAAAATAATCTGAAAGGGCAGACTAGAGGGCGCCCCGGGCCTCAATGGACTCCCTCAAGCCTTATTTAAAGTGATGTCAGAATTTGGATTAATAACTAATCTCACTTTATAATTATACTTTGGTACAACAAGAAATTCCAGATTAATGGAGAGGGGCAATAATTTGCCCGATTTTTATAGATATAAGTATGAAAGATCTATCAAATTAGTGGCTGATAACCATTTTAGGCTTTGAGGCAATATATTTTGCAATCCTCCAGCTCAAGGATCTTTGTTCTTGGGCTACCAAACATAGGTTTATCACGATGCACCAAACAGGCTTTTAGCAGGGCATGGGTGAAACCTCGAACTTGATGGCATTATCCTAACTTATGGCTTGAAATACTCTAAGCTTCATGGACTTTAAAGCTGCCTTCAACAGAATGCCCAGAATTAAATTATGTTTGAACTCTAGATTTATTAAAAGGCATCCTTTGACTGTAGACCAATACATAGGTCCCCAACCTGTGGTCTGGGGACTCACTGGGTCTGCAAAGCCTCCTCGAGTGGTACATGACGTCTTCAAAAAATTAACTATTAACAGAATAAGAAAGTGTATATCAGTGAAGTGGCCAAATGTACAATTGAAACTTTTAAAACATACTGTCAACGAAATTTGATAATGGAGGTAAAAAATAAATTTGATATTGGAGGGTAAAACATAAATCAGTTTCCACAGATTGCTTCATTTGAGCAGTAGAGGTGCATCAAGCAGAACCTGTTTCACTAACTGAATTTAAAAAACATCTTAACAGAACTATGTGGCAGGTATTGGTCAATCAATCAATCAATCAATCAAAAATCTTATTTCGGATTCAAAAATCCTTGAAAACCACATACAATATATGAGCAAAACAGGTTAAAAACTAAATCTAATATTAAAAATGTCAATGAAACAATGTCGTCGTTTCAACTAGGAATAAAATATTGATGTTTTTACCTAGAAAAATTTACAAATACAACGTTAATTAAGAGCTTGTTTACAAAAGTGAATGTAAACAGTACAGAACATTACAGTGATCACTCAATCAATAGTCACATCCAATCACTAGAATGGACAATTCTTGGGGGTTCAAGAACAGCAGTTGCATATCTATATCAAAAACCATCATGACATGCCAGCAGCAAGTAGGCAGAAGGTGCCCAATGCCTTAACAAACAACATGTCTCGAAAGTTAGCTGGGGTGACTGGATATTGCAATCTAAATCTATGTGTGACGCAACTAAGTCTTCCCATAGAGAAGATGTACAATTTCATCAAAAGAGATAAGGCAACCAAGCCACTAGAAGCTCTAAAGAAATTTCCTCACATAAGCCCTTTTGTGGGTCAACATGATGAAGCCAAGAATTTGGAGACACAAATGAAGATCTTCCCATCAGTGCCTGACCTCATTATTCTGAATGTGTGGTAAATTTTTTGTACAGCTAGCAGAAGAGACATAGGCCCTCATTACGACCCTGGTGGTCGGTGATAAAATGGCGGTAATACCGCCAACAGGCTGGCAGTAACTACTGCCAAATTATGACCTGGCGGTGATATCTCAGATAGATAGCCAATGTACTACACCGACAGCCAGGGCGGAAACAACAGGCACCACGGCGGTAACCGCCCACAACCAGGTGGAAGACAAAGTACCGCCCACCATATTTTGACCCTGCAACCCGCCACCTTTTCCAGGGTGGTACCAATGCCATCAAAAGGCTGGCAGAAACAGAACACAAAAGTCAAAGGACTCACCTTTGGAGACACAGGGAAGAGCCATGCCGCCATGGAACCCGAACTACATGTTTTCTTGATGATCTTCTACGTCATGCTCCACCTGGAAGACCAACACCAGCAAAGACAACAACCTTGAATACAGCCACCTAGCACACAAGGGAGGGTGGGAGGAAAATGAGAGTGACACACACACACACAATACACACCCGACACACACACACACACACTATACACACAATCAGCTGCACAAGAAAAACAATTTGTCCCCGATAATTGGCAGAATAATGCAAGGACACAGGAATTGACCAAAGTGATTGTAATCAGTGCAACAAAAATTTGAGACGTCGATGTAGCACTGCAACAGATATGTACAAATGTACAAAAAAGGGACACTGCCCAGTCCATAGTTCATAGGGCCCACATGGCCAAGGCTCCACACAAATCCTGTCCCAATCCGGAAAGAACACTGAAGGGGCATTAGTTGGTAAATAGGCAGTACCTCAGGGGGAGGGGGCACCTCAGCCGGATGCGGAAACAAGACCTCTGGTTTTGAAGGGGGCAACATGTTCATTGCTAGGTCCTGGGGAGGTCAAGGCCACAATCTCTCAGATGGGTGAATACCCTACTGGTTCAGGAGGGGGCAACATGCCCTGTGCTTGGTCATGGGGAGTGCAAGGCCACAGTCTCTCAGGTAGGTGACTTGCCCACTGCTTCTGGAGAGGGCAATATGCCCTATGCTTGGTCCTCGGGAGTGCAAGGCCACAGTCTCTTGAGTGGGTGAATACCCCACTGGTTCTGGTGGGGGAAGACCGCACAGCAGCCCATAAAGGCTGGGCTAATGGCTGCACTGTCGTGGGGGCTGTGGGAGGCTCCTGCTCAGCCCCTGCACCCTCTGATGGCTGCACTGTGGTGGTGGTTGTGGGAAGCTCCTGCTCAGCCCCTGCACTCTCTGATGGCTGCACAACCGTGGCTGGCGGTAGGGGCTCCATGACAGCTGCTGGTGCAGGCTCCTTCCCGTTCTTTGTGGCTGGTGCAGGCTCCTTTCCCTTCTTTGTGGCTGGTGCAGGCTCATTCTGATTATTTGTGGCTGGTGCAGGCTCCTTCCCTTTTTTGTTTGTGGCTGGTGCAGGCTCCTTCCCATTCAGTATTGTTGGCCTGGTATCCTGACCACCACGAGTAGGTGGTGCTACCACTGGACCCAGAGACTGTTTGGCTGAGGTGCTTGGCTGGGTCCTTGCTACCCTGCCCATACGTGCAGGACGGGGGGCGGGATAGGGAAGAGGTCAAGTTGGGTAAGGAAAAGGTTTTTAGGGATGTTGGTGCGGGAGGAGGGAGGAGTAATGGGAGTGGAGGATGAGGGAGTGGTTGTTGGAGGTGTTTGTCTGCTTGATTTGGGTGCAGGTGCACAGGCTGTATGCTGTTGTGAGGTGGATGGCTGTTGGGTGTCTGAATGCTTGCGTTTGTGTACTTTAGGGGGGACAGACATGGTGGGAGAGGACACAGGGGACATGTGCATGGATGTTGTAGAGGTGTCTGCCAGTGAGGTGTGTGTTCTGCTTGGTGTGGTGATGCTGGTAGTGGATATTGATGTAGTGCATTCAGGTGTGAGTGTGGACGTAACTGGGTGGGAGGTGGAGGAGGGGGAGACAGTGGAAATAGTGGATGTTGTTGTGTCTGCAAATGAATGGTGTTTGTGTGATTGCCTGTGCGATGACGTATGGTGCTTGTGTTTGCCTGTGACACTCTTGGGTGTTGTCTTGTGTGCATGCTCTTCTGGCTTTGTGCTTGGGATAGGTTAGGGTTGAGGAGAATGGGACTGGGAAGTGGAAGTTGGAGGGGGGACGGTTGAAACAGGGACAATGGCTGCCATCAAAGAGGAGGCCAGAGCCTGAATCGATCTCTGTTGGGCCGCCAATCCACCATGAATGCCCTCCAGGTATGCATTAGATTGCTGCATCTGGGCTGCCAGCCCCTGGATGGCATTCACAATTGTTGTTTGCCCTGCAGAGATGGATCTCAGGAGGTCAATAGCCTCCTCACTCAAGGCAGCAGGGCTCACTGGGGCAGGGCCTGAGGTGCCTGGGGTGAAGGAGATGCCCACCCTCCTGGGGCTACTGGGAAGGCAGTGCTGGTATGGGGGTGGCGGCTGTACCTGCAGCTGGGGTGGTCACCGAGGTGTCCGCCACCACCAGGGAGCTCTCATCGGAGGAGGTATCAGGGTCTGTATTGTCCCCTTCAGTCTCAGCCATGGTACTCCCCTCGCCCTCCGTCCCACTGGTGCCCTCGGCGTTGATGGAGTCTGCCTTAAGGTTCCTGTGTGATGCAGCTCTCTCTGTCGCCGGTGCCTTTGCTCCTCTGCCAGATGATGCTAATGCACATAAGGACAGGATGACAAAACAAGAAAGGGGGGAGAGGGACAAAGGATACACAGGGTCAATGACTGCATTAACACCACCGGTGGCATACACAGCACGCTCACACACAGGGAACAGGCCTACGCACTATGCATTGCACTACCACTGAAATGGATACTCAACAAGGAATGAGGAGGGGTACACACCGCCAACTGCAGCACACCTGGGACCCACGCAGCCCTGACCAGTACTGAATGCTAACAAGCTAGGTAAGCAGTATTTTCCCTTCAGACCCTTAACCACCAGAGGACCTACACTGCTATGTCTGGCCTTGCCTAGGGTCACCCACTGACACACAGTCACCACCCGGATACCACCCCTTTCAGCCGTGAGCATCAATGATGGCTACTGTACTCACCCCCTTGTGGCTGCTGTGATTCCCTGAAGCACCCATCCAGCTCAGGATAGGCCACTGCTAGTATGCGGGCCATCAGAGGGGTCAGGGTCCGACGGGCACCCTTTCCTCATTGCGAGGCCAACCCCAGTTGGGCCTCCGCGGTCTTCCATGCCCAGCATCCCAGGTCCTCTCACCATTCGCGATAGTGGGTGCTCTGCCTGCCACAGACTCTCAGGGTCTGCACCTCCTTGGCGATGGCATGACATATACCCTTCTTTTGATGGGCGCTGACCTGCAGAGGCAATACAGACAGGAGAACACCATTAGACAAACAGTCCAGCCAGTAACACAAATGGCCCACCATACCTGTTTCCATCACCATTGGCACACACATAGCCCAGCATACAATATGTACCCCACCAAGAGGACATTCCCCCTCCCCTTACACAATGCCTTCACACACAACTCCATGCATTCATGCCACATGCATTGTGCCCACAGTGTACTCACCTTTTGATCTGGAGGCCTATACAGCAGTCCGTACTCGGGTAGGACCCCATCCACCAGTCGCTACAACTCCTCAGAAGTGAAGGCTGGGGCCCTTTCCCCAGTCACACGGGCCATGGTGGGTTCCAGAGACAGGTCACAGTAGCACATGTAGTGTAGGTCCTCTCATATGGAAGGTCAGGAAACAAGTGAGGAATATGATGGAAAATGGCAGTCACGTCCACGGCAGTGCATACCGTCATCTCCGGCGTAGATCACCATTGGCCACTGTACCGCATAGGGCCCAATTATAACCAATGAGGAGTTGCACAGCTGTTCATGACTGCCTACCGCCACGGCGCATAACGCCAGTGGCATTACCTCACATCCACCTGTCCCTCCACACAGGACAGGTGGACAGCATTTCAGGGGGAGGACAGGCCTATGGATTAATGCTGCGTCACAGGATAGGCACATATTTTACAAATTACACTGTCCCATAACATGTTTGTAGATTTCGGACTGCTGTTTTGGCTCCATTATTCAGTTTGTGACTGCCTCCTCACTCTTTTGTCCCGCTGTGGATGAATAGGAAATGGAGACATACCACCGTGTACAGACCCCTGGTGCACTTGGCTACACTGGAGGACAGGCACTTTATCCTATAGACTGGACATGGCCACAATCACAGAACTGTGTGCTCAATTGGAGCCTGACCTGATATCTGCTATCCATCACCCCACTGGGATCCCCCCTCTTGTTCAAGTTCTATCGGTGCTTCATTTCCTGGCAACTGGTTCTTTCCAAGTGACAGTGGGCTTGACAGCAGGAATGTTACAGCCAATGTTCTCAATAGTGCTGACAAGAGTGTTGTCTGCCCTCATAAAAAACATGTGCAGCTACATTGCATTCCCCCAGGTTGAGGATTTGGCCACTGTGAAGGCCTCATTCTATGCAATGGGATATATCCCCAATATAATTGGTGCAATTAACGGAACACATATTGCATTTGCCCTCCCCTGGCCAGAATGAACAGGTGTTCAGGAATCATAAGAGTTTCCCCTCCATGAATGTGCAGATGGTGTGCTTGGCGGACCAGTACATCAATGCAAAGTATCCTGGGTCGGTGCATGATGCCTTTGTCCTGAGGAATAGCAGCATCCCAAATGTGATGGCCCAACTATAGAAGCACAGGGTGTGGCTAATAGGTAAGCCCTGGTTCCCACCTAGTATATGTTGGTTTATGTCTATGGTGTTGGCTATATAGGATAGTGTGTGGCTAATTGTTGTCCCTCAATATTTGCAGGTGACTCTGGTTACCCAAACCTATCATGTCTGTTGAACCCTGTGAGGAATGCCAGGACAAGGGCAGAAGAACGTTATAATGAGGCACATGGGTGAACCAGAAGGATCATAGAAAGGTCCTTGGGCCTCCTGAAGGCCAGGTTCAGGTGCCTCCATCTGATAGGTGGATCCCTGTCCTACTCACCCAAGAAGGTCTGCCAGATAGTAGTGGCATGCTGCATGTGGCACAACCTGGCCCTCAGACAACATGTACCTTTTGTGCAGGAGGAGGGGACTGGAGATGACCCTGGGGCAGCAGTGGACCCTGTGGACAGTGAGGATGAGGAGGCAGAGGATGAGGATGTGGACAACAGAACATCTGTGATCCGTCAGTACTTCCAATCACACACAGTTGAGATAGTGCAACCTTACATTTGAATTACTTTAGTTGTATTCTGTGTGGATTTGGCATGCTGGCATTTCCCACTTCTTTTCCCACTTACTGTTACATCAGGATATTCATTTTGCAGATGTTGTTGATTTGACAAATACTCCTGGTGTGATCACAACAGCCAGCTACAGGGCATTAATTCTATACTCATTCTATGTACAGTTCAATGGTTGTAGCTGTTTTAATCAATACATATTTGAAATACATGACATATTCAGAGTCGATTTTTAACAAAGGGCGTTTATTGTGGTTCTAATATATAGAGGGGAATGTGCAATGGGATGGGGTGATGATGAAGAAACATCCAGGGTATTGTTCCAGTCTGTTTGTAGCACAGGTGCATTGTCCAAGGGGACATAGGAAGGGGAGCAATGGCAGTTCAAGATGGACAAGGTTACTGAGTGGGACACAAGGGTTACAATCAGGTGAGTCTCATTTCCTGGTGGGGGTCTTAGCAAGTGTCTCTGGCTTCTGTCTGGATTACTGGGAACGTTTGCGGGCTGGTTCACCTTTTGAAGGGGGTGGGGTACTGATGGCCTGTTGGTCCTGTGGCGGGTCCTCCTGGCCATTAGCGGCAGTGGAAGTTGATGGCTGTTCAGATGACTGGCTAGTGGCAGAGGCCCACTGGTGTGGCACTGCCTTCCTTAAGGTGTTGGCCATGTCTGCTATCACCCCTGCTATGGAGATCAGGGTGTTGTTAATGGCCTGCAAGTCATCCCTGATCCCCTGATAATGTCCCTCCTGCAGCCGCCTGTTCTTCTGCACGTTGTCTAGGATCTGGCCCATCGTGTCCTGGGAATGTTGGTAGGCTCCCAGCATCTCGGAGAGCACCTCCTGGAGAGTTGGTTCCCTGGTCCTGTCTTCCCCCTGGCACACAGCAGTCCTCCCAGTGTCCCTGTTGGCCTGTTCCTCTGTTCCCTGAACAGTGTGCCCAGTGTGCCCCAGGTCCCTGATTGTCTTGTGTATGAGGTGTAGCTTGGGATCCCTATGCAGGTGGGCACACTGCTGATTGACGTGTCCTGGGGACAGAGTTTTGGGTGGGTGCTGTGATGTTGGTTCCTGATGGGAGAGGCTCTGTAGTGGTCTGTGACTGAGCTTGGGGGACCGGCTGTCCAGTGGTCCATGATGGGGCAGGTAGATCGTCCAGATCCTGAAGACCAGAGTTACTGTCATCACTGTGGGCCTCTTCTGTTGGGTGACTGGATAGTGAAGGCACCTCCTCACAAGTGACATTGGTAGGGGTACCTGTGGGGATGTAATTGATGTATTATGCTTCATGTGTATGACATATTGTACATCCCTGGCTTCCCCTATATGGTTGGTGTTGCCCTGCCAGCTTTTACTTGTGTATGTTGGTGTATGGTGGGATTGTTAGTTTCCCTATGCTGTGCATGCCTCAGTGATGAGTATCCTAGCAGGGCTGTGAGGGGTGTCCATGCATTGGTACAGCATGCACAGCTTGGCATTGGGATTAGTGCGATGTGATGGTAGGGTGTATAGGATGGAGTGGAGTTATGGGGGCGAGGGTGAGGGTATGTCATGGCATGCAGGTATGGTGGGTGATAATTGTTGAAAGTTGACTTACCAGAGTCCAGTCCTCCTCCGACTCCGGCCAGGCCCTCAGGATGCAGTATTGCCAGGACTTGCTCCTCCCATGCTGTGATTTGTGGGGGAAGAGGTGGGGGTCTACCGCCTGTCCTCTGTATAGCGAGCGGGTGTCTTGCTGCTATGGAACAGACCTTCCCCCATAGGTCATTCCACCTCTTCCTTATGTTGTCCCTTGTTCTGGGGTGCTGTCCCACAGCCTTGACCCTGTCCACAATTCTTCGCCATAGATCCATCTCCTAGCTATTGATATTTGCTGCACCTGTGCTCCAAATATCTGTGGCTCTACCCTGACAATTTCCTCCACCATGACCCTTAACTCCTCCTCAGTGAAACTGGGGTGCCTTTGTGGTGCCATGGGTGTTGTGTGATGTGTGCTGGTGAGTGTGTGCTGGGTAATGTGAATGGGGTGTGTGATGTGGAGTGCATGAGGGGTGCATGGTTGTGAGTGGTGTGTGGCTCTAGTTGTTGCAGTGGTCTTAGTGTGAGTCTCGTGCCAATTTTTTGTATTCGTAAAGGGTTGTGGGTAATGTGGGTGTGTGTTTTATAGCGATGTGGGTGTGTGGTGTGTGTATGGGTGTCAGGTGTGTGTTGTTTAAATTGGCCAATGTGGTGTTGTTTTGTATGTGTGTGTCCATTGTGAGCGCTGCGATATGTACCGCCAGTGGTTTACCACTGTTGAATGTCCGTAGTGGTGATTCATGGGTGATAACATGATGAGCGTTGGTCTGTTGGCGTAACGGTGTGGGTTTTGGGACCGCCACTTTATCACTGACCTTTGGTCTGGCGGATTTGTGTATGTGGCTGTATTCTGTCGGATTGGTGTGTGTGTGTCGTAATGTGGTGAACAGGTATTCACCACTGCGGTGGTAAGTTGGCGGCCATCAGCGTGGCGGTAAGCAGGATTTGCCACCAGTGTCATAATGAGGGCCATAGGTCTAATCCATTTCTTCCTGGAAAAACATAGGCTTGCAAAAGAAGAAGAAATGGTGGAGTATTTTCTCATCTTGACTACATGATGGGCATTAAGTGCTGGTGCAATATTGATTAGGGGCACCTTCCTGCACAAAAATAATCCAGAGAGGCATTTTCCTCTTTCTATGTGTGCAGCAGGATGCAACACATAGAAAGAGGAAAAACGAGGAGAAATTAAAACATTTCTCCACATTACATGCTCTGGGGAGGCATAAAGTTTTGGCACTGCTCCAGTTTGCATAATTTTACAAATATGGGGTAGTGTCAAAATCCATGGGTGTTGCTTGGGAACAGCCACTGCAACGCCCATGGCTAGGTGTAGAGTAAGGCATCGCAATGGCTTGTGCTGCTTTGCCTTACTCCATATCGATGAGGCCATGCAAAGCAACACAGCGAGCTTTGCGTCGCCTCATAGGTATGATTGAGAGTCTTGTGCTTCTGGGGTGTCAAACAAAGGGATGCTCCGGCGGCGCAAGCGTCTCATAAATAAGCCCCAAAATATTCTGTAAGTTTTGTTAGGTTTTTCACTGTCAGATAGCTGGCTACAAATAAACTGCCAGCTTAAATGAAAAATAAATAAAAGAAAGTTGTTTCTCAGTGAGAAATGCACTGTAGTGCATTATGAAACCTTTATTAGTTAATACACTGCCGAGGTCTGTGTATAACAAGAGAGCAACAGAATTGAATTTTGGTTGGTGCAGTGGAAAATAGTGACCTGTGTATTTTTAGTGCCACAAGATCACAGCCTGTGACAGGAAACATTGTGAATATGTAAGGCATTATTTTATACTTGAATTACACTCAGTGTAATATAGGCCACTACAAAATGCACAAAAAGGTTTGAGATAAAATAGTGCTTCCAATATGTAGATTTAGGTAATAAGAGACCATATGCAATATCATTTTTCTAACAGCTGTCTCTTCAACACCGCCAGGTGTTGTAAGCACTATGTAAATACAATTAAAAGCACACGCTTCAGAGCCCTTTTGTTAACTCTTTGCACTGCCACTCAAAAATAATAAAGGTTTGTCATCACAAAGCTTTGAGTGATTCGATCAATTAAAGCCAGAACCGGCTCCACAAGCATCCTTGACAGCTGTAAATTAACCTTTACATTTGCAGATCAACTGGTAGTTCACATTTGCATTTCATTCAGGAAGCAAGTGGGAAGGCGTCTTTGAGACTGGGGGAATGCATGCCCCCCTTCCCATGGCTCCACAGCCCACCTGGGGTGCGTGCCTCACATATTGAAGACCTCTGCTCTAAGACCTAAATACGTCTGTCCTAAAAGTTGTGCTGTCAAGGTAGAGTGCCTCTTCAACTGCTCTAGATCTATTTATGGAATTCCTATTGCCTTGTCCCCATCCACTCTAGTTCTGCATCCTGCCATAATTATTTCCCAAATGCCATCAGATGCAGAATGATTCACAGTTATATACTGGGGTAAAACATTCTTCTCCATCCCCCCTGCATGAAGACAGTCAATTCATTTTCACATTACATTTTTTGAAAAAAGGTTTTAGTTCAGTGTAGGGTTTCTCAAGGGTATACAGAAAGCCCTTCAATTTTAAATCAGATATTGCGCAGAAATCTCAAAACGTTACAGTTGTTCTGGAATTCAGTGCTGGTTCAATATATCTATGATTCATTGGTTATGTACAAGACAAAGGAAGGTTGCAGAATAGACAGAAATTCTTTGTTGAATCAATTTTCAGAAAATGAGCATATGATGTCTTCTAATAAACTGCAGTACTGTCAGAGAGACGTCATCTATTTGAGACACCACATTGAAGTGAGAAAGGAGTCCAAAGAATGCATCACTTCAATTCTGAAAATGCTGTTTCCCACAACACAAAGAGAAGCTCATGGTGTGGTGAGGTTGGTGAGGAGGTTGCTGAAGTGGGTAGAAGGTGCTGGGGGCCAGTAGATGAGGGTGTTGTTGATAGTGGTTTTAGTGTCCGTCTGAAGCTTGAAGTGCAGCTGTTCTATAAAAGTGGCTTCTGGGTCAATGACGGTGAGTCCTCCTCCTTGGGTTTGGTCCTGGTGCAAGATTTTGTATCCAGTAGAGATGGATGTGGCACTAGCTGGAGCCAATGTGAAGTTGAGCCAGATTTCACTGTGGTAGAGGAGGTCTGGTTCATTGGAGTCAATGAGGTCCCAAATATAGGTGGAGTGCATGACGAATAAGCATGTGTTGAGGAGCATGCATGCAAGTGAGTGTTGTGTGAGGGGTGGGAGTGGGTGTGTGGAGGCAGTTAAGGTGGCAATGCAAGTAGCCAAACAGATCCATCATGGACTGAGGTATGGCTCAGCATCACAGTTTGTGGCAGCATCCAAAGTTGAGGATGTGGATTTTATCAGTGGTTTAGCTGTGGGTGGCATTTGAACTAGGGTTTCTGGAAGGAGCAGATGCTTGGGGCAATGGGCAGGCTCAGCAAAAATGGGAATGTCCTGAGGGGAGTGTGGGAAACTTCAGTGGGGGCAGCAAGGTGGGATAATGCAATCAGCATAGCAATTCCGGGGCAAAAAACTGACAGAGGAGACCAAAATGCAAGACAGAGTAGTAAGAAGAGCAAAAGATGCTAAAAGGATAGTTACGAGGAACAATAAATGAAAACAGAGCAGTTAAACAGAGATGGGTAGATAGAATGTACAGGCACAAAAAAGAAAAAGCAGTTACTGAATCGGGGGAAGAACAAGCAGCTAACAAGAATACTGGCGGGAGACAGACAGACACCATCATGAATCAGAAGGGCAAGGCAAGGTCAAGGTCACACCAAAGTAGGAGAGAGATGCCTAGGCACCTTCTTAACCCCTTCGCTGCCAGGCCTTTTCCCCCTCCTGTGCCAGGCCTTTTTTTGCCTATTTGGGGCAGTTCGCGCTTAGGCCCTCATAACTTTTTGTCCACATAAGATAACCAAGCCAAATTTGCGTCCTTTTTTTTCCAACATCCTAGGGATTCTAGAGGTACCCAGACTTTGTGGGTTCCCCTGAAGGAGGCCAAGAAATTGGCCAAAATACAGGAAAATTTCATTTTTTTCAAAAACATTTGAAAAAGTGGCTGCAGAAGAAGGCTTGTGGTTTTTCCCCTGAAAATGGCATCAACAAAGGGTTTGCGGTGCTAAACTCAGCAGCTTCCCAGCTTTCAGGAACAGGCAGATGTGAAACAGAAAACCCAATTTTTCAACACAATTTTGGCATTTTACTGGGACATACCCCATTTTTGCAATTTTTTGTGCTTTCAGCCTCCTTCCAGTCAGTGACAGAAATGGGCATGAAACCAATGCTGGATCCCAGAAACCTAAACATTCCTGCAAAGTAGACAAAATTCTGAATTCAGCAAGGGGTCATTTGTGTAGATCCTACAAGGGTTTCCTACAGAAAATAACAACTGAAAAAGAAAAATATTGAAATTGAGGTGAAAAAAACATAAATGTTTCTCTACGTTTTACTCTGTAACTTTTCCCTGCAATGTCAGATTATCGAAAGCAATATACCGTTACGTCTGCTGGACTCCTCTGGTTGCGGGGATATATAGGGCTTGTAGGTTTATCAAGAACCCAAGGAACGCAGAGCCAATAAATGAGCTGCACCCTGCAGTGCGTTTTCATTCTATACTGGTTATACAGCAATTCATTTGCTGAAATAAAAAGAGTAAAAAATTGCTATCAAGAAAACCTTTGTATTTCCAAAAAGGACACAAGATAAGGTGTTGAGGAGAAGTGGTTATTTGCACATCTCTGAATTCCGGGGTGACCATACTAGCATGTGAATTACAGGGCATTTCTCAAATAGATGTCTTTTTTACACACTCTCCTATATTTGGAAGGAAAAAATGTAGAGAAAAACAAGGGGCAATAACACTTGTTTTGCTAATCTATGTTCCCCCAAGTCTCCCGATACAAATGATACCTCACTTGTGTGGGTAGGCCTAGCGCCCGCGACAGGAAACGCCCCAAAGCGCAACGTGGACACATCCTAATTTTTGGAAGAAAACAGAGGTGTTTTTTGCAAAGTGCCTACCTGTAGATTTTGGCCTCTAGCTCAGCTGGCACCTAGGGAAACCCACCAAACCTGTGAATTTCTGAAAACTAGAGACCTAGGGGAATCCAAGGAGGGGTGATTTGCAGGGCTCGGACCAGGTTCTGTTACCCAGAATCCTTTGCAAACCTCAAAATTTGGCTAAAAAACACTTTTGCCTGATGGGTCGCTCCCCATCTCTAAAAAAACAAACCAAAAAAACAAATTCCCCTGGCGCCTAGAGGTTTCTGCCCCCCCCCCTGGGGGCAGATCGGCCTAATAATAGGCCGATATGGGGGGGCAGAAATGGCCTGAAATAAATTTGCCCCCTTAACACCCACCCCCCTCCCCGGGAGCGACACTTGCCTACGGGGTCGCTCCCCCTGCGTGACATTGGCGCCAAAAAACAAATCCCAGGTGCCTAGTCGTTTCTGCCCCCTTAGGGGCAGACTGACCTAAAATCTGCCAATCTGCCCCCAAGGGGGGCAGAAATGGCCTAAATACAATTTGCCCCCCAGGGCAGCGACCCTTGCCTGATGGGTCGCTCCCCATCTCTAAAAAAAAAAAAAAAAAATCCCCTGGCGCCTAGAAGTTTCTGCCCCCAGGGAGGGCAGAAATTGCCTAAAATAAATTTGCCCCTCAACCCCCCCCCGGGAGCGACCCTTGCCTACGGGGTCGCTCCCCCTGCGTGACATTGGCGCCAAAAAACAAATCCCCCGTGCCTAGTGGTTTCTGCCCCCTTGGGGGCAGATTGACCTAAACTCTGCCAATCTGCCCCCAGGGGGGCAGAAATGGTCTAAATACAATTTTCCCCCCTGGGGAGCCACCCTTGCCTGATGGGTCGCTCCCCATCTCTAAAAAAACAAACAAACAAAAAAAAAAACAAAAAAAAAAATTTGCCCTGTTGCCTAGAGGTTTCTGCCCCCCCCCCCGGGGGCAGAAATGGCCTAAAATAAATGTCTCCCCCCCAACCCCCACCCCCCCCGGGAGCGACCCTTGCCTACGGGGTCACTCCCCCTGCGTGACATTGGCGCCAAAAAACAAATCCCCGGTGCCTAGCGGTTTCTGCCCCCTTGGGGGCAGATTGACCTAAAATCGGCCAATCTGCCCCCAAGGGGGGCAGAAATGGCCTAAATACAATTTGCCCCCCAGGGGAGCGACCCTTGCCTGATGGGTCGCTCCCCATCTCTAAAAAAACAAACAAACAAAAAAACAAACAAAAAAAAAAAAAAATTCCCCTGGCGCCTAGAGGTTTCTGCCCCCCCGGGGGCATATCGGCCTAATAATAGGCCGGTCTGCCCCCGGGGGGGCAGAAATGGGTTAAAATAAATTTGCCCCCCAACCCCCATCCCCCCCCCCCCGGAGCGACCCTTGCCTACGGGGTCGCTCCCCCTGCGTGACATTGGCGCCAAAAAACAAATCAGAAATGGCCTAAAATAAATGTGCCCCCCCAGGGAGCGACCCTTGCCTAAGGGGTCACTCCCCTTGCGTGAAATTCACGCAAAGAAAAAACTCCCTGGTGTCTAGTGGTTTCTGCCCCCCTTGGGGGCAGATTGGCCTCATCAAAGTAGGCCAATCTGCCCCCAAGGGGGGCAGAAATGGCCTTAGTATAATTTTCCCCCAAGGGGAGCGACCCTTGCCTAAGGGGTCGCTCCCCACCTAAAAAAATAAAATGAAACATAAAAAAATATATATATGGTCCCTGGTACCTAGAGGTTTCTGCCCCCCCTGGGGGCAGAAAAGGCCTTCCCGAAAAAATGCCCCCCATGGGAGCGACCCTTGCCCAAGGGGTCGCTCCCTTATGACAATTTCAGAAGAAAAAAAAAATCCCTGGTGTCTAGTGGGGTTTCAAAAGCCGGATTGCAATCCGGCTTTTGAAACCCTAGGAGAGACTTCAAAGGGAAGGAAATACTTTTCCTTCCCTTTGAAGCCCCTCCGGGCCTCCCCCAGTGATTGAAGGGAAATGCTTTTGCATTTCTCTTTCAATCGCGCTGGAAGCAGAGCTTCCAGCGTGATTGGGGAGGCCCCTGTTACAAATCAGCGTGCTGACATCACAGGTGGGGGTGGGGGTGGGGGGCGTCGGGGTTGGAAGGGGAAGGTCTTCCCCTTCCATCCCCGCCTTGGAAAGTCCTGCGAGAGAAGCAAGGTAGGAAAACCTGATTGGCAGAGCACGTTGAGGGACAAAAAACTGACAGAAGAAAACAAGATGCAAGACAGAGCAGTAAGATGCAAAAAAGGGCAGGTAAGAGGAATAAAGGATGACAAAAGAACAGTTAAACAGAGACAGAGAGCAGATAGAATAGATGATACATACAAAAAAGAGCTGTTACCGAGACTGGACAGAACTAGCAGCTAACAAGAAAAACAGTAGGAGACAGAAACCAACTGGAGTCAAAAGAGAACAATGAGGTCAAGGTTGTACCGAAAAAGAAGAGAGACACCTGGGGATATCCTCTGGTTGCCACATCCACTAAGGAATATCCATTCAATATCTTCTTGGAATGCAGCAGTTGCCAATATAAATCTCTGTTGTCAATTGTGCTCTCCACAAGAGCAGTAACAACATGGTCACATTGAGCAACACCTACTTCAATGAGGTGGCAAAATATTGTGCTTGTGAGTCCAGCTTATTCAATTTAGAAGAACCATGTAAAACTAACAGTGACCACTAAACCAATATATTGTTGACAACAGTCCAGGCATTTAAGGAGCTCAGAGAACTCCAACATGAAGCACTTGTAGGCAGAAGTGAGAGAAATGGGGAAGAGCAGGATACATCAAGGATAAAAGAGAGACTTGGCTCTCAATGACATTAGGCATGTGTTACCAAATTCCATTTTGTGTGAAATGGCCAAACACTTCCATGGTCCTACTCATGAACAGGAAGATGGGATGAGCTGCACATTTCAAACATATTAGTGTAACCTCCATTTTAGATCGAAAGCTGAAGATTTGTGTCAAAGATGTATTACCTGTCAACATAAGAATAGTGGCAAGAAAACAGTTGTGACCATTAGCCACATAGGAGAATCCAATGGCCCATTCAATCATATGATATTAAACTTAGTTGAAATGCCTGTCTGTAAATGATTGAGGCAGTGTGTCTTTTTTACAAGTGGGTAGAGGCATACCCAAACAAAAGATGTGATAGCCTCACAGGAGCCAAACTATTATTGCTTGTAGGACACACATCAAGAATGAAATAATGACATTGATCTCTATAGCCCTACAAATTGGCTACAAATTGCATTCTAGCAAAAGACCAGTAGCATCAGTAGTTGTGGAGCAAGTCAATGGGACATTAAAATCAAGGATAGCAAAAATGTGTGCCTCCCCTTAACTAAAGTGGCCCGATGCTCTCTCATTTGCCTTGAAGAAGAACAGGACTATTCCCCAACAAGTACTGATGAAGAGAGCCATTATAATCCCTGCTGTCCCTGTAGCCACACTTGTGAATATGACAGCAGACTTTGACCTTGAGCATCACAGGGGACTGGGTGATGTACTGTGTTCTATCTCCTGACTTGGTGAAACGGTAAGCAGGGCAGAAGCAGTGCTGCAACCTCAACCATGGTGACTGAACTCTGATGAAAAAGCTTGTTTACAAGACTTACCTGGAGTCTCATTGTAAGTGGCTGCATCTAGTGATCCTTATGACGACCACTTTGTCACAGTGGATTCACGTGTAGCACACACAGAGAGTGAGACAAGCTGATGAAGAAGTGGAGATCACAGCCACCAACTCAATAAATCGACCTCGAGTTCAAGTCATGGATCCTGTAGAAGAATAGCCATTGCTCAGAGCAGGCGTTAAAAGGGAGCACACCATTGGATACAATGGGCCCCTATTTACTGTTCAGGGTTAAGAGCCAAAATTTTGCATCTAACCCCAAACAGTACATCAATAGCATAAAAAATTGTGATGCTATTTCCCTCTACCCAGCACCATGATGAGCTGTATTTTAAATACGGCGCATACATGGTGGCGGTAGAGGGGCGCAAGAAAAGTGGCGCTTCACTGGGTGCATTGCCACTTTTCTTGAATCTCCTCCTAAGAGTGCCTAGCAGAAGTAATTACACAGCTCTTGAATAGTCACATCTAGTCAATGTTCAGCATTCAGATGAAGAAGTAATAGATTTGAGAGATTACACATACATTTTTTAGGAAACTTCATGAGCTTGACCTAATTATAAGCTGAAACAATCATTCTTGTATAACTTCTTAATTAAATATTGAACTGAGATTTTAACTCAATTTTTGAACTCTGCAAAACTTGTATACAGTATGTTTTGGTATGCAGTGGAAGATAGCAATGTTTCCTTCTTGAAAGACATTCAACACATGAAATAACTGTGTTTTTTTAACACTTGGTGATAAAATTAGTGGTTAGAAACAAATATTCATAATTGTTTTTTTGGTGGGATTTAGCACTTCACATTGACATGCTACATCACAAAAAACCATTAACCAAGCTTTTCTGAATAAGACATATTTTTGTTTGTTAGAAGAGTTCTCTGATGTTATGCGTATGAGAGATTGTAATATATGTACCATTTACCCACATCAGTTGCTGAGGGTGTAACAAATCAGCAGCTCCCTCTTACCTATTAGTTGTTGTGTAGTGTTAGCAATGGGGTCTTGGGTTGGCAGTCAGGTTACCCCCTCTCCAAGCAAGGACCCTCACTCTAATCAGGGTAAAGGAGGAACACACCTGGTTAACCCCCACTCACCCCCTTCGTAGCTTGGCACAAGCAGGCAGGCCTAATGTGTAAAGTATTTGTACCAACACACACACAGTGATACAGTGAAAACAATGAAAAATGGACACCACACCCATTTAGAAAAACAGGCACTATTTATCTAAATCAAACAAGACCAAAATGACAAAAATCCAACATACACAAGTTCAAATGTAAATTTTCAAAAGAAAAAGAGTCTTACTTCATAGAAAACAATGGAAACGATAATTTTGCACAAAATACCTGGGTAGCGTAAAAACATAAAGCCGCACAGGCGAGCGTGTGCCGGAAAAAGGCAGCAATGGGTAGATTCCTTCCTCACAAGAGAGGCCATACATCGTTTCTTCTCCGGTCGGGTCAGCGATGGGTCATTTTTTTCTATAACAAGAGTGTGATCCGTCGATTTCTGGATGGGACACCTTGGATCCGCGCAGAGTCGGTTTGACTTTGACGCCCAGGGACGATGTGTGGAAAATCCTGTCCCACGGTGTTAGAAAACCGCACTGCATGGGGTTTGTGTCATTGTCAGCAGCAGCAAGCCGGTGCTGCATGTCGTTTCTCCTGCTGCAATGTGTCAGTCTCACAGCTGTGATGTGGGTGGAGTGTCAATTTTAGCCGCAAACCCGGCAGCATTTCGTTTATCAGCCGCGTTGCAGATGGTGCGTCGTAAATTTCCCAGCATGGCGTTCTGTGCGTGGAATTTTCAGCTCTTGTTCTGCCAACTTCACCTTTCAAGGGCCCAGGGACTGGCTAGGACACTACTTGGCAGGGCAGGAGTCTCCCCAGAGAGTCCAGGTGTTAGCAGAGAAAGTCTTTCATAGCCATGAGACTTCAAAACAGAAGGCAAACTCAGTTCAAGCCCTGAAGACTCTTCACAACCGGGAATATACCACAAAGACCAGTCTTTGTCGCCTTTCACAGGCAGAAGCAGCAACTGCAGGATAACCCAACAAAGCACAGTCACAGGCAGGGACAGCACTTCTCCTCAGCTCTTCAGCTCTTCCCCTTGGCAGAGCTTTCTCTTGGTTCCAGAAGTGGTCTAATTTTCAGGGGTTTTGGGTCCGATACTTATACCCCTATCTGCCTTCGAAGTAGGCATACTTCAAAGAAAAGTCTCTGTTGTTCCCAAGTTCCTGCCTTGACCAGGCTAGGCCCCAGACACACAATAGGGGGTTGGAGACTGCACTGTGGGAGGGCAGACACAGCCAATTCAGGTGTAGGTGACCACTTCTCCCTCCACTCTAGCACAGATGGCTCATCAGGATATGCAGGCTACACCCAGCTCTCTTTGTCCCACTGTATAAGAGGGATTCACAAACAGCCAAACTGTCAAACTGACCCAGACAGGGAATCCACAAACAGGTCGAGTCACAGAATGGTTTAAGCAAGACAATGCCTACTTTCTAAAAGTGCATTTTCAAACTAACAATCTAAAAACCAACTTCACCAAAAGAAATATTTTTAACTTGGGAGTTCAGAGACCCCAAACTCCTTATTTCTATCTACTCTCAAAGGGAATCTGCACTTTAATAATATTTAAAGGCAGTCCCCATGTTAACCTATGAGAGAGATAGGCCTTGCAACAGTAAAGACTGAATTTAGCAGTATTTCACTAATAGGACATATAACACACACCAGTATGAGTTTCACCTTTAACATACACTGCACCCTGCCCTTGGGGCTACCTAGGGCCTTCCTTAGGGGTGCCTTAAATGTATTAAATGTATGGAAAGGGAAGGTTTACGCCTGACAAGTGGGTACACTTGCCAAGTCAAACTGGCAGTTTAAAACTACACCTACAGACACTACAGTGGCAAGTCTGAGCCATGCTTACAGGGCTACTCATGTGGGTGGCACAACCAGTGCTGCAGGCCCACTAGTAGCATTTGATTTACAGGCCTTGGGTACCTCTAGTGCACTTTACTAGGGACTTACTAGTAAATCAAATATGCCAATCATGGATAGGCCAATTACACATACATTTTACACAAGAGCACTTGCACTTTAGCACTGGTTAGCAGTTGTAAGGTGCCCGGAGTATCAAAAACAGCAAAGAAAGAGTCCAGCACACATCAACTACCTGGGAAGCAGAGGCAAAAGGTTAGAGGCGACCACGCCAAGGGTGCCAAGTCTAATATGTAGGGTATCTATAAACATGTTCTGTCAACAGGATTCCCCCAAATTAACTCTTTCAGATTGTAGTTTTTTAATGAAGAGAGTGTCTGAACTGTTTAGTTCTTTCACAGAAATAAAGTGTGATGACAACATCAAAGTATATAAAGCAACTTATAACATTTAAACACGCTAACAACACTAATAATAAGCTTACATGCTGACAAAATAAGATTGAAATAGAGCTTGTAAAGCAGTTGAATGAGGGAAAAGAGGAGATTAGCAAATATTAAGAGTAAGCAAGAGAGATTGAATTTGATAAAGAAGAGAAAGGCAGACTTGGCAATACAAAGGTACATCCAAGGATTACATCTGAATATAAAAATATAATAAGTGGGAAGAGTTGGTTTTTGACATCCAAGGACCAGCATCAATCAGGAAACTAAGGGGATAATGTGCATGATATGTTAGAAGAAGAGAAGAATCGGCAGAAGTGGTACGATGGAGCGTGCCTGAACAAAGTTAATTAGTTGCTAAAGAGGTTTTGACTGTCAGTAAACTTATTCTTAAAGGGATTTAACATTGGTTTAGTAAGAGCAATTATTTTTAGCTTCTATATAACTGGGTGGAAAGCTCCTATTTGGGTCTCTTATTTCCCTGTGTCAGTCATGGATAAATAATTGGTGCAAGGTTTTTAAAAGATTGAGAATGGAGAAATGTAATTCAGATTGATTTGGTGCTATGATTTCTTCCATTAGTGAGCTTTTAATTGACATGAAGATTACAAAGATATTTACATCTGTAAATCGGTTGGCTACTAATAAGATTGGTGCCCTAAAAAGCAGTGATAATGACTTGATGGTTGTATGTGCTATGGTCATGCAAAATTGGCTTACTTTTTTAATATTGCTTGTGAAGGAAGGGTCTGTTGCATGTGGTGAGTGCAACAATTGCGTATCTATGTATCTCACAGCAGTAGACAAACTAACAATTATATTGTGAATATTATGAACATCATGCTTGAAACAGGCTTTGAAGGAACAAGGTACTACATGGGAGACAGTTAAATCATGGGTTAGCATAAATGGAAAGGGTTTTTGAAATGTTGGTAAATGGTTTGAATATCTAGGAGAAAGCATCTTTGTGAAATTATTAATACCCATAATTAAAGTCTTCTTTCAATTCAATGTTTAGGATTCATTCTCTCAGAAGGAGTTGATTTGTAGATGTAAAAAGAAGGTGTGAACAATGAACAGAAAAAACAGAAGAAGAAAAGAGCATGAAACAGAAGCTAAAGAGGCTGGAGAGTGTGGTAGAATAAATGAGATGGAGGAATCCATAACCAAGACACTGAACTTGGTGACAACTGAATATGTGACGGAACAACTAGATCCTAAACAACGATAGCCTAAATCACTACTGCTAAATAACTAAAAAGTCTCTACAAAGAAGTACAGAACAACTACTGTCTCAACAACGATTTTGCCTGAATAACGATTGCCTGAACAACAAATTTTAAGTTAAGTTTTTCTTTTTTCTTTATGGTTTAGTAGTTGTTTAGAATTTATATATATATAATAAACCATAAAGAAAAAAAGAAAACCTTAACTCTGGAGTCTGGAAAGTCAATTCTCTACTACTATTTCCCCCCTACCTGCATGCCATCACATACCCCCACCCTCACTCCCGTCACTCCACCATTACCCACACACCCCACTATCAAATCCCACTCATCCCAATGCCAAGCCCAGCATGATCTACCAATGCATGGACACCACTCACAGCCCTGCATGGATACTCATCACTAAAGCATGCACACTATAGAGAACTAATAATCCTACCATACACCAACGTACACAAATGAAAGCTCCCAGGGCAAATACAACCAAAGAGGGCAAGCCACAAATGCACAATATGTCAGACACAGAAACCATAAGTCATCATTTACATCCCCACAGGTACCCCTGCCAATGTCACTGGAGAGGAGGTGCCAGCAATATCCAGTCCCCCAGCAGAAGCGGCCCACAGTGATGACAGCAACTCTGGTCTTCAGGATCTGGATGACCAACCTGCCCCTTCAGGGACCTCTGGACAGCCGGTCACCCAGGCCGAGTCACACACCACCACAGAGCCTCCCCCATCAGGAAACACCACCACAACATCCACCCAGCGTACCCACACCTGTGTCTCTGGGACATGTTAATCAGAAGTGTGTCCACTTCTACAGGGACCCCAGGGCGCACCACATATCCATGACAATCAGAGACCTGGGGTCAGTGACAGAGGGCACACGGTTCAGGGGACAAAGGCACAGGCCAACAGGGAAACTGGGAGGAGTGCTGTGCGCCAGGTGGAGGACAGGCCCAGGGAACCGACTGTCCAGGGTGAACTTGCAGAGATCCTGGGAGCATATCAACATTCCCAGGACATGATGGGCCAGATCCTGGACAATGTGCAGGAGAACAAGTGGCTACAGGAGGGACATTACTGGGGGATCAGGGAGGAGTTGCAGGCAATCAACAACACCCTGATCTCCATAGCAGGGGTGCTGGCAGACATGGGCAATATTGTGAGGGAGGCAGTCACACAACAGCGGGCCCCTGCCACTAGCCAGACATCTGAACAGCCTTCTACCTCTGCTGCCGCTAGTGGCCAGGAGGCCCCATCACAGAACTCAAAGGCCACCACCACCCCTCTCCCTGCAGAAGGAAAACCACCCCACAAACGTTCCCTGCGATCCAGACTGAAGCCAAAGACGCTTGCCAAGACCCCGCCAGGAAATAAGAATTTCCTGATTGTCACCCTTGTTTCCCACTCTGTCACCTTGTCCACCTTGAACTGCCATTGCTCCCCTCCCTATGTCCCCTTGGACATTGTACCTGTGCTGCAAACAGACTGAAACAATACCCTGGACTTTCCTCCATCATCACCCCATTCAATTGCACTTGCCTCTCAATATGTTAGCACTTCAATAAACACCCTTGGGAAAAAGAAAAAAAAGTTTGGAGCATGCCACATTTTTCAAGAATGAATTAATTTAAACAGGTATCAACATTGCAATTCAACCTTACAGAAAATGAGCATAGATTAATGACCTGTAGCTGGCTGCAGTGAACACACCAGAATCTGCAAAATGAATTGCCAAAGGGTACAGTAAGTGTGCATAGAAGTGGGGAAAACAGCATGCCAGTGCCACAGATATTCTAACAAATCTCATTGAAATGTGAAGTAACACTGTCTTACCTGTGTATCATTGGAAGTATAGTCTAATCATGGATGTTCTGTTGTCCTCATCCTCATCATCTGCCTCTTAATCCTCACTGTCCACAGGGTCCACTGATGCCACATGAGCATCTCCAGCTTCCTCCTCCTGCAGAAAAGGCACATGGAGTCTCAGGGCAAGGTTGTGCAACATGCAGCATGCCACTACTATCTGGCAGACCTTCTTGGGTGAGTAGCACAGGGATCCACCTGTTAGATGGAGGCACCAGAACCTGGCCTTCAGGAGGACGAACGTCTTTTCTACTATCCTTCTGGTTCGCCCATGTGCCTCATTGTAACGTTCTTCTGCCCTTGTCCTGGCATTCCTCACAGGGGTCAGCAGCCATGATTGGTTGGGGTAATCAGAGTCACCTGCAAATTTTGAGGGACAACATTTAGCCACACACTATCACATATGGTCCACACCATACTCATACACCAACATCTACTGGGTGGGAACCAGGGCTCACCTATTAGCCACACCCTGTGCCTCTATAGTTGGGCCATCACATTTGGGATGCTGCTATTCCTCAGGACACAGCCGTCATGTACCGACCCAGGATACTTAGCACTGATGTGGGAGATGTACTGGTCCGCCAAGCACACCATCTATACATTCATAGAGTGGAAACTCTTCCGATTTCCGATTTCTGAAGACCTGTTCATTCTGACGGTGGGACAAATACAATATGTGTTCCATCAATCGCCCCAATTATGTTAGGGATATGTCCAGTTGCAAAGAACTCGGCCTTCAGTGTGGCCAAATCTTCAACCTGGGGAAATATAATGTAGCTGCACATGTGTTTAATCAGGACAGACAACACTCTTGTCAGCACTATTGAGAACATTGGCTGTGACATTCCTGCTGCCAAGCCCACTGTCACTTGGAAAGATCCAGTACCAGGAAATCAGGAGCACTGATAGAACTTGCACAAGAGGGGGGATCCCAGTGGGGTGACGGATATCAGATATCAGGTCAGGCTCCAATTGGGCACACTGCTCTGTGATTGTGGCCCTGTCAAGTCTATATGAGAGGATAATGTGCCTGTCCTCCATTGTTGCCAAGTCCACCAGGGGTCTATACACCGGGGTATGACTCCATCTCCTATTCATCCGCAGCAGTAGCAATCTATGGGGCAAAAGAGTGAGGAGCTGGTCACAAACTGAACAATGGGGCTACAACAAAACATTTACATGCTGTTAACTTGTAATGGGGAAGTGAGATTTGTACAGTATGTCCTAATTTCACCAGTGATGCAGCAATTATCCAGAGCCTGCACCCCCTGAAATGGCGTCTGCCTGTCCTGTGTGGAGGAACAGGTGGAAGTGAGGTAATTCTGCTGAAGTTGTGCACCATTGCGGGAGGCAGTCGGGAACTGCTGTGCAACTCCTCATTGGTTAACATTGGGCCCTATGGGTTACAGTGGCCAATGGTGATCAACACCGGTGGTGACGGTAGGCATGAAGGGAAAGGAGCCTGCCCCAGCTGCCAGAAAGAGCAAGGAGCCTGCAATAGCAGCTGCTAAGAAGGTAAAGGAGCCTGCTCCAGCTGCCAGAAAGAGTAAGGAGCCTGCCCCAGCTGCTGCTAAGAAGGTAAAGGAGCCTGCCCCAGCTGCCAGGAGGTTGCAGGGGATGGGCAGGACCCTCCCTCCACCAGCAGCACCACCACCTCCAGTGGGCAGCCATCTGAGGTTGCAGGGAATGGGCAGGAGCCCTCCCCCCAGCAACACCACCACCTCCAGTGAGCAGCCGTCCAAGGTTGCAGGGGAGGGGCAGGAGCCTCCTCCCACCAGCAACAGAACTACCACTGAGCAGTCGTCAAGGCCGGCGGACGTTATGTGAACCTGCCTCCATGGGCTGCTGTGCGGCCTGCCCCCTGCAAATTCAGTGGGTATTTCACCCACCTGAGAGACTATGACCTTGCACTCCCCAGGATCAAGAGCACAGGGCATGAGGCCCCCTCCAGAGCCAGTGGGTAAGACACCCACAGAGCTGAGACTCCTCAGGATCAAGAGCACAGGGCACAAGGCCCCCTCCAGAATCAGTGGGTAAGACGCCCACATACCAGGACTCCCCAGGATCAAGCACAGGGCATGTTGCCCCCTCCAGAGCAAGTGGGCAAGTCACCCACCTGAGAGACTGTGGCCTTGCACTCCCCAGGATCAAACATAGGGCATGTTGCCCACTCCAGAGCAAGTGGACCAGTCACCCACCTGAGAGACTGTGGCCTTGCACTCCCCCGGATCAAGCACAGGGCATGTTGCCCCCTCCGGAGCAAGTGGGCAAGTCACCCACTCAAGAGACTGTGGCCTTGTACTCCTCAGGTTCAAGCGCAGGGCATGTTGCCCCCTTCAGAACCAGTGCTCTTGTTACATCTCTCGGCTGAGGTGCTTCCCCTGCCTCCCATCCCCCTAAGGTGCCTGCCTATTTACCAACTGATATCCCTGCAGTATTCTCTTCGTGTTGATGCAGGTGAAGTGTGTGGCCTTGGACTTTCGCCCTTGGCCATTTGGCCTACGAACATTGTGGACTAGGCTGTGTCCCTTTTTGTTTACATATATATCTATTATCTTGCCTAAGTTATTTTTCTTGATGTGTCGCTCTCATTACATTCACTTTTTCAAAATAATTTTGTCCTTGCATTATTCATCCGAGTTACGGGGTAAAAAAAAAGTTTTTGTGATGCAGCTGATTGTGTGTATGGTGTGAGGTGGTGGTGCGTGTGTGTGTGTCACTGTTGTTTTCCTCCCTCCCTCCCTTGTGTGCTAGATGGCTGTACTCACCGTCATTGTCTTCGTGAGCGTTGATGTTCGTGGTGGAGCAGCACGTAGAAGATCATGGGGAAGACATGCAGCTCGGGCTCCATGGTGGCGTGGTTGTTCCCTGTGTCCCCAAAGGTGAGTCCTTTCCTTTCTGAGCTCAGTTTTCGCCAGGCTTTTGATGTCATTGGTAGTGCCTCAGAAAAGGTGGCAGTTTGCTGTGTCTTAATGTGGTGGGCGGTACATTGACTTCCATCTGGCTGTAGGTGGCTATTGCCATGGGGCCTGTTGTTTCCGCCCTGGCGGTCAGTGTGGTACATTGGCTGTCTATCGGAGATCTTTCCGCCATGGCCATAATTTGGAGGTAATTACCGCTGGCCTGTTCGAGATATTACCGCCACTTTAACACCAACCGCACATGGTTGTAATGAGAGCCTATGTGTGGCACAAGGCTGATTAAATGTGCAGAATTAACATTGCCTTCCTCGAAGCAGCTGATAAAATATGTAAAGACAAATGCTAAAAACCTGCTTGCTAAAATATGAATAAAATGAGCATAGAAGTAAACTAAGGCACAACTAAGCTTAGGCGAGTGCCCAACTCAGGTACTAAAAGGGTCCTCAAAAATCCTTCCCCTTACCAGTTTTGAAGTGCAGATTCTAGTATACCTAAAGGAATAAGAGAAAAAATATTCTACAAAGATATAAAAGAAACAAAAATCATAAAAATATCCATGTCGACAAGCAGAACGGTCCAAAGAAAAAATACATTGTTCATTTGGTATAAGGGGTCCAAATTAAAAGTCATTGGTATCCTGCATGAGGTCATCAAAAACATCAGTGGAGATAGAATCCAAGTGGGATCCCACTTCAGCAGACGATATAACCACCAGAGCTTCATCCAAAAGGTCAAAGGAGCACACATGATCCATAGCCTCAGCTGCAGCTGAGGGGACAGTGTTCTGTGCCATGCCAGATGATGGGGCAATGGGAGCTGGAGCAACCTGGTCCAAGAAAGAAGGTCATAGTAGGCCTGGGTGGAGTTTGCGGAGTTCTGCTGCGTGGAACCCCGCGAACTGCCCAAAAAACTCTGCCGCACTACGTGGAGTTCCGCAAGCAGTGGAGTGCGTTAGGATGTGCCATTCAGGCTGATTTTTAGTGTGGAATGTTTGCTCCGTACTGAAAAATCAGCACGAATGGCTCCCGGCACAGCGCAAGAGGGTGCTGCTTCTTTTGTGACGCTCGGGTAGATTTTCTATTTGAGCAGCAGCTTCCTCGGTGCGTGCAGAAGGTTTCTCAATGCGAGCGGTCGCAACTACCTGCCACTTCCAGCATTGATAAATCTTGCTAGGAGGTGGTCTTGAGTAAGATTTTCCTCGCTCAATGACTCGACGTTGGCAAGTGCGATAGATGAAAAAACTCTGCTCCACTCCACTATGCAGAGTTTTTCTGAGCTCCGCACTCTAAGTGGAGTGCAGAGTGGGAAAAACTCTGCAAACACCACAAGCGGAGCAGAGCTCACCACTCATTCCTATCTCATAGGAAGAGTCACAGGGCAATCACAATATCATAGGACAACTACAGGAATGAACCCTCAATGGGCACATTATCAGATTCATGTTTGTATGAGGTATCTATAGCTAAACAAGTCACACCACGCATATTCAAAAATCACCGTATGCAACAGAAAACAGGCTGCTTACAGCAGAACACTGGTCTGAATAAAAGGGAATTCCTCCATCAGTGATACTCCAAAGTACTGCATCATACATTCACAACACAATTGGGCTGGTAGGAGCTCCATCACTCTTCTTGCTTGAGATGGAGCAGCCATTTCAAATCAAATACGCCAACAGAAGAATACTGCCAAATAATGCTAATAACAGCGGGAAGCCTCCAAAAACACTTGAAAATAGTGAGTGTATGGCTGATGGTATTACCCCAAAAATGTGCTTACAAATCCAGATCCTACCGCCTTGCAAAAGTATATAATCACAGCGGCGTTGGATTCATTAAAAATGCATCTCACCAATCACTGAAGTGTCTTTGAAAGTCAGAGTTTAAAAAGGACTGTATCTCTGCTGATGACCTTGCCACTTGTAGGTCATAGGTTTCATGGGTAGATGCCAGTGCCATGTGTTTTCGAAACAATAGTGCCTTTAGTCTGCTAAGCTTGTCAAAATTGATATTAGAAGTAGCAATGTGAGGCCACAAATTTGCTACTTTTACCTCATTCATGGGTGGATAAAAGTGCATTTCCAATGCAGACCACTATTTGAGAAAAAGAACGCCCAACAGACTTGACCACTCAGTATCAAGTGAATCCCATTCAAGAGTAACTGAAACAATGGGTGAACCAGATAAAGGAATACCCTTCAAGTAGCAGGCTAAATTACCTGCTGACATGTTGCAAGCACCATGCACCTTTTTACAAATCATTGAATAGCTTACAGAAGTCTCACACTCGCTTCTGACAAGAAAAACTCCTTCTTCCCCACTCATACACTTGTAATTGTAAGGCTTTTCCCATACGTCATGAATATAGCTCTCTCTCTCTCCTTCTATGTGGAAAATGTTTTATACTTGAAGTGAATTGGAATGTGGATAATGGCAGATATCTCACCCCATGTATTAATCACACTGATGATGTTTTTCAGCCACTGTACAAGGCAACTTTTCCAATCTTTCTATGTAAGCATGGTGTAACTAGAGTCCTTCTTTGCTATTATCTGTTGATTTCATACATAGTTGAAAGGAGAAAATAACTCTTTCAAGTTCACATGCTTCCAAGGCATGCGATTCACCTTCAGAACCTGTAAAGTCTAACTCAACTGTATAATGAACCTAAGCTGACTTTGCCCATGTTGTAATAATGACATGTCATTTTGAATCATGTCTATTGCAGGTGACACAATGCTACTTAATGTGAAAATGCAAGTAACACCGTGTTCATAACATTATCAACAGTGGCTAATGCTTTCTCTAAATGTTCCTTACATATTTGCCTTAGATGAGCAGCAGCTTCCATTGGTGAAAGCTTTTGTTGTATAATGGATATAAGAATCTTTTGGTGCATGGTTTTGTAAGACCTAGAAAGTAATCTTGCCTATTTATGTCCTCAGAGAAGAAGAGAGATACGTTCTTTTACAGCTCTCAGTGTGGAGTGTTGCAACCATTGCTGATATAATTTTGCTGATGCTTTATGTGGTGACTATGCCTGTGTGTTGTGTGGTGACAGAAGGGTCCTGTCTGTGTGCTTTTAAACACTGTGAAGTGTTGATAAAACTTGCATGTGCTTCAACTGGCCACAATAACCACCCATTGGGACCTTAAAGTGTTGAATTGAATACAGGGAGTGCAGAATTATTAGGCAAATTAGTATTTTGACCACATCATCCTCTTTATGCATGTTGTCTTACTCCAAGCTGTATAGGCTCGAAAGCCTACTACCAATTAAGCATATTAGGTGATGTGCATCTCTGTAATGAGAAGGGGTGTGGTCTAATGACATCAACACCCTATATCAGGTGTGCATAATTATTAGGCAACTTCCTTTCCTTTGGCAAAATGGGTCAAAAGAAGGACTTGACAGGCTCAGAAAAGTCAAAAATAGTGAGATATCTTGCAGAGGGATGCAGCACTCTTAAAATTGCAAAGCTTCTGAAGCGTGATCATCGAACAATCAAGCGTTTCATTCAAAATAGTCAACAGGGTCGCAAGAAGCGTGTGGAAAAACCAAGGCGCAAAATAACTGCCCATGAACTGAGAAAAGTCAAGCGTGCAGCTGCCACGATGCCACTTGCCACCAGTTTGGCCATATTTCAGAGCTGCAACATCACTGGAGTGCCCAAAAGCACAAGGTGTGCAATACTCAGAGACATGGCCAAGGTAAGAAAGGCTGAAAGACGACCACCACTGAACAAGACACACAAGCTGAAACGTCAAGACTGGGCCAAGAAATATCTCAAGACTGATTTTTCTAAGGTTTTATGGACTGATGAAATGAGAGTGAGTCTTGATGGGCCAGATGGATGGGCCCGTGGCTGGATTGGTAAAGGGCAGAGAGCTCCAGTCCGACTCAGACGCCAGCAAGGTGGAGGTGGAGTACTGGTTTGGGCTGGTATCATCAAAGATGAGCTTGTGGGGCCTTTTCGGGTTGAGGGTGGAGTCAAGCTCAACTCCCAGTCCTACTGCCAGTTCCTGGAAGACACCTTCTTCAAGCAGTGGTACAGGAAGAAGTCTGCATCCTTCAAGAAAAACATGGTTTTCATGCAGGACAATGCTCCATCACACGCGTCCAAGTACTCCACAGCGTGGCTGGCAAGAAAGGGTATAAAAGAAGGAAATCTAATGACATGGCCTCCTTGTTCACCTGATCTGAACCCCATTGAGAACCTGTGGTCCATCATCAAATGTGAGATTTACAAGGAGGGAAAACAGTACACCTCTCTGAACAGTGTCTGGGAGGCTGTGGTTGCTGCTGCACGCAATGTTGATGGTGAACAGATCAAAACACTGACAGAATCCATGGATGACAGGCTTTTGAGTGTCCTTGCAAAGAAAGGTGGCTATATTGGTCACTGATTTGTTTTTGTTTTGTTTTTGAATGTCAGAAATGTATATTTGTGAATGTTGAGATGTTATATTGTTTTCACTGGTAATAATAAATAATTGAAATGGGTATATATATTTTTTTTGTTAAGTTGCCTAATAATTATGCACAGTAATAGTCACCTGCACACACAGATATTCCCCTAACATAGCTAAAACTAAAAACAAACTAAAAACTACTTCCAAAAATATTCAGCTTTGATATTAATGAGTTTTTTGGGTTAATTGAGAACATGGTTGTTGTTCAATAATAAAATTAATCCTCAAAAATACAACTTGCCTAATAATTCTGCACTCCCTGTATACTGTTCTTAACCATACCAGCTGATATTCTGTAATATTTACAACATTTTGCCAGTTTTCAAATGTTGATATTGAGGGAATGCTGGGCACATTCATTTATTTTACATTTGCTAACCAAAGCCTAGTTTTTACACTAGAATTAAACATGCTTTGACTTTGTCTTGTACTTGCCAATCTTTTGGACCCCAAATTGTTTTTAAATCTATAGTTTTTTCTAATAATCATAGCCATGTGTGGCCAAGTGGGAAACAAATACATTTGAATAAATCAATTTGGTGTTAGTAAGAAGGGCTTTCCTTGCTTTTTACTGTTGGCAAATCGAAATAATAAGACTCAGGGTTAGTAACATCATGCCCAGAAAAATACGGTAATTTATCAACATATGTTTTAGAACTACTCACTGGTGGAGTTGGAAAATGTTCCCATTGTGGGTAAATAAAAACTATACAATAGATACTAGCTCTGTATAGGTAATGGTGTCCATAATGAGGGTAACAAACAATTTCACAATAATTTGCAGAATTCATGTATATATCTTTCTTTTCAAACATAGCATAATATTCAAGCTCAGAAAGCATACAATCAACTGTTTTAACATCCAAGTCATCAGCTACAACACCAGGGCCCACATTTATGCTAAGGTGGTGCAACACTGTGCTGCGCCAAAAATAGCAGCGCCATGCTGCGTCACTTTTGAAAGGCAGGGGTGCACCGTATTTAGAGGAATATGGCACACCCCTGCACTTCCCACTGCGCTGGCGCTGAATTAAGCAGCCTTGTGCCAAAGCAGGCATCCTTGCACCATAGTATAAGGGTGGGTGCGTTGAGGGGATACATTGTTTATGTGCAGGAAGATCTCCCATCCTGCAGATAAATAATCTTTAATGGCGATTTAGCACCTATATGTGTGCTGCAAAATGCAGCGCAGGTAGAAGCACCAAAGCGTCATTTTGGACTGATTATTCATGTGCAGGAAGGTGTCCCTTCCTGCTTGTAAACTATTGTCCATGCCGCAAAATGCAGCACACAGAATAAAAGCATTCCTCCTTTTTTTGCCATGCTAACGTCACCCCTGGGTTGGCGTTAGTTTGTGGTGCTGCCTCAGATCTACTCGTAAATCTGAGGCAGCATCAAAAGCAATGGGTGTGACGGTGGAACACCCACTACAACACCCATTGCACGTCCCCTCTGACACGGATAACAGAGTCGTAGGGCCCCATGTTTACAAGGAGGTGTAACGCCACAAAAAAGTGGCGTTACACCTCCTTGTAAATATGGAGCAGTGCTTAGCACCTCCAGAGTGTCAGGAAAAGTGAAACTCTGGTGGCATTCATAGAAATTTTGAAAACATACGGAATTCAAAGCATTTCTGTAGGACTGGATTTATCATATGGAACTTTATCCTAAACAATCCCATCAGGGACTGGAACAGCAGAAATGCTCATTAAGGACAAGTCTCTTCGCCCTTTATGGGAAGACAAGTAAGGTTTTAAAACCTCTTCCAACAATTCGACAGCAGAGCATTCAGGAAGATAATGCCCATATATAAGCAAAAAGAAGACCATAACAAATCCAATCCATCAGAAAAAATAAGCAATGACTACGTAACCCACAGGTTATACTGAATCAAATAAGCGCATTTAAGCCAGTTGAAAAGCGTACATATTCCATGAACAGACGTGATAGTTGAAGAAAAGTTGGCTATATCAACAAATTAACCAGAAGTAGTCTTTGAAAAATCTGGAGCCGATGCAGGTGAAAGAGAAAGAGAACTGGTGGTTCATCATAAACAACACCATTGATGTGTGTTGAATTAGTGATTTGCAGATTAACATTTTGGACATTTCTTGTAACTGTAGAGGTAACTCTAATCAACAAAAGTTCCTTCTCCTCCCTCCACAACCTAGGGGAAACAAGTTCAGCATTGTTTAATACTTGAAGGTATCTTCTATACGGTAGTGAGAAGGTAAAAGGGACTACCCAGGAATCCTCATGGTCTACTGTGCAGGATCGGCCACATGATCAAATTCTTTGTGATGAATGGAGACAAAATGATTGTCTTTAGAGCCAGACAGATGTGGTAAACTCAGTTGTGCTGCCCTGTATCCCTAGAATAGGGGCATGTGATCTATAGGATGGGCCTAACTCCTTCACAGGAATCTTCTCACAAACCAGATCCCCTACTTGTGTAATGCAGCCTGTGGAAGTTGTTGGATCCCCCATTCCCAAAGTGGCAACATGTGTGGTGGAAGATTCATCTCGGAACTGTTGTAATTCCTGTAAGACAGTGACATGTTCATTTATGTCAAAATGTGGGTCTGCAGCCACTGTGCCAGGGCCAACAAGATCTGGGACGTATATAGGTATGTCTAACAGCGCTTCATATGGGGTATGGCCTCTCAAAGATCTTCTAGGCAGAATATTTAATGCTCTGTGGACCCTATATGGGTGATGGATCCAACTACAACCTGCACCTAATACTCTAGCTGTTAAGGATTGCTTTAAGTCTCATTTTTTTCTTTCCACTATCAAATTTCCCTCAGAATGAAATGAAGATTAGTAATGCAGTGCTATACCCAATGTTCCCAAGGCATCCCTGAAAGCCCTAGAGGCAAAAGCAGCACCCGGATCTGAGTTGAACGCAGCACTTGCATATGTCCCAATAAAGATTTGCAAATCTTTAATAACAATGCGAACATTAACCTAACATTTTCACCACATCCAAAGCAATCTAGTGCAAGAATCTATAGCAAGTAGAATATGTTTGTATGCACTATCTGATTTTAAATGACCACAATGGTCCAGCTACACACACTGCAAAGGCGTATTGGGCACTAACAGGGGTGTCTGCCATGGGTGCTTGACTGCAGAACCAATAATGTATTTACTGATGTTGCAACTAATGACATAGGACCTCACTATGAACTTGGCAGTAATCACTGACGACCGTCGTGCTGATGGTGAACAAAAGACCGCCAGTGGCATTGAACTGCACACTAATGATGCCAAAAAGAGAAATCTCTAAAAATCCTGCAACCTCCACCCACCGCAAGGGCCAACGCGGCAGAAAGGAAGTACACCCCACTCCGCCACCACCATGCAGACAAATCCTCCGCCCACCAAATAATGATGCACAAATCAGCTTGGCAGACAGTGAATGCCGAATGACTATTGGTCGTACTGACCGCCACAGCCAGCAATGGGACCCACCAACAACAAATGCACACATTGGCAAGTTTGAAACCCACACACCTGACACACATCCACAACACTATGAAACACACACTTTCACACCCCACAATCCTTTGCAATGCCAGTAGCACGACAGGTATTGACAACACAACACGCATACACTGAACTCAACATCACACAAGTCAAACACACAAATACACCACCAAAACCCATAAACACCCCAAACACCATCACAAGCCACACACCCAACCACACAACAGCACCCTCACCAATAGACCTACAACACATCACCCACAACACACACCATGGCACCCCCTAAGCACCCCTGCTTTACAGACAGGGAGCTAAGGACCCTGCTGGACGAAATACTCAGGGTCGAGCCACAACTATTCGGGGCACAGGTGCAGAAGACACCCGTGGCCAGGAAGACGGAGCTATGGCAGAGGATAGTTAACAAGGTCAACGTATTGGGAAGCCATCCTCCCACAAGGGACGACATCAGGAAGAGATGGAACGACCTGCGCGGGAAGGTTTGGTCTATGGCATCCAGGCACAACATCGATGTATAGAAGACTGTTGGTGGTCCCCCATCTCTGGCCCCCCGAATACAGCAACTGGGAGGACCAGGTCCTGGCTATCCTGCACCCGGAGGGCCTCATCGGACTCACTGGAGGACTGGACTCGGGTAAGTCAACTACAATATCTTCATTGTCACCACACCTGTAATGCATGTATCATCCCATCCCCTAACCACCACCAGGACCCCATTCACTACCCGGTCCACAACAACCACATCCAAGTCCCTTGCATGCCCAGAATCCCACAACCAAATCTCCATCCAGTCCCCTGGTACAGTAACCTATCCCCGCATGGAATCCCAGTGGCACTACAGCACCGACAATGCACCTCCACCCCCGAAAAAAACTGCACCAACATTTACACAAGGGGACCTTGCATGCCACTACAGGGGAATATAAGCATAAAATAGTGAAGACCAGTGCAGCAATTGCCAAAAAAGTACAGGACACCCACATGTCTATTCTCCCACACACAGGCACCAACACCTATGCCGCCCAGACGGAGCCGTCAAGGAGTGCAAGTCCTCCACCTGAAGACGGAGGCCCCACTCAGAAGAGTGCAGAGGGATGTCTGGACACAGAGTAAATCCCTGGCCCATCCCACAGTCCTGGACTGTCACCCTCCAGACGCCCCACCCAGGACATGACTGACACCCCTACCACACAGCCACCATCATCAGCTCTGGCCAAACGACCCCACACCAGTGTCTCCCAGACACGGACTGGCTGCCTACATGTACAGAGGTCAGAGTCACCACCTTCCAGCAGGCAGGATGATGAAGGGCCCAGTGCAAGTGGGACTGCCAGACTTGTGTGGGGGACACAGGCACAGGAGGCTAGGACCAGAGGAAGGGCATCAGTGGCCCAGGGGGGTGGCCAAAGGATGGTTGCTGCTGCCCAGGAGGTAATATCCGAGGTTTTGGGAGCATGCCACCAGACCCAGGACAGGATGGGGCAGATCCTGGCCACCCTGGAGCAGAATTAGAGTCTGCAGATAGCACACTACCAGGAGGCCATGGAGCAATGGAAACAGCTCAATGCCACAATGGCCCCCATTGCAGGGGTGCTGCAGCACCAGTATCATAGCCAGCCTGAGTCCTCCACCTACCTGCATGCCCCTACCACTAGCCAGGACACTGCCCTGCCTTCTACATCTGCAGCATCCACTAAACTGGTGGCACTGTCAGAGGACTCACAGGAAACCAGAACCCCTACCCCTGCAGCCCAGCTGCACCTTCGCAAACATGCTCTCAGACCCAAATATCCCACTGATACACCAGCCAAGACCAAGCCCAGTGCCAGGAAGTGACTCTGCCCGGAACTGTCTCCCTTGTGTGCCACAGAGCCACCTTGTTGACATGCCACTGCCATCACACCACCTTCCAATGGCGACATGGACTATACCCCAGTGCGACCAACAGCTGAGCATATGTACCTGAGTATGTTTTTCACCATGTGCCCACTTCCTTTCACTGTCCCAACACTTGTATATATTGCCATTGAATAAATACACCTGTGCAATCAAATTATGGCCCTCATTAGGACTTCGGCGTTCTTCTCAGAAGACCGCTAAAGTCCCTACAGTCTGAAGACCACCAGTGTTGGCGGTCTTCTGACCACCATATTATAACTGCTAGTGACTCTCCGCCACAATTTGGGTGGAGAGCCGCCAGCAGCCATACTGGTGGTCGTCGGTGCAGTGGAGGTTGCTCCACCGTCACTGCCATGTCATCACAACACCGCCCACCGAATTACGTTACAGTATTCGGCGTGGAGGTGTTGTGGTGACGGTGTGCTGGCGGCGGAGCAGGCCCCATGGAACCCATGCCTTCCTGGACAACCACTGAGACAGCTAAGGTGATCGTCCGACAGGGGAGGTGGTGGGGGGTGTTGTGTGTGCGTGAATGGGGGTGTGACTGTGTGTATAGAGGGGGTGTGTGAGTGCGTGTATGAATGCGGGGGGTGTGGTGTGTGCCGGGGGTGTATTGTGTACGCGTGTGTGCATGTATGTGTGTGTGTGGTGTGTGCATGCATGAGTGGGAATGGGGGTATGTATGGGGGGGCTCATGGAGTTGGGGGGTTGGGGAGGGGGCCCTATCAGCTTTGGGAGGTGGTAGGGGGGCCGTGGCTGTTGTGGGAGGACTGTGGGGAGGGTGGCGGGGAGACCCCTATCAGTGCCAGGGAAGGAATTCCCTGGCACTGATAGTGCCCACCGCCATGGTTTTCATGGCAGTAGAGCCATGGCGGTATGCGGGGTCATTCTCATGCAGGCCGCAGTGACGGCCACCAGGCTGGACACTGATGTCTCCAGCCTGGCAGTCATTACCGCCGTGGTGGACGGTGTGGTACATTGGCAGTAGTTACTGCCAGCCTGTTGGCGGTGCTACTACCAAGTTAACACCGTCCGCCACGGTTGTAATGAGGGCCTATATGTCCTTCATCAATATGAGAGATCAATTTTGAATGTTGAATGCATTAGCCAGTTACTATCATAATCACACTTTTATTGCAGGAGGGGATCCAACACACTGTGTTGTCTGAAGTATGTTACACTGTACCTAAAATTGCGTTCCCTGGCACATGCCACTTCAGTCATGATTTAGCATTGTCACTGACAAAAGACATCACAGTACTTATTACATGAGTCAGACTGTAACTATGCAGTAAATACATCAGCTTCATTGAACAGTACCTTAGAGTTACAGGACGTATAGCCAGATTATCTGAGTTCTGGAGTTGAGATCTTCCCCCTATTCTTCCTCACCATCACTCTCATCCCCTCTCTGAGGTTGCAGGGCTGGTTGGACAGCCCCCTCCTCTTCCAGAAGGGGGATAGTTTTCCTCACAGCCAAGTTGTGCAGCATGCAGTAGGCCACCACTATCTTCCACACCTTGTCAGATGGAGGCAACAAAATCTTGCCTTCAGGAGTCCTACAGTGCGCTCTATCACCCTCTTAGTGTGACCATGGGCCTCATTATAATTCCTCTCTGCATCTGTCCTGGGATTCCTCACAGGTGTCAGGAGCCATTGCAAGTTGAGGTAGCCAGAATCACCTGCAAACGTGGGTGAAAGAGGACTTAAACAAACAGCCTTTGCTTGCTTACAGCCTGGCTGTCAGCTATGTAACTGATCCAGTGTCATACACACTCACCTATGAGCCAAGCTCTGTCCCCCTGTAGCTGTCCATTCATGTGTGGTACACTGCTGTTTCTCAGGACAAATGAATCATGGACTGATCCTGGGAACCTGGCATTGATGTAAGGTGTACACTTTAGAAGTACACACCAATTGTACCTTCATGGATTGATAGTTCTTACGATTCCGATACACCTGTTCATTCACTCTTGGGGGTATGAGAGCTATGTGGGTACCATCAATGACACCTATCACATGGGGGATATTAGTGAAGGCATAGAATCCTGATTTGATGGCTGTGAGATCAGCCCTTTGGGGAAACTGGAAATAAGTTTGCAAGTGTTGAATAAATGCATCCAGGAAATTGGACAGGATGTGGCTGAACATTGTCTGTGAGACCCCTGCAGCCATGCTCACTGTCACCTGAAATGAGCTCGTGGCCAAAAAATGGAGCACAGATAGCACTTGCATAGTTGTAGGTATGGCATGCTGATTCCGATTAGCCAGCTTCAGAACAGGATCCATTAATGCACAGAGGTCATGGATTGTAGCTCTATTGAGTTAGTAGGTGATAATGATGTGATGCTCCTCCATAGGGGCCAGATCTACCAGGGGTCTGCAAACAGATGAGGCCCTCCCTCGCCACATGGGTCTGTACCTATGGGGGAGGAAAGAACACATTTTGAGTGTCAACATACACTTGCATCACAGAATGTCACTGTACTTTTCAAAATGCATCACATAGGTAACACACAAAACCAGAAAGAATGAGGTACACCATCAGGCTAATGTGTGCTGAGGTTTCTCTCTCATAATGGCATCACATTGTATCCACACTTCAACCGTGACTACATGTGTGGATCAAGGAATCATGTCAGTAATCGACGAATGGGAGAGAGAATGGGGCCATGGATGAGGCCCCCGGCAAGGCTATTGAGACGTGTGAAAGCAAAATGGCAGCCTCCTGCCATCCAGGTATGGTAGTGTGGAAGTGACATAATTCCACTGGCGTAAGTTGTCATGGCGGAAGGCGGAGTTCACTGCCATGCACCTGATCATTGGATTACATGGTTGTCAATGGGAACCTGGGCCAATCATGATCGCCGCCGCCGGTAACGGTGCACAGCCCCATGGTATCTACCGCTATTTTGTCAGACCCTTGACACTTGACTCCAGCATCACGTGAAGGGTAGTACTCCACTGCATGTGCTGCTGTCTCCTGACTCTGGTCCCTGAGATGGCACGTGTCACAGGGGACCGGGCCCTGGCCTTCACCCCGGAGGAGCTGAAAAAGCTGGTGGACGGGGTCCTAGCCCTGTATGCGTAGTTGTATGGGCGACCAGAGGAGCAGGTGAATTACCATCTGTCATCCTTAAATGTGTGTGATTGTGGCGGATGCCTGTATGCATGTATGTTCGATGTGTGACTGCCCAGCCGTAGGTTGTCGGGCACTTTCTGTCTGTAATTCATTCATATGCATGTCAACATTGGTCATGTCAGTATGAAAGGGCATGGCATCTGAGTATGGAGCACCCACACTGATGTTTGTTTCTTTTCTCTGTGTATCCCATGCAGGTCAGTGCCCATCGAAAGAAAGGCCTGTGATAATCCATCACCAAGGAGGTGTGGACGCTGGAGCTCTACAACCAGCGGGCACCCACTGCAGGAAGCGGTGGGAGGACCAGAGGCGCTGGGCCAGGAATACCGGAGAGGCCCAGCTGGGGATGGCCTTCCAACGAGGATGGGGTGCCCGTCAGTCCCCGACCACCCTAATGGCCCGCATTCTGGCGGTGGCCTATCCGGATTTGGATGGGTGGTTGAAGGCACCACAGCAGCCACAACGGGGTGAGTACCAACTCTGTTGTGATACCACTTTGATGGGCATATTTGGGTGCTGTGGGATGCATGCAGTGTAGTGCCAGGCACTTAAACAGGTGTGTCTCTGCAGTCCTGCCCCCCTCCACGTCCTTGGGATAGTGTCATAGCTAGTTTTGGCAGGGTCTGTAGGCCTATGAGGGGTGTGTATCAGATTTGTGTTTCATGAGGGTTATGTGGTGTATTCTGGGGTCATGCCTACTAGTCAGGGCACATTCATAACTTATGTTGTGTCTGCTGAGGGTTTGTGCTTGACCTGGGTGGGAGTGTCTGTGACCCAAAATGTATATATTTCGTTAGAGGGAAATCTGTTAATAAAATAAAACAAATCATTTTGACAAGATAATGTAAGTTTAATAAATTTTCAGCTGGGAACAACAGGCAGTCTCAAATGGAGGCCATGACTGAAGTTCAAAGTTCTGGTTCAAACACCAGTAGCATTTATACTGTAAGAACCACAAAAAACTGTGGTCAAGAGTTCACCATTGACGTAAGCAACTACAAGTAGTACAGATAAGATAATGAGGTGCCTCTGGAAAGAAGCAGGTGCACTTGTTGGCCTCATGGGTGGGTAAGTTACACTGACGTCATTCACCATGTCTATCTTTCTGCACAAAAAGAGATTATATGTTGCGTGCTGCTCATGGTAGCTCTGCCTTGCAAATACTTATCTGACCCTTACACAGTTCCCCTTACCACGATATGAATGACTTGTGGTTTTTAGGATCCTTGCACTAAGGCAAGATACACCCTTTTGGTCCACCCTGTTCGTGCTAAGTGAACATTTTGAAAGTAACAGTTGGTGCAGCTTTAAAGAAAAACTCAAATTCTACTGTGGCATGGGCCTCTTGTGTGTTTCAGCACAGCTAACTTAACAATGCAGCATGTGTATAAGTTTCCTAAGTAATAAGTGTTTGTTTGTCCTAAATGTGACCTGCCTTTTCTATTGAACCCACAGTCTGTCTTTTTTAACATGTCAGGTATTAAGCCTTTCACTACTTACATTGGTTTACAACTATCTAGCCTAAAATGTTTGTATTGGGATTTGGGAACATATGTTTGTTTGTATGTGATGTATTCCTATTCTTCCTACATCAATTTTCTGGATTTTACATACTTATTTCTTGTTTTGTTTCCCCACCCCTGTGCTCTTGTGTCCCTGTGTACATTAGCATCATCTGGCGAGGGAGCTGAGGCACCGGCGAGTGGGGATGCAGCAGCCCACAATTCCAAGGATGCAGAGTCGACCAATGGCAATGGGACCAGTGGGTTGGAGGGTGACGGGAGTACCACGGGGGAGGCAACTACCACTGGAAGTAGTGACTCTGATACCTCCTCCGATGGCAGCTCCCTGGTGGTGGTGGAACCTACAGGGCCCGCTCATTCTTTGTCATCTTCTGCCACCCCCATGCCATCACCACCCGCCCAGTTGCTCCCCACCAAGTTACCCGTGCCCTCTCACCCAGGAGGGAGGGCATCACCTCTGCCTTGGGCACCACATCCCCTGCTCCAGTCAGCCCTGCTACCCTCATGGAGGAGGCTATTGACCTCCTGAGAACCGTCTCTGTAGGGCAGACAACCATCGTGAATGCCATCCAGGGGATAGCATCCCATATGCAGCAATGCAATGCATACCTGGAAGGCATTCACGATGCCATGTCTGGCATACAGAGATCTTTTCCGGCTCTGGCCTCCTCTGTGACGGCAGCCAGTGTCCCTAGTTTTTCCATACACCCTCACACCACCTCTACCCCTTCCAGCACCCCACTCCCTTCACTGATCCCAAGCACACATACAGACAGCCTTGCACACAGATCAACACACAAGAAGCGCACAGACAAACACAAGCACCACACTTCTCACCACAGGCAGGCACACACCAAACATACCAAAGCACACACAACATCCACTTCCCCCAGTGTGTCAACCTCCCCCGCCACCCTGTCTGTCACCTCACCATGCACACCCACATGCACTGCACCCTCAGTCACTGCTGCTGCCCCAATTCATGCAGTCACCACATCTGACATCCAGACATGCAACCCAGACATCACACCTGCACTCACCACGATTACATTTACAGACACTTGCAGCACACTCACCAGACCTGCAGATACCCAGACAACATCCACCTACACTGGCAGCCTGTCTTCTCCCACTGTGTCCACCCCTCCTCCTCCCAAAACACTCAAACCTTCACACACATCCACACCACACACATTCACCACACATAAGCATACTGCCTTCTCCCACAGTGTCCACCCCTCCTCCTCCCAAAACACTCAAACGTTCACACACATCCAAACAACACACATTCACCACACATAAGCATACTATACAGGCACCTGCATCCACGGCCGGCAAACCTACACCTGGTACGAGCACTCCCTCAACCTCTACTCCCAGACCTGCCTCAAAATCCCCTTTAACTGACCCTAAGAAGCTTTTCCTATCCCGTGTTGAACTGTTTGAATGCACTGACCAATCCCGTCTTGTCTCTAAACGTTCCGATGTCCTTGCCCAGTCCACTCCTTCCTCGTCTAAGTCCACCCCAGTCTGCCCTTCCCATTCCGTGCCCCTTACCAAGGGAGGAAGAAGCCCCAGGTCCCTCTGCCACCCCCGGGTCCAGGCCCACTCCCCCTCCTTCTTAGGGCAAGCCCAAACACCCTCCACCTCCCAAACTTAAGCCCAAGACCCCCCCTTCCAGACCTAAGTCCCTTCTCCCACCATCCCCTGCCCCCTGAGGTGCCTGGCTGCCCCATTGATGCCCCTTTCCAGTGGAGTTCCCTTTGCATACTTGGGAGTCAAGTTTGGACTATATTTGCCCTTCAGGAAATTTACAATGGACTGGCCAATGGCCTTATTTGGACATTACCTTTGATGATTCAAATAAGTTTTAAGGGGCCAGCAGCGCTGTTGGCACAATATAGTGATGTTGTTCAGCATTTCACTGTGGGGTCGTGGTGTGCACAGGGGTCTACATTCATGCAGGTATTTGTTGCCTTGTGTCTGGTAAGTACATCTTGTTATGGTATGTGTGGCTTTGGATGGTGGGAGGGGTTGGGAGTGCGTTGCGGGGTGGGATGGGTGGGTTTGTAACTGTGCCATTTCTCCCCAAGTGTACTAGGCTGCGGTACTTAACGTCGTCGTCTTCGTTGTCAGTCACAGTCCTGGAGGAATATGACAAGGAGAAGCACTGGCATTATTTCCGACTCTAGCTCCATGTCTGCATTGGCATGTTCTGTGTACCTATGGTGAGTGTTTCTTTTGATAATGTTCATTTCCACCACGCTTTGCCTGGCAGTGGTTCCTGCTCCGGAACTAATGGTGGGGTGGTGTTTCATTATTTGGTGGACGGGAAGGGCCTTTCCGCCAGCCTGAGGGTATCCTCCTCTGTTGTCGTTGGGACTACAAAAATGGCGGAGTGTGAATGGACCGCTACTTGTTTCTCATGGGCTTAATTATTTGCCAGTACGGACCGCCAGTCTGTTGGCAGTAGTTAACACCACAGCCGTTGGTGTTTACCACCATGTTCATAATGACCAACATAGTGTTTGGTTTATTTGTTGAGACCAGGCCACCAGTAGCATTTTTGTAAAAGTGAAGTGGTAGCTGCCGCACCAGCATGGACAGAAGCAACACCCTCATGAGCTGCTTGAATTAGTTCTAGCTTACAGTCTTGGTTGGGGACCACACAATCACCTACCTCTGGTATTGTTATATGTTTGGGGTACTCAGGTGGTAGGAATATTTTGTTGGGTATGTTATTGGTAGGGTTTTTCCTTCAGTCGAACCTTTTACAGCAGCCAAAGTTTCATCACCCACCCTTGTCTGAGAATGAGTTGAAGCAGCAACAGTAGACGTAACAACTTCAGATTTAGCAGCTGAATCAGACCACAAATTCCCTAGAACGTTTATTGCAACACATTGAAGGTTCAATGTATGTTTTATGTTAGAAATGGGGTTTCTGGTTGGCAGTCAGTTTGCACTCTGTCAAAGCAGGGACAGTCACTCTAGTCAGGGTAATGGAGATAAACACCTTGGATAACTCCTGCCCACCCCTCTTGGTAGCTTGGCCAAGGAGCCAGGCTTATCTCAGATGCAATGTGTAAAGTATTTGTGAAACCATGCACAGTAACACAGTGAAAACACCAGAAACTCAATCAACATCAGTTTAGAACAATAGCCAATATTTATCTGATTAAAACAAGACCAAAACGATAAACATCCAGCATACACAAGTAAAGTTATGAATTTTCAAAGATTAAGCTTGAACATAGCTCTTAGAAACACAAATGCTGCAATTCGGTTTTATCACAACCTTGTGACAGTGTCATTCCCAACAATGCAAAGTCAATGGCGCCGGTGACAGAGTCACTCAACCCTCCCAAGTATAGTACATTGGAAAAGTGAGGGAACAAGCTGGTGCATGGAGTCAAGGACCGAGGTGACTCTGGGTCCAGTGCGGCGTCGGTTCCGGTGCTGCGGAGCAGAGGAGTGGAGGCATCACTCTGAGGCTTACGGTCCTTGCTGAGGAGCAGTGGAAATGAGGCCACATCTGTGTGAAGTGTTGGTTCATTATGTGGCTGGTAGGGTCCATGTCCAGCTGGTCAAGATGTGGTGGGGCGACCTCACGGGGTCGCTGTCACGCCACGGGGCTGCAAGCAGCGCTGCAGAATCGGTTGTCACGAACGTCGGTGATACGACACCCTCTTCTCACGAGGTCACTGGACGTCAGTGGCTGCTGTGGCATCAAGTCTGCGATGTCAGTCAGGTCATCACACTCCAGCATGGACCACAGCTCCAGTTGCAAGCAGCATCTCACGGTCAGGCAGTGGCATCAGTCCGATGTCATTGCACTTGTTTTATTTTCAGCTTTCACTCTCAGGGGCCCAGAAACTGGAGTAGGAACCACCTGGCAAGTTAAAGTCCACCACAAGTGAACCTAGAGGTTGCTGTGCCTGAGACTTCTTACAGGAGACAAGCTCAGTCCAAGCTCTTGGAGAAACTTTACAAGCAGAATACACAGCAAAGTCCAGTTTGTGCACTCCCTAAGGCAGAAGCAGCAACTGCTGGCCAACCCAGCAATGCTCACAGAGCAAAGGGGCAGTACTCCTCCTCTGGCTCTTCAGCTCTTCTCCTTGGCAGGGATTCCTCTTTATCCAGAAGTGTTCTAAAACTCTGGGGCTTGGGGTCCAGTAGATATACTCATTTCTGCCTTTGAAGTAGGCAAACTTCAAAGGAAAGTCTCTGTTGTTCACAAGATCCTGCTTTGCCCAGTTCTGGCCCCAGACACACACAAGGGGATTGGAGACTGCATTGTGTGAGGACAGGCACAGCCCTTTCGGGTCTAAGTACCAGCTCCTCTCCCCAATCTAGCCAGGAGACTCACCAGGGTATGCAGGACACTCCTCAGTTCCCTTTGTGTCACTGTCTAGAGGTAATTCACAAACATCCCAACTTTCAGTCTGACCCAGATGTAGATTCCACAGGCAGGCAGAGGCACAGAGTGGTTAAGCAAGAAAATTCCCACTTTCTAAAAATTGAATTTTCAAACCAACAATCTAAAAGCCAACTTTACCAAAGTTGTAAGTTCAGAGACCCCAAACTCCACATCTCTAGCTGCTCCCAATAGAAAACTGAACTTAAAGAGAGATGGGCCTTGCAATAGAGAAAACAAATTTGGCAGTATTTCACTATCAGGGCATGTAAAACACACCAGGGCATGTCCTACCTTTTTTAATACACTGCACCCTGCCCATGGGACTACCTAGGACCTACCTTAGGGGTGATGTAGATATAGTAAAAGGAAAGGTTTGGAGCTGGCAAGTGGGTGCACTTGCCAGGTCGAATTGGCAGTTCAAAACTGCACACATAGACACTGCAGTGGCAGGTATGTGCCATGTTTACAGGAATACGCATGTGGGTGGCACAATCAGTGCTGCAGGCCCATTAGTAGCATTTGATTCACAGTCCCTGTGCACCTCTAGTGGACTTTACTAGGGACTTACTAGTAAACCAAATATGCCAATCATGGAAAAGCCACTCACCCATTCAATTTTCTCAGAGACCACGTGCACTTTACCTCTGGTCAGCAGTGGTAAAGTTTCCAGAGTACCAAAACCAGCAAAAACAAAGTCCAGCACACCGTCAAAAATACAGGAAGCATAGGCAAAAAGACAGGGGAGACCACGCCAAGTATGCCAGATCTAACATCTTACATGAGCCCATGGCAGTTTGTTTTTGAGCTCTGCCTCCTTCGCCCAGAGCAATTAATGCTATATGGTGTGTAATTTAGAATTTCTAAATCAATGGGTGTGGGAAATTCGGGATTCATTTGTTCCAGTGCAAAAATCAATGCTTTGAGCTCAGCAAGTTATGCTGTGCATACTGTGCAAAGTTTGTTGAGGGTGGAACTCACCATCCCTCATGACCCCATAAACGGTTGTGCACGTCATGGAATATTGGTGTTTGATACCTGCAGCAAGTTCAGCTGAACCATCAGTATTGAATATATTTGTATTATGATCTAGAGGCATGACACTAGTGGGCATGGGGTACTCAAGCTCATATTTGAGAAATTATTTGGTCAGTAGTTTTTGGTAAAAGACAGTCAATATGGGCAGCAGTTAAAGAGGTGACTTATTGTATCCATCGTGGATATAATACTTTTGCGTTTGAAACACTGGCTTTTGCAACTGCCTCTACCACTGGAACTGGGATAACGACAATTATGTGCTTACCCTGGGCCAATGGTGTCTCCTTAATGACATCTGAACTGCAGTCAGTAATTTCTCAGTGTATGCAAAGCATATTTCTGCATTTGAGTATAATTGTGATTTGTATGCATGTCGTACTGTCTCACCTTCATTAAATGTGACATAAGTGAAGCCAATTACAGCTGAAATTATAAGGATGATCAAATTTGTTTTGTTTCCATGTTTAAGTGTTTTGCTTCAAGCATGTCTATTTTAATGATTTCCAAATATGTACATTTTGCAGTGTCCAGTGTTTGCCTGAGAAATCTGGATATATTAGATCATAAAGTGGTTTTATGCCTTGTCCATAGTCTTGTATATATTCTCTGCCAAAGATAAAGAACTCTAGCAAAGATTGCAGTTATTGATGGTATTTGATGGTTGTAATTGTGCACACATCTCTATGAAGTGTGGTGCCAGACTCTTTCCCTCATTTGAAAGCTTGTATCGTAAAAAGAGGACATTGAGAAATACAATTTTCATTTTCTTGAAGTTGAATTTGTAGCCTTGTTCCACAAATCCCAATACAATACAATCTACGCTGGCCAAGTGGATATTGAGGTTGTCATCTGTCAGATAAATGTCATTTACATAGGACAATGCCTCAAGATCAATAGCATGTAATATTGATATTAAACAGGCAGAGAACCATCCTGGACTGTTCTTACACCCTTGAGGGAGTAAACAAACTCAGCGATGTGAGCCGAGCATGGAAAGAGCGGTTAGATCCCTGCTTTCAGGCACTATGTTTTGGCAGAAAAACCCATTGGAAATATCCAAGGTTGTTAAGTATATAATACGGACAATGTTGTTTATTAAAGCTGTGCTGTGTGAATTTTGTATTAAAAATGTACATGTGTGGCTGTTTTATATGTCTGTAATGTAAGACTATTCTATATGAATGGTTTGGCTTAGCTACAGGAAACAAAGTTTGTTCATTGGAGATACACAGGGTTAAATTACTCCTTGTTACTCAAGTTGTGATACAATTCCACTCACAGGGACTTTTGCATCATGTTTTATAGGGTACAGAGGTTGTACTTGTGGGCTGGACTGTATAGGTATAACATGGTGGGGGGAGATCCCAAACCACTTGGTTGCATTAAAGCGCTGGAGCATGTGCCAAAGCTAAATGTGCAACATAAATATATTTTATTTGCTTTGGAACAAGGACTGAAAAAGGTGTAAAAATTACATCTTCCGCTTGTGGGAGCCTTTTAATAAACTCTGGCAGCCAATCCTTTTCTGTCAGGAGAATGTCACAACCGATTGTTAATCTTTCCTAGAAAATTACTTTAATTGTGTGCATTATGTCCCACTCAATTTGAATATTTAGTTTGTAAACACAATCTGGAGGGTTATCCGCCTATCTGGGGTTTCAACTTCAATGTAGTTGTTAGTTGTTTTCACATCCAGAAATTTCTGAAGATTCTGGTGAACTATCATGACCTCTGCCACACTAGCAGTGTCACTGGCCCATCTTGTTCTTCATTAATGTTCTCAATATGTGTGGCATACTTACCCAAAATCCCCCCAACCTTCTTCTCTTTAAACTGTAGTTTTTGTTGTGGAAGTTTCTCTTCCTTTCTTATTATTACATCAGACAAGAGTTGTGAATCCTTCTTTGGTTTCACGTGCTCTTCATTCCTATGTTGGTCCATTTGTTAGATGAGCCCTGAAAGGAACGAGAAATGTGGATATCAGTATACTGATATCTGTCCGTTTTTTAAAAAATTATCACAATTTCTTAAGTTCTATCATTTTCCCGAGGTCTCCAAATGGGATGTTTCTCCTCCTTATTTAATTGTATCCTTATTAGAGTTTTGTTTGTCCCAGCATTTTTTAGGAGACTCGTGTGTTTGCTTCATATTATCCTTTTCGGAGCTAGCTTTAAGTTGTGGTTTATTTGGTCTGGCCCCCAAGTTATCCCGCCGCTATACTAGTATAAGTCTTGGAAATTATTTTTGGTAGCTTGCATTCCTGGTCTATCTGAGAAATGTATGTGAGTCATTGGCGTAGTGCTATTGCTGCAGCTTCCCCTTTAATATGTCCTAATATTATTGAGGATACAGTGGCAAAATTGCCATTAGTTTAATCCCCAAATCCAGGGCAGGGGCAGCACTGTGCTCATTTTGTATTTGTTTCAACACCTCTGGAAGAAATGAAAGAGATGGTGTACCATGTGTTATGGTATATATACTGCAGCAGAAACTGTGCCCTATGTAGCACAATCATTGATGGAAGGTACCATCCCAAATAGCAGGCATAGTATGAGAATTCCATGTTTATTATGGGGTCCTATATGGGGAAACACTGCTTCCAGTTGGTTTGTTTTTTGTGCAATCCAGAATGGAATTTCTTCACATTTGGCATGTATTTTACCCATAATTTAATTAATAGTTACCAGGTGTATCCCAGGTGTAGCCAATTGTTGCACAGCTGAAGCAGCCCTCGCTGGGGCTGTATTTAATGCTTGCATTACAAACTGTATTACTCATCTGGATACTCTTACTAAATTATTATATAGTAGGTCTGCTGCCTAACATTTTTGCATATTTGGATATGATCTGTAGGCAGCCAGAACTGGCCAATAGGCCCGTCATTACTGTGAGGACCCAATCTAACATTTTCAACATGTGTGTAAGGCTGCCTTGAAACCAATGTTGATGTTCCTGGTATATAAGTGGTATTTCTAAGTAAATGTATGCTCTATAATATGCTGGTGAGTTAGTCACTGTGTATGTGTGAAATGCATTTGTATTAGGATCCACTGCAGGAAAACTGACCTATGAATAAAATGATTCTCTTCTGTACTCATTGGTGCCTCAACCACGAACGTAACCTCTCCACCCCCATTAGGTAGCCCATTAGTGAGTAAATGTTGTGTGACAGCGTGTCTTCAATTTACTGGAATCACTACTGGCTGTGCCATTTCTGTAAAATAGAGATGAGAGATAGAAACACGAATTTGGGTATTCTTTTAAGGTTCAAGCTTGAACAACCTCTAGATTACTAGAGGTGCTACCTTTATAGCTGAAGAGGATGTTCCCTAACACCACGGACATCTCCGTATAAAAGGTGAATAGAGCACCTTTAGCATATGAGAAAGCTACTCAGGGGATCTGTTAAATAAGTACCTGAGGACTGTGTGTTTAAGACAGTAGCACCACCAAGTGTGGAAGACTGGGTGAAAGCCACACCGCTGGGTAGCTGTTGGTCTAACTCCTGGTTAGCTCACAGTGCCTCACCCAAACCGCCAAACCTGTTGGAGTATATTGTGATTATGGCAACCTCAACATAACACTCTGACTCCTCAGGGAAGTCAAGGAAACAGATCATACCTCTTGCACTCAGTTACTCACGCACGCTAAGGCAAACACAAAATGAGAACTAAATTTCAATGAGTTTATTGAAGCAATCGCATTCTATTATAAATACCATGTGCTGCCATAATTAAACAGATAAAACAGAGTACAGTTATCAACAAAACAGCCAAACAGACGAAGATAATCAATCCCACCAAGTTGGGTGTTTCTGAAGAGTCTAGAGGTTCCTCCCAAAACCCTATGTCTAGATCTGAGAGCATAGTGGTTGTAACCCTCTGCCCGGCATGACTTAAGGGGTTAGCGAGGCCCTAAATCTGAATTGAATAGTAGAGGTCTGTTTGTTGTGTAGAGGGCAATCCTATCGGAAGGCTGAGACGTCAGCACGAGTGTCAGCGTCAGCAAAGCTGTCTGTGGTATTCATCACTAGATGATAATGAGCAGTATGTCATCTACCCTCGTTTTGCCTGAGTTCAGTTTATATAATTACCCATACATTACTTGGACAACAGTACTGATGTAATGCTGTGTCTCAGAGATAGAAGCTGGCTCCTGGGCTGCCAACACGAGTTAGCATACCATTTACTGTAAGTACTAGCCTTGAAAAAGCAAGACAGAATACATGTACTATAAGGTTGATTAAATGTGCAGAATGAACTTCACTTTCTAAGAAGTAGCAGCTGATAACATATGTAAAAACAAATGCTAAAAGCAGGCTTACTAAAATATGAATAAAATGTGTATAAAAGTACACTAAGGCACAAGCTGTGAAACTAAGCTAAGAGAGGGTTGCTGAACCTGGGTACTAAAAGGGTCCTCATGACAATTTAAAAAATCATCGGGGCTTGAAAAAGATTTTAGGCCTGATTATGACCTTGGGAGAAGGGATACTCCATCACAAAACGTGACGGATATCCTGTCTGCCATATTACAGGTTCCATTATATCCTATGTGTGAGAAGGTAGCCTCTTTCTAGCCTTGTTACCCCCACTTTTGGCCTGTTTGTGAGTGTATGTCAGGGTGTTTGTCACTGTTTTCACTGTCTCACTGAGATCCTGATAGCCAGGCCTCAGTGCTCATAGTGAAAACACTATGTTTTCAGTATGTTTGTTATGTGTCACTGGGATCCTGCTGGTCAGGACCCCAGTGCTCATAGGTTTGTGGCCTATATGTATGTGTCACTGGGACCCTGTCACACAGGGCCCCAGTGCTCATAGGTGTGCATGTATATGTTCCCTGTGTGGTGCCTAACTGTCTCACTGAGGCTCTGCTAACCAGAACCTCAGTGGTTATGCTCTCTCATTACTTTCAAATTGTCACTAACAGGCTAGTGACCAATTTTACCAATTTACATTGGCTTACTGGAACACCCTTATAATTCCCTAGTATATGGTACTGAGGTACCCAGGGTATTGGGGTTCCTGGAGATCCCTATGGGCTGCAGCATTTCTTTTGCCACCCATAGGGAGCTCTGACAATTCTTACACAGGCCTGCCACTGCAGCCTGAGTGAAATAACGTCCACAATATTTCACAGCCATTTTACACTGCACTTAAGTAACTTATAAGTCACCTATATGTCTAACCTTTACCTGGTAAAGGTTAGGTGCAAAGTTACTTAGTGTGAGGGCACCCTGGCACTAGCCAAGGTGCCCCCACATTGTTCAGAGCCAATTCACTGAACTTTGTGAGTGCGGGGACACCATTACACGCGTGCACTACATATAGGTCACTACCTATATGTAGCTTCACCATGGTAACTCCGAATATGGCCATGTAACATGTCTATGATCATGGAATTGCCCCCTCTATGCCATCCTGGCATTGTTGGTACAATTCCATGATCCCAGTGGTCTGTAGCACAGACCCTGGTACTGCCAGACTGCCCTTCCTGGGGTTTCTCTGCAGCTGCTGCTGCTGCCAACCCCTCAGACAGGCAGCTGCCCTCCTGGGGTCCAGCCAGGCCTGGCCCAGGATGGCAGAACAAAGAACTTCCTCTGAGAGAGGGTGTGACACCCTCTCCCTTTGGAAAATGGTGTGAAGGCAGGGGAGGAGTAGCCTCCCCCAGCCTCTGGAAATGCTTTCTTGGGCACAGATGTGCCCAATTCTGCATAAGCCAGTCTACACCGGTTCAGGGACCCCTTAGCCCCTGCTCTGGCGCGAAACTGGACAAAGGAAAGGGGAGTGACCACTCCCCTGACCTGCACCTCCCCTGGGAGGTGTCCAGAGCTCTTCCAGTGTGCTCCAGACCTCTGCCATCTTGGAAACAGAGGTGCTGCTGGCACACTGGACTGCTCTGAGTGGCCAGTGCCACCAGGTGACGTCAGAGACTCCTGCTGATAGGCTCCTTCAGGTGTTAGTAGCCTTTCCTCTCTCCTAGGTAGCCAAACCCTCTTTTCTGGCTATTTAGGGTCTCTGTCTCTGGGGAAACTTTAGATAACGAATGCATGAGCTCAGCCGAGTTCCTCTGCATCTCCCTCTTCACCTTCTGATAAGGAATCGACCGCTGACCGCGCTGGAAGCCTGCAAACCTGCAACATAGTAGCAAAGACGACTACTGCAACTCTGTAACGCTGATCCTGCCGCCTTCTCGACTGTTTTCCTGCTTGTGCATGCTGTGGGGGTAGTCTGCCTCCTCTCTGCACCAGAAGCTCTGAAGAAATCTCCCGTGGGTCGACGGAATCTTCCCCCTGCAACCGCAGGCACCAAAAAGCTGCATTACCGGTCCCTTGGGTCTCCTCTCAGCACGACGAGCGAGGTCCCTCGAATCCAGCGACACCGTCCAAGTGACCCCCACAGTCCAGTGACTCTTCAGCCCAAGTTTGGTGGAGGTAAGTCCTTGCCTCACCTCGCTGGGCTGCATTGCTGGGAACCGCGACTTTGCAAGCTACTCCGGCCCCTGTGCACTTCCGGCGGAAATCCTTCGTGCACAGCCAAGCCTGGGTCCACGGCACTCTAACCTGCATTGCACGACTTTCTAAGTTGGTCTCCGGCGACGTGGGACTCCTTTGTGCAACTTCGGCGAGCACCGTTTCACGCATCCTCGTAGTGCCTGTTTCTGGCACTTTTCTGGGAGCTACCTGCTTCAGTGAGGGCTCTTTGTCTTGCTCGACGTCCCCTCTCTCTGCAGGTCCAATTTGCGACCTACTGGTCCCTCCTGGGCCCAGCAGCGTCCAAAAACGCCAAACGCACGATTTGTGTGTAGCAAGGATTGTTGGCGTCCTTCCGGCGGGAAAACACTTCTGCACGACTCTCCAAGGCGAGAGAAATCTGTCCACCAAAGGGGAAGTCTCTAGCCCTTTTTGTTCCTGCAGAAACCTCAGCTTCTTCTGTCCAGTCGAAGCTTCTTTGCACCCGCAGCTGGCATTTCCTGGGCATCTGCCCATCTACGACTTGCTTGTGACTTTTGGACTTGGTCCCCTTGTTCCACAGGTACCCTAGATTGGAAATCCACAGTTGTTGCATTGCTGGTTTGTGTCTTTCCTGCATTATTCCTCTAACACGACTATTCTGTCCTTAGGGGAACTTTAGTGCACTTTGCACTCACTTTTCAGGGTCTTGGGGAGGGTTATTTTGCTAACTCTCACTATTTTCTAATAGTCCCAGCGACCCTCTACAAGGTCACATAGGTTTGGGGTCCATTCGTGGTTCGCATTCCACTTCTGGAGTATATGGTTTGTGTTGCCCCTATCCCTATGTTTCCCCATTGCATCCTATTGTAACTATACATTGTTTGCACTGTTTTCTAAGACTATACTGCATATTTTTGCTATTGTGTATATATATCTTGTGTATATTTCCTATCCTCTCACTGAGGGTACACTCTAAGATACTTTGGCATATTGTCATAAAAATAAAGTACCTTTATTTTTAGTATAACTGTGTATTGTGTTTTCTTATGATATTGTGCATATGACACTAAGTGGTACTGTAGTAGCTTCACACGTCTCCTAGTTCAGCCTAAGCTGCTCTGCTAAGCTACCATTATCTATCAGCCTAAGCTGCTAGACACCCTATACACTAATAAGGGATAACTGGGCCTGGTGCAAGGTGCAAGTACCCCTTGGTACTCACTACAAGCCAGTCCAGCCTCCTACACTATGGAACTTGTAAACCAGCGGGCGGGATATCCTTCACATTTGTGATGGATTATCCCATCCGCCAATGTCGTAAACAGGCTCTTGGTCTTACTGAATGCACAAAAGTGTTAGGACAACAAAACATTTGCAGTCGAGACAAAAACATTATGCTGAGAAAGCTGCCCTTATTCTCACATTGGTTAATGTAGGCCTCAATGTCAATTATGGCTGGTTCTGTTTACAGCTATCTTTTCAGCATGTGATCATATTTTTACCTTTATTGCACCCTACACACAGACAATTCATGTACAAATAACTTTGCAAACCCTGATTTAAGATGCATTGTCACTTTCCTGTGTCCAGCATGATTTTTCTTTCCTTTATGCTCTATAGCACAATGTGCCACTGAGAGTGAATTTTCACAGTGCCTCCCCTGTTGGAACCACTGTGTGATTCTTCATGAGCATTTGTCATTGGATACAAAGTAATTATATTTGTGTTGATAATTTAGCTGCCTGAAGGGCACCAGCGATGAGAACTGCATTATGTAAATCTGTGGGATAATCTTGAGAATGTGAGCTCATAAACTATATTGTTCTATCTCCAATGTAATTGGTTAAAATCATGTGACTCTTGCACGATTGCATAAAATGTATGACTTTCAATGACAACACATTAGAAAAGAAACCTCTTCAAGTGGGTGGAGGGCTCATTCTTTACCTTTGACCACAGGCACACCACCTGGTCTGACCTTTGATGTGTAATTTATTCACTAGAACTGAACTGTATCTGGTTCTGTTTATTTTTAGCATTTTGTGTAGATCGTCATACTATTTCTTGACAGAAATGATTATTTGTCTTACTGTTTAATTGACCTTCTGTAATTATTTTATCCTGACACAAACCTTTATGCTTTTAGTATACTATTTGCCCTATTTTCATTGTAAAGCCTAATGTGCTCTACAGCTTGCATTATAATTTTGTTAACGAGATCCAGCTGAGGGACAACAAAACCCTTGGGGTATTAGCACCACTCCTAATCCGTTAGAGCTGCTTTCATCAAACATAGTAAAGTAAAGTACCATTAACAGAGAGCAAAATACCCAAAAATCTTCAGCAGATGAGTAGCATGAAGGGAGATGTTTGGGGTGTTCTAACTCCCCTAAAAATATATATTATCCACTAAGTAGTTTGGTGCAGGTGCTTTCAGTTGGGTATGGTGAGATGCCTGTCGGAGTTCACTTTGGATTTTTACACATATACAAACATAGGCAAATACACACACATGTGCACTGGCCCTCTCTAGCTCTTGTCTCTGTTTTACAGGTCTTTAAAAAATGCTCATTTTCCAAAATGTTGTGTTTTAAATACCCCTACAAATCACAGTTCTATCCCTTGCCCTTGAGTCTTAAGTCCCCCTCATGCCCTTCTTCTCATGTGATATATTTTAAGATGATATGCCAGCATCAAACTTGGCAACAAACCTGATTCAGTCGGGACACTCTGGATTTCTTAAGCCAAAAATGTATTTCTTTTGGCTGGCTCCACCTGAATTTGCCTCCGCTTCAATAGAAATCAATGGGGAAAATATTTTGACCCTATTTTGATTTCAAAACCTCCCACTTTTCTGTTCTGAAATGTTGGCATGTGTGCAGCATGATTTTTGAGAATATCTGACTTTTCCTTCCCCCGCCCAACCTTGATAAGCTAGGCCTGTGCTTTTCATTCAGCATAAGAAATTGTGCAAATAAATGTTTCTGCATTTCAGAGCATCTGTATTCGATCCTGTATCACATTGCTTCCATTCAAGGAGAGTGGCACCTCACCTCTCATCTCAATCATGGTACAGGGATCCTAGTACCACCCATGGGCATTGGCACCCACAGGGACTAAAAAAATGGAGCCTCTAGCTCACACCCACCAAGTCATTGCACAAATTTCACTGGAGAACAAGGCATCTGAGGTTGACCTGTAAGAGTACAAGCCTGTGTCGCTCCAGAGAGTTTATAGATTCTGGCTGCATAGCTCTTTACATGTAACTCGCATAGTTGAGATATCTGGGTTTGTACTCAATGCCCCAGACTGTGCATAAATTCTATTGCCAAAAATCGCAATGAATTAATCCCTTCACACCTGGTCATCTATGCATTTATCTACTTGTCTGTAATTCCTTACCGGCTGTGTCATTCAATTATTCAACCAACTCCACTCTCTCAGTTATGTCATCATTCCGTATTCACATTAATTCATCTAAAACATTCCCCTGTTGTTCTATTTGTAGCCTCGTAATTATTCATCCTCCACGTACATTCATTCATAGTCGCGCTTGTCTTTCCAACCTCAAGCCATACATCGGTCAATCTATCCTTATGTTATCTTATTTTATGTTATGTTTCTATTATATTCTGTTGTTGACATTAATCTAGCACACAGACAGCCATTACTGAAACATCATAGGATCTAGAGCGCCATTCCACCCGCTGCTGTGTTTGAATTGCAGACCTGAGTCCACAAATTAACGTGATTGTATGGTGGGTGTTCTGGTGCCTGTATAGGATTGTGTTGTGTGCGATGCTTGGCACAAGGCTGAACAATGGCTCATTTTTAGCTCTGTTTTGTGGTTTGAAATCATTGGGCTACGGGTGTATGATATTGGTGCCGCTGAAATGCTTATTGATACATCTTTCCTTTTTAACACCCTCATTCATGCATCCATTTAGATGCACGTGTTCATTTTCTTACCCTCATATGTCCATCAAACAATCCATACATCCAATCTAATTCCCACATCCTGGATTGTTACACTCTCATTCATCCTCCCATTAAGCATTACATTCTAATCCATCCATCTCCAAACTCTCATTCACCCATCAACCTGCGCACCTTATGTATCAGTCCACACGCAGAACGAATGCATCCATACGCACTCAAAAATAAACACAAATCCGTCCTTTCCCCACAAACGCATCCAAAAAGCAATAGCCGGACCTATCCACTTGTATAGAATCTAGTGTTGTGAATGCAATTTCCCCTATTGCGCCTCAACTTCAACAAGCCAAACATCAAATAGCAAGTATAGCAAGGTTAGTCAATAAAGAAAACATTTTTATTTACATGTTACTGAGAAATTACTTGTGACCATAACCAATCTGACAGGATCCCTTCCTGTCCTGAACCACCATTTGGACCACACAGGTGACCCATGTCTCACCTGTATCCGTAGGAGGGACGGTTACCCTGACTACCCAGTACCTTGTCCTCCAGTTTAGGGTTCCGCCCCCCCTCCAAACACCAATCAGCCCTGGGGTGTAATGGGGGGAGCCAAGAGCTGGAGCCCCATGTTCTCCCCCAGCGATCTGAGGTCTCTTACCCCCTGATCTGGTGTGTACATCCGCTGGTTGGCTCAGAACTTCAGGATCCTATCCCAGATGTCCTCCTGGGGGCCCCACCTTGGGGACCCCCTCCTATTGTTTCTAGTCACATTTTTTATCTCAATTTCCGCCACAAGGGCGACCAGGGCCCAAAAGGTCCTTCGCCCTCCCCACCCAAAAAGAGGCTGCGGGCAAAACCCCACATGTCACAGATAAATTGATCGGTTCCCACGTCAGACAAATGCACCTGGTCGTTGTGAAACATGTGCACGCCTTTCAGCAGTTTGTGGGGGATATTCCAGAGGCGCCCCCAGGGCCTGGGCAGAGTTTTGCCATCTCGGCATTAAGCCGGCGAACTGACACATTGATGGGTCGAGATCTTATCCCTGCCCCCCACTTACGACGTGGAACCATGTGTGACCAGGCGAATGCTGCCCCTGGGAATTGCTTTGCCACTCTTGTGATTTCAAGGAATACCGCCTCCCTAAGGGTTTTTCGGCCTAAATGCACTAAATCATTGCCCCCCAAGTGAATGATGATTAGGTCCGGAGACTGCAGTCCCTCTCGACTACTTGCCAATTCGACCAAATGTTGCAGCTGGGTGATGCCTCCTCCGCAAATGCCGCACCACCGAAAAGCCACGTTGTGCAAGCCTGCCGGTTTTGACCCACGGAGCTGTTGCAACCGGTATGCCGCCCGACGGACAAATGAAAGCCCCAATACCCAGACTACTCGCTGAGGCATTTGATTGAAAGAAAAGAAACATGAGCATGAGACATCACCACCGAGCAACCCAGTCCCTGCTACACCAACTCTGGCCTGATGTAACGTTTGTAACATTCCGAAGACCAACGACCTATATTTTTTTACAGCGGAAGCTGGAAGGCCTGTTGCTGCCGCTACCGTGGCTGCGCCAATTCTAAAGGAATGGGATGAGTATCCTTGCTGATCCACTTCGATTGATTTCAGGGACAATTTAAAGACTTACGCGAATTGGTAGCGTGACAGGCAGTCTCCGCAGGGGTGAATAAAGAAGGCCGGAGACTCAGCCATAGGGCGCACTGCCATATAATTGTTTGTGATTCACACAGGGCATAAGGGGGACCCAGGCACCTCACCGAGTGTGATGCTTGTTACTTTCTTCAGCTGGTCGGTCTTTGATTTACGCAACATAATGTATAGAGCCCCATTGCAAACCATTAGGTCTTTCTGCTGTAGGCCCCCCAAGTGGTCACCCTTGGAAGAGCCTACTAACTCGCTGATGCGGAAAGCCCCATAAAAAGCCAAAGTGAAGGCTGCGGCGAAAAGCGCCGCCTCGGCGGGTGAAGAGCAGACGGTGTGGAGCGCCCTTAAAATACTTTCAAGCAAAGGAGGGGTGACGGGACGTCTGGCATCCGAGCTACCCGGGGATCCCTTGGCCCAACCCCGCAAAGCCTGTTTTATGATAAAAGTATTCAGAGGCCTCTCCAATTTAACTATCTTCGCGAAGAAACGTATCGTCGCCAAGTGGGCCTTCGCGCATGACACAGGCCAACCTAGGCTACGCAGATGTTTAAGAAACGCCCCCATTGATGGTTCTGAAAATGTGTCTGCAATATGCCGAGCATGCAAGAATCACCTGTAAAGTAAAAAACTGTTCTCGTAAGCTGTTTTTGTGCGTGGGGCCAAGGATGATGCTACTAAGTCTGGGAGGGAGGGGCACCAATCTTCCACAGAGATTCTGGGAACTCTGTCATCTTCTCCTTCGCCAGGGGGTGATACCGCAAAAAATCCTGCATTTAATGAACGAGACAATGCGTCAGATGCGTTGTTATGTCACGCTACCAATTCGCGGAAGTCTTTAAATTGTCCCTGAAATCAATCGGAGTGGACCAGCAAGGATACTCATCCCATTCCTTTAGAATTGGCGCAGCCACGGTAGCGACAGCAGCAGGCCTTCCAGCGTCCGCCGTAAAACTGTAAAAAATATAGGTCGTTGGTCTTCGGAATGTTACAAACGTTACATCAGGCCAGAGTTGGTGTAACAGGGACTGGGTTGCTCTGTGGTGATGTCTCACGCGCATGTTTCTTTTCTTTCAGTCAAATGCCTCAGCGAGTAGTCTGGGTATTGGGGCATTCATTTGTCCGTTGGGCGGAATACCGGTTGCAACAGCTCCGTGGGTCGAAACCGGCAGACTTGCACAACGTGGCTTTTCGGTGGTGCGGCATTGGCAGAGGAGGCATCCCCCAGCTGCAACATTTGGTCGAATTGGCGAGTAGTCGAGAGGGACTGCAGTCTCCGGACCTAATCATCATTCACTTGGGGGGCAATGATTTAGTGCGTTTAGGCCGAAAAACCCTTAGGGAGGCGGTATTCCTTGAAATCACAAGAGTGGCAAAGCAATTCCCTGGGGCAGCATTCGCCTGGTCACACATGGTTCCACGTCGTAAGTGGGGGGCAGGGATAAGATCTTGAACCATCAATGTGTCAGTTCGCCGGCTTAATGCCGAGATGGCAAAACTCTGCCAAGGCCCTGGGCGCCTATGGAATATCCCCCACAAACTGCTGAAAGGCGTGCACATGTTTCACAACGACCAGGTGCATTTGTCTGACGAGGGAACCGATCAATTTATCTGTGACATGTGGGGTTTTGCCCGCAGCCTCTTTTTGGGTGGGGAGGGCGAAGGACCGTTTGGGCCCTGGTCGCCCTTGTGGCAGAAATTTAGATAAAAAATGTGACTAGAAACAATAGGAGGGGGTCCCCAAGGTGGGGCCCCCAGGAGGACATCTGAGATAGGATCCGGAAGTTCTGAGCCAACCAGCGGATGTACACACCAGATCAGGGGGTAAGAGACCTCAGATCGCTGGGGGAGAACATGGGGCTCCAGCTCTTGGCTCCCCCCATTACAGCCCAGGGCTGATTGGTGTTTGGAGGGGGGGCGGAACCCTAAACTGGAGGACAAAGTACCGGGTAGTCAGGGTAACCGTCCCTCCTACGGATACAGGTGAGACATGGGTCAACTGTGTGGTCCAAATGGTGGTTCAGGACAGGAAGGGATCCTGTCAGATTTGTTATGGTCACAAGTAATTTCTCAGTAACATGTAAATAAAAATGTTTTCTTTATTGACTAACCTTGCTATACTTGCTATTTGATGTTTGGCTTGTTAAAGTCATGAGTTATTTTATATGATGACTTTTTGAAAATAAAAGATACTTCTTCCAACGAGTAAAGCTTGTCGTCTCGTGCATTCCTGGCTGGGGGAGTGTGGGCCGTCTGGAGGCCTCCGGATCCTACCTGATTCAGTCGGGACACTCTGGATTTCTTAAGCCAAAAATATATTTCTTTTGGCTGGCTCCACCTGAATTTGCCTCCGCTTCAATAGAAATCAATGGGGAAAATATATTGCCCCTATTTTGATTTCAAAACCACCACTTTTCTGTTCTGAAATGTTGGCATGTGTGCAGCATGATTGTTGGGAACTCTGACTTTTCCTTCCCCCGCCCAACCTTGATAAGCTAGGCCTGTGCTTTTCATTCAGCATAAGAAATTGTGCAAATAAATGTTTCTGCATTTCAGAGCATCTGTATTTGATCCTGTCTCACACTGCTTGCATTCAAGGAGAATGGCACCTCACCTCTCATCGCAATCATGGTACAAGGATCCTAGTACCACCCATGGGCAATGGCACCCACAGGGACTAAAAAAATGGAGCCTCTAGCTCACACCCACCAAGTGATTGCACAAATTTCACTGGAGAACAAGGCATCTGAGGTTGACCTGTAAGAGTACAAGCCTGTGTTGCTCCAGAGAGTTTATAGATTCTGGCTGATTAGCTCATTACATGTAACTCGCATAGTTGAGATATCTGGGTTTGTACTCAATGCCCCAGACTGTGCATAAACTCTATTGCCAAAAATCGCAATGAATTAATCCCTTCACACCTGGTCATCTATGCATTTATCTACTTGTCTGTAATTCCTTACCGGCTGTGTCATTCAATCATTCAACCAACTCCACTCTCTCAGTCATCATTCCGTATTCACATTAATTCATCTAAAACATTCCCCTGTTGTTCTATTTGTAGCCTCGTAATTATTCATCCTCCACGTATATTCATTCATAGTCGCGCTTGTCTTTCCAACCTCAAGCCATACATCGGTCAATCTATCCTTATATTATCTTATTTTATGTTATGTTTCTATTATGTTCTTTTGTTGACATTAATCTAGCAGACAGTCAGCCATTACTGAAGCATCATAGGATCTGGAGCGCCATTCCACCCGCTGCTGTGTTTGAATTGCAGACCTGAGTCCACAAATTAACGTGATTGTGTGGTGGGTGTCCTGGTGCCTGTATAGGATTGTGTTGTGTGCGATGCTTGGCACAAGGCTGAACAATGGCTCATTTTTAGCTCTTTTTTGTGGTTTGAAATCATTGGGCTACGGGTGTATGATATTGGTGCCGCTGAAATGCTAATTGATACATCTTTCCTTTTTAACACCCTCATTCATGCATCCATTTAGATGCACGTGTTCGTTTTCTTACCCTCATATGTCCATCAAACAATTCATACATCCAATCTAATTCCCACATCCTGGATTCTTACACTCTCATTCATCCTCCCATTAAGCCTTACATTCTAATCCATCCATCTCCAAACTCTCATTCACCCATCCAGCGGCGCACCCTATGTATCAGTCCACACGCAGAACGAATGCATCCATACGCACTCAAAAATAAACACAAATCCGTCCTTTCCCCACAAACGCATCCAAAAAGCAATAGCCGGACCTATCCACTTGTATAGAATCTAGTGTTGTGAACGCAATTTCCCCTACTGCGCCTCTGAAATGAAATATGGAGCTGCATCTACGGATTTCACCGGTCGGTTCTAGACATTTCCGTGTGATAATCGTTATACACACTGGGTTAACGCGGTGAGGGATTAGTGCGCCTCATCCCTTCGGAGAAGAATCCCGCGTGTATACAGCCCTACTTTTAGGACAAAACATAACATGAAATGGCGCTCGATGTCATTAATCAGAGCCCCTCAGGAAACGCGCGCAATTTCCAGCTGAGTTATGGTGTTTGTACCTGTTATCCTTCTCACGTGGGATTTTGCCCATAGAGTCCATATGAAAATAATTAGATGACAAGCACGCTTTATGACTATAGCATGTTGTACATCGCAGCGTGCACTTGTGGTTTCCCGGGTAGGTATTCCTGCCGGAATACTTCGCCTGTCAGGATTTACGCATGATTTAAACAACCACTTACAAACAGGGCTTTTTCTCAAACAGGCTAACGAGAGTCTACAACATTGAACACAGCGTGAGGCACAGTAATAAAGTGGCTGATTAGAATTAGAATGGATATACAACAGTCTCTGGGTAAAGTGCACAGGCTCGCTAGCAGATTGTTATTTCTAGTTTTTAAGGTGTGTGCTATATTTTAGTCATGCCGTCACCTTTTTTTTTTCCTCGCTCTCTCTATTTATCCCCCGCATTTGCGCTCTCTCTCTCTCTCGTTCAACTCCCAGTTTCTCTCCTCCTTTTTTGCTTCACTGCCCATTTCCGTTACTGTTTTGTAGCACTCAAGCAAACCTACACAGAGACGCATCCCTTAAATTATGCACCTCGTGGTAATTTGCATACAAACTTTGGTTGCCTGCATTTGAAAAATGATTTGCAATCTCTAAGCTTAAAATAGAAATAACGAGGCGTATTGTTTTACCATTTATGCAAAATGTTGTGCCCATATGGTTCCACAGAGAAGAACTGGAAAATATGGGAACAGGTAAGAAGCTTGAGTTAATACGAATATTTTGGTGTAATTTAGAGAATCAGGTAAAATGCAAAGGCTTGGTCCCAAATTAATTTAAAATAATTGATTTAATGAGATGCAGTTATCTCCAGAGGTCACATCACCGGAAGTTATAGGGAATCCCCCTGGGAGACAGGATGCCTGCTATCTTATGTTACTGAATGTTATATTTTAGCTGTTTTTCCTTTTTAGTGAGCACAGTCATAAATGATGAAGCTTTTTGGGGTTAGACTAGAATTTGAGACCAGATATAGTTGTTGAAAGTATTGAGAAGTCAAAGGCTGCCTGATTTACAAAATAGGGCCCTTTTCGAAAACGGTCCTCCAGCTGTTGCTCTGAAGGAGGCACAAACTGATGTTACTCAAGGGAACATAACGTCGATACTGTAATATTGAATGAAACTAACGCATCCTAATCCCTTGAATTCAGGTTGTGGGAACCTGCGTTCTCCCAACAATCACCAGGGTGTACCCAACCAAAAAGATGGTGCAGTAACATGTGGGAGGGTGTGTTGGCCCGGACAAGGTTGAAAAGAGGTATTTAGGAACGGCAGTCGGAGGTGATACACTAGTCAGAAAATATAAAGGTGACAGCATTCTCAAAGCCCTTCAAATCCATTAATTGAAGTCTAGGTATTCTATAAAAAAAAAGAACACAATAAAAATAAATTGGCAATAAGCAGAGTGGTGAGTTGGGTACGTCAATGAAAGTACGGCCAATCACAGAAGATGCACAGGGTGTGTAGCATCTGATGCAGTGATATCTGTGTTTCTTGCGGCTCAAACGTTACAAAGCCAGTACGGCAGCTCAATTAGTTAATGCACTTGCTGCATGAAAGCGAGTCTCTGTGTGTCACTATGTTTGTTTCAGATATGTAAAGGTTGGTTTCCTTTATGGAAGGCATTTAGGGCCATATGTAGAAAGCGTTTTGCATGGCGCAAACTGTGAAATTCGCAGTTTGCGCCATGCAAAATGCGCATCGCGATGCACATTCCCATTTTGCGAGTCGGTACCGACTCACAAAATGAGAATGCGACTCGCAAATAGGAAGGGGTGTTCCTTTCCTATTTGCGATTCGTACCGCAATGCAGAATTGCTTTGTGACCGCGAATGCGGTCGCAAAGCAATTCGCAGTTAGCACCCATGTCAAGTGGGTGTTAACTCATTCGCAAAAGGGAAGGTGTTCCCATGGGACCCTTCCCCTTTGTGAATGTCGCCAAAAATACTTTTTCAGAGCAGGCGGTGGTCCAATGGACTGCAATACAAAAAAAAAAACTGCTTTATTAAAAAAGCAGTCACAAACATGGAGGTCTGCTGTCTCCAGCAGGCCACAAACCCTGTGAGTGCAGGGAATCGCAAGGAGGTCGCAAATTGCGACCCACCTCATTAATATTAATGAGGTGGGTCTTTGCGACCCCCTTGCGATTCGCAGAAGGTGTCTGAGACACCATTCTGAATATGATTTTGCGACTCGGAAATTGCGAGTCGCACCGACTCGCAATTTCCGAGTCACAAAATCGTATCTTGCTACATCTGGCCCCTAATGTAAAGCGAGTCTAAGTCCCAGAAGCTGCACAGGGCTTTATAGATACAATTGTGATGTTATCCGGGGCATCTCTATCTGAAAGTGCTGGGCATAGGATAGTATTGCATGCATTCTGTCTGTACGAAACCAGGTTACTACTGGAACCTGACGAGGAGATGGAATATTTCACAATGCTAGTGGGGCATTACTAGAATGCACCACACTGCACAATTATCTTTTTACATCACCAATTGTTTTGCAATTCACTTTTGATACAATATCAGGAACAAATAAACGCTTTGCCTGCAAACATACAACACGCTGTAGTATTAATTGGAACCCAAATCTGTAGGTTCCACAGAGAAAACAAAGCATTGGCAAAACAAAGAAGTTTGACCTTTGTTATAGAGCTATTGGCTTTGCAAGTGCTTGTTTCCTTTGGTCTCATTCAGTGTAACTTTACCATTCCAAGATGACCATCATCTTTGGAATCAATATGTCAGATGACCTGAAAGGTTAAACACAAACACATTTAAAGATAGCCTCATGTGCATGGGCCCAGTGGGAAGGTTTTGTTTCACTTACCATGAAAACATTCAAAGATGGCCACTTGGGAATGAGCACCCATACTAACTCCTGGACAGTCATGGAAGAATGCTTTTCGTTTAAGTTAATCTTAATGAGTCTGCTCAGCATTTCATCCTTTTAAGGTCTGGAAAACTAGTTGGATATCAATAAATATCAATTATTCAGTTCCTAGATGCCCTAAGCGTTGACCACTCGCTTTAGAAATATATTTGTTATGTTCAAATGCTGACCCAATGTGTGTGGTGTAGCTTCACCATTACCATTTTATGGTTTATGAAATACCCCTTGAAAAACCCCAAATCGCTAGCTTTAATGAGCTACTAAATGCAGGTAAATAGCATTGTGCGTGTCAGGGTTTGCATGCTGTAGCACATAAAGGCCTTCCTTATTGGCTTTGCTCGCACAACTTCATACACCATAAAACAGACAATGGGGACGCTCTACCACAATGTATAGCAAAAATATAATGTCATACAACTCAGAGGTACTCATATTATCAACTTCAAAAGGATTAAAGAGTTAGTGGGCCCAATAGTATTCAAAACTGTAAACGCGTCAAATACAGATTACTCAAGTGGAAGTCTTGGCCCACCAGATCTAGTTTTTATTATGCTTCACTGTGCTACCTTAGTTGAATTTGTGAAATGAAATTAATCATCAGCAGAAACATTAATTAGCCAAACAAAATAAAAAATACAAAATCCATATTGCACTTGACTGAAAATCGCTTAGATGCCATCCCATCAAATAATAAGCTAGGAATAGCCACAGGAAAAGAGGAAAATATATACGCATAAAAAGTAACCGTAAGTGCACTCTAAAGAGGCTTCAGCTCATGCGGAAGTAGAAATGTCATTTACTATCTTTATTGCTTTTTGTGAACTACAGTTATAAATCATGTTTTAACATAGCATAGCACTGCCATTGGCATCATTACAATCATATCGGTATTAATATTTTAATATAACAGGCTATGTTGAAAACCAGTCAATGGGGAATTAAGTCACTGGCCATGCTTATGTTTATATTCCCGGTAATATGTGCAAACAATAAATGCCAACTTGTGAGAAGGATTAGAGCCTTCAGAGTACATTCATTAGTGTTGGCTTCAAGTACTTGATGGCATTTAACAACCGCAGGTCATCAACAGGTCAACGTGAAAGGAATTTGTGTTTTCACTGTAAGCACAGGAAGGCGAGTGGTGCAGTTTCACAAAGTTTGCAACTACTGTGTACTTGCATGCTTTCTGAAATAGCCATAGCAATGGCTTTCGTAAAAACTTTATTTACTTTGCCATTGCTTAATAACAGATAAATAAATACATCACAATAAATACAGACATCCAAATTAAATGACCATGGACAAGGTGCATAACCATATAATTGGGAGAATCATTAATTATATTTCTTTGTAACATCCTGTCCAGATATCGCATTGTCAGCAATAAAGGTGCCATTATATTGCATTGCATTGTATTGTAATAGTATTTATAAAGCGCTTGCTAACTCGGATAAGGTGTCAAAGCACTTTTTGGCGAGTAGCACGCTACTCTGGAACTCAAAAGGAATTAGTGGTGGATTAGCAGGAGGGAAGAATCCAGAAGTGTTAATTGGGAGTTTATAGTAATAGGATTTAGGTTTGGGATGAGTAAAAGGGGGATGGAGGAGGGAAGAGTCTGTGGAAATGGTTAGGGAGATCATAGTAGCAGGAGAGGTTTTGGATGAGTTCAAGGTGAGATAAATGAGGGAGAAGTAATAGGGTTGTTTGGGAGATCATGGTAGTAAAGTGAGCTTTGGGTGAGTTAAATGTGGAAGAGGAGGGAAAAGCCTAGGCAGGGTAATTTAGGAGATGAAAGTAGTAGAATGGATTTGGGATGAGTCAAAGTAGGAATGGAGGATAGATTGATAGAGACATTGCATATGGTGATGGGTAGACAAAGTAATGATTACAAGAGAGTAAACATATAATATTTGTTATTTATGTTTTTATATATATATATATATATATATATATATATATATATATATATATATATATATATCAAACACTTTCTGTTAGCGTGCCGGTCCTGCTCCAGAACATCAGCGGTGCTCATCTAATGGCGAGCGCTACCTCGCCTACAACTTCACACTTGATTTCCTTGGTTAAGGAAAAGACAGCACTCCATGGGTATCTTAATTGATCCAGGTTTATTTGCACAAAAGAAAAGAACGCGTTTCGGCGTTGCCGCCTTCGTCAGCTTCTTATTCGCCATTTTGCTTTCCCTCATATATATCACATGATCACTCGATTAAACCCCTATCAACATTCTCAACAAGCTATTTTACAATCGGACTTCTTATCACCCTACTCTCTACTATTAAAACAGGTTACCTGGTTTGTGAAATAATTACATAGATCTTACTTTTATACAGATTTCCCAAGTGTGTAAACAAAAACATCCCAGCTATATATAACGATGTGAATAGGTATATAAACGCATTGCACCAGTATGTGTTATATATTGTTCGCGTTGCACTTATGAACCAGTTTTCACATCAAATTAACATGTACCTTTCCAGTTGCCCAGTTGGCTAGAATTAACATTCTCTTTACCTTGTTTGTAAAGATAATTACCTAGATCTTACTCTTATGCAGGTTTCCCATATGTGTACACAAAAACATCCCAGCTGTATATGACGCTGTGACTAGGTAAATAAATGCATTGCACCGGTGTGTGTTTTGAATTATGGATCTCTCTTCCCAATCATGGTACATCGAGTGGTTATACTGTTGATATTGCGCTCACGTTGCACTTATGAACCAGATTTCACACCACATTGACATTGTCTTATGCCTTTCCGGCTGCCCAGTTGGCTAGAATTAGCTTTCTCTTTCCTTCGGCATAAATCATTATTTATCGAATTGAAGAGCCCTCTTACCATATGCCTTGTAAGCATTTTGTAATTTCTGATGCAAATATCTGGTGTGGAACAACAACTTCTACCTCCTCAGGTATTGTTCAATGACGTTCATGTTGCTTCAATGCGTTAATGTAGGTGTATATATAACTCCTCACTGATGGTAGCGCTCGCCATCAAATGAGCACCGCTGACGTTCTGGAGCAGGACCGGCACGCTAACAGAAAGTGTTTGAGATTACGGCCTCCTGCCCCCGCTGGCGTGAGATTTAACAGCAACGATGCCGGCTCGGGCGAGTCTGCTACGGAGTCGAACGACGCCGGAGCTGTTACCCCGTTGAGTTGAGGTAAGCGTGCTTGTTATGCGGTTGGCATACATAGCGGAGTTGGACGCCGGTTTAAAAGCTCTAAATGTTTGAGCATTAACGTGAACTGTATACCGGCGCTTGTGGTATCGGAGAGTTGGATTGGGGTTTTCTGCACCAAAACAATACGATATCGACATTGGAATGGCGAATAAATCCCAGAGTACTTATGAGAATAGAAAAATAAGAGCACAATTGGCCTTTTCCTCTACGACAGAAGTTACCTTACGCAATGCGAAACATCCAGAGAGGCGAACAGACATGTATGAAACCTTTAAGGAACTGGAGCGATTAAAGAAAAAAGAGCTTAACAAATGGTGGGAATGCGAATCTCTGAAAAGATATTTGGAAGCAAACAGAGTCCCAAGGGGACTAGGGATTTCCATATTGCCTGCCTACGATGACCCTAATCCGGAAATGTTAAAAGAATGGGCCGAACACAATGCACAGAGCTCGGCAGGAATGATGAGAATTTTGATTAAATATGCTCAGAGTGATAGGGATAAAGTGTTAGAAAAAATTTAAAGTTTGACTAAGGACATTGATTGCTTCGCAGATAAAAAAACAGCTGAATCCCTAAACAGGGCAATGGAAGAACAGCTTGCCAAAATGGAAGAAGAAATTATTTATAAAAACACGCAGAAATTTAATAGGAATAAAATAGACTATGAAACAGGGCAGATATACACGTATGCCAATAAATTTGACTTCTGGAGGAACCAAAGAATGAGTGAGTCTCAAAAGAGAACTGCAAATGATGAAAGAAGAAAATCCAATGCAGAAATCAGTGAAAGCTCAGATACAGACGTTGATGAATCAACACGGTCACAGATACAAACAACATTACAGGACAAATTTAATATTTTGAGGAGAGACCGCAGATCCAATCACAGACCATGGCGGGGAACCAAATCAAGAGGAAGAGAAAGAGACAGAAGAGGCGAGGAGGGAAAAGAAACCTTGACAGAAGGACACGAGAAGCTAACTCGAAGCAACAAACAATACTAATAGATGACAAAACTGTTGTGAATTTATCAAAATTAACACTGGAGAGGAGGACATAAAGAATCTGTCACTCGGATTATCATGCTGCCAGCCTAATCATTTCGAGTACGAACAAAGCCGGATAGACCTTTTTTTGTTTATACGAAAACTAAAGTTGTTAAACATCCACACACTCAAAAACAACAAAACAGGATATGGTGAGAAGTCATTGGTAACTGATGATGTCACTTCAATTAAGTTGTTTAGAGACAATTTATTATTCGAAGACGCAACATTATTGAGAGAACTATGGGAAATGGATGAGAACACCAGCATAACCGATGATGAGCAGGTCATCACTAGATTGGAACTGGAAGGGATAGCAACGGACAAAACAGACGCCTTAGGGCTTAAACCTAAATCTAAAACTGTTCTAGGATCGAGTGGGGATCTAATTGATCAGTTTTCAGAGATTTTAATTAAAGGTCTAAAAGCATTGAGAACAAGAGAGACAAAGAAGACAAGGAAGATTAAAACTAGTTATGCCAAGACTCTTGAGAAGTTGACCAAGAACCCACAAATAGTGGTGAGAGGGTCAGACAAAGGTGGGAATATTGTGATCTGACCGATTGAAGAATACATGGAGGAAGCCTACAGACACTTAAATGACTCAACTTGTTATGAGAAGATAGATGTGAAATATGTGGAAAGTGTCAAACATCAGTTTGACATAGAATTACAGCAGTGGAAAGACAAATGTTTAATCACTGAGGATGAACACAGATTCATAACAGTGGATCATCCCAAATTACCTGTCTTCAACTTAATACCTAAAATACATAAGGATGCAGTGAAACCCCCCGGCAGACCCATAATTTCAAGCAGAGGCAGTCTCTTTGAACCTTTATTGCAGTACATAGATACATTTTTGTCCCCTTTGGTTGTAAATTTGCCATCTTACCTGAAGGACAGCACTGAGTTTTTAAGAAGGATCTTTGATGTTAGTTGGGAGGAGGATTTCCTTCTCATGACGTTAGATGTGACAGCATTATATACGAGTATACCCCATAATTTGGGAATAAGAGCCATTGAATATTTTTTGAGAATTAGACCCATTAAGTTTCTCCAACACAGTAAAATGTTAATGGATATGATTGGCTGGTGTTTACGACACAATATGTTTTTCTATAACAACAAGATATTCGAACAAAAGTGTGGGACAGCTATGGGAACCTTTTTCGCACCAAGTTATGTGAACTTATACATGGGGTGGTGGGAAGAACAAATATTAAATAATCCCCCCTAGACCAGTGGAACCAACACATAGTACTGTGGTTAAGATACATAGACGATATTTTTATCATCTGGAAAGGAGACATGACTAGTGTATTACAATTCTCACAAGAAGTTAACAATAATAACTGCAATTTGAAATTCACGAGTAAAGTACATCCAAGTGAAATCGAGTTTCTGGATGTAAGAGTGGTGGTAGAAAACAACAGGGTAGAAACTACAGTATTTAGAAAGCAAACCGCAGGTAATAGTATTTTACATGCCACCAGTCACCACCCACAACCACTAAAAGATAACATTCCCTTTGGCGAAATGTTGAGGGCCAAAAGAATATGCAGCACTGAGACCAAATTCAAAGAAGTTCAGATAGATATGAGAAAGAGGCTGCAGAATAGAGGGTATACCGTCAAGACTCTTGAAACAGCCAGTAACAAAGTGAGATCCAGAGTCAGAAAAGATCTGCTGTTCTCGACAGAGGAGAAAAAGAACAAAAGAAAGAGTGAGGAAAATGCCAAGAAGACAGTGAGGTTTATCACAACATTTAATGTGGCACATGAGTAAGTGCGCAATTTATTACAAAGGCACTGGCATGTATTGAGGAGTGATCCTGTAATAGGACAAAGGTTAACAAAGAGACCGCAGATAACCTACCGAAGAGGGAAGTCTATGAAAGACGTTTTAGTTAAAAGTGATATTAGACAGGTGAGCAAACAGTCTACATGGCTCAATAGGCAGGACGGTTTCTATAAGTGCACGAAATGCAAAGCATGCAAAAATGGAGAGAATATGAGAAATTTAACTATTGGTAACAGGATAGTACATACCATAAAAGGGAGATACACATGCAAAAGTGACCACATAATTTACATTTTAAAATGCACGTGTCCGAAATTATATGTGGGAAGTACAAAACTTCAGGCACATAGAAGAATCCTGCAACATTTGAGAGCAATTGCCAACAAGGATGTTACATATCCAGTGGCCAGACATATCCATGAGATGCATGGAGGGAGAATAGAGGAGTTGAACTATAGTATAATAGATGGAATAGCTAGAGAGAGTAGAGGGGGAGATCGAGAGAAGAACTTACGAAAGTTAGAGTCAAGGTATATATTGTCGCTCCACCCTAAGGAACCGAACGGGTTGAACATCAGTGAGGAGTTATATATACACCCACATTAATGCATTGAAGCAACATGAACGTCATTGAACAATACCTGAGGAGGTAGAAGTTGTTGTTCCACACCAGATATTTGCATCAGAAATTACAAAATGCTTCCAAGGCATATGGTAAGAGGGCTCTTCTATTCGATAAATAATGATTTATGCCGAAGGAAAGAGAAAGCTAATTCTAGCCAACTGGGCAGCCAGAAAGGCATAAGACAATGTCAATGTGGTGTGAAATCTGGTTCATAAGTGCAACGCGAACACAATACCAACAGTATAACCACTCAATGTACCATGATTAGGAAGAGAGATCCATAATTCAAAACACACACCGGTGCAATGCATTTATGTACCTAGTCACATCGTCATATACAGCTGGGATGTTTTTGTGTACACATATGGGAAACCTGCATAAGAGTAAGATCTAGGTAATTATCTTTACAAACAAGGTAAAGAGAAAGTTAATTCTAGCCAACTGGGCAACCGGAATGGTACATGTTAATTTGATGTGAAAACTGGTTCATAAGTGCAACGCGAACAATATATAACACATACTGTTGCAATGCGTTTATATACCTATTCACATCGTTATATATAGCTGGGATGTTTTTGTTTACACACTTGGGAAATCTGTATAAAAGTAAGATCTATGTAATTATTTTCACAAACTAGGTAACCTGTTTTAATAGTAGAGAGTAGGGTGATAAGAAGTCCGATTGTAAAATAGCTTGTTGACAATGTTGATAGGGATTTAATCGAGTGATCATGTGATATATATGAGGGAAAGCAAAATGGCGAATAAGAAGCTGACGAAGGCGGCAACGCCGAAATGCGTTCTTTTCTTTTGTGCAAATAAACCCGGATCAATTAAGATACCCACGGAGTGCTGTCTTTCCCTTAACCAAGGAAATCAAGTGTGAAAAAAAAAAAAGATATATATATATATATATATATACACATTTTGATCATTATTTGTATTTATTTATTTATTCTTTATTAATAATAATATATAAAAAACATTTTTTAGATTTATTTATAATTTGAATTTTATTTATAGATTTTATTTTATTTTTATTAATTTTTTTCTCTAAATGACTGCTCTAAAAAGGACCATGGCACCGGATAGATAAAGCGCCCTTACCTCATGCCCTGTGCTGTATGTTGTGGTAGGTGAAAGCAAAATGTTATTTGACACCACAACAGACCAATGACTGGAGAGGGATAACTGAAAGCCCCTCTGCATATGTTTATTTGTTAATATGTACTTAAGATTTTTTAATGCTGGACTTAATAAGAACATTTTAATATGACAATGACAAAGGTAGGTCTGTGCTGGTGAAGTCAGGAACTTCTCACTAGGCAAAAAAGTCTCATTTTATTATGGGCTCCAAAGTGTGGTAACAAGAGGGTGAGAAGTTGTGTTGACTAACCAGAAAAGTATTTGTGTCCAGCACTTAGAAGTAAATTAAGCATATTTACAGTTGATGAGGTGGGGTGTGGTGGCTGGGCTGAGGGATATTCTATTTTCTGCCTTCCAGGCTCCTGCAGATAGCTGATCTAGCCCTGTGTGCAGTCTCCAGACCCTACAATCTCTTCGAGTGGAACTGATGCTAGTAGATACTTTGGTGGCAAGTGATTCTGTTGCTAAGCCACCTCCCTGGGGAGCTGGCATTGTAGCCATTTGGAATAAGGAAGAACTAAGGTGGATACTGCATAGTGACAGCCTGCACTCTGGTCTGAATCGCATGGAGGACTGGACGTATCTAGTGTCACAATGATGCAGACCTGGAAGAAGTCCATTTTAATTTTCTTGTCAATATGAGGGATGTTGACTACAACAAAGATTCACCTCGCTTTGAGGACTGGCTGTGATATATTATTAGAACATTGGAATGCTGGGGGCTCCATTGAAAATAGTGGAGTGCTGCGGGCTTTTACTGGCCGGTAAAAGCCCGCAGCGCCAACATTCCAATGTTCGCTTTGTTCACAGCAACAGCTGTGAACAAAGCCTCACGGAGCCCGAGGGGATTTAAATCCCCTCGGGCTCCGTGAACATTTTTTTTTTAATAGAACATTCTGCCCTGTGTGGCAGAATGTTCTAATAGCCTTAGAACCCACCGTAGCGGGCTCTACCGGCTATTAAAGTCCCTCTCCCTTGTTAAATGCCCGGAGCGGGCCTTTAATAGCCGGTAGAGCCCGCTACGGCGGGTTCTAAGGCTATATTATATGTCTGTAACCTGCTTACAGTTCAGTATGTTTAACTGGCTGCCTCACTGTTTTCTTTACTTCGTGATTTCATTCCTTTAATTCTCTTTCACTGCTAGTTTGTAACATAACCTTCCTTTTTGCAATTGCTTGTGATTGTTCCATGGTTTAGCTTTTTATAATTTTTTTTAATCAACTAAGTACCTCTGTAACTCCTTGCTTTCACATTCTTTTTATCTTCTTTCAGGAATACTTTTTTCATTACTTCTAGATTCCTAACATCCTACCTGGCTCCTGCTGTTCAATCTTGGGATTGGCTTCTTTGTATGTTTCCCTACTTTGCTTACAGTTCACTAGTCCCTCAATACGGCCGCTGTACTCCAGCATGCATTACGTTTACCCTTTAGTCTTTTTGAGCCCATTTCAGTGATTAGTGGTTCGCATTATTCCAGTGACTATTATGGTATCCCCCATGCCCACCCGCATGCTGCGCCTTCACTAGTAGGAATCTCCCTAACAGCATTTGACCCATGTCCGTTTTTCAGGTTCAGGATCCTTTACCTATGTAAGTCCCTAGACACATGCAAAGTACTCACTTATTTCTCTCTGGGTATTCACACTGACACTTACTTGGGTTCACTTTTTCCATTTTTACAGTCAAGGTCACATAATCTCGGAACCTTGGATGGTAGTTTCGGTACAATTGTGCTCTCATAAAATATTATTTGATACTCCTCCGGTTTTGGTAAGCCTTGACCTCCAGTTTGCATTACTTACTCTTCAGTGTTTTTAAACTTCTCTAGTTGAATCACTCCCCTATTGCCCCCAGACCTTGTCCAATTGCTGGTTGGTGTACCTGTCTCCAAATTGACCATAGGCGTGTTTGTGTTTCCGTACCAGGATCCTTCTCATGGTATGCTGATAGTTCCAACCCAGCTAGCATGCTGATTTCACATTGGACACTTTTCCTAGCATTTTTTTCTACACCTGTGTTGCACAGAAATAAGTGTAAAATGGATTACTGACCTCTTTTTACATAACTGCTGATTTTGTACATCTGAGCATGCGTAATTGGCCTTTCAGCAACTGGCATATCTTATTTGCTTCCCATGGTCACTGCATGAATTGCATACCTTGCTGTGCCTGAATTGTTAGGCTATACATTGCACTTAACGAGCCAAAATTGGGAACCATGGTGTTTGTTTGTGTATTTGTACTATTATGTCTGGATTAACTCTATTTAAAAAAAATATATTTTTCTTTCTTTTTCTGTTCCTGGCTTTTTCAATTCATTTATCTCCAGCTCTTGCAGGCTTGTATGAGGTGCCTTGCTCTCAGGCATCATTCAATGTCCTGATGATGATCGTCCATTCTCCTCTATGCTCAAAACGTTGTCGATTAAGAATACGTACACTCAATAATAATTCATAACCTGTGATGTGTACATGAGCATTGGTACTGGTTCAACTGTAACTTTAACCATTTGGGGTTAATTTTGTCACATGTGTAAGCCTGTGTATTTTGGTTGTACAAGCAAATGATAGCCCATGGTGTTTGAAACATACATTGGTACTGGGGTAATTGTGATTTTATCTATTATTTGTCTATACTGACAATTATGTAAGCCTCAGCATTTTGGATGTGTATACAGATCCTGCCTTTCTTCAAAACTGAATGGACAACAATGTGTGCTCTTTAGTTACATTTTTAAGTTCCATTTTTCTAATTTATCACATTGATTGTTTTTCATCCACATGTCTCACGTGTGACTCCCACACATTCATTACTTATTTCTGTTCATTAACCCCATAGGTGCGGGCGTCGGCCAGTGGCTGACGCCCGCACTCTCTACCTGGTGTGGGTCACAATCAGTGGCCAACACCTGGGAGGGGTTTTACAAATCCTCTGGTGCAATACACCGGAGGATGTTTATTTTTTTTTCAACCCGTGAGACCCGGAAGAACTTCTGCATCTCTCCCGCCCTCCCTCCCGGCCATCTGTGATGTCACATTTTTCCCCACCGGAGCAGCGGAGGAGCAGGTAAGCGTCCTCTCGCCACTCTGCTGGGGAAAAAAGCGCTAAAATGGCCTCCCCAGATGCCAGGGAGGCATTGATGGAAAGGGGAGAGTCTCCCCTTTCCATCCATGCCTCCCTCGCACTATTTCCTGTCCATGGATCGCACTACAGCTGCAATCCATGGCCAGGAAATGGCCCTGGGCACCAGGGATCTTGTTTGGGGGGGTTGGCCCCCATGTTAGTGGGCTGGCACCCTCATGGGGGCATAATTACAAAAACATGTTAGGGTTCTTGTGGGGGGTGATCGCACCCCCCAGGGACTACATTTATTTTAATAAAAAAAAAATAAAAAAAAATGGTGAGGTCAGCTCTTCCTGCACGGGCTGATCCTTAGGGGGTACATTTATTATATTTTTTTAAAATGGTTTTCCCTGGGGGGATGATCGCGCCCAACCCTCCTGTGGGAATATTTTTAAAAAAATTAAAATGTTGGGGTCAGCCCTTGGGTTGACCCCCTGTGGGGGCATTTTTTTTATACATGTGTGCTTTGCCATGGGGTCACAATTGGCCCCAGGAAAAGCACCCATGTGTAAAAAAAAAAAAGTGATGTAGAGAGTCAGTCTCTCTGTCTCTCTCTCTCTCTATATATATATATATATATATATATATATACAACTATATATAACGAGAGACAAATCTCTCTATAGATATGTATGGGTATATATATGTATACATATATTTATATATATATATATAAATATCACTTTTTTACATGTGTTGTTTTCTGGGAGCCACGATCGGCCCCCTGGGAGACCACTCATACATGAAAGTGATAGATATCTCTCTATATATATATATATATATATATATATATATATATATATATATATATTTATAGGGAAAGAGAGAAAGAGAGAGAGAGAGAGAGAGAGAGAGATAGAGTCTCTCTATATAGAAATAGATCTGTCTTTTGTCTAGTGGCAGTTTTGACACCATACAATAGCACAGATAGTTTATATACCTGTTGCAAAGGAAATACATGTATTTAGCTGAGTGGATCAGTAAAGCCAGGCATTACCTGCGCTTTAAAACAAATTAAATGTATGTGGAGGGGGGCTATGGAGATATGAGGGGCACTTTTCCGCGGTGGTACTAAGGGAATTAGAAGAGGAGGTCATGGAAGGCAGAGCACCAAAAATGACTGTCGCACTAGATGCCACCAGCGCTAAAGGCTATGATGATGGGTATGTGGTAAGGTGAAGTACTCAGTCTTTTTGGGTTTTTTTTTTTTCAGTGTCTTCAGAGAATCTGCTGAATCAGAGAAGAAGCGAAGGTAAGGTGATGACATTTACTGTTGGACATATCACACATACCCACAAGCAATTTTGTGACTATTTGTCTTCTACATAGGCTAGTACTTTAGAGGGACAGTTTAGCCAGTAGCAGAGATAGCATCTTATTGGATGAGTGCTGCTCAAGCCCTAACTCATGTTATGAAGGATAGCTCTGAGACAGGATCAGAGACTGAGACAGCCTCTGAGGGAGAGGACAATGAGGCAGAATCTTAGAGTGATTTTTAAGTCGATGGATTCCCATCCGACACCTCTTCCAGTGATTCTGAGGGAGATGAGGAGGACATTTGAGCTGTCCCTTTGCAAGCACAGTCTGTGCAGTGGGACAACAGCGGGTTAGCCCAAACCAGAGAGCTGGTGCGTGCAGCGGTAAGCACAGAGAGAGTGCTCTCTTGGCAGCCCCCCGATTTAGTTCAGCCCCAAATTCCCCCTTTTACTGGTGGCGCTTGATGTAAAGTTGATACGGTCAACCTTTTGCCAGTCAACTACGTCCATCTATTTTTGGATGTTGACTTCCTTCAGAAAATTGTGCAGCAAACAAATTTGCGTGCATACCAATTTCTGAGGAAGCATGTGGGTGCTCTAAGGCCCTGTTCTAGGGCAAGTCAGTGGGCTCTAACTTTGCTAGCGGAGTTGAAGATATTTTTGGGCCTTACGCTCAAAATGGGTTAGTGCAGAAATCCACCTTGCAGTCCTACTGGACGACTCGCATGGTTTGAGTAACCCCCATCCTCGCACCATACATGAGCAGAGATCGTTTTTTGCTACTACAGCGCATGCTGCATTTCAATGACAATTCTGCTACACTGCCCCGGGACCATCCAGACCATGACAGGTTGTTCAAAATTTGTCCTGTCGTAGAACATTTATCTGCCAGGTTTCCAGACATTTATACTCCCTGAGAGAACATAGCAGTCAATGAATCCTTGATCCTGTACAAAGGATGGCTGCTGTTCAGGCAGTACATTTTGAGCAAAAGAGCTTGTACAAGCTGTGTGAGAGCTCTTCTGGCTATGTGTACAGCTTGAGAGTGTATACAGGGAAGGACTCTACCCTAAACCCCATAGGTTGCCTTCCCGCGTTAGGGGGTCACAGGTAGGATTGTATGGGAACTTCTCCAGCGACTTCTTCACATACATTATAACCTTTATGTGGACAATTTCTATACAGAAGAAGAGCTGTCCAGTGAGCTCTACAAACCTGGCACTGTTGCCTGTGGTACAGTTTGTTGTAACTGCAAAGGATTCCCGCAGGAGCTTGTTTGCAAGAAGCTCCAGAAATCCCAGAGTACTGCGTTGCGTTCCAACGAACTGCTCGCAGTCAAGTTCTTGGATAGGTTTAATGTATACATGCTCACAGTTCATGATGAGTTCACTTCCTCCATCACGGTTTGGGGTCAGATAGCCGAAGAACACAAGCCCATCTGTATACTTGATTACAATAAGTACATGGGCGGAGTGGACAAGAACGACTAGGTTCTTCAACCATACAATGCGTGATGTAAAACTCGCACTTGGTACAAGAAACTGTTTACCCACCTGATCCAGATGGCAACATACAATACATATGTTGTTTATTGTCAGACAACCACAGGAAGGCTCATGACTTTCTTTGACTTCCAGTTGTCTGCAAATGAAACCCTCACTGCTATTACAGAAGCAGCAGCCTCCACCTCATATGTTCTGGAGGATGTGGCAAGGCTGCAGGAGTGACACCCAAAAAGGATCGTCCATGTCATCACTGTAAAGTGAGCCCGAAACATGGAAAGCGGCAGGAAAATCAGATTACTGTCCACAGTGCCCATCTCAACCAGTTCTCTGAGTCCCTACTTGCTTTACGTTGTATCATACTAAAGCAAAGTTCTGGGAAATTGACTGAGGTGGAGCTGCAGTTGGGTAGTCCTTTCAGTGGCTGTGCAAGGATACTGAACATCCGTTGGCCACTGCTTCGTTAGGCCACAGAACTTTACTTCATCTGCTTCAGGAAATCATGGACTTGCTTATGGCCTGCTTGACATTTATATCCACCGTCAGAACGTGGAATGTGTTCTGTTCAATTAACGTTCATTATAGTCCCCATACTGCACATACTAGTGGACAGAACATATGCCACATTCTCACGGAGTACCCTGTGTGGCAAAATGTTAAAGGCATGACTGAATTTTGAAGTTCTTGTTAGGGACACCATGACTGCCAACGAGAACCAGAGTAAGGGACATATTTAGACTCTGTTTTTGCTGAAATAACGTCATTTTTTTTAACGCTATTTAAGCGCAAACTTAACTCCATATTTATATTTTGACGCTAGACCCGTCTAGCATAAAAATATTGGCGTTAACATCATTTTTTGCCTGCAGAAATCTACCTTGCGTCAATGAGATGCAAGGTAGGCGTTCCCGGGCAAAAAATGACTCTAAGGCCCTTGCGCCTCATTTATCCTCCTGTGCAAAAATCATGCACGGGAGGAGAGGGCCTTAAATAATCGTGCGAAGCCTGCATAGCGCCATTATTTAACTCCTGGGTCAGGGCAGGTGTTAAGGGACCTGTGGGCCCTTGTCCGTGGTCACAGACCATGGAAACAGCCCACAGGTGCCCTTCCCTGCCCCCAGGGACACCCCCACCCACCTGCACCCACACCTGAAGGACACCTAAGGATGGGGGACAGGCAGGTATTTTTCTTTTTTTTTTTAAGTGCCATAGGGGGGCCCAACTTGGGACCCCCTTACATGGCACTGGGCCCAATGGCCATGCCCAGGGGACATAAGTCCCCCCCAGTTAGCATCATTTCTTTTGACACAAATTGGGCCTTAGAACTGGCTAGCATAATTCCTTAAAAATGACGCCCAGCTGGTGCTCTGGAATGGCGCTAGCCAGCGGTAAACCTTTTCACTCAAAACTGCATTTGCTCAGTTTTGCACAAAAAAGTATAAATTTAGGGCCTAAGTGTAATACGTCAAACAAATGTCCTGTCAGACATTTTCACCAACATTTCTACTTGTTTGAAAGTGTACAAGCTCAATTTGTAGCTTCACTTTTAAAGCAAAAGTAGAAGTGTTGGTGAATGAGTACCACAGGATATTTTTTTGACTTTTTACTTTAGAGACCTTAGGATTTCTTCACCAGCTTGTTTGCCTTATTCAAAGGTAGCTATGCTCGCTCAGTTCAAGGAATAGGCTTCGCAAGGTACACTCGGACACCCCCAACTTGCATCCACAAACTTAAAGGAGTTGAATTTAGCATAGTGAGGGGCATATTTATTCTCTTTTTGTGCCAGAGTTGTGTCATTTTTTTAACCCAAATCTGGTGCAAACTTAACTCTATATTTATATTTTGGCGCTAGACAAGTCTAGCGCCAAAATATTGGAGTTAAAGTCATTTTTTGCCTGCAGAAAACTACTTTGCGTCAATGAGATGCAAGGTAGGCGTTCCTGGGCAAAAAATGACTCTAAGGCCCTAGTGCCTTATTTATCCTCCCATGCAGAAATCACACAAGGGGGAGGAGGTGGCAAAAAATGGTGCAAAGTTTGCTTTGCACCATTTTTTAATGCCTGGGTCAGGTCAAGGCAGGCGTTAAGGGACCCGTGGGCCTATTTCTATGATGGAACACCAAGGCATAAGACCACAGGTGCCCTCCCCAGGCACCAGGGACACCCCCACCCACACAAGCGAGACAGCGGAGGATGGGGGACCCCATCCCAGGTAAGTACAGGTAAGTATATATATATTTTATTAAAGTGCCATTTGTGGCCCTGAAATGGGCCCCCCTACATGGCACTGGGTGCAATGGCCATGCCCAGGGGACCCTGGTCCCCTGTGCTGGCAACTAGGGTAGTGGGCATGACTCCTGTGTTTTGTAAGATAGGAGTCTCGTTGTATGGATGGTTTTGCGTCAGAAAATGACTCTAGGCAGGTTAGAGTCATTTTTTTTTACTGTAACCTGCCTAACATCATTTTTTTGTGCGAAACCCCCTTCTTCCATACCACTAGCCCCACCCGACTAACGTCATTTTCTTTTACGCTAGCCTGCCCTTTGCACCAGCTTGCGCCATTCCATAAATATGGTACCCAGCTGGTGCACAGAAATGGTGCAAGCTGGTGCCAAACTTTTTGGTGCAAAACTGCGTTAGTGCAGTCTTTGCACCAAAAAGTATAAATCAGGGCCTGAGTGCACTAAAGGGGCATGAAAAACATGTCTTCCTGAGACTCAGGTGGCTGTAATTGGAGTCATTAGTAAAGGTTCATTACGCATGCCTTCGGTAATGTTCAGGAAGAAGGATGCAGTTACTTGACAGGTGGTCAAATGTAGTTAAACTTATTCCATCATGTGGTGTATGAATGTGATGGGCCCTGGTCTGGCAGCGGCACATTTATGTGAGTGCAGTGATTGGTTAGATTGGGCCCGTGGCCGGTGGTATGAAAGGGTTGTTTGTTGTGCCTCAATGGCATGTGAATGGACCATAAAGTGGTTGTGCCTTAATGTGGCTTTATGGTCCACCTTCAGAAGGCTCGGTTTCAATATTCAAAAACTTAATAGGTATTCATGCTTTGAAACCATAATTTCTGGAGGTGCTAAAACCAACCAGTGTGATTGGTGGATTAACTTTAACATACTAGTACCAGGGGAGTCCAAGGGTGCAGGACTTGTGGGACTCTCACCAGTTTTTCTTTGCCCAGAATCCCCTTGAAATCACAACCTTTGCTTAAAAACACTTTTGCCTTGCATTTCAGTGAGAGGAAGTCCTAGAATCTTCAGGCAGCCACAAATTTTCTACCACCGAACGTTCCACTAAGTCTCCAGAGAAAAACATTGCCACACTTGTGTGGGTGGGCAAGTGACCGCAACAGTGAACTAGGCCTAACCACACAAGTGAGGTACTATTTTTGAAAGGGAGATGGTGTAACACCCCTCTTTCAAAGGAAGCCCTTTATTCTGCCTCGCTGGACTTGAGCTTTTCAAGCAACAGGAGGGCAGAAACCTGTCTGAGAGGTGGCAACAGCTGGGTCTGCCTGGAAAACCTGAGAAGGCTGGAATGGCTATACTGGGCATCTTCTAATGATCGACCAGAGTAAATAGAATCATACAACCAATGCTTGCAAAAGCCTTGGGGTATGATTCCAACATGTTTGGTACCAAACATGCCTATGTTCGGAGTAACCATTATGTAGCTGGACATAGGTAGTGACCTATGTCCAGTACACTCCTAAAATGGCGTCTCTGTACTCACAAAGCCCAGGAAAATGGTCCCGGAGGTCCTGGGGGCACAGGTACTTTGCACCCTGCCCTCAGGGCTGGAGGGCCTGCTATAGGGTGATCTATAAGTGACCTGGTGCAGGGTAGATGGCAGTGAAAGGGTGCATGCACCTTTTCACGCAGGCTGCAGTGGCAGTTCTGCAGAAGCCTTTGTATGGGCTCCCTGTGGGGGCAAAAGATATGCTGCAGCCCATAGGAATCTCCTAGGACAGAAGTGCCTCTTAGGTGCTTCTCAGTAGAAGGCCATGCCATCTCCAAGGTCCCGCCCCCTCCTCACACTGTGAAATTTTTGTTTTAGTTGGTAGGTCTGCTGCTTTGTCCATTAAGTTGTAAGTGATCTTTTCATAGGACATCATCTTATACATTTCCATGAGCATTTCTCATGTAACCCCAATTATGGAGAGCAAAAGGGCCAAAAAATACTGATTTTGGCAACTATAAGGGCAGTGTCAAGCAAGCGGTGAGCATAATGGGCCAGCTCAGGAATGTCCGATAAGTCATGAAGGGGAATTGATTAGGGGGATTTAAAATGTGGTGTGGATAAATCCATAGATTCCTGGAGTGTAGATGCTACTGTTATCCAAAAGGGGTATATTGTGGGACAGTCCAGTAAGATATGAACAATATCAAATGGTACATGATCACATCACCAACAGGCAAAGTGAGGGATCATGTCTGCAGCCTGAAGCCATGCTGGGGTCCAGTGCTAGCCCTGAAGGATCTTAAAAAGACTGAGCTTCATCCATGCCTCATGGACTACTCTTTCTAGGGCCTCCAAACGTTCTGTCCATTCTTACTCATCATATTCCACATGTAAGAGAGGCTGCCAGGTCATCCTGAGGATTGCCAATTATGGTTGGGAGTAAGGATGACAAATTAGGAGGTTGTAGAATCCAGACATCACACTTTTAAACTGACCCCAAGTACTGAGGTAAAAGAGCACTGGGGAACAGGGTTGGGGACCTAATCTGCTTAGCAGACAGTTAAGTAAAAGTGTCTATCACCATTGTTGGGTATACGACAAGCCAAAGTCATCCCATTGCATCTCAAGGGACTTGAGTTCACTACCAGAGATCAAGTGCATCAGATTCAGGATCCCAGCTCTGCGCTAAGAGCCCCAGTCAAGCATGCCCCCCCCCCCATGTGAATGCCAGTATTATTCCAGATGGGAGCTTTGTCATAAAGTTGAGCAGCCCCCCTTAAGAGTTTGTGAGCCTTTATCCAGGCAGCATACATGACTTTCAGCATAGGATTGGGTGTATTGGTGGTGGCAGGACCAGGAAGATAGGTGGCCTGTATTACTAAAAGGGTGTCCTGGAGTCTGCATTTAATCATGACCAAATGTAGGGCTAAGCAGTAATGTTCCACAGGAGGCAGGCCCAATACCCCTGCTGATCAGCTTCCAAATTTCTAGGTGAGGTCTCGCTGAAACCCAGACGAAGGCCTTAATGGCCTTATCTATCTCACAGAGTGTTGAGAGGGGTAATAATCTTGAAGCACGTGATTTGGGAAAGGGTAACCATTTTTACCCTCTGGATCCAACCCCAGATAAAGAAAGACTGAAGTGAGACCACTTCACAAAGTTCAATCGCATTTCCTTCATTAATGCCTCATGCTCTTAACAGTTGCTCTTAACCTATACATAAGACATAGCTTTCTTTTAAAGTGGATCAAAGCCTGAGTCTGCGCTGTTAACATCAGCCATGTACATGCTTAATAATACTCCTGAGCCAGCTACTAATACAATCTTTCATTTCATTATCATTTGCATTAAAAAGCACACTTGAAGGTGACCACTTTAGGTGACCAGACCTCTACAGCTTGAATTTAAGGATCAGGAGTTGCAGATTTATTTTGTTCCAGCCTCTATGAATAAGATACAGTGACTGTATTTCAAACCATTTTTTCAGCAGCATCTCATTGAGGCTACACCGGTCCACAATACATGCTCCAACTTTTTGAACTGATTAGTTGTATAGGTCCTGGAGTTTGACACTTTTGTAATTTACATATAACCAATTTCAGAGTTCCAAAATAAAGAAGATTACATCTGTGGAGTCCAGACAGGATTACTGCCATTTCCTCCCTTATGCAGCTTAGACAGACTAGAAACATGATGTGTGGCATTGGGGTCTACTCTCACTTCAGCTGACAGCAGCACTGATTGTTCCAACACTTGAGCACGAAACTTGATTACTTCAACATGTGATAACATTTCTCCTTTGTGGTAAGTCTACACCACAAAAAATAGTACTTCTGCTGCTTAAATTGACAGCGACCAGCAGCAGTTTAGGATTAAATACAAGCAATAGGAAAGCCACTGGCATAATTTCCTGTGTCGGCTCCAAACTCCTCGACCTACAGGCTTTCAAAATCTATCCCGAAGTCTTATCCAAGACCCTGTTCACATGTTTCTTTAATCTTCTTCTAAGTGCTTCTGATTTTAGCAAAGAGGCCTTTAAATTGATCTCAAACCTTTTCAACCATGTCTGCCTCAGTGCAAGATCCAAGATTCTAGTACTGCTTGTGAAGATCTCTCAGAGTTCTTTCATTCTTTAACATGATTTGATTCATTACTTTTTCTCTGATCTTTCTCCTGACTGCATCCCTAAAACCTTACATAGCTTCTTCACCCCAACAGTTTTAGATGTTTCTTAGCTATTTCTGAGTATACTGCCGATAGTCTGATTTTTTATGTGCTAAACTGCTACTCATGAATTCTGGGACCCTTCTGGGACCCTAGTCACCCACATTGAAATTAGTGGTGAATGTTGTTTTCTCCCACCCACATATTACAGACATCTGTATTTTATAATTATCCACTGTCTTTGTGCCAACATCTCGGAAGCAGGTGATAGTTTTGCTCATCTTGGAAAAAGGCCACAATTACACTCATAGCCAATGCAGAGCAGGCAGTGGCATAACGAAACAAGGAGGACCCCCCCACTCTTTTATGTCAGGGTACTTTGTGCTGAGGAGGCCTCCTGGAGCTCGCGGGGCTAATGCTACACCTCTGAGAGTAGGCTGTGGCTCCCTCTATTTTTTTGTTCTGTGCCTTGCTTGAAGATCTCATGAATTTTAGATCTGTTGTTGAGTAGAAGACAGGCAGCATAATTTTGCATTTTCAGCCTCATGAAACTTTTATGTTGTGCCTTCCAGATATTTCCACTTATATGTTTGAGAATTAACTCAAACTAAAAACTGACAAAAGTGAGGCCCTTCAGTTTAGAATCTCTATCAATGAGTGGTCTAGTCGTCTTCTAGGAGTCCTCTCTCACAACCCATCCCACAATCCAAAGCTATTGGTATTCAAATTGATGGTCAATTATTGCTCACGCTTTGGGAACCTTAAGGAAAGTCTTACCCCTAGGACTTAATTATATTTAAGCTAGTATGTGGAAATATAGATGATCTTGGCCTCCTTGAAACATGACCCAATGGATGTAGGGTATTTAGCGTTTGTCAGTTCAGGTAGTTTTAGTTTTCTTCCCAAGGGCACATACTTTTGAATAACTTGTTGCACTCCACTGGCTTCCTGTTTTCTTTGAAAGGTTATGTATTAATCACAGAAGATGTCATTTCATACTGTGCACACTCGTCTCCATCTTACTCTTTCAGATTCCGCTCGAATAGGTTGTTGGTCTTCCCTCACTTTCTACGAGCTAAGCTAGGAAACTGCTTTTTAATTCTTTGTTGCAAAAAGATGCAACACCCTGCATCCTTTTTTATGAACTCTCCCCTACACCATCTGAAATTCTGTAAATCTCTTGAAATCTGTCCTTGTGGAACTTTCTTGAGGACTAGATCTTGGTCTAGATAATCATTTTTAATAATCTTTCAGTGCCAGGGTACTTCAGTGAAGCCACAGTGCACTCTCTAAGACTCAGCTTTTTCCTAGTCCATAAACATAGTACTACCTTGTAAAATAATTGTCATTCTTATAGATAATCTCTGAAGGATTCCTTCATCGAAACTGATTTTTCTGCTGTCTTGAACTGAGAAATGCTACGGTTTACTTATTTGCAAGAGACATTGGTTAACGTAGTTAACTCATATGAGCAGGAAATCGAAGAACCGGGACAGTGCCTGTGCAGGAGCAGCAATCTGACTCCAAAATGTTGTTCCTTCGCCACAGATCTTGGGCTCCCAATCTCCCTATTTTAAAGTTATTCTATAATACATACAAACCTAATTACCGATTGAAAGTCACAAAAGAGACGTCGCCGAAAGGTCAAGGACCTGAGGGTAGGAACCAGAATAAGAGACACATTTTTCCTGGTGAGTTTGACTTTAAAATTCGTTTTGTTTAAAGTATGCCATAGAGCCCAGGTGTGCATACATTAAGACACTGAACTATAATCTTGCCCTCTCTGGGGAACGCGCATTCTCTGGTTTCACTAATAATCAATACTTTAACATCTTGGGGATTAAAGTCCTGTCAGCTAGAGTGAAGAAACAATATTGACGATAATATCCTGCAAACTAGGGAAAAACAAATAATCAGAAAACCTAATTTGGCACAGACTATTAACAGTATATTGTCTGTTTAGTGGAGGTCATTGAATTCGGAGCCTCTTTTAAAAGCTAATTCTTCTTCGCACCTTTTCAACTGAGAAAATATGGGGGAAATATTCCACCATACTCTGGAAAGGGTCCTGTGCAACTTTCTCGTTAATGAACCACTGTGCCTAAAAATTACATCTGCTATTATCTCTATCTAAACAAGCCTTGGTGGCGGTTCCTGTCAATGGGTGAAATGTTCTTCAGGCTGATGGACATTTCAAATTTAGCAGGTGTGTTCTCAGTCAAGGCAACAGAGTGATTTACTCTGTCACCCTGACAGAGTACAATTCATTCGTCAAAATCAAAACCAGCTCTTTTTGTTTCTATCACTTCAGATAATCATTATCTCTGCAATATTTTAAATGAGGGAGAGCTGATTAAAACGTGCTATTGCCAGACGTAGATGTAAACACCACTTGGTGCATTAAGATATGTCACCAGCTGAAAAGATTTAGGCTCAGATTTGTTAACATGTTGCTTCAGAGTTGTGTCACTTTTTTGATGCAGCCGTGACACAATATGTATTTCTTGATTTACTAAGCCAGACAAAGCATGATTTGCGTGGCTTTGCCTGGCTTAGTAAAAAAAAAGTAAAACAAAGTAATGCATTGCAGCACATGGCACTGCACATAGTACTGCATTACGTTACTTCCCCTCTGGGAGGAGTGCCATGAGTGGAGCATGGGCATTCCCATACATTCACCCATGGATTTTGACGCAAATCCAACCCCATGTGCAGCACACATACAAAGAATACGCCTTTGAGAAATGTTTTGTTTTTGTTCAGGAAGGTTTCCTTTTCTGTAAAAAAACAATTCTGCCCACAACTCCGGCACCCTTGCGCCATGGCGCATGGGTGTGTGAGTTGGCACTAGGTAGTCACAAGGGTGCCAATGGAGGTAGAAAGCTCAACAGCACAATGCCATTGTGAATAGGCGCAGGCCAGCTCTCTCCCCTTCACCCATTCCAGCACAGCTAGGTTCCTTGCTGTGTTTCCTGAAAGATTAGTAAATCCCCTCTATAGTTTTGCAGGCCTCAGTTACGGTAGGGATGATAAAACAAGCACAGACACCAAAAGAGCTGGTTTTCAGGTGTGAGAAAATCCAGTTTACAAAAATAGCACCGAAGTCAGTGTACCGCAGAATAAACCCCTTTCAAAGAACGATGCATTGTGCCCTCAAATGCACCACTGTGGTGTGCTGTTTTAGAATTTCAAATATGGGCTAGCAGAGGTGAACATGCTTTTGAAGAATTGTGTTTCAAGCGGGTGTTTGACCCCAATTACTAAATCTGCAGCAACTCTGAATGGCACTCGGTGTGGACTGGCGGGGGAGTGAAAAGTTGTTTCAAAGGAGATGTTTCAACACTTATGTAGCTCCAGTTAGAAAGGCCCAAGTTCAAAGGTCTGGGATCCTAGCAGCTTGGGGCCCATGGTCTTCTGACGCAGCATCGCCAGGGACATTGTTTCAGGTTAGTGACTCAGGCCTTGATGAATAGTACATTTTGAGTTGTAACGTATCCAGATTCATAGAAATGAGGTGCTAAATTTCGAAATTGTTAACCAGCTGTATGGGCCACATTTGATTTCATTCCTATGTTCAACTGACCTGAATTTTTTAAACACAGAGCTAGACATTTCAAGTAACTGGCATTCTGCGATGGCAAAATCAGTGTTTTAGTATTTCATCATTTCTTACAGTTGACTGCTGTATTGAATACTTATTGTAAAAACATAGTGGATTAAATAAATCCTCCATAATTTGAATAAAGTCAGAAGAGAGTTAGTTTCACTTTTCAAAACATAACAAAGCAGGTTTGTCTAGCTGAAACACTTCAACTGCTCTCTGTAGAAGTGGACTAGCAAATTAATTGGGAGACCCGAGCCAGAGCCCAGCCAAGGGTCAGCTCTTGCTCTAAGAACCCGTGCATCAGCTGAGCTGAACCTTGAAAATAATTGGCATGTAAATCATGTAACAAACATCATGTTAGAATACAGAAAGGTGCCTACATTTTTTTAAAAAGTGTTCTTCTTTATCACACTCAAGCACTTCACCCTAGTACATTAGATTACATCCCTGTCTTAAAAAGTATTTATTAAATGTGAGAGTTTATAAACGTGAATGGCGAAACATATCTCCCTCCGCCCTGATGACAATGCTACTCATCCATTAAAGAACTAAGAGACAAGTCAGAGTTCGTTTGTATCCTGTATGCGGTCTAGATTCCTATTATACATGAAGCAACATTATTGACCTATAAATTAAACATGAGAGGCTTTTGCACACTGAACATCCTGGACTCCCCTTTTGATGGTCGTCTCATATGTGATAATGAGCAAAACGGAGGCTCGGTAAAGCAGTGCATCCCTCCGATCACACAATTTCATCAAGCAGGGATACAGGGACTGATATCAGATTTTCCAGTTTCACACTCTAAAATTCAGCTACTAGATTAATGTCTCTGTCTGCCATCAAAGTTTAATGTGTTGTTCTCAAATCTTGGAGGATTAGATTAGAGAGAGGTGACAGGCAGAATCCACCTTTTTATTTATGGCAGCTTTATATAGAGCTAACTTCGCCCAAGAACATAAGAGTGCTTCACAAAAAACGCAGACTACACTACACATTGTTTTTTCGGAACAGAAAGATATGCTAGGATTCAAAGGATGCTGAGCTGACGCCGAGATTCGATTCTGGTTACCATTTAGCTTTGGATCACTGCAAGATTGAATCTCATGAATAATATCAAGAACAAAATAAGAAATTAACGTGGCTAGACATTAATAGTACATTTTCTAATTGCTTTATTCAGGTATGGTTGCCCTCTTCAGCAGCATCTTCACATCATTTAGGTATATATATGTTTTACCTGAAAGCTAGATTTTTTCTACTGAGTAGACCAAAAATACAGATCTGGTCAAAGCATGAAGTCTGAAAATCTGAATATTTTCTAATTGAATTCCTGTTAAACACATTGGGGCTGATTCACAAAGGTAAACCTAGAGCCAAAGTCTAAGTTTAGATCTTAAATGTCTGACGGGCTCCCCCCTAAAAAAAGGGGGGGCTCTTTGCCGGAGATCTTTTGTTTTGCCGATGGTGCCGCGGAGCCAAGTATGGGTCCGTGGGGAAAGAAAATACAAGAGTAGAGAATAAAATACAGGGGGGAGCCCGTCAGACATTGCAGCGCCGGTCTGACGAGGAGCTGTCCGATGATGAAGCCTGACACCGAGTATGGTGTGTGAGGACTCTTGCTCCTGATGATCAGGACTCTTTTTCTCCTTCTCCCTATTCTTTTGGAACAGTGTATCATATTCTATTAGTAGGTTCTTTGGAGGATATACACTGGACCATAAATCCTCCTATCCCCTCCTTTTGCTCGAAACCCCAGTGAACACAGTCAAAAAACACTGACAGCAGGCAAAAAGTGGGGGTAGCCATGACAAAAAGAAGGTACTTTCCTACAGATCATGTCTCTGTCTCACTCACGTAAAGACAGCTGTCCTTTCCCCAATGCATACCACCTGCTATAGGGGCTGACTCTTTAAGAAAACAAGAATGTAATGACAGACAAAAAAAAAAAAACCCTCCCTTGCACTATAGCAAATCTATAATCCCTCACTTACATCTGTCCTTCCCCCACACCTACATTCTTATATGTTTGATTGCATTTCTTTTATGTGTAACCGTTCAACACATCCACTATTTCGAGTAAAGTGATTGCTCCAGTTGGGGCAGGAATAATTGCAAGTACGGAAGGGCAACACACAGAGCAGTTCTTTCAGTACAACCCAACAGCACACACAGGTAGGTCCTTATGCTGCCATTGCTACTTCCACACTACAGTATAGCGGATTTACAGAACTTGTTTTGTTAAACTCTAACACTACATTTTGCAACATGTTTTGTAATTGCTCATAGTCAAAACTGACATTAATATTTGTATTGATAAAGCATTAAATATTCAAAAACTCACTTTTTCATTTTTAGGGCCATGTGTTGCAGGTAAGGTAGAGACTGATAAGTTCAATGTATGCTCTTCTGGGTTTGGATCTAGCCTATCTATTAGTAAGTAACAGGGTAACTATATGTATATTGTCTCACCTATTTGCTCTCTTTTCAATATGCAGTCTAATTGTGTTATACTGTTCCTACCAATATAAAAGGACTGCGTATTGGTACGACAGTGCTCCAGAATGTGGGGACTGAGTCCTTCCATACCATTAGAAACTGTTGGCCCACATCCTGGCTAGCTCACAGTGCCTCACCAAAACCACCCTACCTTACCTGGGTAGAATGTGACTATGGTAACCTAAACATGGCACTCTGATCCCCAAGGGAATTATGGAAACAAATCTTACCCTTTTGTTGTATTACTCATGGGTGCCCAGGCGAAAATGCAAGAGAGATGTGAGATACATTTTCAATACATTTATTGAAACAATTGTAGCCTTTCATAGAGAGAATGAGCTGCTATAATTAGGCCGATAAACAAAGCAAAGTTACCATAATTATGAACATGGTGAAAACAATGAACAGCCAACCATGGCAAATGATCTTTAGATATTTCAATTCTCTGCCAAGCAACTATCTCAGCAACCAACACTGATCATGAGATGGATGTGTGGAAGAAGAGAGAGCGTCCCTAAGAAGACTGCTTCATAGCTGGGCACACAAGACTCCTCTCTACGCAGCACTCAACTAGCAGGAACCTTTGTACAATCTCCTACATACACCTCCCCTGAAGGTGCATATGTTGTCTTCTCCCGTTCATTTGAGCAAGAGAACAACCCTGGTAAGAAACAGGTATTCCCCACTCATCATTCTCCCCTGCACAACCACCCAGATGATTCTTCTCTCTGATGGTCAACCTGTTGGCCCAGTCAGACTACCATGCATTTGAATGGGAATGTTGGCATGGCATAATCCTACTCTCTGGAAGGACCATGTTTTCAACAAAAGTTCACATTGTAGCTGGATATTCCTGCAATAGGGTCTACACTCTGTGAAGTTGCTGATTTCTTTAAAGGACTCCCTCAGAAGACTTACAGAAGACTAGTGCTTAGCATAACATTGTGAAATGTTACCACAACATGGCAAGATGCAGAGGGAACATCTTTGACGTTTGAGGGAAGAGAGTGCAAAGTAACATGCCCTGGTCATGAAGATAATAGAGGCAATACACAAAATATGCAAATGTCATTTTTCATGGCACATGAATGATTAAGATTTTACAGAGGCTCCTCATACTCAGAGGTATATACCAACTGCCAGCCAACCACCTCCTCAACAACCACCTTTAACACCATCACCTCCACCACCTACAGATCACCCACCTCAACTTCCACCATCAACACAACCACCACCAACGCAAACACCCACAAGACAAGCACACTCTCAACCACACTCACTAACACACTCACTGAAAACAATGTTTGAAAATTAAAATACTATTTACATGTAACACTGTCTAGTTTTTTATCTGTGCTCAACTGTAGATTTAGAAGGTACTGTGTAGGAGAGTTTATTGAATTTATGTTCTTTGTTGACTTTCAAAGTGTATTGCATTTAAAAGTGTTGTTGTTATATTGAAATCCTCTTCAAAAGTAGGTTAACATTTAACTTTCACAACATTCCATGCACTATCCCCTTAAATGCTACCCCCGCCCCCTCCCAGTGATGAGGCCTTTTTGGCTACCTGGGGTAGTTTGCTCTTCTGGCTCCATAAATGTTCTTACACATAAAGTATACACACCACATTTATGTCCTTTCCCCCAACATCCTTGGAACTCTACAATTACCCAGATACCCTGGGGGGATGGAGAAAATAGGCAAAATATAGCTAATTTTGAGTTTTGGGGAAAAAAGGAAGTCAGTGCCTTGGATAAGTGTCTGTTTTTTCTCTAAAAATTGCACCAACAAACTCTTTGCTATACTAAAGTTCTAATCATCTGAGCTTTCAGGAATATGCAGAGCTGAATAAAAATCAGATTTTATACCACAGATTGGGCATTCCTCAAAGAGGTAGCACATTTTTCCTTTTTTTTGTACCCTCAACCTTCTCCCAGTTTTTGATTGAAACCAGTGTGAAGCCCATGGGTGATCCAGAAAAGCTATAGATTTCTGAAAAGTAGTCAAACTTTCAAATTCAGCAAGAGGTTCAAGAATTTCTCAAAGAAACTACCAACTAAAATAATGAAATATTGAAAAATGAGTAGGAAAAAAATGGGCATTTGTAACTTTTTGTCACAATGTTATATAATGTTGATGCTAATTGTGCAGACTTTTTTACATTTTTAAAATGTTTTTTATATATGTATATTAATGTGATTCATGCCTTGCCCTATATCTTATCTTATATTGAACTCTTTTGAGTTCCAGAACATGAAGAATTGAATTGAATTGTTTATGTCATCCATTCAATAATACAGAGGAGTGTCCAACATGAGCGCTGATCCCGGAATCCCATTGAAAGGGGACTGAGGCTGAAAAGTAGCTGTGGGACTGGCAACTCGCTCACCTCCTCCGACTGCATCCTTCTGAGCAACCTCAACTTCTACCTTGATATCCACGATGACCCCAACATCACAAACCTCCTGAACAGCCTCACTACTCATCAACGTCCCCACCCACAAAGCCGGACACATTCTTTACCCCGTCTTCTCAGCAAGGGACAACATCACCATCTTTCACACCTCCGAACACCATTGGACCGACCACAAGTGCATCTACTTTACCTACACAAAGACCACCGCATGCCACTACGCCCACCATCCCCCGGCAGACACTGGGGTAAAGTCATGGAAGCACAACTCACTAACAATCTCAACCACTCCCTCTCACCAGAAGCAGAGGACACCAATGAAGCTGTATGCAATCTTCACCGCTGGCTATCAAACTACGCTGACAACGTAGCCCACCAAGGAAATCAGCAGGATATTGACAGAGCAAAACACCAAAATGGTTGATGGCAGACCTACAGGAATCCAAGTGCTCCTGCAGACATCTGGAATGGAAATAGAGGATCAGCAAATAAGCTGAGACCGCACAGCCTACAAGAATGCCATCACTGTGCACCACCAGAATATCAGAGCTGCCATAAAAGCCACCTTTCAAGCATGCCTCAACACCAGCACTCACAACAGCAAAGAGCTCTTCACCATTGTTAAAGAGGTCTTGAATCAGAGACAGACACTCCATCTATCCCCCTCGAAAAACCTCTGCAATGACCTCGCCACCTTCTTTCAATGAAAAATCCTGGACATCCACAAAGGCTTCAGGAACCAAATCCTACCGGCATCACCCACCACCATAGACCTAGCACCTCACCAGATACATCCCAGACCCCCATCACCAAAGAGGACACCAAAGACTGATGAACTCCATTCACTCAGGAACACCCTTGGATCCGTACCCTCATCATATCTTCATCCTGGCCAGTGCCACTATAGCACTGGAACTCTGCTGAACTATCAACCGATCCTTCGAGACCACCACCTTCCCCTTAGACTGGAAATATGTTGAAATCAACCAGCTACTCAAGAAGCTCACTGCTGACCCTTGGGAGCTGAAGAACTACAGACCCTTCTCTATGCTTCCTTCTCCAGCCGAGGAGAAGGTCGTAAACCAGCAACTCAACGAATTCCTTGAGACACACTATATCCTGGACCCATCCTACTCCGGATTCAGAAGCAACCACAGCATGGAAACCGCACTATTAGCAGCCACCGATGACATAGGCATCATACTGGACAGGGGATGCATGGATGCACTCATCCTCTTCGACCTCTCCACTGCATTTGACACTGTCTCCCACTCCACCCTCTGGACAGACTACACGACACCGGCATCCGAGATAAAGCACTGGATTGGATCAGGTGCTTCCTCACGGGAAGAACACATAGGCCCTCATTACAACCTTGGTTGTAAATCCCACTTACCGCCGTGTGGATGGCTGTCAAGATACCGTGGCAGAGATCTGCTACAGGTATTACGACCCACATCTCGTAATCCGCCACAATACAGACACCCACACAAGTCGGCCACACCAAAGGTCAGTGATAAACTGGCAATAGCAAAACCTCCACCGTCACACCAACAGGAACACTCCCACACTATCACCACCCATGAATCAACGCAGCGGTCATTCATCCGCGGTATTCCATTGGCGGTGCACACCGCTGCGCTCAAAATACACACACATTTACAAAACACAACCACATTGGACAATTCAAAATACACACACCAGATACACATACACATACCACACCCACACACTCACACCACTATAAAACATATACCCACATTACCCACAACCCCTTCAAACAAATTTTTTGGAAGAAGCAGAGAGAGAGAGAATAGGAAACAGTGTCCATTGCTAGGAAGATGGAGCTATGGCGGAGAATTGTCGAAAGGGTCAACGCAGTGGGACAGCATCCAAGAACACGGGACGACATCAGGAAGAGGTGGAACGACCTATGGGGAAGGTACGTTCCATAGTATCCAGACACCAGGTAGCCATACAGAGGACTGGCGGTGGACCGCCACCTCTTCCCCCACAACTAACTACATGGGAGGAGCAAGTCTTGACGATCATGCATCCTGAGAGCCTCGCAGGAGTAGCAGAAGGACTGGACACTGGTAAGTCAAATCTTTAAGAATATATCCCCCCCCACCCTACCTGCATGCTATCACAAACTCCTACCCCAACCCTCACCCCAACACCCCACCGATACCCCACTATCACAATCCACACATCCCAAAACCAAGCCCTGCATGTTACACCAATGCATGGACACCCATCACCAAAGCATGTCCAGTACAGATACTCACCCAGGCCCCAAAATCACCAATCACACAAGGGCAAAGACAAAAAGGCAGGCGCAGGAGTAGAGGGTAACTCACCCATTGCACAAGATGGCACACACAGATACAATAACTATGCATTTACACCCCAACAGGACCCCTACCCAACGTCACTGGACAGGAGGTGACAGACACATCCAGCCCCCCACAGAAGAGGCCCACAGTGACGACAGCAGCTCTGCACGCCTGGATCAAGATGACCAGCCCGGCCAATCAGGGACCTCTGGACTGTCGGTTCCCCTGCCACAGTCACAAACCACCACTGAACCTCCCTCCTCAGGAAACACCGCCACAGCACCCACCCAGCGGGCCCATGCCACTGTCCCCAGGTCACGTCAATCAGCAGTGTGTCCACCACTACAGGGACCCCAGACAATCCCACTAACCTAAGACAATCAGGGACCTGGGGTCAGTGGGCACACGGTTCAGGGGACAGAGGCACAGGATAACAGGGAAGCTGGGAGGACTGCTGTGCGACAGAGGGAGGGCAGGCCCAGGGAACCCACTCTCCACTAGGCACTCTCCAACATCATAGAAGCATACCACCATTCCCAGGAGATCATGGGCACAGTACTGGCCAAGTTTCAGGAGACCCAGCGGCTGCAGGAGGAACAGTACCTGGGGATCAGGGAGGACTTGAAGACCATTAACACTACCCTGGTCACCATTGCAGGGGTGCTGGCAGACATGGCCAACACCACGAGGGACACAGTGGCACACCAACGGACCCCTGACACTAGCCTGAATGATGAACAGCCATCCACCTCCGCCGGCGCTAGTGGACAGGAGGTCACACCACAGGACCAACAGGCCACCAGCACCCCACCCCCTGCAGAAGGAGAACCATCCCACAAACAGTCCCTGAGATCCAGGAACAAGACAGAAAACATTGCCAAGACCCCCGCCAGGAAATAAGACTCTCCTGAATGTCACCCTTCTGTCCCACTATGTCACTCTGACAACCTTGAATTGCCATTACTCCTCCTCCTATGCCCCCTTGTACAATGCACCTGTGATACCAATAGACTGGACTCCACCATGGACATTCCTCCATCATCACCCCAGCCCATTGCACAGCCCCCTCCACTTCTTAGCACAGAAATAAACACCCTTGAATCACAAATCAATCTGGAGTCAGTCTGTACTTTCACAAATGTGTTATTGCAACCTCTCTGAAAAATAGCAATGACAATGTTCATTTTCACATACCAATGTTCGACAGTTGTTGGGCAGCAGTAAACATAGCAGAAGGCAGAAAGTGGTACCCAGATCTGTGAAATGGAAAGCAAAAGTGAACTGTCAGGGTCCATACACAGAGGTAATAAGGCAGAATCATGCAATGTCCTACTGTAGTCTGATATGAGAGGAGCAGTGCCAGTCTCTTACCTGTGTCTCACTGGAAGTATTACATGATGATGTTGTTTCCGTTGTCTATAACTTCTTCTTCTTCTGCCTCCTCTTCCTCACTGTCCACAGGCTCCGCAGCTGCCACAAGTCCAACATCAGGCCCATACTCCTGCAGAAAAGCCACCTGCCATCGCAAAGCCAGGTTGTGCAACATTAGGCATGCCACAATGATCTGACACACCTTCTTCGGTGAGTAGTATAGGGAGCTACCTGTCAGATGCAGGCACCAGAACCTGGCCTTCAGGAGGCCAAAAGTCCGCTCTATTATACTCCTAGTTCACACATGTGCCTCATTGTAGCGTTCCTCTGCCCTTGTCCTGGGATTCCTCACTGGAGTCGGTAGCCATGACACATTGGGGTAACCAGAGTCACCTGCAAATATCGAGGGACAACTGTTAGAGCCACACCAACCCTTAGGGACTCTCCCATACCCAGACACCTATTTAAACTGTGTGGGGACCTTGGCCTCACCTATTAGCCACACACGGTGCCTCTGGAGTTGCCCCATTACATAAGGGATGCTGCTATTCCTCAAAATGTAAGCGTCATGCACTGAGCCAGGATACTTGGCATTCACATGGGAGATGTACTGGTCTGCTAAGCACACCAACTGCACGTTCATGGAATGGTAGCTTTTGCGGTTTCTGTACCCCTGTTCATTCCTGCAGGGTGGGGCAAATGCCACATGTGTACCATCAATTGCACTAATGATGTTGGGGATATGTCCCAGGGCATAGAAGTCACTTTTCACTGTGGGCACATCCTCCACCTGAGGGAAAACGATGTAGCTGTGCATGTGTTTCAGAAGGGCAGACAACACTCTGGACAACACGTTAGAGAACATTGGCTGTGACATCCCTGACACCATGGCCACTGTTGTTTGAAAGACCCACTGGCCAGGAAATGGAGCACTGACATGACCTGCACTAGAGGGGGGATTCCTGTGGGATGGCGGATAGCTGACACCAGGTCTGGCTCCAACTAGGTACACAGTTCATGGATTGTGGCACGATCAAGTCTGTAAGTGATAATGATGTGTCTGTCTTCCATTGTCGACAGGTCCACCAGGGGTCTGTATACCGGAGGATGACGCCATCTCATCATCTGTCCCAGCGGACGTGCCCTATGGAGGAGAAGGGTGAGCAGAGGGTCATACACCACATAGGTTTCACAAGGGTGTTTAGAACAATTGTGATGTAATCGCTGTGTCTGTCCGTATTCCTGCACCTAAGTGATGTGACGCAGTTAGTTGCCCTGCCATGTGGCCCCCTGAAATGGCAGCTGCCTGGCCTGTAAGGAGGGACTAGGGGAAACTTTGCTTGCGTTGTGCAGCGTTGCGGTAGGCGGACGAAGACTGCGGCGCAATTCAGCATTGGTTATCATTGGCCCCTATGGGCTCCAGGAGCCAATGACGATGTACGCCGGTGATGACGATACGCGCCGCTGCAGACGTGACCGCCATTTTCTATCTATTTACTCACTTGATACCTGACCTTCAACAGGAGAGGACCTACACTGCAAGTGCTGCTGTGACCTGAGTCTGGAAGCGACAATAGCTAGAGTGTCTGGGGAAAGGGCCCCTGCCTTCACTGCGGAGGAGTTGGACAACCTGGTGTCTGGGGTCCTCCCCAGTACACGCTACTCTACAGTCCTCCAGACAAGCAGGTGAGTACACTGTGAGCATGATGGATGGGACATGAATGTATGGAGTGGAGTGGATGGAAGATACGGGGTGGGCAGAGGCCAGCATGTGAGGATGGTCAATGTATGTGTTTCTCGGCCAGGGTGGGAAGTTGTGGCCAATGAGTAAGAAGACCCAGATGGGTGAGTAAAATCCATTCTTACTTCACTTTTCCTCTAGGTCAGCGCCCACCAGAAGAAGGGTATTTGGCGGGCCATCGCCAAGGAAGTGCGGACCCTGGCGGTCTATCATAGATGGAACACCCACTGCCACAAAAGATGGGAGGACCTGTGCTGCTGGACCAAGAAGACAGTGGAGGCCCAGCTGGGGATGGCCTCCCAACGTGGAAGGGGTGCCCATCGCACCATGACCCCCCTGATGTACCGGATCCTGGCGGTGGCATATCCTGAGTTGGATGGGTGCTTGAGGGCATCACAACAGCCACAATGGGGTGAGTACAGTCTCATTCAGCTGACTCTGTGCGCTTTATGGGGTGTCTGGGTGGGGGAAGTGGGCTGTGGGTTCCCCTAGGCCAGGGCAAATGTGCCAGGGTAGATCCATTGTTAGACAGGCTCTGTGGCACTCCAACCCCAAAAGTGGTAGTGGCCATCTACACCTAGTCAGGCTCCTCGGGCTATGGCCTCAGCACTGATGGCAGCCATTGTCCCTGTGTCCAGCCTCCCTCCTCCAACTTCGACTACCCAGACCCAATCCCCTCTACCTCAGCCTATCCCAAGCACACCATCAGACCAGCATGCACACTCATCAACACACAAGAGTGGACATGGCAAACATAAGCACCACACATCCCACAGGCACTCACACAAGCACCATACCCATGCAGACACACCACTGCCTCCACTGTGTCCCCTCCTCCATGTCTTCCTCCTCCCTCCCAGTCTTGTCTCCACTCACACCAGCATGCACTACATCCTCAGCCACTACCACCATCACCAGCACGCCCATCACCACACACCGCTCACGTGCAATCACCATCCCCACTACCATTCACACGTCCCCTATGTCCTCCCCCAGTGTGTCTGTGAGCCCTCCTCCCAAACTACACAAACACAGGCACACACCCACTCAACAGCCATCCAACTCACACCAGCCTCCAGCCCATGCACCCTCACCCAAACTCAGCAGACGTACACCTCCTACAACCACTACCTCTTCCTCCACTCCCAAACCCCCTCCATCTTCCCAGTCCTTGGCAGGATGAAGCACTTTGGGCACAAAGCCCCCTCCAGAACCAGTGGAGATAAGCATCCACTTCCCCAGTCCTTGGCAGGATGAAGCACTCTGGGCCCAAAGCCCCTCCAGAACCAGTGGAGAAAAGCATCCACTACCCCAGTCCTTGGCAGGATGAAGCACTCTGGGCACAAAGCCCCCTCCAGAACCAGTGGAGAAAAGCATCCACTACCGAGTCCTCGGCAGGATTAAGCACTCTGGGCCCAAAGCCCCCTCCAGAACCAGTGGAGAACATATCCACTAAAGAGACTGTGGCCTTGGACTCCCCAGGACCAAGCAGTGGGCAAACCACCCACTGGAGAGACTTGAGAGACTGTGGCATTGCACTCCCCAGGAGCAAGCAGTGGGCATGGAGCCCCCTCGTGGAGCAGTGGCGTTGTCCCATCACCTGGCTGAGGTGCAAACCATCCACTTGAGAGACTTGAGAGACTGTGGCATTGCACTCGCCAGGACCAAGCAGTAGGCAAACCACCCACTTGAGAGACTTGAGAGACTGTGGCATTGCACTCCCCAGGAGCAAGCAGTGGGCATGGAGCCCCCTCGTGGAGCAATGGCATTGTCCCATCACCTGGCTGAGGTGTCCCCCTCCCCTTTCCCCTGAGGTGCCTGTTTTTTTTCGACCTGATGCCCCAGCAGTGTTCTCTACGTTTTGAGGCAGGTGTCATGTGTGGGCTTCGCCCATGCATTTTGGGACCACTGGTCCATGGACATTGAATAGAACACTATCCGGACTTGTGTAGTTGCTGTACATATTTGAATATATTGATCTTTTACAGACATGGTGCCCTATCTGGATTTTTGATGATTACACTTGTTACAATCATTTCATTTGGTCTTTGTGTTCTTCCAGGGGGTGGCGGATTGTATCTTTGATGTATTTGGATGTGTTTGTGTGTCTGTTGTTGTGGGTGGGGGTGGCGGTGTTGCGTATTGCGTGTGTGTGTGTGTCACTCTCTTTTTCCTCCTCCCTCCCCTGTGTGCTAGGTACAGTACTCACCGTGGTCGTCGCCGCCATCTTTGATGTTCCTGGTAGAAGAGGAGGTAAACCAACATTGGTAACACCTGTAATTCGGGCTCCATGGCGGCCTGGTTCATTGTTGGATGTCGAGAAGTGAATGGTTTCCGTTCCGCTGGGCTTTTGTTGGCGTTGGTACCGCCCCGGAAAAGCTGGCAGATTGGTGCCTTGTAATACACTGGGCATTACACTGTCTTCCGCATGTCTGTTGGCGGTTACCGCCGTTGTGTTTGTTTCTACTGCCATGGCAGTCGGTGTGTTAAAGGTGCTGTCTGTGTTGGCGGTTTCTGCCATGGTCGTGATTCCATTTTTTTTCCATCGGCCTGTTTGCGGTATTACTGCTGCTTTGTCACCGACCGCCAAGGTTGTAATGAGGGCCTTAGTGTCAGACTACCGCCATTTACCTCAGTCCCCAAAGGCACATGCTGCGGAGTGCCACAAGGATCTTCACTCAGCGCGATGCCCCAAGGATCCTCACTCAGCCCGATGCTTTACAACATCTACGTGGCCCTGCTTACCAATATAATGAAACAACACGGGCTAAACATAGTCTCCTATGCGGATGACACCCAACTGATTCTCTCCCTTTCTGAGGACTCTGCAAAGGCCAAGAGAAATTTCCAATATGGGATGAGAGCACTCGCTGCCTGGATGGAGACCAGCTGCCTCAAACTCAACATGGACAATACAGAGATCCTCCTAATCGGCTCCATCCCTTATGGCAGGAATGATTCTTGGTGACCCACCGCTCTGGGAAATGCCACATGGACCATGCACGCAACCTGGGTATCATCCTGGACTCCTCGCTCTCCATGACCCACCAAGTCAACTCTGTCTCTTCATCATGATTTCACACCGTCCAACTCCTGCAGAAGATTTTCAAGTGGATCCCCTCCGACACAAGAAAGACAGTCATCCATGCACTTGTCACCAGCAAACTGGATTACGACAACACACTCTATGCCCGCATCACCAAGAAACTACAATCAAGACTACAAAGAGTCCGGAATGCAGCAACTAGACTCATCATGGACATCCCCGATACAGACGCCTCTCCTCCCACCTCAGAGACCTACACTGGCTCCCAGTCAACAAGCGCATCACATACAAACTCGTGATCAACACCTACAAGGTATTGCACAACATAGGACTGGAAGAACTCAACCACTGCCTCGTTTTCTATGTACCCAACAGACAACTCCACTCCTCCCAGCTTGCCCTCACATCCGCCCCCAAGATCCAGAAAAGTACAGCAGGAGGATGATCCTTCTCCTAGCTGGCAGCCTGCACATGGAAAACGCTACCTCTCAAACTCAGGCAGATCGCATACCTTAAGCTGTTCAGGAAGGACCTCAAGACCTGGCTCTTTGACTCAGCAGCACGCCCACAAACAGCGCCTTGAGACCTTATGGTTGATTAGCCGCACTTTACAAATCTTTGATTGATTGATTGATTCCTCATGAATGAGAGCTGAAGGTATGACACAAGTGAAGACAACTGTATTTTATTAAATCAGATGTAAGTTTTTTTTTTACTATCTTACTTCTCGCTGTAGATTATGCGTACCTTACTCAGTACTCTTTTGGAGCACAGGATTACAGTAGGGTTGGATTGCACTACTAAATCAACTAGCCTTCAGGAATACAACTGATCTCATGCTTTGAACTGAAAAGAATAGTTTGTTTGACTAGTCACTCTGCTTTAGGATGAATAAAATTAGTTTAACGTATTCCAGTTTGTTAAATTTACAGAGGCAAATGATAATCCAGTTTGTGTTTTTGTTCTTTAGGAATTCTAATCTTTTACTATCACAAATGTAAACTGTAGTAGTCTTCAATTACTTTTCTTACTACCACAATAGTTGTTGACTTTCATTGTTGTTAGGTTAAGTTACAACACTTTAGTACAGACAATTGTAGGTGTGAGGATTGAAATTACACCATGTGCCCTAGGGAAAAGGTACTGCAGGTAGAACCGAAGGAAAATAGGTTGTGATGTCTCAAATGGAAGAAGTGCTGTGAGTCAGAAAATGTGAATACTCTAAATAATCCAGGTGAGATCGAATGTTACACACACTGAAGGTGTTTTTGCTCTTTGGAGGTATTAGTGTTAATGAAGTGGCTAAAAAAACTGAGCTTCTGAAACGATACAACTTATTGGCTGAAAAGCTGAGGTGTGGGAGCCATGTGATGAAGTTGGTGAAACTTGAGGTGCTGGAGCCAGGTGAAGACAGGCCATCTCCTGAAGCAAAACGCTAAAGACAATCAAAAGATTCCAGTCAACTGTCTTATCAACATCAGTACTGTTGGACAGATGAACAAAGGGTTACCTCTTATTTCTTTGATACTTTCCTGTGCTGACCAAAAAAGCCATTTTTGGTTCCTTGCCCACAGTCTGTGTGTGTGTGTGTGTGTGTTTGTTTCCAGGTCTTTATATATGTTTTGGACACCATTGCCAGCCAGTAATACCAGGTATTTCATCTATGGCAGGCACCATTCTTGTAGCACCTGTGATGCCCCAATCAAGATGGAGGTTTTTTTTTAATGAGAACTACAAGATTCCCTGAAACTTTTGTTAGAACTCGAAGTCAGTGATGTCTCATGGGAATTTGGCAACTTCTCTTAACAATATTACCTAACATGCACTTACAAAATGTGGTAGTCTGTACCCACCACAACTGTCTTTTTGTCTGACTCCTCTGGGAACACAACACTGATGCTGGAAAAAGGGGCTTGCCCTGATAAGATGAAACACAATATTATGCTGTATTAAATTTGGTATGATACATCTGCCCTTGCTCTAGCTACCCAGCTTCTCAGGCTGAAAGATATAACGGCTCTGTGAGTTTTAACGCGACGGGCCGAGCTTCCACAAAATACAACTCTCTACAAAACCAGTAACTTAATTAACACTGCCAGTGCAAGAACAAGGTCCCTACCCATGTTATTGGTGATGGTTTGTGGTGCTGATGAACCAGCTCCAGTGCTTAATTTGTGCTTGTTGTTTTCTTTTGAGAGTCAGCACTGATTTTTGAGGGCCAGCACTTATTTTTCTGCTTCAAACATTTACTGAGAGCAAAAGACACATATGTGAAAGACGGAGGTAGAGAAAAATGAACTAGTCCAACTAGTTTTGATGAAGGTCCCGGTGGCCCCTGGTGCTGGAATGTACCAGCCTCCCAAAGTATCCCTGGCCCAGATGATATTAGTTAGGATCTCTAATCTGACCAGTTGCTTTCAGACAGAAACAAGACACCCAACTGACCTGTGTACTCAACATTTGAGGTTGGGGAATAGAGGTACATGGCCCAATTGTGTCTGAAAATGGTGATATCATCAGAACTTCAAGAACAAAAACTCCTTTCATATGATTCAAATGATTCACCGGAGTCAATGTACTGCTATCAAAATGCATGGCGGGAAGTAGAAAAATACAGCTGTGTCAATGGTTCTGCAACAGAATGTGGGTGCTGGTCAGCAACATCAACTAGCTAAAGGCATAATGTTGTGGAAAATCCAAATACTGCTTTAAGAGCAAGTATATTTAATGAGGGATTCCTGTTTAATCAAGGGCGGAGTATTATGAGTTTCAATAATGCGCCCATTACTTATCGTTAATTGTATTACTCCTAGTCCTGCTCCCTCGGCTCCCTTAGTAACCAATGAGGCCCCTTTGCCTCACCTAGACCCCTCCCCTCTCTTTTTAAACGGTCCCTCCCCCCCGCCCACTCCTGTATAGAAACAGGCCAAAGGCAACTCAGTTGTCCTGTACCGGGAGGGAAGGAGGGAACGGTAAGGAAGGTGAGGGAGAAGGACTAGGAGTAATGCCATTAACGATTTACCTCCCGTCCCTCCCTCGCCTTCCTTAGTAACCAATGAGACATAGCAAGAAATCAGGAGACAGACAACTGAATTGCAATGCATAAATAACACATTTAATCACAACCAATCAAGACACAGAAAGATCCCTATTCCATCATAGAGGACAATACCCCATGCCCCAAAACAGACTCCAAACTCCCCAATTCAGCAATATGGTAGTGGCGAACAAAAGTGGATGGAGACACCCAAGTAGCGGCCCTAAAAATCTCCACCACGAAGCGCCCTGCAACTCAGCCACGGTAGCAGCCATACCTTGAGTGGAACGACCCTGAATCCAAGAAGGAGGCACCACCCCTTTTAAATCATAGGCCAACTGCACCATTGACCAGATCCAGCAACTCAGGGATGCAGTAGAAGGCTTCTCCCCTTTCCGTGCAGGACAAAAATTAACAAACAAAGAATCCCCTTTCCGAAATGCAGCAACCACCTTCAAATAACACAACAAAGCCTGCAGCACATCCAAAGCATGCAACCTGACCTCCTCCTCCAAGAAAGATTCTGGACAAAAGGCAGGGAGGATCACCTCCTGCCAGCCATGAAAAGCCAAATTCACCTTAGGCACAAAAGAGGGAACTGGAACCAGAACAACATGATCTGAAAAAAATTTGCAAAAAGGAAAAGAGCAGGATGATGCAACCAACTCCCCCAAACGCCGGGCCGAAGTAATAGCCACCAAAAAACAAGCCTTTGAGAGAGTGTACTCTAAACATTACATATTTTAGAGGTGAAATGCTTATATTTAACAATGCTGCATTAATAATATTATTCATTGAAACGTATTTTAAACATGAAAATTATTGTACGCATATACTAATGTCATCTATAAGAAATGATTGCTTGCATTATGAATTAATTGAATACATTAACATTTACGAAGATTGCATTTTATTAGAATCCATAAGCCTTAAGTTAGCGTGAGCTGAAGAATTAGCTGTGTAACTCTCATATTAAAGCATATTTTTCTGTTTCTCTAGTGTGCTGACTTGCAAAAGGGCCATGACTCAGCATTTGTTCTCTTCTACGTTTTTGCAACATTGCTAGTTTTTCCCATTCGCATGCTAGCTGCTTTATTATAAAGTTATACGCTTTGCAACAAGAATGGACACTTTCAAGGACATGGAACCACGGAAAAGAGAACTTTTGACCTGAAGAACGTGCCAGAGAATGAAGTAACCCTGGATGTGCCACCTACGAAAAACGTCAATTATGAAGACCAATCAAAGTTTTGTGATTTATCACACAATGACAAATGCATTACTTAATGTATAATTTGATAGGTTACAGATAGTGGGGTGAAATGACTATCCAATAGAATTTTGGGGGAAGGTATTGCCAAAAAGAGATAAAAACTCATGACACAAGAGACTTAGGTAGGGAATGATATTGATTGCATCCAGAAACTCTGTCACTCTGTTTGGTGATTTGAGACTTAATAAAACCATCATCACCCTTAGTTGCCCCATTTTACTTTCCTCCTTATGAGGGAAGTGCCCCCCTGCTTTAAACTAGATAGATTGATGACGATTCAACTGATGTCCTGAAGACGAAGTTTGAACCTGTATGCTGACTCATTCTGAGGAGGGTAATTATGATCACTGCTATTGTGATTTGTCTAAGTGCTTTCCTTTCTAGGTACCAACTGCTGTATTTTTGATTAGAGACCTTAGTTAGATGTTTTCCAAATTGGTGTTCTAAATTGTTTTTGCATGAAGTCCAACATGCTGATGCTAATTAGTGGTTAGGCTAGGGTTTACCTTGACTGACGCGACAAGGGTGACTGACGTTGTACTATGCTGAACTGGGTTTATATGATGTTCTATATATTCTGACTTGTGTATTTCTTATGTTAGTGTCTTAATGGTTCTGATCTTTACATTGTCAAAGTCTTATCACAGTTGCCATATCGTGACTATGCTCCTTTGTTTCCTGGTTTTGAGATTAATACATTTGCTATTAGATTGTAATCAATAGGGAATAAAATTCACAAAACTTCAATAAGGTGTGGTTATTCATGGCTGAAAGGTCATGGTTGCGCCGACAGTTTTAACAAATGTCTAAACTGAAATATATTGTGGTGATATATGTTGACGACATTATTGATATATTGCTTGACATATTGATCAGTTACCTCGTCTTACGGTGTCTCACCACTGGGTCAAAAGATTCATCGGCCTAAAACGAGTCCTAATGTGTATAAATTAACATAGAAGGACGCGTTAACACCTTCAAAGTCAAATTCTTTAAATCAATGTCCCACAAAAATTCGAAAGGGGGGTCCAGCAAGACATCCAACACCAACTGGAGATTTCAGCCAGAAAAAGCATGTATAAGCCTCTGAAACAGTTCCCCAGACCCTGAAATTGTTTTGGCATCAAACGACCATCATCCTCCAAATTCCACCAAGGACCCATAAAGGCTGGGATCGCCGCCCACTGCACACATAACGTAGCCACCGACAACCCCCTACGTGCCCTATCCTGCAAAAACTGCATGATCACAAACAGAGAAGCCACCGTAGGGTCAATCTGCTACCGCAAACACCAAGAGGATAAAACTTCCACTGACGTCCATAGGAATGCAACGTGGACTTAAGCCTAGCAGCCTGTAAAGTCACAGCCAAAGGACCAGGAAACCCCAGTCCTGTCAAACCCCCCCATTCAACCTCCAAGCTGTCAAGTGCAGCCTCTGGATTTATCCCAGGGAAGGAAACACCAGAGGAGAAGGATAGAGAGGAAGAACCCACTCCGTCCCGGATGCCAACCCCCTAAGCAGAGGAAACCAATTTGCACAAGGCCAACAGGGAGCGATCAAAAACACCTGAGCCCCCACCTGCCTGACCCCGACAAGAAAGGATCTGATCAACTGAAAAGGGGGAAACGCATAAAGAAGACCCTGCGCCCACTGCCAAGACAGACCGTCCAATGCCCACGCCTGAGGACACCGAAACTGGGAGCAGAACCTTCCCACCTTCGCGTTCCCCGGGGAGGCAAATAAGTCCACAACTGGATGACCCCATCTCCACACCTGACAATGGAACAGAGGCAATCGAAGGGAGAAATCCTGGGAGGAAGGAATGATCCTGCTCAACCGATCCACCAGAACATTGTCTGCCCCCTGAATGTGTGTGACCCGAAGAGACAGAACAGAATGCTGAGCCCATAAAAATATGGCCCTTGCAACCAGATTCAGTGAGTAAGACCTAGTCTCCTTGTCTGTTGATATAAGATTTGGCCACCAAGTTGTCTGTCTGGACCAACACTGCCGCCCCCGCAAGATCACTTGAAAATGCACCAGAGCTAGCTGAACCACAGTCAATTCCCTTCAATTCGATGACCTGTCTGAGTCTTGCAGAGACCAAAAACCCTGATCCTGTTACGACCCCAGCCAAGCCCCCCACCCTGAGAGACTGGCATCCGTTGTCAGCACCACAGGCACCGGAGGAGACAAAAGAACCCCTATTTGTGAGATGAGCTGGTACTATCCACCCACCCAACTCCCGACGAATGGAATATGACACAGGAATGTGGGCCAGAAGATTGCAAGGATCCGGAGATCATCGGGAGAGAAACCAGTTGACCAGACAAAGGAGATGAAACCTGGCCCAAGAAACCAGGAATATCACTGAAGCCAAGTGACCCTGCAGCCGCAACCACTAAAGCGACCTGGGAGCCACCTGAGGCAGCACAGCGTTTACTTAATCCTGAAGGCCCTGCCACCTCCTCTCTGATACAGTCACCAACCCTTGCAGAGTCAGAAATTGAGCCCCGATAAACACCAGGTCCTGGGAAGGTACCAAATCTGATTTCCCCCAATTGATCAAGAAACTGTGACCCTGGAGGACCCCCTAGACCCGTGCCACATGAATCCTCATGAGGTTGGTGTTTGGAGCCTGTACGAAAAGATTGTCCAGGTAAGGATGCACAAACACCCCTTCCACATGCAAAAGAGCTACGAGAGCAGCCAGTACTTTCGTGAACACCCTGGGAGAGGACTTTAGGCCAAAGGGAAGAACACAGAAATGAAAATGGTCTGGACTGATTCCAAAATGCAGAAACCTTTGAGAGGATCCTGTGAAAGGCAAGTATCCTGAAGATCCAGAGAGCCCAAAAAATCTCCTGGAGCAATCAGAGGAAGAATATCCTGAAAGATCAACATCCGGAAGTACACAATTTTGATCCAAGAATTCAACCATTTGAGATTCAAGATAGGAAGAAAACCCCCAGTTATCTTCGGAACAAGGAACAGAACAGAATAAGCCCCCTTTCCCCATTCCTCCACCGGCACCCTGGAAATGGCTCCTTTTAACAGCAAGTCTCAGACGCCCTCTACCGAGGCTCCCCATTTGTCTTCTTCCACAGGCAAAGTTGTCGGATGAACCCCTGTGTCCGGAGGAACAAGATCAAACTCTATGGAGTATCCATTCTCCACAATGTTCAGGACCCAACGATCGGTGACATCCCTTTGCCAGTCGGACAGGAAATGCCACAGTCTTCCTCCAACCGGTCACTCTCCAGAACATTGATTGTCAGGAGCCCTTCTTTGGAGTTCCCTTCGCCGAGGAAACAGACCTCTTTGGAGAAAACCTAGGCTGAAACCCACACTCCTTGGAAGAAGAGGACCGAGGAACAAACTTGGGAGAGGACCTAGAATGAATCTTCCACCCCTTGCCAGATGCGGAACCCCCCTTATAAGGCAAGGCATGCTTCCGGTCCTGAAAGGCTTTAGAAATCATGGCTGGCAACTGATTACCAAACAAAGCCTGGTCCTCAAAAGGAAGTCTCAGGACAGCCGCCTTCTTCCCAGGATCAGCCTTCCATTGTCCAACCATAGAGATCTGCAGGCTCCAATCACGGCCCCAGAAGCCATAGCCAAGGAGAGGGATAACTTCAGAAGAAATATCTTCTAACAAACAAGCCCATAACCAACAGTAATTCAGAACATTCCGACCCATCCTGCACCCTGGGGACTCTGGCAAAGTCCTGAACCAAGGACTGCGCAGAATAAGCAGAAAGTATACCGGCCCGAAGAGTCAAATTCCCAGCAGCAAAAGCCTGTTTCATACCGGAGTCAACCTTCCAGTCGGTGGCATCAGAAAGAGTACAGTCTTCAGGACTGACAGCGGTTTTACCAATCAAAGTAGCCAGCATAGAATCCAAAAGCACAGAAGGAGACAGAGCATCCTCCCCTTCCAGCAAGTACAATAGTACAATTTCTGGAGAAAACGCGGAACCTGGGCCTTGTCAACCTCTGTCCCCTCACGGAAAACCATGTCCTTTACTGGCCCCTGGAAAGGCATAGCAAAACGTGAAGGGGTAACATATTGAGGAAATAAGGTAGATTGCAGGCTGAAAAGCAGGAAATCCTAGATTGTCACTCAAACGTTCCACATCTCCTCACAATACACAAATTTGCCCCCAGAGGAGGTAGAAGGAACATCCCCCTCCGATAAGATGAGCCAGCAGCCTCCCCCGAGGTATGAGCAGCAGAGGAATGACCTGACCTGACCGGACAGCCCAAGCCTAGAGAGCTCTTGAAACCACCACCTCAATCATATTTTGAACCTTCTCCTGAGACATAAGAGGAGCAGTCCCGGCAACAGCACTCCTGACTACTCGGGCTGACTGCAATGAACAGGGACCCCCACTCAGAGGAGGAAGAGGATGAGAGAACACATCTCCGTTTGGCACCCTTCTGCTTCGACATTTTCGAACACAAGAAATGCCCAAATCCACCCTCAGCGATTTAAAAAGGGAGAAAACACCACCTCTAAACACCAATCAAAAATACACCAGAATTGGGCCCCCAATCAAGAAAAACCTCAAAAAAATACAAAAAAGGGGCCCAAAAGCCCGCCTTACCGCATAGAAGGTGAAAAACTATGCAGCTGGGTGCCCATCCTGCTCCGCGATACTGCAACCCGGAAGCACGGCCCGAGCCACAACAGAGCCGGTCAACCACGTCAGACGATGCTGCAGCAACACCGACAGAGGCAGCCATGCACACCTCACATTGCTGCCGCCAGCTAGGAAATCGGCACCAGAAGCTCTGCAACCAACAGTGAGGAACAAAATGAAGCCCCCTCAGCCATGCCATGGAGGAGAGAAAGGTAAGTCTAAGGGATTAGACAAAAAGAAACAGAAGTTGTCAGGGGCGTGGGGACCATTCAAAAAGAGAAGGGAGGGGTCTAGGTGAGGCAAAGGGGCCTCATTGGTTACTAAGGAAGGCGAGGGAGGGACAGGAGGTAATGCATTTTGAAGCATATGTTAAAAAACATATGCCTAGAATATGTATCATACTTAATTAGCACTCAGAATAGCATTCCAACTTCTGCAAAAATGCTGCTTTTTTTCCCAGCACAAACATGGTAAGGAAAACCTTGCTGGATTTGTATGGGGAAATGACACAATATTCTGAATAGTGCAGCTTACAGCAGAGGAAAACGTGTTATTAACATGGTATCCCTCATTTTGTGGTGTAAGCTTCACAAAGGTAAGGTACTACTACAACTGGTTTATACCACATTACTGGTATAATTACTGGTTGTTGAATTAGCTCTTCACATACTACGGGTCTTATAATCAGTCCCACTATGTTATAACGTTCTATATATTTTTTAAATATTCAAAAGGTTTAGTTTGTAAACCAAGCATATGTGTTCATTTACATGTATACTATAAAGCACTGCCATACTGCATTCCTTTCAAACTCTCCAGCAAGTGTGTCACTAAAAACGCCTTCAGTTTTGAGTCAAAGAAAAGAAAAGTAAACACTATCTTAAAATTATTATCAGCAGCTGATCGGAGGTCGACTGATTTTTGGCAGTCTGTCTTTTAAATAAAATCACTAGAAGTTTCAAGAAAAGCATGCAAAGGCTTCTATTGTTAAATCTCAAAATTAACTCCTTCAAGGTTATCAGGTGGCGGGGTGTTGCAGCACCTCAGCAACCCCAGTTCCAGCATCACTCTCTCTGTCCTTTAGGGGTAAATAAGGCTTCCCTGGTATCAAAGGTGCCATTGGGTGGGATTATGCAGGCTTGCCACATTCACCATCTTGTACTGCTTCTTGACAAGTGCTCAAACTACGGTCACACAAGTGTTTTTGGTTCGTTTGAGGCAAAGCGAGTTGTGTGTAGTTAAGTCATGGCTCACCAGGTTTACAGGGGGCAGGGTGGCACACGGGGTGAATATTAATAAACGTAAACATACTCATTTAAAAAACGTACCTCCCCTCAGCTGCTCTTCCGTCTCCTCAGCAGGCAGGCACAGGCTCCCAGTCTGCCCTGCGGCCAATCCTGATGCCGCTCAGAGCAGCGTTAGGATGGACTGGGAGCGCCAAACCAGGGCACTCCTTGACAAACTGGGAGTCTGCGCCTGCTCTCTCTTGCCTGGCAACATAGTGCTGGGCTTGAGAGAGCACAGGGCGCATGTGTGTTTTGCCAGCCCGAGATGGCCGGCCAAACATACATGCGCACTGAGGGGAGTGCACTGTGAACTCCCCTCCATGGCTGTCATCCCCAGTGCCCCACCCCTTTTATTAAAAAATTATAATAAACATATCATGTTTTAGTAAAAGGTTTGTAGCTGCTGCTGCTGGCGGGGTGCAACGTTCCCCCACCATAGCAGAGGAGCCGCCACTGGTGTAGTTTCTAGACCTACAGAGATTCACCTCTGGTGGGGCAATAAGCATAATAATCTGTGACCATGGACTTTGCACCACACATTGTTTGCAGAACTTTTTTTGCAGTCGTGTGTACTCTTTATTTATTCACTTTTCATGAACTGCAGTAACGAAAGTTGTGCACGAATGGGAGCAAGACCACTGCAATATCTATTTAGTTATGGTGCTTGTTTTCCTTTTCCTCTTTTTCCCTGAACTGATCCATGTTAGGTTGCCATGCAAAAATGCACACACCCTCGCACTATAATGGCAAACCTTCATGAGTTCTCTCAAGCATAGTTTTTTGACCCAGAAGGGAATCCTTTCCATGCACAGACTATGGGGGTCATTACAACATTGGCGGTATAAGGTGCTTACCGCCATGCAGAAGACCGCCAATACACCGCCGCGGCCGCGGTAGACCGCCACAGCTATTATGACACACATCACAGAATCCGCCGAAATTCAGACACCCACACAATACCGCCACACCAAAGGTCAGCGATAAACTGGCGGAAATACATCCTCCACCTCCACGCCAACAGAAACACGCCCATGCTATTATGACCCACGAATCCACGCGGCGGTCTTTCAACCGTGGTATTCCATTGGCGGTACACACCGCTGCGCTCAAAATACACACACATCTCCAAAACACCGCCACATTGGACAATTCCAAATACACACACCTGATACACATACAAACACCACTCCCACACACCCAACACAATATAAAACACACACCCACATCACCCACAAACCCCTACAACCAGAATTTCTGAGAGAAGGCCAGAGAGACAGCACAGCTACTGACAACCCCATCACACAGAGGCACACAACACCATCACCCACACTACATCCATGCACAAAACACCACATACCACTACATTCACCACACTCATCAACACATACACCACCCAACACATCACACACACCACCTCATGTCACGCCAAAGACACCCCCGCTTCTCCGAGGAGGAGCTCAGGGTCATGGTAGAGGAAATCGTGCGGATAGAGCCACAGCTATTTGGCTCACAGGTACAGCACACATCAATAGCCAGGAAGATGGAGCTATGGCGCAGAATAGTCGACAGGGTCAACGCCGTGGGACAGCACCCAAGAAATAGGGAGGACATCAGGAAGAGGTGGAACGACCTATGGGGGAAGGTGCGTTCCACGGTCTCCAGGCACAACATCGCGGTGCAGCGGACTGGCGGTGGACCCCCACCTCCTCCCCCACAACTAACAACATGGGAGGAGCAAGTCCTGACCATCTTGCATCCTGAGGGCCTCGGAGGAGTCGGTGGAGGATGGGACACTGGTAAGTCATATCTTAACTATCACATCCCCCACCCTACCTGCATGCTATCACACACCCCCACCCTCACACCCTCCCCTATCACCCCAAATCCTCACTAATCTACCCATGACACCAGCCACCCATCCCAACACCAAGCCCTGCATGACAAAACTAAGCATGGGCACCCCTCACTAAAGCATGCCCACTGCACATACCCAGAACACCCCCCCCCCAACCATCATCACCCAACCCCCACAAAGGAATGCTTGCACTGGGGTACACAAACACCCACCCATTGCACACCATGACATACACAGATGCAATAATCCTGTTCCTATACCCCTGCAGGAACCCGAAGGACCGTCACCACACCAGAGGGTCCAGGCAACATCACTCCACCCCCAGAAGAGGCCCACAGTGACGACAGCAGCTCTGCCCCACTGGATCCTGATGACCAGCCCGGACCATCGTGGGCCTCAGGACAGTCGGTTCCCTTTGCCCAGCCACAACCCAACACCGAGCTGCCACCCTCTGGTAACACCAGCACAGCACCCACCCAGCGGGCCCAAACCTCCCTACCCTGGACAGGTCAATCAGCGGTGTGTCCACCACTACAGGGCACCCAGGCTAACCCACCACCCCAACAACAACAGGGACCTGGGGGCAGTGGCAGTGGGCACACGGTCCAGGGGACGGAGGCACAGGAACACAGGGGAACTGGCAGGGCTGCTGTGCGACAGAGGGAGGACAGGCCAAGGGAACCAACTCTCCATGAAGCCCTATCCTCCATCATGGGAGCATACCACCACTCCCAGGAGACGATTGCCACGATCCTGGACAAGTTGCAGGAGACCCTGCATCTACAGGACGAACTGTATTTGGGGTTCAGGGAGGAGCTCAGGACCATCAGCTCCGCCCTGGGCACCATCGTAGGGGTGCTGACGGACATTCAAAAGACCCTGAGAGACACCGTGGCTCTCCAAGGGGCCCCTGACAATAGCCAGGATGACGAACTGCCCACCACCTCCACCGGCGCTAGTGGACAGGACGCCCCGCCACAGGACCAACACACCAGCACCCCACCCCCTGCAGACGGACAACCACCACGCAAGCGGGCCCTGAGATCCAGGAACAGGACAGAGCAAGATGGCAAGACCACCGCCAGGAAATGAGACCACCCTGATTGTCCCCCCACTGTCCCACTTTGTCACCCTGTCCAGATTGGAACTGCCCCAGCTCCACTTTCAATGCCCAGATGGGCAGTGCACCTGTGAGACTAATAGACTGGACTCTGCCATGGACATTCCTCCACCATCACCCATCCCCATTTTACAACCTTCCTTGATTTTTGCACTTAAACACCCTTGAAAGTCCCAAAAATCTGGAGTGAGTCTATGATTAGGAACTTTGTATTATCAATTACAGTGTCATAATGGGTTACCCATTGTAAGGCTAATATACCAATGTCACACATCACAAGCCCTTCAAGGATGAAAGCAGTTGACACGTAGGTAACCACACCTGTGAAACTGAAATGGAAGGGTACAACTCAATTAACAAATAGTGAGTGAAATGTAGGTACAGGATAGAGGTAGACGTGTGAAAGTTAATGTAATGTTAAACCAGAAAATGTTCTCACCTGTGTGTCACTGGAAATATTTCTGTATGACTGACTCCCTGTTGTCGTTTTCTTCATCCTCAGCTTCATCCTCATCACTGTCCACTCGCTCCACAGGCTCCACAGCTGCCACAACACCGTCATCTGGATCATCCTCCTGCAGAAAAGGCACCTGGCGTCGCAATGCTAAATTTTGGAGCATTTAGCAGGTGATGATGATGTCACACACCTTCTTCGGTGAGTAGAATAGGGATCCACCTGTCATATGGAGGCACCTGAACCTGGCCTTAAGAAGGCCGAAGGTGTGTTCGATAACCCTCCTAGTCCGCCCATGAGCATCATTGTACCGTTCCTCTGCCCTGGCCCTGGGATTCCTCACTGGGGTCAATAGCCAGGAAAGGTTGGGGTAACCAGAGTCCCCCAATAGCCATACACGGTGCCTCTGGAGTTGACCCATCATATCAGGGATGCTGCTATTCCGCAGGATGTAGGCGTCATGCACTGAGCCAGGGAACATAGCATTTACCTGCGAGATGTACTGGTCTGCCAAACAGACCATCTGGACATTCATCGAATGATAATTCTTCCTGTTCCTGTACACCTGTTCACTCCTGCGGGGGGGGGGCAGAGCTACATGGGTCCCATCAATAGCACCTATGACGTTCGGGATATGTCCAAGGGCATAGAAGTCACCTTTCACTGTAGGCAAATCCTCCACCTCAGGGAAAATGATGTATCTCCTACGTGTTTCAGCAGGGCAGACAACACTCTGGACAACACGTTGGAAAACATAGGCTAGGACATCCCTGATGCCATGGCCACAGTTGTCTGAAATGTCCCACTTGCAAGGAAATGGAGCACTGACAGCAACTGCACGTCAGGGGGGATTCCAGTCGGATGGCGGATTGGTGACATCAGGTCTGGCTCCAACTGGGTACATAGTTCCTGGATTGTGGCACGGTCAAACCGGTAGGTAACGATGATATGTCTTTCTTCCATTGTCAACAGGTCCATCAGCGGTCGGTACACCGGAGGATTCCAACATCTTCTCATATGTCCCAGCTGACGGTGCCTAAGAAGGACAACAGCGAAGAACAGGTCACTATTCCTCCAGGTATGTACCCACTGTTACACACAAGACTACACCAGACAAAAAAGCCTTCCTGTATGTGTGTTGAGTATAGGCCTAGCTATGCGTGACGCAGTAGGAAATGAAGCCATGTGGGCCCCTGAAATGATGGCTGCCTGACCTCTAAACTGGGACAATGGGATTGTGGGGTAACTGCGCTGGTGTTGCACACCGTCGCGGTAGGCGGTCGTAGACCGTGGCGCAATGCGGCATTGGTTAACATAGGACCCTATGGGTCCCAGGAGCCAATGAACAGGTGTGCCGGCGGTGATGATGCGCACCGCCGCGGACGTCACCGCCGCGGACGTCACCCCCATTTTCTATCTCTTCACTCAGTAGATACCTGACCTTCGTCAGGAGAGGACCTACACTGCTAGTGCTGCTGTGACCTCGGTCTGGAAGCGACGATGGCTGCTGCGTCTGGGGAAAGGGCCCCTGCCTTCACTGCCCAGGAGTTGGAGAAACTTGTGGATGGGGTCCTCCCCCAGTACACGCTACTCTACGGTCCTCTAGACCAACAGGTTAGTACACCGGGAGCACGATGTATGGGCTAGGCCTGGGTGGAGAGGGCTGGGTGGAAGAGGGAAGGGGGCCGAGTTCATAGATCAGTTATGAATGGGAATGAATGGGCCACATGGCCAGAGTAGGGAGGGGGCCACTCACATTGACGGTGCAGTTGGTAATGACTGTTCCTCTTTCCTTGTGCATGTCATGTAGGTCAGCGCCCACCAGAAGAGGGACATTTGGCGTGCCATCGCCAAGGAGGTCCGGACCCTTGGCAGCCACTGCCGTAAGAGATGGGAGGACATTCGCTTCTGCAGCAAGAAGACGGTGGAGGCTCAGCTGGGGATGGCCTCCCAACGTGGGAGGGGTGCCCGTCGCACCATGACCCCCCTGATGTTCCGGATCCTGGCGGTGGCCTACCCGGAGTTGGATGGGCGCTTGAGGACATCACAGCAGACACAAGGGGGTGAGTACAACGTCATTCAGCGGACTTTGCGTGCAGTGGAGGGGTCTGGGTGGGGGAGGTAGGCTGTGGGTGTCCCTAGGCCAGGGCGAGTCAGTTAGGCAAGGCCCCTCCGTAATGTAGGCCACGTGGCACTCAACCCTACCTCAGCAGAGTGCCAAGTTGAGGTATAGTTGCCCCTGTGGCATCCATGTGCGCAGATTTCCACCATTGCCATGTAGGCCATGTCCCAGAAATTGCATGTGCAGAGGTCCGGAGCACGGCGTAATGCAGGGGGCTGCTGTATCTGTCTTGTCCACCAACGGTAGCGGCATGCTATGCACTAAAACTCTCTTTCTTATGTCTCCCCCCCTTTTCCTGCTCTCCCTGTCCTTTTGTACATCAGCATCATCAGTCGGAGGTACAGTGGCACCGGAGCACGAGGGAGCTGCATCCCACATGGCCATGGAGGGCCACACCACAGACTCTGAATGCACCAGTGGGAAGAAGGGCGAGGGGAGCTTCACATCGGCCACCGGATCACCAACCAGCGACACAGACTCGTCCGCCGATGGGAGCTCCCCTGTGGTGGCGGCACCACATGTGCGCCCCACCTCTACCGGTACAGCCGCCACCCCCCCTTCCAGCAGCGCCCTCCCAGCAGCCCCTCAGCGTTCGCCCCATGCCCGCTCACCCAGGAGGGTGGGCATCACCTTCGCCCCAGGCACCTCAGGCCCTGCCCCAGTCACCCCTGCTGCCCTCAGTGAGGAGGCCATTGACCTCCTCAGGTCTCTCACTGTTGGGCATTCTACCATTGTGAATGCCATCCAGGGTGTAGAAAGGGAGTTGCAACACAGTAATGCATTCCTGGAGGGCATTCATTCTGGTCAGGCGGCCCTTCAGCGAACCCTGCAATCTCTGGCCTCAGCACTGATGGCAGCCATTGTCCCTGTGTTCAGTCTCCCCCCTCCAACTTCCTCCACCCAGACCCAATCCCCTGTACCCCAGCCCATCCCAAGCACACCTACAGACCAGCATGCACACAAGTCAACACACACAAGTAGCTCAAGCAAACATAGGCACCACACACACCACAAGCACTCACGCAAGCCTCACCCACATACAGACACAGCAACATCCACTGTCTCCACTGTGTCCCCCTTCTCCTCTTCTCCCTCCTCCCTCCCAGTCTCGTCTATACACACACCTGCATGCACCACATCTACAGGCATTAGGACTCGCACCAGGACACCCAGCACCACAAGCCGCTCACCTGCACTCACCACCTCCACTGCCATTTACACGTCCCCTGTGTCCTCTCCCAGTGTGTCTGTGACGCCCCCTCCCAAAGTACACAAACGCCGGCAATCACTCACCCAACATCCATCCACCTCACTACAGCCTCCAGTACCTGCACCCAAAACACCTAAAGTGGCACCTCCTACAAACACCTCCTCTTCCTCCACTCCCAGACCCCCTCCAGCTACCCATCCCAGTGTTGTGAGTGTCACGGCGGAGAAGTGCACCATCATTTCCGGCGGTCCAGACACAACCGCTAGCACCGTCGTCACTGGTCCAGAGACCACGGCCAGAGTCACAGCCCAGGAGGGCACAAGTATCGTCACTGGTCCAGAGACCACCGCCAGAGTCACAGGCCAGGAGGGGCCAGGATGCCACAGCCCCGCTGGGCAATGATGGAATGTCATGCCACACACCAATGCCCAGTGTAGAGATCGTCCTGCCACACACCAATGTCCAGTGTGGAGATCGTCATGCCACCCACCAACGTCCAGTGTGGAGATCGTCATGCCACACACCAATGTCCAGTGTGGAGATTGTCATGCCACACACCAATGCCCAGTGTAGAGATCGTCATGCCACACACCAATGTCCAGTGTGGAGATCGTCATGCCACACACCAATGTCCAGTGTGGAGATCGTCATGCCACACACCAATGTCCAGTGTGGAGATCGTCATGCCACACACCAATGTCCGTATCAGAACTGCCATGTCAAAGCACCGATGAACAGGGCAAAGACCGCCATGTCCAAGCACCGCTGAACAGGGCAAAGACCGCCATGGCAATGCATCGCTGAACAGGGCATGCACCGTGTAGGAATGAATGGACCGCCACATCAGGCATCCTTATCCCATGTGCAGCTGGGACAGTGACAGGACAGGTACTTTCACGTGGAGACTCATCCAGTCTGGGCACCAGTCCCCCTCCAGAACCAGTGGAGACTGTTATCCACTTGAGAGACTGTGGCTTTACACTCCCCAGGATGGCACAGTGGGCAAACCACCCACTGTAGAGACTTGAGAGACTGTGGCTTTGCACTCCCCAGGATGGTACAGTGGGCAAGCCAACCACTGTAGAGACTTGAGAGACTGTGGCTTTGCACTCCCCAGGATTGTACAGTGGGCAAGCCACCCACTGTAGAGACTTGAGAGACTGTGGCTTTGCACTCCCCAGGATGGCACAGTGGGCAAACCACCCACTGTAGAGACTTGAGAGACTGTGGCTTTGCACTCCCCAGGATAAAGCAGTGGGCAAGCCACCCACTGTAGAGACTTGAGAGACTGTGGCTTTGCACTCCCCAGGATAAAGCAGTGGGCAAGCCACCCACTGTAGAGACTTGAGAGACTGTGGCTTTGCACTCCCCAGGATACATCAATGGGCATGGAGCCCCGTCGTGGATCTGGCTTCGCATTCATCTGGCTGAGGTGCCCCCCCTTCCCTTCCCCGTGAGGTGCCTGTTTTCTTTCTATATGATGCCCCGGCAGTGTTCTCTCCGATTTTGGTCAGGTATCTATTGTGGGCCTCGCCCATGCATTTTTGGACTGTTGGTGCACGGACATTGTTGTGTACATATCTGCACTACTTCTCTGATTGTATGTGTAAATAAGAGTGATTTTGAGATATATATATCTGTATATTTTTGTATGACATGTATATTGGCACATTACAATGTTTGCCCGAATTTCGCATTGTCTTTTCATTCTTCCGGGGGGATTGTGGGTTGTTACTGTTATTTTTGTGACTGCATTGGTGTGTATGTTGAGATATGCAAGGGTGGGGGTGTTTGGTGGGTGTCCCCCTAACTTTTGCCTCCCCCCTCCCCGTGTCGTAGGTGCAGTACTCACCAGTATCTTCTGCACCTACATAGCTGTTGGTCATAAAGGAGCAGAAAAACGAGCGCAGGGAGTATTTGGAGTTCGGACTCCATGGTGTCCTCGTTCCTCGTGGGATGTGTTGAGGTGAGCGTTTTCCCATTGCAAAAGCTGTTTCCGCCATGTTTTTATCCACGGTGAATCCGCCCCGGAAAAGGTGGCGGATTGGCGGGTTGTAATAGTGTGGGCGGTACATTGTCTCCCGCCTGTCTGTGGGCGGTAACCGCCGCGCTGTTTGTCTGTACCGCTGTGCGCGTCGGAGTGTTAAAGTGGCTGTCTTTGTTGGCGGTTTCCGCCACGGTCATAATTCCCTTTTTTTCCCGCCGGCCTGTTTGCGGTCTTACCGCCTCTTTAACACCGTCCGCCAGGGTTGTAATGACCCCCTATGTCTTAATACTTTTTCCACTGTGTGCTGTACAGAGTAGCATACATGGAAAGTTGGGAAAAGAATGTGAAGAGTTTTAGAACTTCTTGCACAGTTACACCTATGTTTTTGGTTGGTCTACTAATGTTAGTAGACAGGAATTTGCGTCACAACTTATGAGTGGTTGCATGGGAATACCTATGAATCACTTATGGACCTTATGGGATGCCCCTTTTCTGCAAAGTAGTGCAAAGTATTGCATAGTTCTGCTTTGCGTTTCTTTGGTTGGCTTTCCAATGCAAATCCTGATCTGAGGCAGAAGCAAAATACCACCTCAACACTCTGGGCTGCGTTTGTGTGAAAAAAGTTAGGCAAACCTAGCACAAAGTGTAGTAAATCTGTGTCTTGGTGTGTGGAAGTCTATGAATGACACTTTGCTCAGTGGTATTAGCTTATTCACAGTTTACAATACAATTTAAGGACAGAACCTAAAGATCTTGACGTCAATTTCTATGCTACCATAGACTTTTTCTGGGCCCCAATATCATAACTTTATTTTAAGGTTCTGTGCCGAATTCCTACTGAAACCGTTATACAATTTTAATCCAATTTATCCTATTGTTGCTTTAATGAGATTTTACCTTCCTTCCCTACACCAATGTCTGCAAAAAATTAGCACACGCTAAGATTTTGCTGACATTGGCGAATGAAGGCGAGACCCTTAAGGGTCAGAATAGTGCAACATTGGACAACATGCTACTTACGATCTATAGATCTCTTTTTCAGTTCCCTCCCATTCATCACCTGCCCAGATAAGACATGAGTTTGGCATTGTAAGGCAAGATTTAGCTTGGATAGCAGCATTTACGCTGAGCTGCCACAAACTCAGGTCTGCAAATAGTGGCTCATTGGCCCACTGCCTGTCGTCCAAAATGGAAATACAGCAAAACACTCCTGCAAGATCTTACTTGATGCAGGCCTTGAGCTCTCTTTGCTTAACTAATACCTGGACCTTCCCATCAGTAGTTCAAAAGGCTAGCAAAAAGGCTAGCAAAAATTATCAGAAAACGACTATCACTGTTTAAAGACAAGGCTGGCCTGGCCATGCGTAAACATGGTCTGAGAACTTGTCATACTTACACGCAGCTGAAACCCCAGAGTTATCTAAGCGAACTCTATAAAGATGGGGTAAAGGCACAGTTCATGAAATACAGGATGGGGATAATACCTACCCCCTATTTTTATTCTGTATGGAAAAGACGAGAGGGCTAAGGAACTGCCGGCTATGTGGACTTGGTCAGGAAGACATCATCCATATACTGTGCTTAGGCCCCACTCCTTTGAAGGACCAGTGTGAATTATGATGGTCTTACTAGATTTTAGAAAAAAAAGGTTATGATAGCATCTTTATAGAAACTTGCTCTTGACCGGAGGATGGTTAGACTTGCGTTGTTTTCATATATTTATTAATTGTTTAGCAATTGGTGTCGGAAATTAGCTTTTTTAAAATTGTTCCTAATGCACTAAATGGACAGACATGGGGTTGGAACCTTGAGTTCTTTTACTGCACTCGTATTTTTTATTGTATTGCAAGGGTGTTTTTAATCATGCAATAAAGTGTAATAATTGATTGAGATTTTACCTTAACAAACAGAAGACAAGAGGCGTCTGGTTTTGCAGGAAAAAGATTGTTTAATCAAGCATTAAGGCTGTGAGACCAGTTACAGAATCAATTCTGAGAACTGTCTCTTGAAGTACATCACTTTGGAACACATTTTATACCATTCTCAGGGACCCTAAAATGAGAAACGCTGCCCTGGAGTCATAAACTTAAATTCTAGAGAGTGAATGCAGGTGGGCCACGACCAGGGGTGGACACATTTGTGGGTCAGCAAGTTCTTGTCCAGACGTCCTGCTTGATGGGCATGTGGTCACCTTGTGTGTTGTGTGTTTTGGGCCCTAGTTGGCTGGGTGTACCTAACTGAATGCAGCCTCACTTGGGGCCCGTCTCCTGGATTGTTGCGGTGTAGCTGCCCATCTGTGGGATCTTAATCTAAGATGTCCTCTGTGCGTTCTGTCGGCTAAATGTTATCCCACCTGTGATCTGTCAGTCATTAACCTTCAGGCCTGGGTATGACCAAATACCTTTGTGCTGGGGTCAATGGAGAGTTCAAGGTGTGGGGATCTAACAGCGGCAATGTGATTTCATTTTAATATGAAAATGTGTCGCTCATATACAGAGATACCTTGTTATCGTGTGCATCAACACTAATATTTTAGTAATGCCTTTTTCTGGATTTTAAGTTCCATAGTCTTTGTTTGCTGTTTCATAAATGTTCAAATACTGTATTGCAAGAGTAGAGCTAAGGGTTCTCTTTCACCTGTCCTGGACTCCTTCACAGCTTTAAAAATAGACTCATCTTCTTTAAAGCTATGTAGATGTGCCCTTGTTTCTTCAAAATGATAAGATGACTTGACTGGGAAACATATTTTTTTGATCCAGGGAGGCATGACAGCTCAGCAGAACATCAGTGTATATTCAGTTTGTTCATGCACTTTCAGTTATTGCCTTTAGTTTCCAGAACAAATGTTTGTGTATGCATAGTATATTAATTTTTGTTTCTTGTTATAATGAAGAAGGACAGGAAGTTCACTTGTTTTTGATGAAGGATGGGGCTTAGGGGCACATGAAAAGAACGTGGTACTTGCAGGTTTGGAAAGCCCTGAAAGGGTGCCAGAGTTTAGGAGATTAAGATGACAATCTCAAGGAATTGGGGCTTCCCCTAATTCCTTTGATTAAGCTATTCCTTTGGACCTGAAGGATCCAGCTCATCTCATGACGTTCTCAGTTTTCAATCTCATTCTCAAAACTAGTCACTTTCAACCTGATGGCTGTATGTTAATCACTCATGGCTTATGTATTACTTTGCTGAATGCTGGCCTTGTTAGTAGAATTTTTTTTGGTGCAAAATGTGTGTAGATGAGCATAATGTAAAAGAGGGACTTACTTTAGGAGGGCATCAACACACATCTCCCGCTATCACTCAATTGCTAGCAGAGGCCTATTTACTCTTGTGGTCCCAGGTGATTGAGCTATTGTGCCATATATCCATCATTTATAACAATTTCATCCCATGATATTTCTTTTACATTAGCTAGGGCCTTGTTCTGCTGTCTTCCCTTTCTTGCTGCAAACCTTTCCCATACTTCCTTTTCAGTAATATCGGATACACGGTAGAGGAGGTGTGGATGGGGAGTTTGGGTGCAAAGTGCCAGTAATGTACAGCTTTGGTAAATGTGAAGTGAAGTACAATTTGCAATATTTCTTTTAGCAGGTTTTAGCTTGTGGCAGAACAGAGACCTTAGCTAGATGTGTGGATTAAAGTGTATGTCTTACCAACTGGTCGGATCAGACGTCCCCACTTACTTGGGCTAGGCTGACAGGCCTTGGTTGTAAATGAGGTTACCAGAAGCTGTAGATCACCTCGTCCTGACAGTTTCAATTCCAATCTCTGGAGAGTCAATAATGAGGGTTGGTGGGTGTGAGTTTCAAAGCTTTGTTAAAGACTCAAAAATATTTTAATCTTTATTAGAATCAACATCAAATCTAATCAATTCAATTAAATCAATTAAGGCAATCATAAATGATCCATAACAGGTTCATAGTATTTAGGCCTGTTGCGTAAAGGAAAGGTCCCTATTCTAAGATTGGAGGGTGAGAGACAAGTTTCAGTCAGACACCATAAAGTGCTCCAGAAATTGAAAGGTGAACACATGAAGCTTACAGGATCAAAACACAATTTATAAAGCAGAACTTCCCATAAAGAGAGGTTCAAGAAACTCAGTAGAGTCTCAGTGGCATAGATTTAAGCAGGCATAATGAAAGGATATCTCAGAGTGGATCTGAGAAGCGTCTGGGAAAGCAGCCTTTCATGCAGCATCAAAGATAACTTCTCCCCCTATTCCAGGAACACACACATTCATAGAAGCTTTTCATATAAAACATTTGAAACATTTCTCCCCATCTTTCATCCACTCATCCAATTAGTTTGATGTGTCTTCATGGGAACAGGAAAGCTTCCATCTTCTAAGCAGTCAAAGAACAATAGTCTACAGATGTCAGCATTGTAATATATTATTACATGCTATGAAAAACAAGCCTAGGGGACGGTCAAAATCTAATTCTTTTATTTCCAGTCAGCTTTACTGAATATTAACATTCACATTCTTAACCTAGCTCAGCTGCTGTAAAAAGTGCCCTCTGCAGCTATTCAAACCTAACATGTGTACCTGTGACAGCCTAGTGCTCTCACTTGCTTTAAAATATGGCTTTTAATCTAAGGCCTACATGTTATTTCTACATGGTAAGTGCATTCATTTTCATTATTTAAAAACGCCCTAACAACCTGAAATGAAGTAATTTTTGCAATATTCATTCCAGCAGGTTTTAACTAGGCTTCATCTCCAGAAAAATGTGCAGCAAACACAAGACCTTCTCATTTTGCTTTTAATGTGGATAATTTAGGAATATGTTTTATTGTGACTATAATGCTCAGGTTTTAAAGTAAATTAAGCAATGCATTGTTTGACTATATATGGATATTTTCTCAAGAAAGCATCCTCTGAGCATAGTTGTTTATCTAAGTAGCTACATACATTCTCAGCGTTAGTTTTGAGTTACCATATTCCAATTCCCTATCAAATCAAGCTTTCACTTTTAGCAGTTATGTCTTTAACTAAAAATCGAGCTACATCTGAACTGCAAAGTATTTTAGGTTTTTATAACCCATATTCGACCCTCACCTCTTGATCACTGTATAATATAGACTGAGGAAAGGTTGCCTCTACCAATATTGTTTTTTTGACTAGGACATTTATGAGTATAGTCATTCTATTTTCTTTTCCTCCAGGTCAAGACTTTACTTCAGTTGTTGATTGTTCTATATATATTTATGTAGTCCTAATTATAGAAAGCATCTGGTACTCATGTTTCCCTGCCACGATGGTGTTAATCTTGCCTCTACAATTCTGACATTGTAATTTCTATACAAATTGAAATGTGCTGGCACCACAATTGAGGTTTACTTTAACTCTTGACTTGCTTGAATCTTCTAACTCTGTTGCCTCTTTGTGTCTTTTTGAAGTTGGACCAAAGCGTTTTACTTGTAAATGGCCATGATTGTAATTTTCAATGATTCACTCATCTTGATTTGGCCAATAGGCAGCTTTTTCTCTTCTATCAACTAGTTAAGTGTAATCAAGAGAGATAGCAGGGGATGCATATTATTTTGATCACTGAAACTTGTTACTATATTTTATAGGTTAATATGCTTTTTCGTGACAGAGTAGGGCAAATTAGGGCTAATTACTCCAGCATAATGCACACTCAAGAAAGTGATAGTTGCCCAATATCACTACAGAGTTGCATCAATCAATAAAAAAAAGAGAGGCATCTAAATTGAATTCCAATAATGCAATAAATTTAGATTGGAGAGACATACATTTATCTAAGGAATCCAAGTCACCTTTTTCCATAAATTAATTACAGTATCAATTCAAATAAAGCAGATATTGTAGCATATCAATGTAGCAAACAACATTTTCCAAGAAATGAAACAAGAAAAAAACAATATATTGAAATCAGCATCATTTCCTTATGTCAAACCCAGCATAAATAAGCAGCAGTTTATTAAATCAAAAACAGCCAACACCTCTTTTGTGACTCCTGTCAATTTCTCAAAGATGTAATAGAATAAAATGTAAAACAACATCTTCATGTAAAAGATTGATACAGAGTTTGAAAAATGTTGTTCACTACACAGATGTGATAACATCTGCTACATTTAAGTTGATACTGTAATTCATGGTCGAAAGGGACTTGGATATGTTCAATAAATAAACATCTGTCTAATCTAAACCTATTGCATAATTGAAATTCAACTTAGGTGACTCTATTTATTTATTGATTTGTGATTCTTATCAAAATGTTCGTTCCAGAACTCTTGTCTGCTCTATGCTTAGTCATCCATTTTCCTGGTCTGCAGTCTTTTCAAGAACTTTCTTTGAAAATATCTTGTGATTGATATCTATTATATTGACAATACTATCCATGCTAAGTCTTGTTCAATCTGCATGCATACAATGGAACTACTATCATGTTATACCATGTGTCTTGGCATTGTTCCTTCATGAACCATTGGATATAGCCAAGAGAATATGTCACCAACCATTCAGTCAATTCCATAAATCATTCTGCACATGTGATATTAGGCTCAGTCGCTTTCAATTGTGTTTTCCCAATGTATGCTTTAAAGTAGTGTTTCCGTTCCACTGAAGAATCTTGTGTATTTTTTCCTGTTGCTTTCAAGTCCTATGGAACTTTAGTTCTTTAGATTTAAGCTGTATGTATGAGATATTGATCACACATTGTTAGCTTGAAAATCATCTACCCTATTTTCTACTGAAATTGTTACATTAATATTACATGGTAGGATTGATCTGACCTTGTCCCTGGAAGACAGAAATGTTACAGTCTTTTACTTTTCCAATTTTATAAATTCATTCCATTTGCTGTTTTGGGGATTCTATTTTGTGCAGACAATTATTTACATTTTTTTAAGTGTATTTCTGGGGTTGTATTATTGTACTATAGAATAGGTGCACACCTTATTTGTGCCAGTGAGCACCATAATCTTATGCGATGGACAGAGCACTGAAACATTGTCTAATGGTTGCAAACACTTCCCTGTATTTCTCAGTAGGCGCTCCCTTGGCTCTAAGGATAGCCCTAAATCCTCCAACATGATGGTTTCAGACACAGACAGATCACCACATGTGTATTTAGGGCTGCCTTCACAGGTCAGCTTTCAGGATATGCTAGCAAACACACTGATATATTGAACAATACTGTACTGTTAATGCCTTGGCATGCAAAATCCAAGCTTTCATTTGGATGTAGGAAAGGCTCCACTGGGAAGAATTTTGAGGCAGCACCACTTGTGGATTCCCTCAGAGGAGTTTAGAAACCTACATTCCATCTCCAAAAGGGAGCACTTGAGAAGTGCACTTACTGAGTGCCATTTAGAGTGTGTCAGTTAGGAATATTCAAGAAATCGTCACAATATGAAAAATGGAAGTCCTTAGCGAGTAAACGTTCTGGGTGAGCTAATGCAAGAGGAGCCCTATCTAGTACAGAGGGTGGGAAAGCTATCACGATATCAAGATACGTTATCACTGATGCTTTTTCTTATAATAAAGGGTATGTTGTTCTCATACGCGGACTGATTTTTCACACAAAACTCACTATTCTAGGGGGGGTAGCTGTCAGTAGCTCAACAGCTCTGGCTGTTATCAGTTGTGATCACTGCTCATGTATAGATGAGTTTTTACCCTGAGAATTTTGACACACTGTTGCGCTGTGGCTTACCTCAAGGCACTGGTGTGACAGTGTTCATGTTCATTCAGAATACTCTCTGTTGGGCATGCATACTAAATATTGAAGTCAAAATATTGATTGTACTAAATGTCGAGGACAAAATATGAAAAAAAATATTGACAGATAAATCTAGATATTTTATACCTTACTCCACATATATGTACTTATGTTGGACACATATCTTCAAGGTATGCAGATGTGAATTTAGGAATAGTTAATCTATACTTCCCTATATGCACTTACTTTTTAATATTTTGCTCATCGATGTTCTGTCCCTGATATTCTTGTATGTGAATATTCTTCATGTCGATATTCAGTAGTACAATCCCTCTGTTGGAGTAGAGAGCCAGATCTCCACTGACAACTAGATGCAAAAACAATGCTGCCAAATTGCAATTTCTCATGTTGCACCAATAGCACTTGATGCAAAATTAGGGGTAGATTTTAAAAAAGTGGCGATGTATCTAGTGCAGTGCCATGTTCTGTGCGCCCCTTAGTGCCCCCTACCACCACCATGAGTGTGCCATATTTAAAATATGGCGTATCATGGCGCATGGTAGGGGGCAATAGCATCTTTTTTTTTATTCTATTGATGTACTCTCCAGGAGTAGCTCCAAAATGTTGGCGCTACTCCTGCGGAGTATATAGGGGCCCATTATAAATAATTAAATGGCCCCTTTTAATGCCTGCTCTGCACAGTCATTAAAAGTGCCGAAAAAAATGGCACAAGGAATGCTCTTAGATTTCCTTGCATCATTTTTTCAGACCCCATGACGGGGGGATGCCCCTTGCATACATTTTGTCTGGCATAGATATAATGTGGCGCAAGGGTTTAGAATGTGGCGCAATACAAGCATTGCACCACTTTGTAAATATGGTGCAGGGAAAATGCCACTTTAGCTCTGCCTTAGCGTAAAAAAATGACACATAGTGTTAGGGGCTCTTAAGTCTGCCCCTTAGTGTGTCTCTTCATCTCCATATCACAGCCTTGCGCAATTAGGTCAGGACATCAAGTCACAATATCACAGATTAAGGTAGTCAACAGACACCACTTGACCAAGACTGATCAATCTTCACATTATCTCAGTCAGAGAGGCAGGAGCACTACAGCTACAAAACTGTAGCCCGCAGATGTGTAAAGCTCAGAACTTCCAAGAGCAAATGAGATCCACGACTCACAAGATGAGACAGAATGGTCACACTTTTTTTTCTGATGAGCGATCAAGAAAAAGCAAACTCACCCAACAAGCATTTTCTAGGCCTGAAAAAATCTTCTTTACAAGCAAAGCCTTTTTCTGGAACAAGTATATATATCCCAGAAATTTCAGTGTGTATGTTCTACTGTTGGCTTTCTTATAGTCTGTTTGGCTTAGTGTTCTGCTCTTTAGTCTCTATGGTGCAATGCCAGGGCTCCGTTGTGGACAATACTTTGAGTAGGGACAGTGAACGTTATTTTCACTACCACAAAACGCCTGCTACATACTCATAGACTGGTCTCACTGGAATTTATCTGACAGATGGGACTTTTCCTATCTGTAACCAAAACTAGTAATACAAATATTTTAGGGTTTTGTCATCAAGCAATACATAGTGTGTCTATAAATGCAAAGGCAATCTTTCCACATCGTCGTCAATTCGTCTATGTGGTAAGAACGGTGGTCTTCCTATAACGTACAAGACATCTTTTGGTCGTGTAATGTTGGTCAAGGCGATAACTTAAGCCCTGCTTACTTGAATAAAATACATATTTCATTAATCTCCGCAGCACTGTTTTAGAAACAGTGGAAACAAGGTTCTGATTAGCTAGGGGCGTTAGTATCGGTCAATAAAGTCACTGGTTTACCTCCCTGGACTGCTTTGTGCAAGGAAAAACTACTTCACACAATAGTTTTGCGAAATTCCCCGCGCTGGTTTTTCCCATTCCGTAGTGTCTTCACTTGTCATTGCTTTCTGTTGGTCAGTTTAGGTTCCTATGATAATGCATAATCCTGTCATAGCACACAGGGTTGAACAAGCCTTTTATTTCACTGTCCACTTTCACACTAACCGGTATGGCTGGTGCCCCTGGAGTCATTTTTGGAAAGCCCAAGGTTGCACCAGATGCTTCTTTCACTGCAACCCCCGCCCCACTCTCCCTCCCAACATCCAAGTTAATTGCTGCAGGCATTGTGAATCTTCATGGGAGAGACAGGGGGAGGAGGAGGTAGAAAGAAAGCAATCACAGACGAAGAAAAGAGAGGTAGGTGTGAAGGGCCCACCGAGAGGATGGATGTAGAGCGAGAATATGCGAAGAGATGAAGGCAACGGGGGTGAGCTGTTCAAGCAAATAAGACTGTATATTTCAACAGTGTTACATCACACACAGGTGCATGAATACACAGCAATGTGATTTCTAAGGTCCAGTACCTAAAACATTCACCTGGGGGGGGATTAATCAGCTGCTTTCCACATAGGGTGACCAACTGGCATTGAGGCAAATTCTGGACAGGACTGTAAAAATTCAGGACAAAGGCTTAAAATTACGGACAAAAATTCAGAAATAAGGTCAGTTTTACAGACACACCCAAGAAAGGCCATGCCTCACCATGTTTTCAGTACATTTATTTACTCTTTTTAACATAACACCATTTATTGACTGTGGTCTTTTTGTGATTACCTCCTGGTATGCTACATTAAGGTGTCACATTACCTCCTTGTTCAGTAGTAAATTAATGCCCCTAAGCACTGTGTCAAGGCCATCACCCCTACCCAAATCTACCCAACCAGCAACATTTTGATTATGTTTCTGAACATTTTTAAACATCTGGCAAACAGTTTGGGAAACATTAAGGTAATTAACCTTATGCTAGTTTAAACAAATTGAACAAAAACATCTGGCTCACCCCAACTGCCTATTGACTTTCAACCTAAAACAAATTTAATGAGGCAGGGCAGATGGTGTAGGCTAGTGTCAGGATGTGAGGTACCCACAACTTGTCTGTAGTCTTACAGCACTAGAATGTATTTCTGGGACTCTACATTTATGTCAGAAATGGGAGCCCGGACTACCAATCAAAGATAATAAAAGAAGAGGATGAAATTGAGATCAAATGGGAGATCCACGGCAGGTGATTCAAAGGGTTGTTGCTAATAACTAGATAAATAAGGAAGAGAATAACAAGGTGGAACAGTTCCTAAAATCAGACAAAATGGGTCCACCAAGACTATTGGAAGGTATTGGGTACCTGGGGAGTTGTCTCTGCACAGAGGAGAGAAACAGAATAGGCACTGTCAAGTGGTTGAACAAGCAACACCCATCCACTTTGGCAAACTCTTCTGGTGCAATGGTCTGCTCTTCGTGCTTGTGAATGGTGAACAGGGGCCAGACCACTTGCAAGTTTGTGAAAGGTGATAGCGCGTCCAGTCTTTATAAATTACTTGTACTTGGACACGCTGGAGGACGGTGAACCTTTTAGCCGAGTTGGGCTCTCCTCATCTAAGAATAGTCGGATCACTCAAATCAATAATCAATAACCATTGTAATCAATACTCAATACTTAATCAATAGATCAAGCGACACATTAGAAATCAATAACAATCAGTATTTTGACACACCATGACCTTTCAGTCATGAATAACCACACCAGTTTATTAAAAGTTAATGAGTTTATTCCCCTATATTAACAAAGCTAGCATGATATAAGTGAGTCTCAAAATCAAATGATGTATGTATACGAACATTACTAGCTGTCCATAGCGGCGGAAGAAACGCAATCTACGCAAAATCTGGATTATAATGCACTCGGTTTTGGCAATGCAAATCACTAAGATAAGCCATTGAATTTGACTAATTTCATACATCGGTCAGCATAACAAGATTTCAATTTAGCATGGTGCATCAAGTGAATATCTCAACTAACCTCTAATTAGCATTGGCATGTGGGGCTTCATGCAAAATGAATTTAGTCAACACAAATTTAGAAAACTTCTAGCTTGGGCCCTATCAAAATAGCAGTTGGTACCTAGGAAGGAAAACACAATGCATAATACAATTATCCTTTCATATTTACCAAATACAATCAGCATTCAAGAAAAGTCTTCATCCTTCAGGTACCAGTTCGACCAGCATGGGTCAGATTTCAAGGGGGGGAAAAGTTAAGGGCAAGTTTCCTTGCAGCAACAAGGAGAATGGGGCAAAAGTTACTGCATGGGCAGGAAGGGGCAAAATTAAAGTTAAAGTCTCTAGGGTGAGAATTCTCAAAGTCTCTTTCTCTTGAATAGAGAAAAGGGCATCAAGATGTCGTCTAAGGTGGCTTCTTGAATCAGGCTTCAAAATGGCATCAAAGAAAAATGGCTGACTTCTCTTTGTCTGGTGGGTTTAAGTAAGAAACATTCCAAATCCTTCAGGGTCTTCCATTGGAGGGTTCATAGGGTGGCTTCAATTTGACCAATGAATAGTGTATTTCTCCTAGTACTCATTTATGCATAAGGTGTCCTTGGAGCCTTGGAAAACAAGTTGCAACAAAGTTTGCCAATTATTACGGTAACAGTGCTTTTTTTGTCCGCACCTGCAGAAACTAACCTTGCTTAAAAGGGATGAAACCAGCCTAGCTCGAAACCTTGAGATAAGTGTATTAGTCATCTCTACTGGAAAAATACAGCCTTAAAATTAAATAATGTCTTTGTTAATGCAAGAAAAAAACACGCAGTTAGAATTTGAGACCAGGCAACTAGGCCAAAGCCTCTGCTAAATTTAAGCTAAGCATATAACAGTTTTGACAAGAAAATCATAGCATACATTTGCAATTATGACGGACTACTACATTGTCAATTCTTCATGATTAATTAAGCCCGTTTATAATAATGGTGAACTACCCCGTGGGCACAATTTCCCACGTATATTATTTTCCTTTGCTAAAATCACACTACCTTATACGATTCTGGTTACATGATATATGAATATTTGTTAGTCCTTCCTTTTCTGCGTCATCAATCCCTCCTCTGATGACTAATTATGTCATCACATCAAATCTTCCCACAAATTTTATTCCATTAAAATTCTGTTTTAGTAATTTGGCACTTCAGTCAATTCTCTCTTCCTTTTGGTTCCCTTTGATTTTTCTCTGTATATTTCTACCATTTTATTTTGTTCTTTCTCTTCTCTTCTCCTTTTGTTTCTTGTTTTCAATATTTTAATATCTTTCTATATTCCCCAAATACCTAATAAACAAATTAATGTTATTAATATTCCTTTTACTATTTTCAGTAATAGTCCGTTCCAAATGTTGCTGAGACAATTTCCCACAGAAGCAAATCCTTTTCCAACCTTCTCCCATACTCCTGGGCCTTTCAATTCTTTCAAATCTGTACTCTTGTTAGTTAAATTTGTAAGCATTTTTCTAATTTGCCCACTGTTGTCTGGAATATAAGAACAACAGTGACGTGAGCTAAGCATTTTGCAAACGCCGCCATCCTTTGCTAAAAGAATGTCTAAAGCAAGCCAATTTTGAAGAGTCATAGCTCTTTCTGCAGCAAGTTCGGCATCCATCAGGATTATAGCTCATGAGAACTTTGTCAACAAGTAGACAACTTTCGTATTTTAATTGAATTCAATATATCTCCTACTGAAGGAATCATTGCTCCAAATATATCTCCTACCACACCAGAAGCTGTCTCCCTTTTTTGAACATGATGTGATTCAGACAGCTTTGGAAAATTCTTTAAGTCGTCCAATTGATAAATCTTTGGAAATACTATTCCCAAATAACATCTCCCATACCATCCCTTTGGAAGACGATAATAGGCGTTAAGTCCACAAATATAATATACCCCTGGAATAACTGGGTCTAGGCCATTTAACAGGAACGTCCATTTAGCTTGAAACAAAAACGTATGTTTACATTCACTCGTTCCCACAAAGATTGTGTCATAATATGATTTAGGTCTATATACACACAGCCTCCCTGTGTGTATTGCATCTAAAGCTAGTTTCCCTTGTGTCTTTATCGCGGCAAAAGCATAACTATCTACAGATGTCCTTTTGTGTAATTCCCTTTCTAATTTCTCCTTCCCCACCTTCCTCCTATCGTCAGTGTGATCTAAGAAACTCTTCTCTAGCAGTGAAAGCAAGCATGTAAGGTTTTCTCTGTGAGCGTAAGCTGTGTGAAAAGGTGACAACGGCTCAAAGAAACCCCTAATTAACTTTATATAATAATCTCTTGCTACTTTACTCAGGTACTCAGCTATGGGGATATATGCAAATACTACATCATGATTGGAATAAAAGTAGTGAATATACTCCTGGACATAAAATCTGGTCATTAATAAACTACATGAAATTCCATACGTAAGAGGCATGCTATGATATGTCACTCCTTCTTTTACTGAGGTAGGTATTTGTGTGCACACATAACAATCTTTTGCATCCATTGTCTCAACATACTCATTCAGCAAGCGATAGAAAACGTTAGAGGATAATTCTTTCTTGTCGTGTAAATACTTCTCGTCTTGTCCGAGTTTCTGTAAAGGAGTTAATTCAGTAGTAGGTTTAGAAGTAGAAGCATCATTCGCGTCTCTTTCATTCTTTCCATGCATTCCAAGAACTATTGCTATAATATAGTACACATGCAGTTATTAGACCTATACACACGTATTTACAACATTTCATTTTGTGTCCTTTTGTAGTGTAGCCTGTCATGATCTATATAGAATCAGAAAGTTGAAGACACTTTATCAAATCAGATTTGCAGATATATATAAAGCTGAACGAGTCAATGTTCACACTGTTTTCTTTTAGCAGCTTAGTCTTTTATCGGTTTAGCAGCTTTTGTCTCAAGATCGGTTTCAAAGTCAATCAGGTTGTCAATGTCTTATTCAGTAATGTTCATGGAATTTTTACTTTTCAGGTACCAAAGTGTCATTCTGCTTCCTCGTTCTCAAGACTGAGAGATAGGAATTCGTCTGACCAATCGTTAGTGGTTATGTATGCCCACTCCGGACCAGAATATCTTCTGCTTGGTATTCTTTTTCTTTTCAATTTTGCATCTCCTTTTGATTCTCTCTCGCTGGTGCCTTGTTCCTTGGCTGGGTCTTTCTCTTCACTTGGTGCTGTTATTGCGACAGACACTTCTTTTCTTTTCTCTTTCAACTTTGGCCCTTCACTTTTGTTTAATATTTCTTTAGTCCTTAATTTCACTGGCGATATGGTTTGTCTCCATTTCGCACTGTTTTCACCTGATGGACCTGCAACAGGTTCTGGAAGAGTTTGAACAATTTCACTCTGTCCTGTCTTGACTTCTCCCCCTAGGAGGTCAATCCATGCCTCCACCTGGTGAGAAAAAGAGCGGACCACATCAGCTAGACCTTTGCAGTAGTCCAATACCATATCATTGGTAATTTTTACAAGTGCATTTGCCGGGACTGCTGGGAGTCTCATGGCTCTGCCCATGAGGATCTCATGCAGTGACAGTCCAGGTTTTCTATCAGGTGTGTTTCTCATTGACATTAACACCAAGGGCAATGCGTCAGGCCATTTCAAGTTTGTTGATGCACATATTTTCGCCATCCTCGATTTCAATGTGCCATTCATTTGCTCCACTAGTCCTGATGCTTCAGGGCGGTAGCTACAATGCAGTTTTTGTTCAATGTTCATTGCTGCACACAGTAATTTTATTACTTCGTTATTGAAGTGACTTCCCCTATCTGATTCTAAAGAGATCGGGAATCCGAAACATGGTATTAGTTCTCTCAAGAGTAGTTTTGCAACTGTGAGACTGTCATTTCTGTGTGTAGGGTATGCTTCAATGCAATGACTAAAAATACACACAATCACCAACACATACTTCAAGCCTGCATGCATAGGCATCTCAATGAAATCCATTTGCATCCTGCTGAATGGCCCACCTGCTCTTCCAATGTGTCTCAAATTTACTACTGTTCCCTTCCCTGCGTTCATTTGTTGGCAAATGACGCAATGATTGCAAACTGCTTCAGCAACTTGATGGAATTTGGGATTAAACCAATCAATTTTGAATAGCCTAATCATGGCATCCCTTCCAAGGTGGGCTTGTCCATGATACAACCTGGCCAATTGCATTAAAAGACTGTCTGGTAGAACCAATCTCCCTTCACTTGAAACCCACAAATCATCTGGTTTCTTTATGCATTGTAGTTTGCTCCATGAGAGTTTCTCATCTTTACTGACATTATTTTGTAGGAATTTCAATTCTTCAATTGTATCTACAACCTTTAGGGCAAAGGCTTAACTTGGTTCAAGTTCTGGCTCATTTATTAAGTTCCATTCGTCTCTGAGCAATATACAGTTCAATGCGCAAAACCTTGCGACCTGATCTGCATATCCATTTCCCAAAGAAACAAAGGGGGTCATTCTAACCCTGGCGGTCGGCGACTGCCAGGGCTAAAATGACGGAAGCACCGCCAACAGGCTGGCGGTGCTTCCTGGGCCATTCTGACCGCGGTGGTAAAGCCGCGGTCAGAAAAGGGCAACCGGCGGTTTCCCGACGGTTTACCCCTGGCCCAGGGAGCCATGGGGATTCCGACCCCCTTACTGCCATCCTGTTCCTGGCGGTGAAAGGATGGCGGTAACGGGTGTCATGGGGCCCCCTAACAGGGCCCCATAAAGATTTTCAGTGTCTGCTTTGCAGACACTGAAAATCACGACGGGTGCCACTGCACCCGTCGCACCCCTTCGACTCCGCCGGCTCCATTCGGAGCCGGCATCCTCGTAGAAAGGGGTTTCCCGCTGGGCCGGCGGGCAGCCTTCTGGCGGTCGCCTGCCGGCCCAGCGGGAAAGCCAGAATGGCCGTCGCGGTCTTTTGACCGCGGTGCGGTCATTCGGCGGTTCCCGCTTGGCGGGCGGCGACCACCGCCCACCAATGTAGGAATGACCCCCAAAGTCTTGTGATTTCGAGTGTGCACTGCATTTTGCAACTGCTACTTCCCTTGGTAACTGGATGGCGTGTAACAATTCTCTTATTGTGATTTCGAGTGTGCACTGCATTTTGCAACTGCTACTTCCCCTGGTAACTGGATGGCGTGTAACAATTCTCTTATTCTTTCACCATTCTTCACTGGTGATCCTGAAGAGGTCATGAAACCTCTCTGTGACCACAATTGTCCAAAATCATGCACTATTCCAAAACGTACTGGCTATCAGTGTAAATGGTGACTTTCATTAATGCGGAAAGTTGGGGCCACTAGTTCTGCTACTTGTGCAGAGTAAACTCCTTGAAGCCAAGATGCTTCCAGAACCCTGTTATTGTACATACAGCATATCCTGCTTTCAATATTCCTAGTGCATCTCATAAGCATGAACCATCAACAAAAATAACTTGATCGTTTTCTTCCAATCGGGTGTCTTTGATATCAGATCTTGGTTTTGTACAAAATTCAGTCACCTGAAGACAGTCGTGCTCGATGTCTTCAGCTTTCTCAATTTCGACATTTTCACTGGGGAACAAGGTTGCTGGATTCAATGTAGTGCACCTTTTCAGCTGCACATTGGGTGAACCCAAAATTATTGTCTCAAACCTTGTATGCCTAGCACCGGTTACGTGCTGTGTTCGGGAACGTGTCAAAAGTATCTTGACTGAGTGAGGGACCATGACTGTTAAAGGATGTCCCATCACTATTCCTTCACTCTGATTTAGGCTGATACCAACTGCTGCTACGGCACACAAGCACCCTGGCAGTGCTGCTGCGACCGGATCCAAAGTAGCTGAAAAATATGCTACTGGTCTGTTTACGCCACCATGGGCTTGAGTCAGGACAGACAAGGAACATGTTATGTTATGTTATGTTATAATTGTTTATATAGTGCCTAACTGCCCGGAGGCCTCGTAGCGCTTATACTGCCATAGCGGAAGTGTACTAATTATGTTCGTAAAAGAGTTTAGGTTTTAAATAGCCAGGTCTTCAGGTCTTTCCTAAAAGAAGTCTCTTGTGAATTTGATCTTATATTGATAGGCAGGTTATTCCAGAGCAAAGCACCTTGATATGCCAGTGATCTTCCTCCCCACCTTGCTTTCTTCACCGAAGGTACTATGATCCGGTTAGCTGATGAGGATCTGAGTGGCCTAGCTGGAATGTAGACCTGTGCCAATGTTTTAAGCATTTCAGGACCCTTATCAAACATGGCTCTATGAATATGGCATAGGGCCTTGAACTGAATCCTCTCCTCTACCGGGAGCCAATGTAGGGACACGATTCCTGTTCATATAGAGTGTTGCTTGGGAATATTTAAAAGCAGACGTGCAGCAGCATTTTGCACCCTTTGTAATCTTTGAATCACATATCTAGGTGATCCTATAAACAGGGCATTGCCATAATCAATCCGAGAGCCTATCAGTGCCTGAATAACCAGTCTCCTAGCCAGAAACGGTAATATAGTTAAAACCTTCCTCAAAGTCCTAAGCAGGGCAAATGAAGTTCCTGCTTTTCTGTTGGCATGTTGGGCCATTGACAGTAGAGGGTCCAGCCAAACGCCCAAGCTTTTAATAAGACATTTAGGAGGAGGAAGGGTGGGAGCTCCTCCTAATAGGCTAGAATTAACCAAGGGCATATTTCTCCCAAAGAACAGCACCTCAGTTTTTTCGTCATTAAGCTTCAGTTTGCTTCCCGACATCCAGGTAGCAACTGCTTTCAGGCAGGGCCCTAATGCCGTACCCATATCTGGGTGAGCCTTAGAGAAGGAGACGACCAATTGTGTATCGTCTGCATAAGAAACCAGGTTTAGTCCAAATGGCTCCACGATCCATGCTAGAGGCCGCATGTAGACGTTAAAAAGTAGCGGACTCAAGGCCGATCCCTGAGGGACACCACAAGTACTGAAGGTACGCCTAGAAATATATGATCTATCCAGCACCTGAAAGGATCTTTCATGTATAAATGAACAAATCCATTCTAGTGCAAGTCCGGCGATTCCACATCCCCGCAATCTATCTATGAGGATATTTAGATCAACTGTATCGAATGCCGCACTTAAGTCCAAGAGGATGATTGCGGTTTCAATTCCTTTGTCCATCCTCTTTTTTGCTTCCTCTGTCATGGCAATCAGTGCAGTTTCTGTCCCATGCTTAGGCCTAAAACCCATCTGAGTGGGATGTAGAAGCTTTCTTTCTTCCAGAAGCGTAGACAACTGAAGGTGTAAATGCTTCTCCGCAAGTTAAGCCATTAGAGGCAGCAGTGGAATTGGTCTATAATTACTGTGTTTATCGGCGTATAACACGCACTTTTTCTCCCTGAAAATAGGGGGCAAATGATGTGTGCGTGTTATACGCCAATATAATGTTAAGGTTTTTTTTTCTGAAATGTCCTCTTAACCCCTTCGCTGACAGGCCTTTTCCCCCTCCTGTGCCAGGCCTTTTTTTGCCTATTTGGGGCAGTTCGCGCTTAGGCCCTCATAACTTTTTGTTCACATAAGCTAACCAAGCCAAATTTGCGTCCTTTTTTTCCAACATCCTAGGGATTCTAGAGGTACCCAGACTTTGTGGGTTCCCTTGAAGGAGGCCAAGAAATTGGCCAAAATACAGTGAAAATTTCATTTTTTTTAAAAAAAATGGAAAAAGTGGCTGCAGAAGAAGGCTTGTTGATTTCCCCCCGAAAATGGCATCAACAAAGGGTTTGTAGTGCTAAACTCAGCAGCTTCCTAGCTTTCAGGAACAGGCAGACTTGAATCAGAAAACCCAATTTTTCAACACAATTTTGGCATTTTACTGGGGCATACCCCATTTTTGCAATTTTTTGTGCTTTCAGCCTCCTTCCAGTCAGTGACAGGAATGGGCATGAAACCAATGCTGGATCCCAGAAACCTAACCATTTCTGAAAAGTAGACAAAATTCTGAATTCAGCAAGGGGTCATTTGTGTAGATCCTACAAGGGTTTCCTACAGAAAATAACAGCTGAAAAAGAAAAATATTGAAATTGAGGTGAAAAACACATCAATTTTTCTCTATGTTTTACTCTGTAACTTTTCCCTGCAATGTCAGATTATGGAAAGCAATATACCGTTACGTCTGCTGGACTCCTCTGGTTGCGAGGATATATAGGGCTTGTAGGTTCATCAAGAATCCGAGGAACCCAGAGCCAATAAATGAGCTGCACCCTGCAGTGCGTTTTCATTCTATACCGGGTATACAGCAATTCATTTGCTGAAATATAAAGAGTAAAAAATTGCTATCAAGTAAACCTTTGCAGTTCCAAAAAGGGCACAAGATAAGGTGCTGAGGAGCAGTGGTTATTTGCACATCTCTGAATTCCGGGGTGACCATACAAGCATGTGAATTATAGGGAATTTCTCAAATAGATGTCTTTTTTACACACTCTCCTATATTTGGAAGGAAAAAATGTAGAGAAAGACAAGGGGCAATAGCACTTGTTTTGCTAATCTATGTTCCCCCAAGTCTCCCGATAAAAATGATACCTCACTTGCGTGGGTAGGCCTAGCGCCCGCGACAGGAAACACCCCAAAGCGCAACGTGGACACATCGACAATTTTGGGAGAAAACAGAGGTGTTTTTTGCGAAGTGCCTACCTGTAGATTTTGGCCTCTAGCTCAGCCGGCACCTAGGGAAACCTACCAAACCTGTGCATTTCTGAAAACTAGAGACCTAGGGGAATCCAAGGAGGGGTGACTTGCGGGGCTCGGACCAGGTTCTGTTACCCAGAATCCTTTGCAAACCTCAACATTTGGCTAAAAAAACACATGTCCCTCACATTTCTGTGGCAGAAAGTTCTGGAATCTGAGAGGAGCTACAAATTTCCTTCCACCCAGCGTTCCCCCAAGTCTCCCGATAAAAATTATACCTCACTTGCGTGGGTAGGCCTAGCGCCGGCGACAGGAAACACCCCAAAGCGCAACGTGGACACATCCTAAATTTTGGGAAAAAACAGAGGTGTTTTTTGCGAAGTGCCTACCTGTAGATTTTGGCCTCTAGCTCAGCCGGCACCTAGGGAAACCTACCAAACCTGTGCATTTCTGAAAACTAGAGACCTAGGGGAATCCAAGGAGGGGTGACTTGCGGGGCTCGGACCAGGTTCTGTTACCCAGAATCCTTTGCAAACCTCAAAATTTGGCTAAAAAAACATATGTCCCTCACATTTCTGTGGCAGAAAGTTCTGGAATCTGAGAGGAGCTACAAATTTCCTTCCACCCAGCGTTCCCCCAAGTCTCCCGATAAAAATTATACCTCACTTGCATGGGTAGGCCTAGCGCCGGCGACAGGAAACACCCCAAAGCGCAACGTGGACACATCCTAAATTTTGGAAAAAAACAGAGGTGTTTTTTGCGAAGTGCCTACCTGTAGATTTTGGCCTCTAGCTCAGCCGGCACCTAGGGAAACCTACCAAACCTGTGCATTTCTGAAAACTAGAGACCTAGGGGAATCCAAGGAGGGGTGACTTGCGGGGCTCGGACCAGGTTCTGTTACCCAGAATCCTTTGCAAACCTCAACATTTGGCTAAAAAAACACATGTCCCTCACATTTCTGTGGCAGAAAGTTCTGGAATCTGAGAGGAGCTACAAATTTCGTTCCACCCAGCGTTCCCCCAAGTCTCCCGATAAAAATGATACCTCACTTGCGTGGGTAGGCCTAGCGCCGGCGACAGGAAACACCCCAAAGCGCAACGTGGACACATCCTAAATTTTGGAAAAAAACAGAGGTGTTTTTTGCGAAGTGCCTACCTGTAGATTTTGGCCTCTAGCTCAGCCGGCACCTAGGGAAACCTACCAAACCTGTGCATTTCTGAAAACTAGAGACCTAGGGGAATCCAAGGAGGGGTGACTTGCGGGGCTCGGACCAGGTTCTGTTACCCAGAATCCTTTGCAAACCTCAACATTTGGCTAAAAAAACACATGTCCCTCACATTTCTGTGGCAGAAAGTTCTGGAATCTGAGAGGAGCTACAAATTACCTTCCACCCAGCGTTCCCCCAAGTCTCCCGATAAAAATGATACCTCACTTGCGTGGGTAGGCCTAGCGCCGGCGACAGGAAACACCCCAAAGCGCAACGTGGACACATCCTAAATTTTTGAAAAAAACAGAGGTGTTTTTTGCGAAGTGCCTACCTGTAGATTTTGGCCTCTAGCTCAGCCGGCACCTAGGGAAACCTACCAAACCTGTGCATTTCTGAAAACTAGAGACCTAGTGGAATCCAAGGAGGGGTGACTTGCGGGGCTCGGACCAGGTTCTGTTACCCAGAATCCTTTGCAAACCTCAAAATTTGGCTAAAAAAACACATGTCCCTCACATTTCTGCGGCAGAAAGTTCTGGAATCTGAGAGGAGCTACAAATTTCCTTCCACCCAGCGTTCCCCCAAGTCTCCCGATAAAAATGATACCTCACTTGCGTGGGTAGGCCTAGCGCCGGCGACAGGAAACACCCCAAAGCGCAACGTGGACACATCCTAAATTTTGGAAAAAAACAGAGGTGTTTTTTGCGAAGTGCCTACCTGTAGATTTTGGCCTCTAGCTCAGCCGGCACCTAGGGAAACCTACCAAACCTGTGCATTTCTGAAAACTAGAGACCTAGTGGAATCCAAGGAGGGGTGACTTGTGGGGCTCGGACCAGGTTCTGTTACCCAGAATCCTTTGCAAACCTCAACATTTGGCTAAAAAAACACATGTCCCTCACATTTCTGTGGCAGAAAGTTCTGGAATCTGAGAGGAGCTACAAATTTCCTTCCACCCAGCGTTCCCCCAAGTCTCCCGATAAAAATGATACCTCACTTGCGTGGGTAGGCCTAGCGCCGGCGACAGGATACACCCCAAAGCGCAACGTGGACACATCCTAAATTTTAGAAAAAAACAGAGGTGTTTTTTGCGAAGTGCCTACCTGTAGATTTTGGCCTCTAGCTCAGCCGGCACCTAGGGAAACCTACCAAACCTGTGCATTTCTGAAAACTAGAGACCTAGGGGAATCGAAGGAGGGGTGACTTGCGGGGCTCGGACCAGGTTCTGTTACCCAGAATCCTTTGCAAACCTCAAAATTTGGCTAAAAAAACACATGTCCCTCACATTTCTGTGGCAGAAAGTTCTGGAATCTGAGAGGAGCTACAAATTTCCTTCCACCCAGCGTTCCCCCAAGTCTCCCGATAAAAATGATACCTCACTTGCGTGGGTAGGCCTAGCGCCGGCGACAGGAAACACCCCAAAGCGCAACGTGGACACATCCTAAATTTTGGAAAAAAACAGAGGTGTTTTTTGCGAAGTGCCTACCTGTAGATTTTGGCCTCTAGCTCAGCCGGCACCTAGGGAAACCTACTAAACCTGTGCATTTCTGAAAACTAGAGACCTAGTGGAATCCAAGGAGGGGTGACTTGTGGGGCTCGGACCAGGTTCTGTTACCCAGAATCCTTTGCAAACCTCAACATTTGGCTAAAAAAACACATGTCCCTCACATTTCTGTGGCAGAAAGTTCTGGAATCTGAGAGGAGCTACAAATTTCCTTCCACCCAGCGTTCCCCCAAGTCTCCCGATAAAAATGATACCTCACTTGCGTGGGTAGGCCTAGCGCCGGCGACAGGATACACCCCAAAGCGCAACGTGGACACATCCTAAATTTTAGAAAAAAACAGATGTGTTTTTTGCGAAGTGCCTACCTGTAGATTTTGGCCTCTAGCTCAGCCGGCACCTAGGGAAACCTACCAAACCTGTGCATTTCTGAAAACTAGAGACCTAGGGGAATCCAAGGAGGGGTGACTTGCGGGGCTCGGACCAGGTTCTGTTACCCAGAATCCTTTGCAAACCTCAAAATTTGGCTAAAAAAACACATGTCCCTCACATTTCTGTGGCAGAAAGTTCTGGAATCTGAGAGGAGCTACAAATTTCCTTCCACCCAGCGTTCCCCCAAGTCTCCCGATAAAAATGATACCTCACTTGCGTGGGTAGGCCTAGCGCCGGCGACAGGAAACACCCCAAAGCGCAACGTGGACACATCCTAAATTTTGGAAAAAAACAGAGGTGTTTTTTGCGAAGTGCCTACCTGTAGATTTTGGCCTCTAGCTCAGCCGGCACCTAGGGAAACCTACCAAACCTGTGCATTTCTGAAAACTAGAGACCTAGTGGAATCCAAGGAGGGGTGACTTGCGGGGCTCGGACCAGGTTCTGTTACCCAGAATCCTTTGCAAACCTCAAAATTTGGCTAAAAAAACACATGTCCCTCACATTTCTGCGGCAGAAAGTTCTGGAATCTGAGAGGAGCTACAAATTTCCTTCCACCCAGCGTTCCCCCAAGTCTCCCGATAAAAATGATACCTCACTTGCGTGGGTAGGCCTAGCGCCGGTGACAAGAAACACCCCAAAGCGCAACGTGGACACATCCTAAATTTTGGAAAAAAACAGAGGTGTTTTTTGCGAAGTGCCTACCTGTAGATTTTGGCCTCTAGCTCAGCCGGCACCTAGGGAAACCTGCCAAACCTGTGCATTTCTGAAAACTAGAGACCTAGGGGAATCCAAGGAGGGGTGACTTGCGGGACTCGGACCAGGTTCTGTTACCCAGAATCCTTTGCAAACCTCAAAATTTGGCTAAAAATACACATGTTACTCACATTTCTGTGGCAGAAAGTTCTGGAATCTGAGAGGAGCCACAAATTTCCTTCTACCCAGCGTTCCCCCAAGTCTCCCGATAAAAATGATACCTCACTTGTGTGGGTAGGACTAGCGCCCACGAAAGGAAAGGGCCCAAAACACAACGTGGACACATCACATTTTTTTATAAAAAGCAGTGCCTACCTGTGGATTTTGGCCTGTAGCTCAGCCGACACCTGAGGAAACCTAGCAAACCAGTGCATTTTTGAAAACTAGAAACCCAGGGGAATCCAAGATGGGGTGACTTGCGGGGCTCTGACCAGGTTATGTTACCCAGAATCCTTTGCAAACATCAAAATTTGGCCCAAAAAACACTTTTTCCTCTCATTTCGGTGACAGAAAGTTCTGGAATCTGAGAGGAGCCACAAATTTCCTTCCACCCAGCGTTCCCCTAAGTCTCTCGATAAAAATGGTACATCACTTCTGTGGGTAGGCCTAGCGCCCACAAAAGGAAATGGCCCAAAACACAACGTGGACACAACATATTTTTTCACAGAAAACAGAGGTGTTTTTTGCAAGGTGCCTACCTGTGGTGTTTGGCCTGTAGCTCAGCCGGCCCCAGGGGGGGGGGCAGAAATGCCCTAAAATAAATTTGCCCCCCCAACCCCCACCCTCCCCCGCCGGGAGCGACCCTTGCCTACGGGGTCGCTCCCCCTGCGTGACATTGGCACCAAAAAACAAATCCCCGGTGCCTAGTGGTTTCTGCCCCCTTGGGGGCAGGTTGACCTAAACTCAGCCAATCTGCCCCCAAGGGGGGCAGAAATGGCCTAAATACAATTTGTCCCCCAGGGGAGCGACTTTTGCCTGATGGGTCGCTCCCCATCTCTAAAAAAAAAAACAAAGAAAAAAAAAAGAAAAAAAAGAAAAATTCCCCTGGCGCCTAGAGGTTTCTGCCCCCCCCCCCGGGGGCAGATCGGCCTAATAATAGGCCGATCTGCCCCCCGGGGGGGGAGAAATGGCCTAAAATAAATTTGCCCCCCCAACACCCACCGCCCCCCCGGGAGCGACCCTTGCCTACGGGGTCGCTCCCCCTGCGTGACATTGGGCCCAAAAAACAAATCCCCGGTGCCTAGTGGTTTCTGCCCCCTTGGGGGCAGATTGACCTAAAATTGGCCAATCTGCCCCCAGGGGGGCAGAAATGGTCTAAATACAATTTGCCCCCCCAGGGGAGCGACCCTTGCCTGATGGGTCGCTCCCCATCTCTAAAAAAAGAAACAACAAAAAAAAAAAAACACAAAAAAAAAATTGCCCTGGCGCCTAGAGTGTTCTGCCCCCCCCCCCGGGGGCAGTTCGGCCTAATAATAGGCCGATCTGTCCCCCGGGGGGGCAGAAATGGCCTAAAATAAATTTGCCCCCCCAACCCCCACCCCCCCCCCGGGAGCGACCCTTGCCTACGGGGTCGCTCCCCCTGCGTGACATTGGCGCAAAAAAACAAATCACATGTGCATAGTGGTTTCTGCCACCTTGGGGGCAGATTGACCTAAAATTGGCCAATCTGCCCCCAGGGGGGCAGAAATGGTCTAAATACAATTTGCCCCCCCAGGGGAGCGACCCTTGCCTGATGGGTCGCTCCCCATCTCTAAAAAAGAGAAAGAACAAAAAAAAAAAACACAAAAAAAAATTTGCCCTGGCGCCTAGAGGTTTCTTCCCCCCCTGGGGGCAGATCGGCCTAGTAATAGGCCGATCTGCCCCCAGGGGGGGCAGAAATGGCCTAAAATAAATTGCCCTCCCCCCCAGGGAGCGACCCTTGCCTAACCACTAGACACCAGGGAGTTTTTTCTTTGCGTGAATTTCACGCAAAGGGAGCGACCCGCTCCCTTTGCGTGAAATTCACGCAAAGAAAAAACTCCCTGGTGTCTAGTGGTTTCTACCCCCCTTGGGGGCAGATTGGCCTCATCAAAATAGGCCAATCTGCCCCCAAGGGGGGCAGAAATGGGCAAAATATAATTTTCCCCCAAGGGGAGCGACCCTTGCCTAAGGGGTCGCTCCCCACCAAAAAAAAAAAAAATGGAAAAAAAAAAAAAAATGGTCCCTGGTGCCTAGAGGTTTCTGCCCCCCCTGGGGGCAGATCGGCCTAATAGTAGGCCGATCTGCCCCCAGGGGGGGCAGAAATGGCCTTCCCGAAAATATGCCCCCCCTGGGAGCGACCCTTGCCCAAGGGGTCGCTCCCTTTTGTCAATAACAATAAAAAATAAAACAAATCCCTGGTGTCTAGTGGTTTCTACCCCCCTTGGGGGCAGATTGGCCTCATCAAAATAGGCCAATCTGCCCCCAAGGGGGGCAGAAATGGCCAAAATATAATTTTCCCCCAAGGGCAGATAAGGCCTTTTAAAAAAAATGCCCCCCCTGGGAGCGACCCTTGCCCAAGGGGTCGCTCCCTTTTGTCAATTTCAAAGAAAAAAAAAAAAATCCCTGGTGTCTAGTGGGGTTTCAAAAGCCGGATTGCAAGCAATCCGGCTTTTGAAACCCTCTGAGGGACTTCAAAGGGAAGGAAATACTTTTCCTTCCCTTTGAAGCCCCTTCAGGCCTCCCAAGTGATTGAAAAAGAAATGCTTTTGCATTTCTTTTTCAATCGCGCTGGAAGCAGAGCTTCCAGCGCGACGAGGGAGGCCCCTGTGACACATCAGCGCGCGCGCGCGCGCTGACGTCACAGGGGGGGGTGGGGGGGTCGGGGGTGGAAGGGGAAGGTCTTGCCCTTCCATCCCCGACTTGGGGGGGGAAGGGGGGTGCACGGGGGGAGATGATCTCGTCCAAGGCACAGGGGAACTGTAGCCTTGGACGAGATCATCTCGTCCAAGGCACCCAAGAGGTTAAAATGAGGTGCGTGTTATACGCCGGTGCGTGTTATACGCCGATAAATACGGTACTCAGTAACCTGGAGTCCAAATTGGATTTTTTTAGGAGAGGCTTAACAATAGCCTGTTTCCAGGATTCTGGTACCGTACCAGAAACTAATGAAGTGTTAATAAGTTTAGTAATTATTGGGCCTAAGACTGTTAATCCCATAGCTAAAAACTGGGGGGGCGCAGGATCCAGCGGGGAGCCTGATTTCGTTGAATTCAATAATTTTATAACTCCATTCAAACTAATGGGAGTAAAGTTTGTTAGGAGGATTTCCTCCTTAACCTCCTGGTACCTCGTCCCCTGATCTTTAATTCGGGAAATGGGAAAAGCTTCATAGATTTTCTGAATTTTACTTAAAAAGAAGCTTGCCAGATCCTCTACATGTTGCTGTGGGAAGTCCCTACTTTCTGACTCCTCAGTGGGGTGAATAAGATCTTTTAAAGCATTGAATATCTCTTTGGGAGAGTTAGCTGCTGCTTCAATTTTTTTAGAGTAGTATGCCGCCTGTGTTTTTTTAATTTCTAAGTGGTAATCTTGAATCATATTCTTGTAATCCCTTTTCACAGAGTCATCTTGAGTATACCTCCATTTCCTTTCTAGCTTCCTGCATCCTCTTTTCTTCTCAAGAAGGCTAGCATTAAACCAGGGAGCCGATTTCTTTCGGGTTATATTTTTAGTATCGGAGAGGGGTATGATTTCGTCCAGACTATCCTCTATCCATTTATTCACAGATTGCGTGAAATCTGTTATATTGTTTATATTTATATTTTCTGGTCTCTTTTTTTCCAGTGCATTAATACATTCTGTGGCCTTTAATTTGTGCCACTTTCTTCTGCGTGGAGGGGCAGCAGTGTTTATGTTCTTATAGTGCACAATGGATAGTTCTAACTCTAAAAGATAATGGTCCGACCATGCTAGCGGAAGTGAAGATAGAAATTCTAGACATGGTACATTAGAGAATACCAGGTCGAGTGTGTGTCCTCTATTATGAGTAGGTCCCTGAATTAACTGCACTAGGTCACATGCATTCATGTCTGCTATCAGCATCTTAGTAGAGGCATTATCCAACTTTTCCGCATGTAGATTAAAATCTCCCAGCACTAAGAAGTTTGGTTTAGTATATACTGATTGCGAGATATTTTCTGCCAGTGAGATCATAAAATCTCCCATGGGACCTGGTGGACGGTAAATCAAAACACCAGATAGAGTGTAATGAGGGTTCACATTAATGGAGAAAGACATACTTTTGCAATCTTTAATTAAATTGAGTCCTGTAGTAATCTTACTTGTGTCTCTATAAATAACTGCTATACCACCTCCTCTATTAGGTCTATCAATTCTGCTGATCTTATAGCCAGTAGGGAGTGCCATTATAATATCTGGAGCAGAGCTCTCATCTAGCCATGTTTCTGTCAGGTACAGGGCCAGAGGTTCTCTTTGTTCCAACAAAAGATGAATATCCATTATATGAGCTCCTAACGAGTGACAATTAAGTAATAAAATGGGTAATTTGTCAGAGCTCTTACCCTTTTGCGAGTACGTGTGAATTTGGAAAGACCAGGCACAAAAAGGGCATCTAAACTTACCATTATAGGGGTCTATGCTCTTCACACACATTCTGTGGGATTTAGTGTTTAAAATAAAGAGTTCCTCTCTAGAGTAAGTAACAATTTCTTTTTCTGAGGAGTTTTGAGCATAGTTTCTTGGCTCTTGGCTCGGTCTGGCGCGGACGGGCGCAGACGGGCTTGCCTTTGGCGCGCCGCGGTCATGGAGTGTATAAATAGCTCTCTAGCAAAAAAAGCTAGAGTTCTAACCCTAAAAAAAAAAATGGCGGCGGATTTCTAGCTCTGTATTAGACGTGAGAATCCTGTTATTAGTGTAGTTTTTCCCCGATAGTTGTGTAGAGGATAGATTATTTTCAAGAAGAAGGTGATGCCATGTCACACGTGCGGAATCGTCGGGCATTGGAAACATGCATCACGTTCATGACAAAACAATGTGAAAGTCTTTGTGTAATCAGGCATACCTAAAGCTGGAGCTCTGCACATGCACTCCTTTAATTCAATAAAAGCATCCATCTCATCTCTTTTCAGCACTATTTCATCCAGCGCATCTTTCTGGGTCAGTTTCAATAAACGTTTTGCTAGAGTTGAGAAATTGGGAATCCATTGGCGACAGTAGCTCACCATTCCCAAAAACATTCTCACCTCTTTTCTCGTTTTGGGTGCTCATTTGAAGTACACTTGTTATTCTTTCTTTCATGATTCTTCTAGACCCTTTTTCTATTTGGTGACCCAAATATTTCACTTTCTTCTGGCAGAATTGTAATTTCGAAGGGGACACTTTTTGTCCATTTCTTCCCAAATGGTTCAACAGAGCAATAGTGTCAACCATACAGTCATTTTCTGTCTTGGATGTGATCAGTAAATCATCAATATACTGTACCAAGGTTGATTCAAAGGGTAATTCCAACGATTCCAAATCTTTCTTTAGAATCTGATTGAAAATTGATGGTGACTCCGAAAACCCTTGGGGAATTCGACACCAACTGTAGACTCTGTCCAGGAATGTGAAACAAAAGAGAAATTGGCTGTCCTCATGAAGAGGCACAGAAAAGAATGCTTGTGACAAGTCGATGACTGAGAACCACTCTGCATCACATGGAATTTTAAACATTATCACAGCTGGATTTGGCACCACGGGACAGCATTTGACTATTATGTCATTTATTTTTCTCAAATCCTGAACAATTCAGACTTTTCCACTCGGTTTTATTAATCCCATGATTGGTGAATTACATGGACTACTTAGCACTTCTTTCAGTACTCCCTGTTTCACAAACTCATCAATGAGTTGGGCGACTTTCATGAGGGTGTCTTGCGACATGTGGTATTTTGGTGTCTGGGGAAAATTTACATTGGGTTTTACGGTCACTTTCACTGGTTCTACTCCTTTGACCAATCCTACCTCTTTCCCTGTCATATCCCACACTTCCTTTTCAACTGTTTCCTGTAACTCAACAGGAATATCTGCTTCAGTGAGCATAGGATAAAGAGTAATCAGGGGATACTCTTCATCAACAGTTTCCGTTTCGTCCTCTCCTAAACTGTCCTCTTCTTCCTCATCACTGTTTGTCTGAATTTTAATTGCCTCATTTGAGCACATAATCGAGCATCCCAATTTACATAATAAATCTCTCCCTAATAGGGATATCAGACTTGAGTCACACACCACAAATTAATGTGACCCTTGAAAGTTACCAATTCTGACTTGCAGTGGATCTGTGATTGGGTTTGTCAGATACCTATTTGACACTCCCACTACTTGAACTGTTCTCCCTGAAAGTGGCAAATTTGGTACTTCGATGCTTCTGACTGTAGAGCGTGTAGCTCCGGTGTCAACCAAGAACGAAACACTGTGACTCATAACTCTTCCTTCCACATATGAACCCTTTTGGTCAACTTCCAAAGATGCTGCAAGCATACAATTTCCCTTCTCATCTGAACTTTTACTCTCCCACACATCGTTTATTCCATTCTCACTGTGTAACGGGAATTGGTGTACTGTGTCGTTTTGATTCATTCCTTGACCCGTGACCTGTTGAGGAAGCATTACTTGCTGCTGATTCATTGGTGCTAAGGGTATTTGCATTTGCTGATTAGGTACCATAGGAAACTGTTGTTGCATTGGCTGCAACTGTGCCATCTGTACATGGGGCATTTGCACCTGCTGTGGTTGTACGGGTTGTAAACCCTGCATCTGATTCACATTATTTAGAAAATCTGGATTTGGACGTCTCATTTTTGGTCCTCTCATATTCTGAAATGAATTGGCATCATTGTTTTGCTGATCTACACCTTCCTGCACCGTCATTGGGCACTCCCGTTTCCAATGCCCGACGATTCCGCACGTGTGACATGGCATCACCTTCTTCATTGCCTGTATACCATATGGGATCACAACAGTATTTAAATCAGGACCATTATTCAAAAAACCTCCTCCGCCTCTGCCTCTCATCTGTGGCTGAAACATAGCATTTTCCTGCTGTTGCTGCTGCGGCAACTGTTGTTGAAAACCTTGCAAACCTTGCAAACCTGTTTGAGCTACTCTAATCTGCCTCACCATCACCTTTTCCTTCAACTTTTTCTGCTTCGTCTCAATCTCATCACTGCAGTATTTTGCATAATTCAACACCTCATCGATCGACTTTGACTGCCAACAAATCAAATGCATTTTAATCATCTGGCTAACCTCGGGTCTCAACCCTTCCACAAATCTGAACACAAAATGGAGCATGTCTTTTGGCTCAATCGTTTCCGTGCCACTGTAATTTTTAAATGCTTTCAACAATCTCTCATAGTACGCATGTATTGACTCTTTAACTTCTTGCGCCGTTCTGTCAATTCTCTGCTGATCCACATTTTTCGACGCAATCTTTCTTTTCAAATGCTCAATCACATTATGGTATAAACTCATTACCGTAGGTGATGGTGCACCTGTCTCCCTATCTCTTTCTGGTTCACTTGTTGGCCAACCTACAGCCCTTTTACAATCTTCCCACAGATCTGTCGGAACCACAATCTCGAATAAGGTATTCAGGTCTTCCCAAAGACATTTTGCGAGTTTCACAAATCTATCTGTTTGTTGATACCATTCGATCGGTTTCTCTCTTAATTTAGGGAAGTCATCCGTAAAGGATTGAATATCGCACCTGTGCCACGGTACATGTACAAGTTTTCCCCCTGCCGTTTCTCTCATTGGCAACATGGTTATCAGATCATCATTCTGTTGTGCTTTCTCATTCCGATCTGGGGTACTTTCTTTCTTTTTGTCCTTTTTCTTAACCCACCTGCTCTCCCATTTGTCTAAACATCTCCAGACCTGCCCGCTTTGCAGTATCTCTTTAAGGTGTGTTTTCATCCCTGCAGATCTCATGTGTTCAAAATCTTTTGTCTCAAAGTCTAACCTGTAACTTCTGCTCAAGTGTTTGGTCTTACCTATATCGATCTTGTTTCTGTCTGCAATTTCTTGTAACTTCTTATGTATGCTGCTTACTTCTCTTGTAATTCTAGGGAACATGTATCTCAGCTCTTCTTCTGTGTATGATTCTAATCTGTTCAAACTCATCGTTCCCTCTACTAGTTCATCTGCTTCCATGCCCAATCTTATCTTATTCAAATATTCTTCTCCTTTCCCGCTGGGTGTACTCTGTGGAGAGTTCAGGCTGTTCAACCATTGTGTTAACTGTTGCGCGTTCAGTCCCATCAATGTAGCACTTACATCGACTGCTACTGATGGTTTCTGTAACATTTCTGTTTTTGAGGTTAGCGGCACTATTAGTGGTGGACCTGACCTTACCACAGTTGACGGAGCACATGCTGGAATTGGGCTGAAATCCAACAAGGACCCAGATCTATTTAGCAGTGTTCCTACCGGAGTAGTTTCTGGAGTATTTTCTATGCATCTTCTTCCTGTCTCATTTTGTGTCATTACCCCTTGGTCGCATACATTCGGCTTTGCCTGTATAAACAATGGCACTGGTGGACCTACAGTGATAGGCAAAGATATTGCATCCGGATTCTGTCTGCACCCCGAATTCTGTGGCATGTTAATTCCCACATTATGGTTCATCATTGCTGGCATGTCTAACTGGTTTTCTGCTATATGAGTGCACCGTGACACTTCTTGTATCTGTTTTTGAGGCATCAAAATTTGTGTTGATTCGGCTTGAATCAATGTCAGTGTTTGGTAATTCTGTCCTCCCTGCGCCATTAAATTAGAAGTCATTTTCAAATTATGCTCATCATAATAGCGCATTTGAACCTGTGGCTGGTAATCATTGACAAGTTTCAGTTTAGGCACGTCAGGATAAATTCTCTGAACTTGTGGTATTTGTGGTGTAAAAGGCATATAAGAACTGCTTTGCCTCTGTGATATTCTTAAATGCGGTGTTACATTACCCTGTATTGGATCCGGAGGGGCAGTACTGGTGCTTGGGCCATTTTCACTTTCCACATATGGTGGCGGGCGGTCATTTAGCAATTGCAGAATAAACTCCTCATCGTCTGATTCGTCTGACCTTTTCGAATTTCTATTTGCCTTCTCTATCTCTGGACTGACTCCTTTTTGTTTTATAGGTAGCTTTCCTTCCTTCTGTCTCTGCTTCATCAGTAATTGCTGGAAACAATTTAATTCCCTACAATACGTCTGATCTCCAAACCTTTTGAGTACTATCCCATCTAGCATCCGCTAGTGTCTTTTCTACTTTTCTCACTCTTGTTTCAAATTTCTTCTGTTGTTGCCTTCTAGCTATTAGCTCCCAAATTGCTAATGCTTCAAATTGTGCTGGTCTTGGAGGTACTTTCATGTCGTATAGTGCGAATCTTAAATTCTCCAAAACTCTTAGATTAAACAACCCATGGATAGGGAACACTTCCATGCTTTTCTGTTAATTTACACCATTGCTTTAACCAAAGACATGGTGCGACACCCTTTTCTTCAATCACAATGTAAGCTGGTGTACCCTCAGGCGGTGTTTCTTATCCTACATTTCCTTAAATATATACATCTCCCCTCAAGGCACTCTTAAATGCTTTGAAAAATGTCATCTTTCCGTCTTTTATTTTTCTAAAGTATGTAATCAATAAGTGACTTTAATTCCCGGAATACTCTTCGCTTTCCTTTCCCCACCAATTGCACTTCACGGACTGCGTCCAATCCGTGCGCGACCCTTCTCACCAACCAACCTATCCCAGCGCGACTCCTAGTGACGTCACACCCACACACTGCGGCTGACAAAGTCCTGCAGCTTGTCCTCTTTCATTCAACTTCACTCAAAACTTATTTCCGAAATATATATCGCGAGCACTAACCAAAAGAAGAAAACAAATCTGTTGGTTTACTACAGGAAGGGTAATACGATCGCTTCAGAAACCTTAGGGATTTTTCACTAGCCTCAGCAGTTATTCCATCTTTCTCGGTTTCCCACTTACGCAAGCAAAATTTTACTTGCAAATTTTACTCTCAACTGATCAATGCACTATTCTAGTGCACCTTAGAATTTGTCAAATCTCAAAGTTGAAATTTTTCTTTCATTCCTCAATATTCATACTGACTCGTTGTCCACGCCCGATCAAGCTATTAAACCGAACAGATTACAACAGCAATCAAGTGTCTCATACACTTTTCAATATACTCCGGAGTCTCTTGACCTCGCAGGGCCCATCTCAACATCAACAACCACGTGGACAATTATTCCTGCACAAAGCGCTACACACATATGAAGTTCGACGACTTCCCTACTCTCACACTTTGGAGTAACACTCCTCTAAAATTTTGATTGGGGTTCGTAACCCCCTAAAATCCGCACAAACTTCACAATTCATCTGCAGCATAAGTTATGCTAGCGCAAAAACTAACTTCATTCATACCGTCCCTAGAAACGCCGAAAACATTCTCACACCTCCATTTCCTCCATTTGCAAGCTAAGAGATTCCAGGAAAGTCATTGGGGATTTAGGGCATCATCATCTCTCCAACTTGTTTTATCCAAGAAAATTCTAACTTGAATCTGCCTATTGATCGGATGGGGTCCCAAAGGGCGAAACCATCAATCTCTGCTACCATCTACTGAAAGCGCGTCCAGTCTTTATAAATTACTTGTACTTGGACATGCTGGAGGTCGGTGAACCTTTTAGCCGAGTTGGGCTCTCCTCATCTAAGAATAGTCGGATCACTCAAATCAATAATCAATAACCATTGTAATCAATACTCAATACTTAATCAATAGATGACACACCATGACCTTTCAGTCATGAATAACCACACCAGTTTATTAAAAGTGAATGAGTTTATTTCCCTATATTAACAAAGCTAGCATGATATAAGTGAGTCTCAAAATCAAATGATATATGTATACGAACATTACTAGCTGTCCATAGCGGCGGAAGAAACGCAATCTACGCAAAATCTGGATTATAATGCACTCGGTTATGGCAATGCAAATCACTAATATAAACAATTGAATTTGACTAATTTCATACATCGGTCAGCATAACAAGATTTCAATTTAGCATGGTGCATCAAGTGAATATCTCAACTAACCTCTAATTAGCATTGGCATGTGGGGCTTCATGCAAAATGAATTTAGTCAACACAGATTTAGAAAACTTCTAGCTTGGGCCCTATCAAAATAGCAGTTGGTACCTAGGAAGGAAAACTCAATGCATAATACAATTATCCTTTCATATTTACCAAATACAATCAGCATTCAAGAAAAGTATTTGTCCTTCAGGTTCTGGTTCGACCAGCATGGGGCAGATTTCAAGGAGGGGCAAAGTTAAGGGCAAGTTTCCTTGCAGCAACAAGGAGAATGGGGCAAAAGTTACTGCATGGGCAGGAAGGGGCAAAATTAAAGTTAAAGTCTCTAGGATGAGAATTCTCAAAGTCTCTTTCTCTGGAATAGAGAAAAGGGCATCAAGATGTCGTCTAAGGTGGCTTCTTGAATCAGGCTTCAAAATGGCATCAAAGAAAAATGGCTGACTTCTCTTTGTCCGGTGGGTTTAAGTAAGAAACATTCCAAATTCTTCAGGGTCTTCCATTGGAGGGTTCATAGGGTGGCTTCAATTTGACCAATGAATAGTGTCTTTCTCCTAGTACTCATTTATGCATAAGGTGTCCTTGGAGCCTTGGAAGACAAGTTGCAACAAAGTTTGCCAATTATTTCGGTATCAGTGCTTTTATTGTCTGCACCTTCAGAAACTGACCTTGCTTAAAAGGGATGAAACCAGCCTAGCTCGAAACCTTGAGATAAGTGTATTAGCCATCTCTACTGGAAAAATACAGCCTTAAAATAAAATAGTGTATTTGTTAATGCAAGAAAAAACCACGCAGTTAAAATTTGAGACCAGGCAACTAGGCCAAAGCCTCTGCTAAATTTAAGCTAAGCATATAACAGTTTCGATAAGAAAATCATAGAATACATTTGCAATTATGACGGACTACTACATTGACAATTCTTCATGATTAATTAAGCCCATTTATAATAATGGCAAACTACCCCGTGGGCATAATTTTCCATGTACATTATTTTCCTTTGCTAAAATCACACTACCTTATACGATTTTGGTTCATGATATATGAATATTTGTTAGTCCTTCCTTTTCTGCGTCATCAAAGGCAATTGCCCGCTTTGTCCATGTCTTTCAATGGTTTTGAAATTGAGCAAAAGCCAAACTAGCAATCTGGGTTATCCCTAAGTGCTAAGTACATACAGCACGTTCAAAATATTTGCACAAACAAAAAGTAACAATGTTAACATTGTAATTTGTGTTTCTTTAACATATGGCACTGTTTTCCTCTCTATGTACAATTAGCTCTCAGTTTTAACTGGGAACCAGTTACCTTTTGATACCTAGTGATTAATATCTACCATTCTCCCACTGATTTGCAGGATGGAAATCTCGGCACAGCGTCACAGTCCCAATGATAGTATTATTTTGCAAACCTTTTCCTGCTCATCCTTCTTTCTTTCTTCAGACATGCCAAACATCTGATTTGTTCGCTGCTGTACCGTCGGGTAGCTCTTTCCACTGTAAAGCTACCCGTGACTGCGGGTGGATTAGGTTTTCTGGACTTAAAATGCTATTATTCAGCTGCACAGGTCCAATGGGTGGCTCGCTGGCTTTCTGCCCACCTTCCTGCATGAGATGGGGTTTATCAGTAAGTACATTTAAGGAAGGCGTAATGCACTGCTCATTGATCCTTACTGACCACTCTATTGATCACAATCTGGGGTTATCATGCGCAGCTTTCTCTTGCCTTGCTAGAACCTGTAAACTCACTGACATGAAGAAAACCTGTGCTCCTGCACTATTCTTGCCAAGCCTTCCCACACACACAGGACTGCTGTGCTCAGAGCAACTCCATCAGTGGCATGCTGCAGGTGTACATTTAAAGATAGTTAGTGGCTGTGTATTAAGATGGTGCGCACTTCCAAATAAAAAATTTTCTTTGCTGGTGTTAGAATCCAAAGCAGTAAATATTGTTGACAATTCAGCATATACAATATGCTATGCTATGATTAAATTTATAACTTGAAAAAGTAAATTTTCTTACTTTGTTCATACCATCATATCATTAGATGGGTTTTCATAGTATGAACACTTACATCATTTCCTTAGACATAGAAGGATATACTACTTGCTTTTAGGTCGCTATTGTATATGATGTCGCTATTCTCATTACTCACCTTATTAGCATTTGGCACTGAGCTTTTTTCTTGATCCTTTTCCTTTCCCAGTTGGACTTATCATGGTCCAGGTACGAGCCTTGACTCACTACCAAGGTGTTCCGCTGAACATAGATTGATATACCCCTATATGTGAAAGCAATTTCTACCTCGAATAATACAAGATGGCTATTTTGTGATACAGACCAAGTAATTTACAGTGTATTAATAAGGTATGTTTTTTATTGCAATCTCTGGTGGTTCTGTTCTGGCTTTTATTCATACATCTTTTCTCTCCCTCTCTCGTACTCTTATCACTAGGGTCACTGATATGCATCTTTATAATCTTCTGCACTGGGTGTTATAAAGATTCACTCCGAAAACTTCTATCCATGTGCCACACTTGTTTAGCATGCCTATTACCCTTTTTCTAGTAATCTAGACCAGCACCAACCAGCTATCTGCTAACTCACCTCACACAGAGGTAGGGATATCTTTTTTGGTGATGGCAAAGATCGTATACTAGACATTGGAACTAATGGCTTACTATGACATGTTTTGGATATTGTTTCACAGCCTTGAAAAAGTCATTGTTACGACGAAACAGGTGTCGGCTGTATGTACATGGAACGGTATAGCGATTGCTGTATTCAATGAATACCCAAGAAGAATAAAGGACTAATATTTGGAATGCTTGGATGTGCCGTGGTTCTTTCTACTGCATGCTGCAGGTGTCTTAAAATTGGAGGATTTATTTCTGGACAGTGAGCTATTAACTTTCCAAACCCTTGTGGCTGACTACCATCTTCACCCCGGTCAACTCCTTTCTTACAACCACCTTAAATAATCATTAAATGCCCTATTTCATGTCTGTCACCTAGCACTAACCTTCCAAGAGGTGTGCCAGAAGCTCTACGCCATAGGAACCGGTGGCAGACTGATAGAATGGGTGTACATACCTTTCCTGCAACATGGAAACCACTCCAGGTCTTTTCATCATACTACCTGGGTGATTGATGTGGCCAAACCTCTACTAGATTCGGACTGGCCTAAAATATTGGACTTTCCCGACAAAGTATCCCACTGCTGTTACTTTAAGTACATTCATAGAGCTTCCTTGGGAATGCATCCAGCTTGTTGCTTGCCATAGGCATTGTGGTTTGTAACTCACATTTTGTTGCTTTCAATTAGCTTGCTTTATTTGTTTTAGGCTATGCAGCTTTAGTTCGTCCCTTCCCTTGCCTAAACCTTATTTACAGTATCCTTCCGAGTGCTCCCTTTCTGTAAACAGGCCTGCAAATCTTGTTCTTATCTCATCACATATGCTGTGCATTCAAAGAACAAAGTCAAATGTCAGGCTCTGTCTTCAGTGGGAACTTATGGTTTACTTTTCTTTCTCTGACTTCAAAGTGAAAGGATTTATGCAACAATCTTGCTTGATACTGGGGTTAGGAAAGAGATTTTTCTATCACATGACAACATTTAAATAAACATCAGAATATATCAGAATTAGGAGTACAAATGAAGCACATTTGTGTTAATTTCTGAACTGTGCTGGAAACAACTGCCTTTATATGATTAAAAAAATACACCATATCGTCTGTGCACAGTACAGTTTAATTTGAAAAACTGGATGTCTGTGCAAATGTAATGGTCATTTCAATCCAAAAATGTGTTGTCTGTAATGGCAGTGTGTTACCACACCATTCATACTCCACTCCACTCTGCTCTGCACCACTCCACACCACTTTATACCACTGGATGTCATTGCACTGCACTCTAATCCATTCTGAATCACTCCACATTATGCCACTGCACTCTATGCTACTTCTTATTATGCCTCTCTATTCTACTCTGTATTATTCTACTCTATGCCAAAGCACTTTACGCCTCCCTACACCATTGCGCTCTGCGCCTCTGCACCCTATACCACTCCAGTCTAGGCAACACCAATCTAGTCTTCACAACTCCACTCTATGCCACTCTGCAGCACTGCACTGTACACCACAGCACTCTAAGCTAATACACTCTATGCTAGTGCACTTTACTCTGTAACACTCAACGCTATGCCCCTGCACTCTACATCAATACACTGTATGTCACTCTAATCTACTCTGCACCTCTGCACTCTGTGCCACTGGCCCTCTACACCACTTTACTCAATGCCATCACACTCTATGCTACTCTACACAACTCGACTCTAACTTACACCTCTCCACTCTAAGCCACTTCACTCTACTGTGAAACAATCTACTTTATGCCACTGCACTCTGTGCCACTGCACTCCATGCCACTGGACTCTACCTTGCACCTCTCCACTCTATGCAACTGCACTCTACTCTGAAACAATCTATTCTATGTCGCAATCTATTCTATGTCACTGCACTCTATGCCACTCTGACCACTGCACTCTAGTTCAAGGCACTCTGTGCCACTGCACTCTGACACTCTACTCTGCAACACTGCACTGGCCGCCACTATACTCTACACCACTCTGCTCTGTACTACTACATTCTGCACCAATACACTCTATTCACTGCACTCTATGCCACTATACTGTGCCCCATGCCTCTATATGCCACTACACTTTACACGCCGGCACTCTAAACAACTGCACTGTATGCCACTGCCCTTTACTCTGCACCACTGTACTCTATGCCACTGTTCTCTATACCACTGGACACCACTGCGCTGACACTCTGCTCGGCAACACTGCACTGGCCGCCACTATACTCTACACCACTCTACTCTGTACTACTATATTCTGCACCAATACACTCTATTCCACTGCACTCTATGCCACTATACTATACCACATGCCATTCTATGCCACTGCACTCTACGCCAGTGCAGTCTAAACACCTGCACTGTATGCCACTGACCTTTACTCTGTACCACTGTACTCTATGCCACTGTTCTCTGTACCACTCTACACCACTTCGCTGACACTCTACTCTGCAACACTGCACTCTACACCACTCTAGTCTGTACTACTGCATTCTATACCTCTGCACTCCATGCCACTGCACTCTCCACTGTGCATCACTCCACTCTATGCCACTGCGCTCTAGGCACTATGCTCTACTCTGCACTGCACCACCCTAAAATACTCCACTCTGCACCACTCTACGCCACTGCACTCTATGCCATGTGAGTCCACTCTGCACTCTAAGACACTGCACCACTCTGCATTACTGCACTCTCTGCCACTCTATTGTATGCCACTCTACTACACTGCACTCTATGCTTCTCTACCCCATGCCACTCCATGCCACTGCACTCTGCACAAATGCACTCTAAACAATTGCACTGTTCGCCACTGCCCTCTACTCTGCACCACTATACTCTACGCCACTGCTCTCTGTGCCACTCTACTCCACTCATCATCACTGCACTGCCACTCTACTCTGCAACATTGCACCCTCCACCACTGTACTGTACACCAATCTACTCTGTACTACTGCATTTTATGCCACTGCACTCTATGGCACTGTACTCTGCATCACTCCACTCTACAGCATTATACTCTACTCTGCACTACACCACTATACACTAATCCACTGCACTCTGCCACACGAGTCTACTCTGCATTCTATGCCACTGCACCACTCTACACTACTGCACTCTCTGCCACTCCATTGTATGCCACTGTATTCCACTGCACTCTATGCCACTCTACTCTGCCCATGCCACTGCACTCTAAACCACTGCATTATACGCCAATGCACTCTAAACAACTGCACTGTACCCCACTGCACTGTACTCCACAGAGTTAGTGACCCAGATGCCCAAATACCCAAAACTCTCAACTTCCCACCAAAGCCCAACCCCAGGAAGCTCAGCCTGTGGAACCCCACTGAGAGACCCCAATGGGAACAGGAGCAATTTTTTCATGTTAATCTTGATACCAGAGAGAGCCCTAAAAGCCTTCAACCTCTGCAGCAGCGCTGGCACCGAGATACGGGGATCCCGTACATACACAAACGCATCATCAGCATACATGGAAATTACATGTGTGGCACGTCCCACCGGAATCCCCCACTGCACCATCTCCTCACGAAGCCAGATTGCCAGAGGCTCCACCGCTAGAGCAAACAGAAGAGGCATCCCTGTCGTGTACCCCTGCCTACCTCCCAGGTGTTTGATGTCTCTCCCTCACACGTACTTGTGCAGTAGGAGCAGTATGCAGCAGTCAAACCCAAGCACAAAAACCGGGACCAAACCCCATGCCCTGCAATATCTCTAATAGATATCTCCACTCTACTGTGTCAAGAGACACCAGCGCCAATTCTGTCTCCACTCCTTTGGTCTCATGCAGGACATGTTTCAAACGACGCAAATTATAGGACATACTATGACCAGGGATGAACCCGCATTGATCCTCATGTACCAGACCCTGAATCACACCCTGGAGCTGAGTGGCTAAATTCTTGCAGAGTATCTTGACATCACTATTTATCATGGTCAGCGGGCGATATGAGGAGGGATCCGCGGCATCCCCCCCCCCGGCTTAAGCAACAAACACACTATACCCTGACGCATGGTGTCCGGCAACATACCACACCCCGCGCCTCCTTAAAGACCTTCAGGAGCTTCTCTCGTAATGTGAAAGAAAATGCTTGATACAACTCAACAGGAAAACCATCACTGCCGGGAGATTTGGATTTTGCCATTGCCGCCACTGCCTCTCTCACCTCCTCCACAGTGATCGGGAGTTCAAGAGCATCCCTACTCTCTGGATTCAAGCTTGGGAGCCGCATCTGCTGCAGAAACTACTCCCCACTCCTTCCTCCGCCAATAGAGAACCAGCCCTCAAGACCCTCTGAAAGTGGATGCTAATTCCCGTAGAATGTCCGTACCCCCGTGAGCAGTTCACCCTCAGTGTTTCTAATATGCAGTATAGGCGGGCCTCCACCTCGAGTTTCAGGATCTACGCTAGGAGTTTGCCAGATTTATCGCCCTCCCCATTCAACCGCTGCCTATACCCTCTCAGCGTTGTCAGGCTTAGTGTATCCCAACAAGCATTATCCTCCTTGTACATCCTGAGATCCTACTGCCCAGCTGTGCTTGATTTGGGTGGCTGCTGCTGCATTTCCCCCAGTTTCACCTCTATATCTGTAAGATCCCACTCTAGTTGTCTCCGCACCCCACCCACCATGCTTATGCACTCTCCCCGAATGACTGCCTTCATAGCCTCCCACTCCAGGCCCCTAGACTCAGTCATGTTCCAATTCAACTCCATATATTGTTTTATGGCTTCACCCACCCTCTCCCGATATCTCAGATCGGTCAACAAATCCGCAGGCATACGCCAACTTCGAGCTGTGCGTGTGACCATCTCTCCCCATTGTAATTGCAACCGAACTGGCACATGATCATACAGGAACCAACCCATATGAGTGATATCCAGGACATGTGAGCTGTTGAGACCACCCAGCAGAAACCTTTCTAGTCGAGTGTAAGTGTCATGTGTTCTGAAGTGACAAGTATATTCCCTGCCCTCAGGATGCAGTTCCCTCCAACCATCCCACAGTCCCAGGTGTGTCATCACATCTCTAAGAGATTTTACCATCAGAGGTTTGGTTCCCAGCTTTGGTGGAAGGCGATCCAATTCCCCATGTACCACACAATTATAGTCCCCTGCTCAAACCAAAGGCCTATCCACACTATTCCCCAAAATCTGAGGTATTCTGGCATAGATGGAGTGATCGTCCGTATAAGGGGCATATATATTGAGGATAACAATGGGTAAACCATCTAACTTGCCCGCCACCAGAACATATCGGCCCTCCACATTTACCTCACTGTATACATGAATGAAGGGAACCGCTGGGGTCACCCACAAAGACACCCCACATGCATAAGAAGAGAAGGAGGATAAAAACATTTGTCCCTCCATTTCTTAGCCACCTTGTGCGCTTCCTCGTCTGTCATGTGTGACTCCTGAAGACAAGCAATTTGAACCTTATGTCTTCATAGGAATGAGTGCACCCTGTAGCGTTTTGTGTAACTTTTCAAGCCCCTGACATTCCACACCAGCATGCTAATAGTACGACCCATGGCCATACATCGTTGTCCCTCCACCCAAAGAACGCGCCCCCCTGCGTGCTACTTCCCCCCAATGAGACAAGAGAAAGGCATATTGCACATCTCGCCCTGACACCCGCACTATTGAACAAACTTCAAACATTAACAAACCTCCCACACCCCCACCCCGGAAATACAGTAAAACAACCAGAACAGACCATACTGTAAGTCCATTTTGTGAATGCTGCCAGGACCACAGCCTAAACCCCAACTTACCATATCAAAAGGCCTACCACGGTTGTGGAGTGACCACCCCCCGGCATCAGTCTACAGATGTATCTAGGACCACCCCAGAGCTACATTCCCTAAGTGCTAGTGGTGCCCCGGAGGACCAGGCATAGTGCAATCCGCTCATAATACCCCATCAGAACCGAGGCCAGTCAGCACCGCAGATCTCCCCCAGAAAAAACACCCTCTCCATTTGCTCCAACCCTACTAAAGGAGAGAGAGAAGGGGCACACCAACACCCTGAGGCGTGAGGATAACAGTCAGGCCATTACAGAATCCCACCCGTTCCCAGCTCCTGCTCCAAAGCTGTACCCCCAACCAAATCAGCAGCCCCCGCTGCCATTGTTCCATCTTGCTGTATCTCCACTCTGTGATGAGCGTCTGCCAGCCGACCAGCGCCATGCGATCTCCAGTCTGGACTTTCCGCTCCAGAAGCCCGAGGATTAATTCCGCCAGGTCCCTCCGTCCTTCCTGGGGCCACCTTGTCCCACATCTCCAACCATCGCCACACCTCCTCCGGACGATCTAAAAAGTGTGATCTCCAGCCTGATAGGACCTTTAAGCGTGCCTGGTACAGGATCAAGTATCTAATGCTCATGGCTCGGAGCTTCGCCTTAACCTCCAGGAACCCCTTACGAGAGCTCTGCACCTTGTTTGTGTAATCAAGATAGATAGATATCTTGTATTTCTCATATAGTGCCTTATCCAATTCACATGCAGCACGTAGCACACTGTCCCGGGCCTCATAGTTTAGCAGGCGGGCAAAAATAGCACTGGGTGGCGCACCGGGCCGAGGAGGCGTGGCAAGGGCGCTATGTGCATGCTCCACCACAAAGACTCTAGATAGCCCAGTTGGCTGCAGCACATATCTGATCCAGTTCTCAGCAAAGGATTCCGAAGCAGTTCCCTCCGTGTGCTCCATGAAACCCAGCAACCTGACATTGTACCGCCAGGACCTTTCCTCCGCGTCCTCCAACCACTCCTCCAGCTGTCCAACCATTGATGTGACCTGCACCATTTGTTTTCACAGTGCCCCTACCGCAGTCTGTTACCCAACTACGGAACCCTCCGCCACCTTAACCATGTGGGATACCTTCCTGATGTCCGCCCACAGCAGATTGACCTCCACCGCCACCGTCTCTATCGTACCATCTAGCACCACCCAGGAGCCCTGGATGGCCACAAGCAGCTTCGCGTGTGACGGCTCCTCAATGTTCAGTGGCGTTCCGACATCATCTCCACTCACCCCCAATCTGGCCACGCACTGTGGGAGAGTCACCGGAGTAGCATACTGTTCCATTGTGTTGCCCTGTGATGCAACCATCCGCTTATGATGCCCCATTTCTCCCTAAACCCAGCCCTGGTCTAGAGTGCAGACCCAGATGCAACAAGCAGCCTCCAATAAAGTCACAATGACAAAGTACCACAGAAACAGTATCTGCTGTTCTCCGCTCCTTCAAGCACCACTGTCTCACCAGATGGCCAGATCAAGAGCTGCAAGCCTCTTTAGAATCCGAGGGTCACCAAGCAGACAGTTACCAATAATGTCCAAATAAGTTTGAAGATGCAGAAGAGCGGCAAGAAGAATAAAGGGGAGAAACAGTTCTATTTGAAAGTCCACGGCCACCAACAGACACTCCCACCCCAGTGCACAAACAACCAGTTCCGATGGCTCCGTGGGCCCCACTGGATGCCACAGGATGCCGTCCAGCCACTCCTGTTCCTAAGGAGGATACCACCGCTCACCTCCTGTCCTGAGTGCTCTTCCCCTCAGGGAAGCGGCCACACAGGCCCCCCCGGGCTCATCAGCGAGATGAGCTGCCCGACCCCCAGGCAACGCCTGGCAGCAGGTCCAACGGACGAGCCGCGCAGCCCCAGCGGAGGCCCTCCTAGCAGCCGTCGCGCCCTGTAGGCCTTGTGCCTTTCTTCAGGGTCCGGCCGGCCCATCCAGGCCCAGCTGCAGCAGTCGCTAGTATCACGGCCCCGGTACGACCCTCCTGCAAGTCGGAGGGTCTGCCACACCACGCAAGCCCCCTGGGTCTGCTCAGCCTCCCGTCAGCTACCCGCCTTTCTCCGCAAGCTCCGCGGCCCAGCTGCTGCCACCTATGCAATCTTGACTCCACAGGATCCCAAGACGGGATCCAACCAGGTCCTCCGAGCGTCCTCCCTACTCAGGAGAGTGGCCCCCCTGGTCTCAAGGTGCCCCAGGATCGCTGCAGGATTTCGCCAGTGATGGGAGCGCACTAGGAGCGCGTCCTGTCAGCCATTTCTCCTGGCCACCCCCCCCAGGTATGGTAATCACATTCACTAGAAAACACTTCTATCATACTTTACACATTAGTATCATTACATTCAGTTGGCCAACACCCTCAGGTAGTACCAGTTAAGTGCCAACATCATGTCACAACAAGAAATAATGTATCGCCCTCTTTAAAAACATTGTTACACACCAGTTAAGCTGCCTAATTCTCACCTACAATACTATTATATCAGTAGACCAATCACATTGACCATTCCATGACAAGATGACTTTGCCACATGATACAGGTTTCCATCCACAAAACATAGTAAAACATCAATCAAGCTATATATCAGAATTGTGAATTTGATTTCCACTATTCAAATACATAAACTCAACACATACAAACAATGAACCCTAATGTCATGTACCAGGCAATGAAACATATTGTATAGCAAAGTCAAGGCAGCCTGGTTTGTATTAGCCATACTCACTTCATGTCACATAGTTAACAATATGCACAATGGATATATGCAAACATGCAACTCCGCTAATTGGCATACTTTAATTATTTAAGGTGAAAGAGTCAGAAGACATGTCACACACATATGTACTAATAAAGGAATGTAAATATGTTGTGGACCAAGGCATCCAAGTAAGTCATTGTCCTCTACTATTCACACATCAGACATGATTAGCCTTACATCTGTCTGTGAAGAAATCAGAGAGACAAAGCACATGTAATGCTACCATGACAGGAACACTCAATGTGATGCAAGCCAAAAGCCTGAGAACACATGCTGTACCACTCACATGTGTATGTGAACTACCACATCTGCACCACATTGGTGTCACTGCAAACAATAGGTTCCTAAACAGCCAGTACTGAGTAAACATATCATTCATAGCAGCAGAAAGTATGTATATAACTATTTACAATGTGGAGTCATGACAGAACCTTTTAATTCACACATGATGTTGGCAAAAAACTGTTAAGTCTGTAACTGTGAAAAAGATACTTTTTCCTATGTATCATGCCTACAACAGTATGCCTAAGGACAATGCTGCACAGCCATTCATAGTATTTACACCAATATATGTGATCTAATAGAACTGTTGCAAAACTTTCATGGTTTCCAACATGTATGTTGTTTAATCAGATGAGAAATCACAAATGTCTATGTACACCCCTCACTCAACAAGGAAATCACCTTGTAACAGGTCTAAAAAAGTTAGGCTAGTATGTCATATGAACGTCCAATGGACATCACAGCCTCACGTGATGCTGTCACTCATCAGAAACCTTTTGAAAAGTAGGAATAATGTTGAAATATCTGACTCAATGTTGCACTTAGGCATGGCTCAAGGGACATTGCAATGGACAGAGAACAAGAATCTGGACACCTTGCCTTCATTATTTTGGGAGTATTGACCTGTAATGGGGAATGAACAACCATTAAGGTATGAAAGCTGTGTAGTGGTACACATATGACACACTCATATGCGCATCGTTATAGGCTTTTGTACTGAGGGGACAACATAGGTGAGTTACACATCCCTAAACACATTAGTATGTGCACACCTGTGGGCCATTGTTGGGTACTGTACATCAGTGTGTTGACAGGAGATCAGTGACACTTTGCACTTACCACATTTTCAGATCTAACAGTCTATCACATCAGACACTAGCTTGATAAAGGGTTGAAATTGTGTTAGGTCTTTACCTACCCCCCTGTGTTTGCTGTGCAGCCCCCAAATGCCCATCCAACTCAGGGTAGGCCACTGCCAATATGCAGGCCATTAGGGGGGTCAAGGTCCGACAGGCACACCATCCTCCTTGAGAAGACATCCACCGCCGGGCCTCTGGGGTCTTCCAGGCACAGCATCTTAGGTCCTTCCACCTTTTCCTACAGTGGGAGCTCTACCGGCTCTGGACACTCAGGGTCTGCACTTTCTTGGAGATGGCTCGTCAAATCCTCTTCTTCTGATGGCATTGATCTGCATGGATGACACACACCACCTGCACCATACCAAAACAAGCAGGTTGAAAAACAAGTTAGTTCAACCAACCATACACAGACAGTCTTCAACATCCTCTCCAAAGATAGATGACCATATGCAGTCAGGCCATATGTGTGGTTGAAATATGGCAAACAACATGCTTGTCCAGCGACAGGTGTCAGCTTCTCACATACAACCAGACTACAAACACATCAGTAAACATGATTTTCATGACTAAGTAAGATATGCAACCTTCAGTGATCATGTATTACCATCAGTAGGTCGGTCAGGGTACATAAATGACACACTCTCCACTATGTCTCAGAACCTCAAATCTAGCAAAACACAAATGCACATATATTACCACAACTTTTGATCCTGTCTTGTTTTCTTGACATAAACACAAACTATGCCCATCTACCATTGTTTGGTATAACAAAGGATAGAGGAGCAAATAAGACATGTGCACATGATGTACACATACATTCTTTTTTACATTACATTGTTACCCAGGCATGAGAAGTGTGAGAGAACCTTCTGTGTACTGCCCGCTTGCAGACCTGCAGACCATGGGGAATCGACATATCATCAAAATCTACCACCTGGATAGTCAAACAATCATGGATCTCTATTGTCAGTTGGAGCCAGATCTGATGCCTGCCATTCGTAATCCTTATAGCACACTACCCATTGTACATGTTATGTCAGAGCTACACATTCTGGCCATGGCCTCCTTTCAACATACCGAGGACCTAACTGCAGGGATGTCTCATCCTATGTTCAATCTGGCTTTGAGGGCTGTTCTGTCTGCATTCCAAATGCCACTGAACAGGTGTATAGGAACATGAAAATCTTCCACTCCATTAATGTCCAGGTAGCCTGTTTGGCTGACCTCTACATTTCACAAGTTTGTGCAAGGTACCTGGGAGCAGTCCATGATGCCTTCATCATGCAGAACAACAATATCTCTCTGTTGATGACACAACAGTACACAGAGAGGGCCTGGCTGGTAGGTAAGTCATATATGTCATGTTTGCCTGTAACTTATATCTGCTACCAACTGTTTTGATGCCCAAGATGTATGTTTGCATTTTTATAACTACTCCTTATGGGGGACTTTGGCTACCCAAACCGTCCCTGCTTGTAGACATCTGTCAGGTACCCAGCCAAGCCAGGGGCAGTCCGCTTCAATGAGGCTCACAAAAGCACAAGGCATGTCTTGGAGTGGACATTTGGGCTCCTGAAGGCAAGATTCCGTACCATCAATAATTCTGGTGAAGCACTCCTCTACTCAACCGCCAAATTATGTCAGATCATTGTGGCCTCCTCCATGCTACACAACCTCGCAGTGAGAAGTCAAATCCCATATATACCATATAAGGGAGAGTCAGTAGTTCAAGTGGATGAGAATGCAGTATTGCCAAGTGAGGCTTACTGTGATGAGGAAGAAGCTGGTGACATCTGGGCAGATCTCATCAATCAGTACTTCTCCTGATTGTAGGTATGTGATGTCCTGTGATTTAACTAACTCAGTGGGGGATTGAGGGGTTAGAGATTCTTGATAATGACCCTAGTATGACCATCATACAGGTCATAAGTAGCTTCAAAGCACATAACTCAGATGTGCATTGATAATACTACATGGAGTATTATGCAGCTTTTTGACCACCATTGTCCACGTTTGTCACAATGCACAGAGTAATCTTTGTATGTAGGACATAGCTGTAAGACATTTTACAATCAATTTCTACCTTATGTATAACATTTTTATTTTGCAGATCACTTCACAAGGTAATCTTCATTTGGCAATATCTGACTGTGTCACAAGCAGGTGTGATTTGCTTGCTGACATGTGAATTGAGCATGGATTGAACCAGGTACTGTCAGGCAAGAGATTTGTGGTGTGTGAGATGTATGCCCAGACTGCTAGGACAGTGGGATGGTAGTGTCATATTCGACACTATAGACCTGTTTGCCATGGAATGCGGGCCCAAAGGTGCCATGTGTGTGGTCTTGTTTCTTTGACAGATGTCATCCTGTACAAACCATAACCTCAACCTTCTTAATGGCTTGATTTTGGTGATACTTTATTTGTGTGTAGGTGACAGTGTGTTTCCTCAGTTCAGACCACTTTGCATGTGTATCAAGACTGACATAGGTGAGTAGCATGCTTACTGATTCCTGACCATGGTAAGGGGAAGGTTCCATGACTGGGGTGTTTGTACTGACCCCTGTCTGTATTATGGGGTATGGTCATTCAAGAGCCATGGGATGGATATGTGATAAGGCTTTAGCTGATGAGACATTGAACCAATCTGTTTGCCTATCCAGTTAGGGAAAAACTGGCATGTCCCTAACTTAATTGGTCTGTGGGTTGCTAGTTATTCACAACTATGCGGAGTCAACAGCAGTACTTCACTGTATGATCATTGGCATTTTCCAAATCTATGTTATGTGTAGATATGTGCAATGATTGTGAATATGTTTGTCCATCAGTAATATCAACTGCAAATTGTACCCTGATTACACAGTACATGTAAAAATGGGACTTTACTAATTTGATACATTTGTGCATATCTTGTATGTGCAAGAGATATTACAGTTAGCAGTTACATATTGCTGCATAAGGACTCTCACACATGACCTGTACATTAGTAGTGTTTATTAAAGAGTGCACATGCATATGTGGGCATCGGATCAATTCAAATTAACATAAACAGTGAAGGGTTCATTCATGGTTGATGTAATCATCAGGGTAGCTGCTACTACATTTGGGGTCTCAAGTTCAGTGTTCTTGTACCATTGAAAAATAGAGATTGGTTGTAGGAGAGTCAACAGGGTGTATCAGTGACATTCAAGGGAAACCAATCAGTTGAGGTTCACTTCCTGACAGTGTTTGGAGTCTTAGCATCTGCTCCTTCTGGATGTCTAGGTGGATGTCCACGTTTGTGGGGGTGTTTTCAGCTTAGAGGCAGGAGTGTCTGAGGCATGTCCTTCACTTGGCAGGGACTGCATTCCACTGGCTGCCAGAAATGTAGAAGTGCCAGCTGTCAAATTGCATGTGGAAGGGCCCAGCTGTTGTGGTCATAACCTTCTAAGGGTGGTATTCATATCTCTCAGCACCCCTTCAATGGCAGCCAGCTTAGCATTTTGGGCATCCCACTGTTGCATGACGTCCTGGTGGTTGATCCTCTGCAGCTGCTTTATCTCCCCCATCATGGCAAGTACCTGGCCCATCATGCCTTTGGATTGTTGGTAAAATCCCAAGACTTGGGAGATGGTGTCCTGGCCAGTTGTATCCCTAGGGGCCTCCATCCACTGGCCCACACCATTCCTCCCATGTACCCTACCCCCACATGCCTGTGCCCTTGGCACAGTTTGCCCACTCCCACTGGCGCCAGGTCCATCATTATCTGGGATTTGTAGTGGTGAGAGGTACCTGTTCTGGGGGGCAGATCATGGGCGAAACTGTCCTTGGAACACAGGATTGGGGGTGAATGGTTGGCTGAGATGTAGAGGTAACAGGGCTGGTAGACGTCGATGTAAGCAGGGTGAGACTGACTGCTGTAGCCTGACCATGGCCCTCATTACGACTTTGGCGGTGTTTTCAGAAGACATCTGTCTTAGAAGACACAACTACCTTATTATGAGCCACTGACAAAACTCACCCAAAAACAGTCAAAAATCTGACACCATTAGGCCGGCTAAGGGTAGGAGAGAGGCGGTCCCACAACCAGCACCACCCCACCAACAACATACCACCCACTAAATAATGACCCACATATCAGTACAACGGTCCTTCCATTGGCAGTAAATCATTGGTGGTGCAACCCACCGAGCTCAAAAACACACCTCCAGAAGAACCCAAAGCCACATTGGACAGTACGAACACCCCACACCTGAGACACATACATTTGTCGGACAAACACACCACTGTAAAACACACCCTCACACATCCCACAAACCTTTGCAAAAGGAACAATTCACAAAGACCCGGACATTGTGGCATAACCAATACATAGCACATATATTCCATTGGCACACACATGTCACACACAGCACAACTGCTCACAAACATCACAATCCACAACCACACCAACCGAAACACCCCACACACTCCATCAAGCACCAAAAACATCACCCTTGCATGCAACACCCCCACAATCCACATTACTACCATGATGTCCCCTCAAAAGCACTCACGATTCACAGGTGAGGAGTTGAGGGTCATGGTCGATGCAATCGTCAGGGTAGAGCCACAACTGTTCAGAGAACAGGTCCATCATACATCTGTTGCCAGGAAAATTGAGTTATGGTGGAGAATCGTTCACAGGGTCAATTCAGTGGGCAACCATCCATATGCAAGGGAGGATATCAGGAAGCGATGGAACAACCTACGGGGGAAAGGTGCATACCATGGCATCACAACACAAAATTGCCACCAACAAGACTGGCGATGGGCCCCCTCCTCTTTCCCCAGAGTTGACAACGTGGGAGGAGAAGGTCTCATACTGCATCTAGAGGGCCTGACTGGAATAATCGGAGGACTGGAGTCCGGTAAGTCACTAACACTTCCCTGCCACCAACGACTCCTGTACCGCATGCGTCCCCACCACCCTATCACTTACTAATGCAAACTACCTCACACATTCTCACACGACCCAATCACCTAATGCCCCTCCCCTGCATGCCACACCACCCCACTGCCACTATCCCTACACAGTCCAGTCGGATTGCACGAATAGCACTCACAATGGCAAGCACTACAACACCTACAATGCATGACTCCCCACACATGAAAAGCCGCCAGTCCCACTTAACAGTGGAACACCTGCAATTAAAAACATTGCAACAGCTACAAAACCTGGATGCTTAGACTGTGTACCACTACATGACAGTAAGAGCTATGCTATCCACAATCCACAACCCTCCATGGAGCATGGTACCAATTTCACAATCCATCAACAATGTCTGCAGTGCCGCATATTTCATAGGGAAGAAAGTCAAGCCAATGTAAGCATCATACAATGATGCGAACAAGTACACCTCCACAATGTAACTCTCCCCTTTCCATCCACAGGTACCCCTGCCACTGTAACCATGCAGAGGAGGCCAGAGACAGACAGCCCTCCCCAGGATGAAGGCCCCAGTGAGGACTACTGCTCTGGATGTCTGGGCATTGAGGATATAGCTGGCCCATCTGGGACATCTGGTCTGTCTACCACCACCAGCCACACCCTGCCTACATCTGAGCCCACTACCCCGGTGGTAACAACAACACAGGAAGCTCCTCATCCCCAAACCTGTGTCCAAAGGACTGTTCAAACAGCAGTATGTCCCACAGTACAGGGAACTGAGTATACCCCTCACACCCAAGACAATGGTGGTCCTAGTGTAGCTGGGATTGGGCACACTGTGTGGCACAGGCACAGGGGGCCAGGGCCAGTGGGGGTGTACATGCGGGCCAAGGGATGGGGCCCTTAAGGGAAAGGACTGGCCAGGAGGCCATCTCCCAAGTCCTGAAAGCATACTAGCAATCCCAGGACAAGATGGGCCAGATATTCTCCACCTTGCAGGAGAACCAGAGGCTGCAGAGGGAATACCACCAGGAGGCCAAGTGGCAGTGGCAGGCTCTCAATGCCACCACAGCCACAATTGCAGGGGTGATAAAGGAACTCACATCCATCCAGCATGTGTCCTCCTCCCACCAGCAAGACCTTTCCACTAGCCACATATCATCTGTGCCATCCATTTCCGCCTCAGATAGTGGAATGGAGGCCCTGCCAGAGGACCCACAGTCCACTAGTACCCTTCCCTTTGTAGCTGAGGAACCCCTGAAAGCAAGGTAGTCCATCCAGACATCCTGCAGGAGCTGATGCCAAGACCAAGAACACTGCCAGGAAGTGAGACCCTCTGGAACATTCTCACTTGTGTGCCACTGACACAGCCTACTGACTGTCCACTGTCATCCTTTCGTTTTCCCAGGGTCCTTGGACACTGGACCTGTGCTACCAACAGCTGGACCAACTGCTCTGATGATTTGAACCACCATGACCCCACTCATCAACCATTGCACTTGAAAATCACAAAAACTACCATTGAGCACAGCTACTGCTTACCTAACTTTATTGTAACATGTAAGACTTAACTGTTGTACAATATGTCAGCTTACTTAAATCATTGACTAGCAATAGCCTATAAGATGGACAGAAGGGGGAGGCACATGCAGCAAGTTTGGTAGTAGGACAGACTCAAATCCTATGCCAAGGGAGCCACCAATCAAGACAGCAACCAGAGTAGCACCATCCACATTACCTGCAAATACACCAAGGCAGGAACAACCATCACAACAGGAGTCACTGCTACCCAGCCAACACACATGCAGTACATTGTCGTCCTCCCTGGTGTGAGTATCCAAGTGGCATGTGAACACAAATGACCGTAGCAGATACACATTTATAAGACATCCATTCCCAATGGTCCATCCCTCACAGCTCACAGCTGAGTTCCACTGTCAATATGAGTTACCTTCCATATCCATCCATTGTGCGGAGTGAAGACCCGTTGCTATGCTGTTGACACAACCTTGTTTGCCAGTCCTTTAGCAGTTCACACTGCATAAATGGGACCATACATCATGGCTCTTTCCTTAGATATGTGATGGTAGCCAACAGCACCGTATACATACCACTGACATATGAAAAGAGACACCTTCCCTGATGAGAAATATGTCACTGCCACAAACCCACAAAGAGGAATAGCTGCACTCAACCTCCACTGATGCCACACACCAGAATGAGCTATGTCACATGGAAGACAGGAGTACAGTTCAAATACAAGACACTTGACACATACCTGTAAATCATTGGAAGTATTGTTGGATCAACTCTGTCCTAGAGTCAGCTACATCCTCACCATCTGCCTCATCACCAGCCACAGGTCCAGCTGCCACCTCTTCAACATCCAGTAATGGTATGTGACTACTCAGAGCCAGATTGTGTAGCATGCAGCAGGCAACTACGATCTGGCAGACCTTCAGTGGTCTGTAGAGCAGGGCACCTCCTGAGATGTGTAGACACCAAAATCTGGCCTTCAGCAGGCTAAAGGTCCTCTCGATAATATGCCTTGTCCTGCCGTGGGCCTCATTAAAATGTTTTTTACCATCTGTTGTTGGATATCTCACTGGTGTCAGCAGCCACAGGAAGGTTAGGATAGCCAGTCACCTGTGTACACAAAGGTTAGACCTATCACAATACTGGTAGTGACACAAGATATCATGTGAAGAGATGTGTCATAACAGTTGCACACATACAATTGGAAATGTACCAATGAGCCAGGCCCTCTCCCTCTGTAGTTGTGCCATCATTTGTGGCACATTACTCTCCCTCTGTAGTTGTGCCATCATTTGTGGCACATTACTGTTCCTCAGGAGGTAGAAGTCATGCACAAATCCAGGAAACTTGGCCGTCACTTGTGAGATGTACTGGTCAGCAAGACACACCACCTGGACATTGATGGAGTAAAATCTTTTCCTGTTCCTGTACACTTGTTCATTCACTCTGGGCGGAACCAAGGCAATGTGGATGCCATCTATAGCCCCTATCACATGAGGGACATGTGCCATAGCATAAAAGTCAGCCGTAACAGTGGCCAAATCAGCACGTTGGGGGAACCTGAAGTAGCTGTCCAGGTGTTTCAGTAAAGCACACAGTACATCGTTCAACATTATACTGAACGTAACCTGAGACATTCCTGCTGCTAAACCCACTGTCAATTGGAACAAGCCTGAGGCAAGGAAGTGTAGAACAGATAAGACCTGTACTGTGGGAGAAATGCAATAGGGATTACGGATGGCTGGCAAGATATCCAGCACCAACTGGGTATACAGTTCCTTGATGGTCTGACGGTTCAGAAAATAGATCTGAATGATGTGTGTCTCTCTCTTCCAATGGTAGCAAGGTCGACTGGTGCATGTCTCAGTCTCACCATTGCATGGTATCTAGAAGTAAGGGAGAGGAAAAGCCACACGTTGATGTCGAGAGTACACATGCCACCTAACACTATCCATGTAGCTTTGTAATACACATTTGGTTAGGTCGTCTATGATGCAGCAAGTGACTGCACTTGTCATGTTATAGATATCAGTACACACATTTGACTATCCCTGAATGTCAAATGTGTGAACCTTGCTTTAATGTCTGAACATGGATTTTGTACGCACATGTCACTATAATTCATACATTGCACACTTATAATTCACCTACAATACACTAGCCACATGTAAAATGGCAGCTGTCTGTCCTGCAAGCACAGGACAGATGGAAGTGACTTAATTCTGACGGCGTTAGTCATCATGGTGGTAGGTGGTCGCAACCGCCATGCAACTCCTGTTTGGATGACATTGTTGCCTGTGGGAAACTGGGGCCAATGATGATCACTGCTGGCGGTGACAGTCATGTACGTGGTGGCTGTAACCGCCATTTTGTGTTGCATAGCTCACTTGACTCGTGACATTTGTGCAAGCAAGACTTTAACTGCATGTGCTGGTGTGTTCTGTCTCTGGGAGCCACTATGTCATGTCCTGTGGGAGATAGGGCCCATGCCTTCATCCAGGAGGAACTAGAAAAGCACATGGACGGGGTCCTATCCCTCTATGAACAGTTGTATGGGGCACCAGAGCAGCAGGTGAGTCCAGTGTTCCTGTCTTGTCTGATGGTGATGTTTGTGGGGTTAAAAAGGTGTGGGGACGATGCCCATGGATTTGATGCATACAGATGCCAAAGGAGTAGGTGCCGAAGTGCCATTAAGACACATTTGTGTGCTCCTGAGATGTGTCTGATGTGTGAAGTCCACTGTTGCTGGTGTGATGCCTCTCTGCATGACTTTCTCCTTCTGTCTGAGTCACCTATATAGGTCAGTGCCCATTAGAAGAAGGGGATTTGATGTGCCATCTCCAAGCAAGTGTGGACTCTGGGGGTCCATGCCCGGTGGAGCACCCACTTCAAAAAGTGGTGAAAGGACCTGAGATGCTGGGCCCAGAAGACCATGGAGGCGCAGCTGGGAACATCCTCCCAACGAGGGAAGGGTGCTCGACAGACCCTGACCCCCCTAATGGCCTGCATTTTGGCAGTGGCCTACCCTGAGGTGGATGGGCACTTGAGGGCAGCACAGCAGCCAATCAACAATGTGGCCAGTTACATTTTGTCCCCTTCAGACATCTACATCTACATTTTGAGGCAGCTGGTTTGGATCACACCAATTACCTTTGTCATAGTGCCAGACTATTAGTGATGGCAATGCCCTGACACCTCATGTGTACTGATGTTGATGGAAGGAGCTGGTCACCCAAAATATGACATATGTCAGGAGACAAAATCCAAAATCTAAGTTCCTACCCGCATGAGTCACTGTCTGCATGGTTCTGGCACATATAACCTATTCAATTCCTGCCACGATGGCTCATAGCCTCCCAGACCCAAACCCAGATCTAAGGACCCCCCTCCCAAGCCCAAAACCCCATCCCACACCCTCTAATGCCCCTGAGGTACCTGCATGCCCCATTGGTCCCCCTGCCAATCTGGAGGCCACTTTGCAGTCAGGAGGAGTCATAAAATGGGCGACGGAAACATGGTCCTTGGCAGCCTGGAGATGCCTACCACCGGCCGCGGTAGTCCGCCTACACTTGCAGTACTGGCAGTGTTTAGGCTGTGTTCTGTTGAGAACACTGCCATGGTCATAATATGGCAGTTTTCACCACGGTTCCGGTGCTGGTGCGACCACCATCACCACTGCGTTGGTCCGTAGACCACCAAAGTCGTAATGAGGGCCCATGTGTCCCAGATGGACCAGAATCATCCTCAATGTCTACACATCCAGGGGTGTTTCCCTCACTGAAGGCTTCATGCAGAGGGGAAGTGGCTGTCTCTGGTGTCCTATCCATGGTCACAATGGCTATGTTACCTGTAGGGGAAGTGGAAAACACAGTTACTGATAGTAATGCAACAAGTGGTATCAAACTTTGACAGGTAGACCTGCTACGTGCCATACACAGAAAGCCTTCACTTGATCCCCTGATGTGACAGTGACACCTGCTTCCAAAATCTGGGGCAAAGCTATAAGGGATACAGAGATTTCCTATATCATACACCGTAATATAGGATGTTTGTGTATCTTGATGGTTAGATGTCTATTCATATCTTGTCTGGTGTGTGGCTTTATATTATTCATTATTATTAATTATTAAATTATTCAGTTGACCCCCAAGCTGGGAGTGTTGCATCATTGAGTCAACTAACAGCTGCACAATGTACCATGGAAACAGAGTTGGCCATCAGATTAGGAGTGACCATCATACCTCGGTCTCCGTATGTGTTTACCCCAAGTACGTCCAACTTCATATATGTGTTTGGACACTGGAGTGATGAGTGGTGTGCCTGTTAAGATGCCATGAGGTGATCTGTGAGCATGCAAAACAGAACATTGGGGTGACATCATAGGTATTGTGACTTACTCGACTTCACTCCCCCAGATATCCCTGTCAAGCCCTTAGGATGCAGGATTTCTAAGACCTTCTTCTCCCACAATGTGAAAGTACGCGGAGAAGGTGGGGGTTTACCACCAGTCTTGAGAACCTCCAGCTGGTTCCTGGCAACCATGGAACGGAGTTTCTCCCTGAGGTTATTCCACCTCTTCGTGATGTCCTCCCTTGTGCGTGGATAGGTGCCTACAGAATTCACCCTGGCAACAATTATTTGCCCAATATCCATTTTCCTGGTGATTGATGTTTGCTGGACTTGTGCTCCAAACAGGTGTGGTTTTACTGTGATGATTTCGTCCACCATCACCCTCAAGTCATCATCTGTGAAATGGGGATGTTTTTGTGGGGACATGGTAGTGGTGTACAATATGTAAAGTTTTAAAAAAAGGGTAATGAAGTGTGAGTGCTGCGATGTGAATGGATGATGGTGGGTGACTAATGTGCAGGGTACTTATTTTTGTGGTGGGTGTGCTATGAAGGTGTGTGATGTATGCTATGTGAAGTTTGTAGGGGTCCCTAATCCATGGTTAATGCATTCTGTGCGCGCCCTCTTTCTTGCTGTGTGTGACATTCTGGTTGCAAAGAAGTGTGGTGTGTGAAGGGGTGTGTTTTATAATGCAGTGTATAGGTGTGTCAGGTGTGTGGATGTGGTCAGGTATGGGTATTTTAAGCTATTCAATGTAGTGTAGCATATTACTGTGGTGGCTGCCAACCACCGCGGTTTGCACTGCCAGTTGTCTTCTGCCATGGAAGGACCGGTATTGTGATTTGTGGCCCATAATAGGTTCTGAGAAATTTTGACGGGCTGGCGGTTCTGGTGGTGGGACTGCCTCTTTCCTGCCCTCCAGTGTCTTGGCTGTTTCAGAATTTTGGCTGCATTTTGGCAAGCTTCGATGCGTAACTCGTAATACAGGAGTCTTACCGTCATGGCGCCATACTTGTAATGAGGCCCTAAGTCTTTTCTGGTGACAAGCCCCCAAATCTATATTCACTGTGAAAGGTCCTGGCTTTTGTATAATAACTAGAGAAAGGATTCAAATATCAATTCCTTTATCTCAAGCTTGCCATCACCTTGGAAATTATTTAATCCATTTTTTTCAGTATTTATTAAATACCCAATTCAACGGTAAAGTCGAATTTGTAGTGAATATTTAATTAAAATAACTTTTAAAAAGCAGGAACAATGGCCTGGGTATAGAGACAAAATGGGGTGGGCCAAAAAACGTAATTAACTTCAAAGGGGTCTGCCCTGTCAAAATGTAATGTCTGGTGACACTTGGAGTGGTCCAATCTTTGTCACCCTAGCCAGGTTGACAACAAACGCAGTGGGAGGAGAGCTATCCCTAGAACTGGTTTGAGTGGCCACAATGGAAGGGGCTAATCATTATCCAAGTAGGCAAACCGGCTATGCAAAAAGGGAGAATGGGTCCCCATATTGGATGGAGTATAAAGTGCATTGTGTGATTGTTTACAATATTGCAAATGGGAACTGCTGCAAAAGTGAATAGAGTTGCCCCTCGGAACGTTTACCCGATTGATTAGGAAAGAGTCAGGATTCACACCCACCAATTAACTGGTGCCAGTTATAAATGTGGCACCCAAAGCTCTTTCCTCAGAATACTCTCTGGACCTGTAGAGGAACAGAAGAAGGACTGAATCTGCTGTTGTAAACCTTTGAGGAGATCCGAATGATTCTCCCTGTTCCCACTTGTACCTAGGATGAAAAAGTGGAATCCAAGGGTAATTTGTCTGACCTCCTGTCTGACTACAAAGCCACAACAAGCTGCAGGAGGCCTTTTTATGAAGTGGCCAGTTGGAATTCATCTGGACACTGCTGGTGGCCTCTACTGGAGTGGGTCTTCACTCCAAAGTGTTGAACCATGAGGTGCTGGAAACACGGACCCTGAAAAATAGACCGAACACGGAAATCTTGACTGGACGAAGGTGTGAAAATTATCCATCTCATGAGAAGACTTCTCTGGGTGTGAAATTTGGGCTGTCCCACTCACAGCTTTCCCCACCCAAACCAACAACTTTAGCGGGACATTGTCAAATAGCTTTCCAGACTTGTGAAGCTCTTTTTGAACACAGCCTTCAACTTTTCCCTGCTGAAGGATCTTGACTTCCATTTCAGAGACTAAGGCCCAGATTTACAATCACTTTACATCAGGTGTGTGTTGGTTTTTAAATGCAAACCTCATGCATTATATTGTGGTGGGATTTACAATCCAATGCAAACCGTGATTTGTGTTGAACTGTATCCCAATGTAACTCAAAGCTCTGCCCAATGCACTGCCTTGCATTACTTTCCATTAAGGGAGAGTTCCATGGATGGTTGCATTTGCAGTCCCATGCAACCATCTTTGGGTTTTGAAGCAAATCTCAATCTACATAGAATTGCAGATCGATATTTGTAACAAACTCCTGCACCTTTTTGAGGCAGGCATAATGAGAAGAAACATTGTTTTTTTACCTCCTTTTCCCTTTTTGCATGTGTACAGCATTCTACACCAAACATGCAAAGTGGGAAATACCTTAAAGCCCAGTGTTTATACTAGGAGGGGGCCCAACCAGCAATTAACATATGATTCCAGAATGTAGACACCCTTGCACTATGGCACAAGTGTGTTTACATTGGCACTTGGCAGCCAAACGTGCACCAGTGTGAGGAGACACCAGAACAGCACGACATTCTAGTAAATATGCCACTGTTTTGATGCAACACAGCAACTTTACTTGCAGTGCTGTATTGCATAACTTATACATGCATCTGAGCTTAGGTCCCAAGGAAAAATGTCTGAAAGGTTGGTACATCTGACCCACGATCCATTGTGTGCCAAAGTTCCAGTTAACTGTCATCACAGACTACCAGTGGTGCTTTACTTTTACTTAATGCGTTTTTCACTTAAATCATAAAAAAATCATATTTCTGGCTCAGGTTATTGTATTTTTGTTGTTTGGATGTAATTTTGTGTTTTAAATGCTTCTCTCTTTTATAAGGCAAGTGAAATTCTTGCTATGTTGTATTTTTGACCTTTTAACTGTTTTATTACTTCTAAATGTTTTACATATTTTCTTCATGTTAAGCCTTTCTGCTCTGTGCCACAACTACCAGGATTGGATCTCAGGTTAGATTTACTAACATTTCACTGGACTTCAAAAGTTACTGACTTTGTTATGTTATATTATGTGTATTTGTATAGTGCACAACTCAGCCGGGAAGGTATCCTGATTGTTGTAGTGGACTACCATCCACCCCAATAAATAAAATATTTTCAATAAGCCAAAAAAATCATCATAGATTTTGAACATGCAATGATTTCCACTGTACTGAAAATGCACCCACGGGCTGCAAGCCAGTGGTGCTATTAACATTTTAAACAGAGCATATGCAGGCCCCCACAAACATCCACCCTGACTACAGAGTATGCAACTAACACAGAATTAGCACATCTTATTTAAAACCTTAAGCATGCGCCCCTGTAAAAGAAGTAATTAAAAATTATCCCCCTATTATTAGAAGCACGTAAAAAAGCTTGTGCCATTTGAAGATACTTAGGTTGGTCACTTGCAGAACGCAAATGCTAACCCAAGTATCATAGTTCAAGGTGAAATGTCTAAGACAGCACCATGAAGCAAAGATAAATGGGGTGGCACAATTCCTTCCAAGAGACACTTGAAAGAAGCCACCCTACACAACACTAATTTTTAGAAATAGTTGAAAAAGCAAAGCTACTGGAAACTACTAGTAACTAAGGGCCTCAGAACAAACTGGCCCATCGATCATGATGCACTAGTTTGCTTGCAATGGATGTGCGCCCCCCTAACGACACCATGGTAGCGCTGTATTTGTGTTGACGCTAGTCCAGCAAAGCTCGAGGAGGCCAATTTGAAACAGTCTAGCGTCACTTTAATGCCTGCCCTGAGGCAAATTACACTAGAATGACGTAGATTTCACTGCACCATTCCTGCAGGCCTCCTAGCGGGGGAATGCCTCCCTTCCATAAATTATACCTGGCTTAGGTGTAATGTGGCACAATGGTACCGTTGCACCAGTTTGTAAATATGGCACAGGGTGGGTCAACTGTACTACGCCGCCATAGTGTAAAAATAATGACGCTACGGTGGTCTGAAGGGCTTGTAAATGAGCCCTTAAGAAAGGAACAGTCCCTTACTCAAATCAAGCTAAAAATATCTACTCAAACTAAGAAACTGCATGCAAAGTTTTAAGGGGTATATTTATGAATCCATAGTGCCACTGGAGCGTCACTTTATGTGACGCTCCGGTGGCGCTGTACCCTGCACCGTATTTACAAGGCGGCATTAAGAAACTTTTTGTGGCTTCACGCCACCTTGTAAATATGCCCCTTCACACACAGCACTTTGCAAGGAAAGGGTGTGCAAAGGGTGTTGCTGTGGGCGTGCCAGAGCAACATCCATTGCATTTTGCTGCTCGGATATACGTATTTTCACAAACCTAAGGCAGCCCCAAAGTCTAACACCATCGAAGGGGTGGCCTTAGCAAGGTGCAACGAGGAGGAATACTTTTATTCCTCCTCGTTTTTTGCTTTTTCTATGTGTGCTGCTTTCTGCAGCATGCATAAAAAGAGCAAAATGAATTTAATGATTGTTTATGTGCAGGAAGGTGTCCTGCCCATAAACAATCTTTCAAAATTATGCTTTGGCACTTCTGTGTGCATTGCATTCTGCAGCACACACAGAAGTGCCAAATCGCCATTAGTGATTGTTTATGTGTAGGAAGGGACACCTTCCCTCACATAAACAATCAAACCCCTCAACTCAGACAACCTTGCACAATGGTGCAAAGATGCCTACATTGGCTCTGGCAGCTAAATTTAGTGCCAGTGCAGGGGGAAACGCAGGGCTTCCCCATATCCTAATAAATATGGCGAATGCCTGCATTTCTAAAGTGACGCAGCCGGGCGCTGCCAATTTTGAGGCATCACTGTGCTTTAGTAAATCTCCATAATATCCAAGGCCTATAATGTCTTGTCCCTCCTTTCCAACCCATACAGTAAACTATTACACAATCCAAGTAAAAAAAAGGACCTGGTTATATATTTTCTTTATACATAATAATACATTTAAATATCAGTTTGAAGACTAAAATAAATACTAAATCAAATTATTCGCACCTGAACCAGTGGGAAGGAACAAATAAATGTATATTGATTATTAATGTGTGTAAACTAATATGAAACTTGGAAACATGTTACAGTGTATCTGCTTGTATAAAAAATATAAAATGTATATAAAATATATACATAAAAAATGCTGGATAATAAATACTAATATTTTCTTGTACATTTTAAATATGTAAAATGATTACCAAATAAAAATAATATGTAAAACTATCAAGAATTACTATCCGGTATGTTTAAATGAATTGTATAATGACATCAGAAACTGCTTTATTATATGTGAAGTGTTACTTTTTGGTACTAAAAATATTATTTTGTGCAAGTACAAATTATGTTAAAAGGTTGGTGTGACTATTGAAAAATCTTTTAATAAAAATGGTCTGTAATGTATTATATATTTATATTTTTGAAAAATAAAAAATATATAATGAATGAAAATATGTAAGTAAAGTAAATTAAATTGCTTTAAGTACTTTACGTATGCAAAATACAAAATTATATATATTTGCAATTTTTTACACTTTATGGAGGTAAGACTAACTTTCATAATGTAACCTTAGCCACATTGAGAGAAAGTTTTGGACTTTGGGGAGGTCATATTTATCCCCCCAATTCAAACAGGGCCATGTTGGGAAAGTGTTAGACTTTGGAAAGATAAAGGTTACAAACGTAGCCCCATTAGGTAAAGTGTTCAACTTTGGGGTAGTCACAATTACTATTCTCGCCTCAAATAAAAACGCCTAAAAGCAATTTCAACACTTGAAAAGTGACATTTACAATAACAAATACAAAAGTAAAAACGTAAGCCAAAAATTGTCATTACAATAAAACATAAATATAAATTATAGACCAGAATAAAAAATAATCAACTATTCCTAAATAAACTTTAAACTAAATCATAACTATACTAATAAAGTTATTTAATTTTAAAAATGAATGTAATCTTTTAAAATAAAAATCGTTCCAAATATTGTAAAACTGGCAAATAATTATTAAGAAATGTAAACAATTAAATTGAGTAAAATACATAAAAAAACAGGTAAAATACCAATACAATGCTAAACAATTAAATACATGTAAATAAATTACATTTCAAAACATAATCTGTAGAAACTAAACTCATTTCTAGCCCCCTACAACCATGGAAATTGTCAGAGATTTACACCTGTCACTGGCACTAATAAATCCCTTCTGAAGGTGGGTGGAACATGGAAGGGAACATCTCTAAATTTGGTAAGGGTTTAGGAGTAGGGGTTTCTCATTGGGAAAAATGGTTGCCCCTCGGAGAAAAAAAGTTAGCAAGTGCATTTGGACTAGTGGTGCACATTTCCCATGCAAACAAAACTATGCATGCGTATACCTTACCGTGCAAAAACACACATGGGTATATTTTGGAATGGGAAAATGGAATTCATGAAAGTGTTCCAGAATTTCACCTGGACACCTTAGGCTGGTGTATGTTAAAGGCATGATCTAGAACTTTTGTGTGTGTTCCAAAAAGCTGGAAATGTACATGCATGCAATGCCGGAAACCTGAAAGTTTAATATTCCACATTTTTGGTGAATAAGGAAAAGCTTGCAGAGGACCACTGCTTGATTTACCTTCACAATATTGGCCACCCTGAAATCATTCACATTCTTAGGTCTTTCAAGATTTGGTGACCATTCAAACTTTGGTGGTTCAAGATTCGAGGTCAGGTTTCATTCCCATTATGAGCTGACGTATCTGCTGTAACTCATCATCTTTTTTCCAAAAGAATAACAGACGTCTTGCCAATACTGTGCTGTTCTGGTATTGAAGCACTATTTTGCAGAAGTAGTAGCACTGGAGATATACTGTGTGCAAGACCACTCAGACACATGGGATTTTTGATAAACCACTTGTATTTATCTGTTGATAATACAAAAGCACACAAAAGTATACACAGAATTTTGGCAGTGCTTTTATATACATTGAGAATGTGGCAATAGTAAAACAATCGTCTATTCAGAACCTATGACCTAATTTTTGTGTAAGGATTAATCAGGTTGCACATCTTGGACGTGTTTCCATCAAGAATTTTACTGTACGCTTCATGGAATGCACTATGGCTTTGTAAACTGCCTCATGGAGGTGAGAGGAGTCACAACCACTCAGTCACCGGGGATGCCCTATCTGATCCCCAATATTGATAAACATTTATTTTGTCTAGGAGAAAGCGAAACCCACCAATGTCTGGGATTCTCAGATGCCTTGGTTGTTTTTCCATGAATTTCAGAGATAATGACCACAGATGAACTTTGAATTTCTCCAATGGTCATCATAAAGGGGGCCTATATCCTGTTCCCAATGGGAGCAAGGCCCTGTGACTGGATGCAGGAATTTATCAAAGGAGAAGAATATGATCCCATGTCATAATCCAGTCAGGTACACTTGATGCACCAACCATGCCTCTTACCAGAGTGGGATTTCAAGGGTGAGCTCATCATTCCAGGCTATCCTTCCCAGTTCTTTGGGTCAACAGACTAAGGGCCTCATTATGAGTTTAGTGGTCCCTGTGCTGCCAAAGCGGAGGTCTGACCACAGTCAGGATGGCTGTCGGACTGCCATATTACGAGTCATGTGGGCATATGGAGCATAGACCACCGCTGTCCGCAATGAAGCCAGGCACCAAGGACCTCCACGGTCACGAGGAAGCACTGTTACGAGGGGAGACCGTGTTTCTGCCAGATACATTATTGGATTGCATATCACCAATGTGACCGTGGCTAGCCAACCAACACGTCTCAGCAGGCAGAAATGGACAGTATAAAGGAAGACAGTCACCTGACAACAGCCTTGAATATCCAATGCCGCTATGGAGCCCAGCCACTGCAGATGATCATCAAAGGCCACCAAGTCAACAGCGTCATGGGTAATACCGACCGTAAGTCACACACCTATCTGTATCATTAACCTAAAAAACAGACCATAGTGCCGTCATCCACATCATATGGGGGGGCACGTCACAGGCATCAATTACACGTTACATTCTGTACCCTTTCAAAATCAGACATTAATACAGACACATTCACAGTCACAATACACCCCCTTTGGGAAGGTCACAATTACTGCACTGCAACACTACCCAAAAACAGAATGCCACACATCTCCAGGACAGGGACAGTGAAGGCTACACAACATTGTCTCACACATCACCAAGAACACACAAACATCACATATACAAATACAATTCACACACTCACATTCCACACTGTCATCACATACAACACACGTATGTATCATTGTGGCATGGGACACAAACAATACTACCATTAAACAGCCCTGCAATGGACACACACGTCAAACACATCACCACACAGTGAAAGAACAATTGCATGCACAATACACAGAGAAACAAAGAGACAAAGATCACTATGCTAACAATACCTGCACAATAGGAATCAGGGCATCAGGAGTACTCAGGGAAGGAGGCTGCACTGGGACACATATCACTTTGCACAGACCCCACAAACAATGGCCCTACATGTGTCTCAGAGGCAAACAGTGCTAGACCCCAATGTCATGCACATCTGCCCAATGTGGAAGTGAAACTCAACAAAGCATATACAACTCCAACTGTATGTGACAAAGCTCTACAGTAACCAACTGCAAGGGACACACACCTAAATGGACACATGCACCGTCAATTGCAAGCAGAGGTAGCACACTTGAAAACACTCCATGTCTCCACAAACAAGACTCATGCTGACACACATCAGATGAATACATAGTCCATAGCAGGGGGACAATTCTAACACCATACTTGCATGCATTGGACAACATATGATGAAATACTTACCTGAACAAGCAGTACACAACGCCACAACAGCACCATTGCATTTACACCCGCATATCCACCCACATATCCACACACTCAACACATTCCCTTGTCTTGGGGATACCAACACTGCCCACAAAGTCACATATTTCCAACAACAACACAAGCAGGCTGAAACACACACAACTGTAGGCACAAAACACAAGTTACTCAGGAACAACATAAAGGTAGAAAAGGAATTGCAGGACAAATGTGTACCCAACAAAACAACGGTTTTGTTTTATTTTTAAAGAAAATGTAAAATGTCCAAGGTCACAAACCAGTCCAGTATCAAATGTTCATGCACATCAATGTTCTCCGACTTGACTATTTAACTGCCAGGGAACCTCCACAGGAAAGGGCATTAGGTCAGCAAGCAAGCCCCTCAGAGATTATCCAGAGGTATAGGTGGGAGGAGGGGTCGGATTTGGGAGGGGTGTTTGGGCTTAGGAGGGGTGGTCTTTTTTTTTGGGAGGGTTGGACTTCTTTTTGGGATGGAGAGTATGGGTGCTTGCAGGGAGGGCCTGGGGGCAGGGGTGGCCTTGGAGGTGGGAGGGATGGACTGGGAACTGAGTGGGGGCCTCTTTGGTTTGGGACAGGGGTGGAGGCAACAGAGGTAAGGACCAGGCCAAACAGAAAAACTTTCTTGAAGAAACTGAGACGTCATCAGAAGGGGGTCACGATTTGGAGGTTGAGGTGGTGGTCATTGGCTGTGTTGGTGTGGATGTCATAGATGTGTGCTTCTGGGAGGTATGCTTGTGTGTGGTAGGTGTCTGTTAGGTTGGTGAGTAAGTGCCTTTGCGTGTGTTGGGGGTATGGGATTGGAGGTGCTGGGGGATGGAATGGTGGATGTGTGTTGGGGTGGTGACTGAGGGTTGGCTGGATGTGGTGGATGTATGTATGTCTGTAGTTGTGGTGTCTGCAGTTTGGGCGCTTGTGGTAGACGTCTGGGGGACTACAGGGGTGGTGCTTGCAGGTTTGATAGGTGTGGTGGGTACATCACTGACTGTTGGTGTGGTGCCTGTGAGTGCCTGTGAGTATGTTTGATGTTGTGTGTGTGATGTTGTGGGTGGTGGGGGAAGTTGTGACCATTGTTGTGCCTGTGGGTGACTGTTGTTTGTGTGGATGCTGGTGTGTTTTCTGGTGATTGTGTTTGTGTGTGCTCATCTGGGCTGTTAATGTGGATACCTGTGGGTCTCTCTGTGTGCTTTGGGTAGGTAGGGGACGGGGATTTGGATTGGGAAGAGGGAGTTTTATGGGCTGCCATCAGTGAGGAGGTCAAAGCCTGAAAAGAACTCTGTAGGCCAGCCATTGCATTATGAATGCTTTCAAGGAATGCATTGGTTTGTTGTAGTTGGGTGGCCAATCCCTGGATGGTTTCACAATAACTGACTGCCCCACAGAGATCGTTCTCAAGAGGCCAGTAGCCTCCTCCCTACGGGCAGCAGGGGTAACGGGCTGGGGCAAAGGTGCCTGTGGCGAAAGAGATGTACATCCACTTGAAAGAGTGGGCACGGCCAACTTGGTGGGTAGCAGCCAGGAGGGTGGTGATAGAATGGGGGTGCTAGATAAGGATGGTTCAGGGGGATGCCCTTATAGGTCCACCACCACTAGGGAGTGGTCCGGTCTTCCTGTGGCACTCCCCTCACCCTCAAGCCACTGGGTCCCTCTGTGTCAGTGGTATCTTGCCCTGAGGCTCTGTTACCCTCTCAGCCCCATCTCCTCCACTTGCCTGTGCTGATGCTGCCAAGATAAAGAGGAATAGGGTCATCACATGTCCATGATCAAACCTGAACAACAACTCTAATTAGAAAACATTCCCATGATGTCAAGTAGGCCCCAGCAAGAAACCCTACCTAAGTGGCCCATACATGTACCATTCCATATTCATGCATGCCATCTGAATTATCAACAGGTGCCTACAGGAAATTCTGGATCACAGACTACAATTGCATGGCTGAATTTGTGCTATCACAATAACCATTCAATAACCAAGAGACATCATCACCCTCAAAGCTTTGCCGCATGTAACAGACCTCAGTCACCTGTTGGCATACAATAGTAGGCCAATACAAAGTACATTTCCGCAGTTCCCACTCAAGGTCATGCACACATCTATTTGTCACATACATAATGTCCCAACAAACAATTTGATGACAAAAATACAATAGCCTGGAGGAGGTGACATAGAAATACCCATGTCAGACTGGAAACATATCAGCAAAGTATACTTCACCAAGTTATATTTGTCTCAATAGAGCCAAGGAGGTAGTATTAATGCTGCTCAGATAGGCCACCAGTAGCATTGACATAAACACTGTAGACATTATGACCAATACATGAGGGAGAGATGTTCCCAAAATACTGCAAACCACAGGTTAAACACCACTAATGTCTGGCATCCTTTGCAATGACATTCTCTGAGTGATTGAGTAGAAGCCATTAGTCTTTAGCATGTTGGAGAGATACAGAAGTTGCGAGGACTTGTAGAAGGCCCTCAACCTGTTGCCCAATAGGAAGCTACATCACTGTCTCCATCTTGGCCATGCAAACCCAGATGTATATCTGTGGATGAATGCCTGTACCAAAACACATGTGTCTAAAACATAACTGCGAGTCACTTCATTATGCATGTCAACAGTCAGGGCATATACTTAACCACTACACACGTGCAGTTCATGTTTCCACCTGATGCCACATTAAGGTCATAGATATTCACGCTGTGGCTCTGAACTCTAAGCCTACCTGCCATGCCCCTCATTGCTAATGCAGTTGTACATTCTAAATGACATACTATGATGCATGAGGGAATGTGCCAGACAGTACACATTGGTGACACCCTCATGTTTGTGGCACAACATGATATGTATCCCATTGTAAATGTACTATTTCACAAATAGTTTGCCATCCACATATATGCAAGGGAATACAGACATCATCCCATCTACATAGCTAGGCCATGCATGAAACTGCAGCTTACAAATGTTTTTTAAAGAGAAAGGACACATGCTGACATGTAGGAACAAGGAATGTTGGCAACATTGATGGCACATAATTCATTTCAGGAGCAGTCAGAACCTCACTCAATGACTTGGCAATATGACAGGTAGGAATATGCCCTGTACTCACCCCCTTGTGGCTGCTGTGCTGCCCTCAAATGCCCATCAAGTTCCAGATAGGCCACCACCAGAATGGGGCCATTAGGGGGTCATGATTCGACAAGCACCCGCCCACTTAGAGAGGACAGCCCCAACTGGGCCTCTACAATCTTCCAGGCCCTGTGTTTCAGGTCCTCCCACTTTTTTCACCAGTGGGAGCTCCACCAGCTGTGGACCCCCCAGAGTCCACACCTTCTTGGCGATGGCTATCCATACCCCTCATTTTCTTTTGATGGAAGTTGACCTGCATGGATGGAACAGACAAATAAAGAGATCATGATCACAAGTTTCATCACAAATGGTTGAGTCACATACATGTCAGTTACATCAAGCTAGAGCTTTCCTAATTTGTCAATACTCCCCAAGTGTGACACATATAAGCCAATAAGTACAGGGCCATGACTACAGACATACATTTCCCAATCTGCAGACCAACCCACCACCCTGCTCAGGCCCTACAATGACTAGGCAGGCATACTGACATATTGTGGGACATGCTCTAGCAGCCTGGCTGGGATGTGAGCCACTATGAGACACATCACACCTATGTGACTTCTGAAGGGTAGACTCACTCCTTAGGCATGAAAGTAATGAGGAATTCTGGGTAGCATATTACAATAGATTGTCATAGTAGCCACATGACAGGACCTGCTGGGGCACAGGGAGTTGGCACAGTGCCACAGTTGCATAGCCACAGTGACTCCAACCCAGCCAAGACTAGGACCCATACTTGGAGATATATGTAACAGGCCCTAGTCTCTGCAGGCTGAGCAGGCATAATCTACATGACACTACATTCCCATCACTTCCATGCATTATAGCACATCATGTAGCCAACAGCAAATCGGCATGTGGTGTATGTGGCAACCTGAAGGGCAGAGAGAGTGATGACATGCCTTACAAACAACAGTCTAGCTAGGGCAGATGTGTGAGGGAATCTCTGCGGCATCATACACATAGCTCACATTACTCACAACTGACACATGCATCATGCATAATCAGCTCATACTCACATGCATGTACATGTTGTCTCACATAAACAACATTCATGAGGAAAGAGATGTCAGTTGATGGCTGCAATGTCACCTCACCTAGTTCTGTGCATCCAACACAAGGTGGATCAGGGAACACAAAAACATACACACATTACAATGTGAATAAACTTGATGCCACACAGACCAGGCCTACAGGCACATGAGTATTCAATCTGGCACACATGAGCACAATCTGGCCTGTGAGGAGGGAAAGGATGGTGAAGTTCAGAAAAAACTGTGCACATGAGGTACTTACCTGCTCCTCTAGTGCATCATAGAGCTGTTCATACAGGGGTAGGACCTCAGTCATCAGCCTCTCCAACTCCTCTGGTGAGAAGGGAGGGGCCCTATCACCTGCTAGATGTGGCATGATTGCTCTCAGAGGTGGTACACAGCAACTCATTACTGGAGGTTTAGCTGGCAGCAGTGTCAAGAATCAAGTGAGGGATTTTGCAGAACATGCGGTCACGTCCACCATGTACGCGGTCATCACCGCTGGCGGACACAGCCATTGGCCCGCGACCACCACTGGCAACAATGTTAGCCTATGGCTGTGTCTGTCACGGTTGCACCTGCCTACTGCCATGATGACTTTTGCCGGTGGTAGAGGGCGGTTCCAAATGTCCAGTGGAGTTGGTCAGGCAGTAGCTATTTTAGAGGCCTGAAATGAGGTATTGGGCTTTAAAAATTGTGTCACGCCTCCAGAAAAGTTGTTTTGAACACCTGCTTATCTTGTCATGCAGGTCCTACTACTCAAACACCATTGTAGTATGTTGCAGGGAACAGATGGCAATTTACAGTGGGGCACAGTCCACAGCCATCAAAGGTCATTTCTGTGCTCTGGATATCCAGTCATAATACGAGTCGCATTTGTGATGCACATTTCTGATAAGGTCCAGATACACATGTGTGGCAAGCCAAGAGGGTAACATGTGACCCTTGTGTTATTAGCAACTGTCATGTGTACTGTTTGCAATGTCCATCCCTTACAAATTATATAGTCGCATGTTATTCTTGACATGCATCATGTATGTTGCACAATGACTAATGTCAGAACTAATTTCTCGTCATCTATAGTTGCCCAGGGAGAGGTTGGATGTGACAACCACCTGTCTACTGTCACTGCCAGGTCTTCAGACCATTAAAGAAGTACACATAATCCTCCTTTACTGTCTGAATTGGCGAACAATAGTGGACATATGTCATCAGTTGGAGCCAGATCTGATGAGAGCTATCCAACCAGCGCACCACCCATTGTACAAGTCATGTCAGTGTTGCACTTCCTAGTCACAGGGTGCTTCAACCATACAGTGCCCCAATCTGGTGGAATGTCCCAACCTACGTTCCATCTGGTGTTGAAGGACGTCCTGTCAGCAATGTTGAAACACGTTGGCAGCTATATCCAGTTTCCTCAGCGTGAAGATTTAGCCCATATGAAGGCTGGCTTTTTTGGTTTTGCACTCATCCAACATGTGGTGGGGGCTATTGATGGTACACATGTAGGCTTGGTCCCACTGCATGACAATGAAGAGGTATACTACAACAGAAAGAACTTCCCTTCCATCAACATCCAAGTTTTATGTTTGGCAGACCTATACATTTTACATGTCTGTGCCCGTTATCTGGGTTCAGTCCTAGATGCCTTCATTATGCGGAATAGCACAATTACCCAGCTGATGTCACATTTGTACCCAGAGAGGGCCTGGCTGGTAAGTAAGTCACGTCTGTCCTGTTTGTGTGTGTGCAGTGTCTGATGCTGCAATCCTGATAAGAGGGACTCATAGCTGCACATAGGTCCTATTCCTTAACAGGAGACTCTGCATATCCAAACTGTCCTTGGTTGTTGACCCCAATAAGGAATTCAACCATGCCAGGGGAAGTCCACTTCAATGAGGCCTCCATAAGAACAAGGCGGGTAGTGGAGTGGGCTTTTGGGCTCCTGAAGGTAACATTTTGTTGTCAAGACTGTACCGGTGAAGCCCTCCTCTACTCATCCAGAAAAGTGTGTCAGATCATTGTGGCCTGCTGCATGCTTCACAACATCGCCCTGCGGACGAACATTCCATACACCCCAAAGGAGGGGGAGACTGCAGTACCCTCGGGTGAGCCTCCTGAAATGCCAAGTAATGATAACAGTGGTGAAGAGGAAGGAGCTGACTTACGAGAAGATCTCAATAACTAATTTTCTTGAGTGTAAGTTGTGGACCTGGCCCTTTAATCCAGGGTCATCTGCAATATTTTTGCCTCCTTCCTCCTTTTTTTTCTAACCAGTTTTTGTTGGCTTTTAGTGCTAAAGTGCATATGCTCTCTGTGTAAATTGTATTGGTGATTGGTGTATTCATGATTGCCACATTTGATTTAGTAGTAAGTCCCTAGTAAAGTGCACTAGAGGTTCCCAGGGCCTCTAAATCAAATGCTACTAGTGGGCCTGCAGCACTGGCGGTGCCACCCACATTAGTAGCTCTTTAAGCATGCCTGAGACGTGCCACTGCAGTGTCTGTGTGTGCAGTTTTAACCTGACATTTCGACTTGGCAAGTGTACCCACTTGCCAGGCCTAAACCATCCCTTCCCTTTTTATATATGTAAGACACCCCTAAGGTAGGCTCTAGGTAACCACAGGGGCAGGGTACAGTTTATGTTAAAGGTGGGAGATGTACAGATGTGTGCACATGTCCTAACAGTGAAATCCTGCTTTCACTGTTGCAAGGCCTATCCCTCTCATAGGTTAAGATGGGGGCTGCCTTTAAGTATTCTTAAAGTGCAGATTACCTTTGAGAGCAGATAGAAATTTGGAGTTTGGTGTCTCTGAACATACATCTATTAGTAAAGTTGGTCTTCAGATTGTTAGTTTGAAAATGCCACTATTAGAAAGTAGCCATTTTCTTGCTGAAACCATTCTGTGACTCAGCCTATTTGTGGAATCCCTGTCTGGGTCAGACTGACAGTTAGGCTGTTTGTGAATCCCCTCTAGACTGTGAGACAAAGGGCCCTGGGGTGTAACCTGCATATTCTGATGAGCCATCTGAGCTAGAGTGGCGGGAAGAGTGGTCACTTATACCTGAATGGGCTTTGCCTGCCCTCACACAATGCAGCCTCCAACCACCTGGTGTGTGTCTCGGCCCAGGCTTGAGCAAGGCAGGATCTTGTGACACCAGAGACTTTCCTTTGAGGTTTGCCTACTTTAAAGAAAAAAAAAGGGTTTTAATTAGTGGACCCAAAACCCCTGACTTTAAATCACTTGAAGAATTGAAGAGGAACCTCTGCCTGGAGAAGAGCTGAAGAACTGAGGAGAAGGGCTGCCCTGGCCTGTGTCTGTGCTTTGTTGGGCTATCCTGCAGTTCTGCCTGTGCAAGGGGACAGAGACTGGACATTGTTTTGCACTCCTGCTTGAGAGGTATCTCCAAGGGCTTGGAGTAGAGCTTGCTTCATGTTTTGAAGCCTCAAGGACAACAAAGGCTTTACCATCCAGTTCTGAGTCTGCATGCTAGGGACTCTAGCTTGCCAGAGGGTGCCATTCCAGTTCCTGGGGCCCTGGAAGTGAATTTCTGGAGAAAACTGGTCTAACAACGTCAGACAATGCCGTGCCACTTCACTAAGAACACTGCTGCACAGAAACTGTGACGCCACCTGCTTGGAAGCTGTGTACCTCTCAGAAGTGCAACAACCCCAATGACTCAGCAGGCTTCACACCGTCACAGCAGCTGAACCCGCAGGAATTCACAGAGATCAGAGTGTCGTAAGTCCGATGTCCGTGACATACAATGTCATTGCAGTGCCTGCGGCCCTGTGATGTCATCATGACCTCGTGAGGGGAATCCATCTCTGCCGGAACCAAGGGACCGACACCTAAAAACTGACAGCACCTCCCCTCCACCGCTCTGCACTAAGGACTCGATGCTGCTGCGCACCGCCTCTGCTCCTCTGCCCTGTAGCACCAGAACCAACGCCACATTGGGTGCAGTGACGCCTCGCTCCCCAACTCTGTGCACCGGACAGTTTTCTACTTGGTTTAAAAAGGTACTGTACCTGGGGGTTGGTGCCAGTGGCATTGCATTGTAGGAAATGACTCCGTCACAATGCTGCTTATCATCAAATTGCAGCAATTGTGCTTCTAGGCACTCTTTTTGTGTTTTGAAGTGCTAAAATCATATTTGTAATGGTGTATTGTGGATTCTTATCATATTTGGTCTTGTTTATTTAGATAAAATAATGACTATCTTTCTAAACCTGTGTTGTGTCATTTTGTAGTGGTTCACTGTGTTACTGTATCTGTTGGTACAAATACTTAACACATTGTCTCTGAGTTAAGCCTGCCTGCTCGTGCAGTCAAATAACTCCCTGTACTACACAAGGTACAAGTGGTATCCTCCGAGGTGAGTACACTTCGAATGAGAGTTAAGACACAGGGGTCCTTGGACAAGAGAACACTGTGTTAGTGTTTGGCTTATTAGAAGCATGGCCCCCTGGCATTAGCAGTCATGTACTACCTGTACGGCACACACTTTACAAATGGCTTCCTCCCAGTTCAGTACACTTCAATAGAGCGTTAAGCCACAGGGCTCCTTTGAGGAAAGTACACTGGTCTGGTTTTTGGAGTTGTAGGAACAGTGGCTGCTGGGAGTTGTAGTCCTGTTACTTTTACTACACCCCAATTCTTGACAAATGTTATTCCCCCAGGTGAGTAAAATTTGTTTTATAATTGAGAAACAGTGGTCTGGTGTTTCGAGATACAGATACAGGGCCTTCTGTGAGTTGCGCTCAGAATGCAGGATGGCTAATACCTTCTCCCAGGGATGGAGTCGGAAGAGAGGAGTGGGAGTGCCACCACCAGTCTCCTTGGCCTGCAGCTGATGCCGGGAGACCAGGAAATGGACCTTGCCCTTGTGATTGTTCTACCTCTTCCTGATGTCCTCCTTTGTGCGCAAGGTGGTCCCTACAGTTTTCACTCTGTCGACTATCATATTCCACATTTTCATTTTCCTTCTGAGAGGAGTGTTGTGGTGTTGGGCTATGAACATTTGTGCCTCTATTCTTTTGATTTCATCCACCATGACTCTTAACTTTTTCATCAGTGAAACATGGATTTTTAATACAAACCATGGTGGAAAAAATATATTACAGGTTATAGGGACTTATTAAAGAGGAGTGGTGCAAAAGGTTGTGACTGGACAAACATGTGTGCAGGGTGTGGTATAGGATGTTGAAAAAAATTTGAAGGGGCACCTAATCTATAGAGTTTCCTTTTTTTTGCAGTCTGCCTTTCTGGCTCTTGCTGTGAAAATGCAGAGGATTGTGGTGTGTGCTGGGATGTGTTTTATAGTGCCCTTAGCAGGTGTGTCCATTGTGACTATGTGTGTCAGCTGTGTTGTTTCCAAATCCATCCAATGTGCAGTTGTGTATTACTTTGGTGACCACAGACCTCTGTGGTTCAGACCGCCATTGGCTGACTGCCATGGGTGCCCTCCACTGCAACTTTGGACTTGGTCGCGGGGCTGTTGGTGCTGGAGTTGGAACCGCCTATTCCCTCGCCTCCGCACCATTGCCGATCTGCCTTTTTTGGTTGGCAGTCAGTGGTCCTGCCCATGTAACTCGTAATAGGGCAGTCTTTTTGGCACTGCCAACATGGCGGTCTGACGGTCAAACTCACAATGAGGCCCTAAAGCCGTCCTAGTGACTTATTGGACCATGGCACAGTTAGCAGAGTTAAAGAGGAGTCATAATTAAGTGATAGATCAAACTCCAGTTGTTGCTCGGAGTCCTTT